>NC_135232.1:553781605-554389730 GCF_051348905.1 Ranitomeya variabilis | reverse complement strand
CTGCCTATTGTTTGTTATTTTAGGCCTTTGATAGCCTGTCTGCGGCCCCTACTTGCAATACTCCTCCACTGACCACAATGCTGCCTGGAGTGCCTGCCTGTGTATCCATGTAACCGATTTAAAACTGCCATGCCTGACTATTGTTTGTTATTTTAGGCCTTTGTTAGCCTGTCTGCGGCCCCTACTTGCAATACTCCTCCACTGACCACAATGCTGCCTGCCTGTGTATCCATGTAACCGATTTAAAACTGCCATGCCTGCCTATTGTTTGTTATTTTAGGCCTTTGATAGCCTGTCTGCGGCCCCTACTTGCTATACTCCTCCACTGACCACAATGCTGCCTGGAGTGCCTGCCTGTGTATCCATGTAACCGATTTAAAACTGCCATGCCTGCCTATTGTTTGTTATTTTTGGCCTTTGATAGCCTGTCTGCGGCCCCTACTTTCAATACTCCTCCACTGACCACAATGCTGCCTGCCTGTGTATCCATGTAACCGATTTAAAACTGCCATGCCTACTTATTGTTTGTTATTTAAGGCCTTTGATAGCCTGTCTGTGGCCCCTACTTGCAATACTCCTCCACTGACCACAATGCTGCCTGGAGTGCCTGCCTGTGTATCCATGTAACCGATTTAAAACTGCCATGCCTGCCTATTGTTTGTTATTTTAGGCCTTTGATAGCCTGTCTGCGGCCCCTACCTGCAATACTCCTCCACTGACCACAATGCTGCCTGCCTGTGTATCCATGTAACCAATTTAAAACTGCCATGCCTGCCTATTGTTTGTAATTTTAGGCCTTTGATAGCCTGTCTGCGGCCCCTACTTGCAATACTCCTCCACTGACCACAATGCTGCCTGCCTGTGTATCCATGTAACCGATTTAAAACTGCCATGCCTGCCTATTGTTTGTTATTTTAGGCCTTTGTTAGCCTGTCTGTGGCCCCTACTTTCAATACTCCTCCACTGACCACAATGCTGCCTGGAGTGCCTGCCTGTGTATCCATGTAACCGATTTAAAACTGCCATGCCTGCCTATTGTTTGTTATTTTAGGCCTTTGTTAGCCTGTCTGTGGCCCCTACTTGCAATACTCCTCCACTGACCACAATGCTGTCTGGAGTGCCTGCCTGTGTATCCATGTAACCGATTTAAAACTGCCATGCCTACCTATTGTTTGTTATTTTTGGCCTTTGATAGCCTGTCTGCGGCCCCTACTTTCAATACTCCTCCACTGACCACAATGCTGCCTGCCTGTGTATCCATGTAACCGATTTAAAACTGCCATGCCTGCCTATTGTTTGTTATTTAAGGACTTTGATAGCCTGTCTGCGGCCCCTACTTGCAATACTCCTCCACTGACCACAATGCTGCCTGCCTGTGTATCCATGTAACCGATTTAAAACTGCCATGCCTGACTATTGTTTGTTATTTTAGGCCTTTGTTAGCCTGTCTGCGGCCCCTACTTGCAATACTCCTCCACTGACCACAATGCTGCCTGCCTGTGTATCCATGTAACCGATTTAAAACTGCCATGCCTGCCTATTGTTTGTTATTTTAGGCCTTTGATAGCCTGTCTGCGGCCCCTACTTGCTATACTCCTCCACTGACCACAATGCTGCCTGGAGTGCCTGCCTGTGTATCCATGTAACCGATTTAAAACTGCCATGCCTGCCTATTGTTTGTTATTTTAGGCCTTTGATAGCCTGTCTGCGGCCCCTACCTGCAATACTCCTCCACTGACCACAATGCTGCCTGCCTGTGTATCCATGTAACCGATTTAAAACTGCCATGCCTACTTATTGTTTGTTATTTTAGGCCTTTGATAGCCTGTCTGCGGCCCCTACTTGCAATACTCCTCCACTGACCACAATGCTGCCTGCCTGTGTATCCATGTAACCGATTTAAAACTGCCATGCCTGCCTATTGTTTGTTATTTAAGGACTTTGATAGCCTGTCTGCGGCCCCTACTTGCAATACTCCTCCACTGACCACAATGCTGCCTGGAGTGCCTGCCTGTGTATCCATGTAACCGATTTAAAACTGCCATGCCTGACTATTGTTTGTTATTTTAGGCCTTTGTTAGCCTGTCTGCGGCCCCTACTTGCAATACTCCTCCACTGACCACAATGCTGCCTGCCTGTGTATCCATGTAACCGATTTAAAACTGCCATGCCTGCCTATTGTTTGTTATTTTAGGCCTTTGATAGCCTGTCTGCGGCCCCTACTTGCTATACTCCTCCACTGACCACAATGCTGCCTGGAGTGCCTGCCTGTGTATCCATGTAACCGATTTAAAACTGCCATGCCTGCCTATTGTTTGTTATTTTAGGCCTTTGATAGCCTGTCTGCGGCCCCTACCTGCAATACTCCTCCACTGACCACAATGCTGCCTGCCTGTGTATCCATGTAACCGATTTAAAACTGCCATGCCTACTTATTGTTTGTTATTTTAGGCCTTTGATAGCCTGTCTGCGGCCCCTACTTGCAATACTCCTCCACTGACCACAATGCTGCCTGCCTGTGTATCCATGTAACCGATTTAAAACTGCCATGCCTGCCTATTGTTTGTTATTTAAGGACTTTGATAGCCTGTCTACAGCCCCTACTTCTAATACTTCTCCACTGACCACAATGCTGCCTGCCTGTGTATCCATGTAACCAATTTAAAACTGCCATGCCTGCCTATTGTTTGTTATTTTAGGCCTTTGTTAGCCTGTCTGCGGCCCATACTTTCAATACTCCTCCACTGACCACAATGCTGCCTGGAGTGCCTGCCTGTGTATCCATGTTACCGATTTAAAACTGCCAAGCCTGCCTATTGTTTGTTATTTTAGGCCTTTGTTAGCCTGTCTGCGGCCCCTACTTTCAATACTCCTCCACTGACCACAATGCTGCCTGGAGTGCCTGCCTGTGTATCCATGTAACCGATTTAAAACTGCCATGCCTGCCTATTGTTTGTTATTTTAGGCCTTTGATAGCCTGTCTGCGGCCCCTACTTGCAATACTCCTCCACTGACCACAATGCTGCCTGCCTGTGTATCCATGTAACCGATTTAAAACTGCCATGCCTGCCTATTGTTTGTTATTTTAGGCCGTTGATAGCCTGTTTGCGGCCCCTACTTGCAATACTCCTCCACTGACCACAATGCTGCCTGGAGTGCCTGCCTGTGTATCCATGTAACCGATTTAAAACTGCCATGCCTGCCTATTGTTTGTTATTTTAGGCCTTTGTTAGCCTGTCTGCGGCCCCTACTCTCAATACTCCTCCACTGACCACAGTGCTGCCTGGAGTGCCTGCCTGTGTATCCATGTAACCGATTTAAAACTGCTATGCCTGCCTATTGTTTGTTATTTTAGGCCTTTGATAGCCTGTCTGCGGCCCCTACTTTCAATACTCCTCCACTGACCACAATGCTGCCTGGAGTGCCTGCCTGTGTATCCATGTAACCGATTTAAAACTGCCATGCCTGCCTATTGTTTGTTATTTTAGGCCTTTGATAGCCTGTCTGCGGCCCCTACTTGCAATACTCCTCCACTGACCACAATGCTGCCTGCCTGTGTATCCATGTAACCGATTTAAAACTGCCATGCCTGCCTATTGTTTGTTATTTAAGGCCTTTGATAGCCTGTCTGCGGCCCCTACTTGCAATACTCCTCCACTGACCACAATGCTGCCTGCCTGTGTATCCATGTAACCGATTTAAAACTGCCATGCCTGCCTATTGTTTGTTATTTTAGGGCTTTGTTAGCCTGTCTGCGGCCCCTACTTTCAATACTCCTCCACTGACCACAATGCTGCCTGGAGTGCCTGCCTGTGTATCCACGTAACCGATTTAAAACTGCCATGCCTGCCTATTGTTTGTAATTTAAGGACTTTGATAGCCTGCCTGCGGCCCCTACTTTCAATACTCCTCCACTGACCACAATGCTGCCTGCCTGTGTATCCATGTAACCGATTTAAAATTGCCATGCCTGCCTATTATTTGTTATTTTAGGCCTTTGTTAGCCTGTCTGCGGCCCCTACTTGCAATACTCCTCCACTGATCACAATGCTGCCTGGAGTGCCTCCCTGTGTATCCATGTAACCGATTTAAAACTGCCATGCCTGCATATTGTTTGTTATTTTAGGCCTTTGTTAGCCTGTCTGCAGCCCCTACTTTCAATACTCCTCCACTGATCACAATGCTGCCTGGAGTGCCTCCCTGTGTATCCATGTAACCGATTTAAAACTGCCATGCCTGCCTATTGTTTGTTATTTTAGGCCTTTGTTAGCCTGTCTGCGGCCCCTACTTTCAATACTCCTCCACTGACCACAATGCTGCCTGGAGTGCCTGCCTGTGTATCCATGTAACCGATTTAAAACTGCCATGCCTGCCTATTGTTTGTTATTTTAGGCCTTTGTTAGCCTGTCTGCGGCCCCTACTCTCAATACTCCTCCACTGACCACAGTGCTGCCTGGAGTGCCTGCCTGTGTATCCATGTAACCGATTTAAAACTGCTATGCCTGCCTATTGTTTGTTATTTTAGGCCTTTGATAGCCTGTCTGCGGCCCCTACTTTCAATACTCCTCCACTGACCACAATGCTGCCTGGAGTGCCTGCCTGTGTATCCATGTAACCGATTTAAAACTGCCATGCCTGCCTATTGTTTGTTATTTTAGGCCTTTGATAGCCTGTCTGCGGCCCCTACTTGCAATACTCCTCCACTGACCACAATGCTGCCTGCCTGTGTATCCATGTAACCGATTTAAAACTGCCATGCCTGCCTATTGTTTGTTATTTAAGGCCTTTGATAGCCTGTCTGCGGCCCCTACTTGCAATACTCCTCCACTGACCACAATGCTGCCTGCCTGTGTATCCATGTAACCGATTTAAAACTGCCATGCCTGCCTATTGTTTGTTATTTTAGGGCTTTGTTAGCCTGTCTGCGGCCCCTACTTTCAATACTCCTCCACTGACCACAATGCTGCCTGGAGTGCCTGCCTGTGTATCCACGTAACCGATTTAAAACTGCCATGCCTGCCTATTGTTTGTAATTTAAGGACTTTGATAGCCTGCCTGCGGCCCCTACTTTCAATACTCCTCCACTGACCACAATGCTGCCTGCCTGTGTATCCATGTAACCGATTTAAAACTGCCAAGCCTGCCTATTGTTTGTTATTTTAGGGCTTTGTTAGCCTGTCTGCGGCCCCTACTTTCAATACTCCTCCACTGACCACAATGCTGCCTGGAGTGCCTGCCTGTGTATCCACGTAACCGATTTAAAACTGCCATGCCTGCCTATTGTTTGTAATTTAAGGACTTTGATAGCCTGTCTGCGGCCCCTACTTGCAATACTCCTCCACTGATCACAATGCTGCCTGGAGTGCCTCCCTGTGTATCCATGTAACCGATTTAAAACTGCCATGCCTGCATATTGTTTGTTATTTTAGGCCTTTGTTAGCCTGTCTGCAGCCCCTACTTTCAATACTCCTCCACTGATCACAATGCTGCCTGGAGTGCCTCCCTGTGTATCCATGTAACCGATTTAAAACTGCCATGCCTGCCTATTGTTTGTTATTTTAGGCCTTTGTTAGCCTGTCTGCGGCCCCTACTTTCAATACTCCTCCACTGACCACAATGCTGCCTGGAGTGCCTGCCTGTGTATCCATGTAACCGATTTAAAACTGCCATGCCTGCCTATTGTTTGTTATTTTAGGACTTTGTTAGCCTGTCTGCGGTCCCTACTTTCAATACTCCTCCACTGACCACAATGCTGCCTGCCTGTGTATCCATGTAACCGATTTAAAACTGCCATGCCTGACTATTGTTTGTTATTTTAGGCCTTTGTTAGCCTGTCTGCGGCCCCTACTTGCAATACTCCTCCACTGACCACAATGCTGCCTGGAGTGCCTGCCTGTGTATCCATGTAACCGATTTAAAACTGCCATGCCTGCCTATTGTTTGTTATTTTAGGCCTTTGATAGCCTGTCTGCGGCCCCTACTTGCAATACTCCTCCACTGACCACAATGCTGCCTGCCTGTATATCCATGTAACCGATTTAAAACTGCCTTGCCTGCCTATTGTTTGTTATTTAAGGACTTTGATAGCCTGTCTGCGGCCTCTACTTGCAATACTCCTCCACTGACCACAATGCTGCCTGCCTGTGTATTAATGTAACCGATTTAAAACTGCCATGCCTGCCTATTGTTTGTTATTTTAGGCCTTTGTTAGCCTGTCTGCGGCCCCTACTTTCAATACTCCTCCACTGACCACAATGCTGCCTGGAGTGCCTCCCTGTGTATCCATGTAACCGATTTAAAACTGCCATGCCTGCCTATTGTTTGTTATTTTAGGCCTTTGTTAGCCTGTCTGTGGCCCCTACTTTCAATCCTCCTCCACTGACCACAATGCTGCCTGGAGTGCCTGCCTGTGTATCCATGTAACCGATTTAAAACTGCCATGCCTGCCTATTGTTTGTTATTTTAGGCCTTTGATAGCCTGTCTGCGGCCCCTACTTGCAATACTCCTCCACTGACCACAATGCTGCCTGGAGTGCCTGCCTGTGTATCCTTGTAACCGATTTATAACTGCCATGCCTGCCTATTGTTTGTTATTTTAGGCCTTTGATAGCCTGTCTGCGGCCCCTACTTGCAATATTCCTCCACTGACCACAATGCTGCCTGCCTGTGTATCCATGTAACCGATTTAAAACTGCCATGCCTGCCTATTGTTTGTTATTTTAGGCCTTTGATAGCCTGTCTGCGGCCCCTACTTGCAATACTCCTCCACTGACCACAATGCTGCCTGCCTGTGTATCCATGTAACCGATTTAAAACTGCCATGCCTGCCTATTGTTTGTTATTTAAGGCCTTTGATAGCCTGTCTGCGGCCCCTACTTGCAATACTCCTCCACTGACCACAATGCTGCCTGCCTGTGTATCCATGTAACCGATTTAAAACTGCCATGCCTGCCTATTGTTTGTTATTTTAGGCCTTTGATAGCCTGTCTGCGGCCCCTACCTGCAATACTCCTCCACTGACCACAATGCTGCCTGCCTGTGTATCCATGTAACCGATTTAAAACTGCCATGCCTGCCTATTGTTTGTTATTTAAGGACTTTGATAGCCTGTCTGCGGCCCCTACTTGCAATACTCCTCCACTGACCACAATGCTGCCTGCCTGTGTATCCATGTAACCGATTTAAAACTTCCATGCCTGCCTATTGTTTGTTATTTTAGGCCTTTGTTAGCCTGTCTACGGCCCCTACCTGCAATACTCCTCCACTGACCACAATGCTGCCTGTCTGTGTATCCATGTAACCGATTTAAAACTGCCATGCCTGCCTATTGTTTGTTATTTTAGGCCTTTGATAGCCTGTCTGCGGCCCCTACCTGCAATACTCCTCCACTGACCACAATGCTGCCTGTCTGTGTATCCATGTAACCGATTTAAAACTGCCATGCCTGCCTATTGTTTGTTATTTTAGGCCTTTGATAGCCTGTCTGCGGCCCCTACTTGCAATACTCCTCCACTGACCACAATGCTGCCTGGAGTGCCTGCCTGTGTATCCATGTAACCGATTTAAAACTGCCATGCCTGACTATTGTTTGTTATTTTAGGCCTTTGTTAGCCTGTCTGCGGCCCCTACTTGCAATACTCCTCCACTGACCACAATGCTGCCTGGAGTGCCTGCCTGTGTATCCACGTAACCGATTTAAAACTGCCATGCCTGCCTATTGTTTGTTATTTTAGGCCTTTGATAGCCTGTCTACGGCCCCTACCTGCAATACTCCTCCACTGACCACAATGCTGCCTGCCTGTGTATCCATGTAACCGATTTAAAACTGCCATGCCTGCCTATTGTTTGTTATTTTAGGCCTTTGATAGCCTGTCTGCGGCCCCTACTTGCAATACTCCTCCACTGACCACAATGCTGCCTGCCTGTGTATCCATGTAACCGATTTAAAATTGCCATGCCTGCCTATTGTTTGTTATTTAAGGCCTTTGATAGCCTGTCTGCGGCCCCTACTTGCAATACTCCTCCACTGACCACAATGCTGCCTGCCTGTGTATCCATGTAACCGATTTAAAACTGCCATGCCTGCCTATTGTTTGTTATTTTAGGCCTTTGATAGCCTGTCTGCGGCCCCTACTTTCAATACTCCTCCACTGACCACAATGCTGCCTGCCTGTGTATCCATGTAACCGATTTAAAACTGCCATGCCTGCCTATTGTTTGTTATTTAAGGCCTTTGATAGCCTGTCTGCGGCCCCTACTTGCAATACTCCTCCACTGACCACTATGCTGCCTGCCTGTGTATCCATGTAACCGATTTAAATCTGCCATGCCTGACTATTGTTTGTTATTTTAGGCCTTTGTTAGCCTGTCTGCGGCCCCTACTTGCAATACTCCTCCACTGACCACAATGCTGCCTGCCTGTGTATCCATGTAACTGATTTAAAACTGCCATGCCTGCCTATTGTTTGTTATTTTAGGCCTTTGATAGCCTGTCTGCGGCCCCTACTTGCAATACTCCTCCACTGACCACAATGCTGCCTGGAGTGCCTGCCTGTGTATCCATGTAACCGATTTAAAACTGCCATGCCTGCCTATTGTTTGTTATTTTAGGCCTTTGATAGCCTGTCTGCGGCCCCTACCTGCAATACTCCTCCACTGACCACAATGATGCGTGCCTGTGTATCCATGTAACCGATTTAAAACTGCCATGCCTGCCTATTGTTTGTTATTTTAGGCCTTTGATAGACTGTCTGCGGCCCTTACTTGCAATACTCCTCCACTGACCACAATGCTGCCTGCCTGTGTATCCATGTAACCGATTTAAAACTGCCATGCCTGCCTATTGTTTGTTATTTAAGGCCTTTGATAGCCTGTCTGCGGCCCCTACTTGCAATACTCCTCCACTGACCACATGCTGCCTGCCTGTGTATCCATGTAACCGATTTAAAACTGCCATGTCTGCCTATTGTTTGTTATTTTAGGCCTTTGATAGCCTGTCTGCGGCCCGTACTTGCAATACTCCTCCACTGACCACAATGCTGCCTGCCTGTGTATCCATGTAACCGATTTAAAACTGCCACGCCTGCCTATTGTTTGTTATTTTAGGCCTTTGATAGACTGTCTGCGGCCCTTACTTGCAATACTCCTCCACTGACCACAATTGCTGCCTGCCTGTGTATCCATGTAACCGTTTTAAAACTGCCATGCCTGCCTATTGTTTGTTATTTTAGGCCTTTGATAGCCTGTCTGCGGCCTCTACCTGCAATACTCCTCCACTGACCACAATGCTGCCTGCCTGTGTATCCATGTAACCGATTTAAAACTGCCATGCCTGCCTATTGTTTGTTATTTTAGGCCTTTGATAGCCTGTCTGCGGCCCCTACTTGCAATAGTCCTCCACTGACCACAATGCTGCCTGCCTGTGTATCCATGTAACCGATTTAAAACTGCCATGCCTGCCTATTGTTTGTTATTTAAGGCCTTTGATAGCCTGTCTGCGGCCCCTACTTGCAATACTCCTCCACTGACCACAATGCTGCCTGCCTGTGTATCCATGTAACCGATTTAAAACTGCCATGCCTGCCTATTGTTTGTTATTTTAGGCCTTTGATAGCCTGTCTGTGGCCCGTACTTGCAATACTCCTCCACTGACCACAATGCTGCCTGCCTGTGTATCCATGTAACCGATTTAAAACTGCCATGCCTGCCTATTGTTTGTTATTTTAGGCCTTTGATAGCCTGTCTGCGGCCCCTACTTTCAATACTCCTCCACTGACCACAATGCTGCCTGCCTGTGTATCCATGTAACCGATTTAAAACTGCCATGCCTGCCTATTGTTTGTTATTTAAGGCCTTTGATAGCCTGTCTGCGGCCCCTACTTGCAATACTCCTCCACTGACCACTATGCTGCCTGCCTGTGTATCCATGTAACCGATTTAAATCTGCCATGCCTGACTATTGTTTGTTATTTTAGGCCTTTGTTAGCCTGTCTGCGGCCCCTACTTGCAATACTCCTCCACTGACCACAATGCTGCCTGCCTGTGTATCCATGTAACTGATTTAAAACTGCCATGCCTGCCTATTGTTTGTTATTTTAGGCCTTTGATAGCCTGTCTGCGGCCCCTACTTGCAATACTCCTCCACTGACCACAATGCTGCCTGGAGTGCCTGCCTGTGTATCCATGTAACCGATTTAAAACTGCCATGCCTGCCTATTGTTTGTTATTTTAGGCCTTTGATAGCCTGTCTGCGGCCCCTACCTGCAATACTCCTCCACTGACCACAATGATGCGTGCCTGTGTATCCATGTAACCGATTTAAAACTGCCATGCCTGCCTATTGTTTGTTATTTTAGGCCTTTGATAGACTGTCTGCGGCCCTTACTTGCAATACTCCTCCACTGACCACAATGCTGCCTGCCTGTGTATCCATGTAACCGATTTAAAACTGCCATGCCTGCCTATTGTTTGTTATTTAAGGCCTTTGATAGCCTGTCTGCGGCCCCTACTTGCAATACTCCTCCACTGACCACATGCTGCCTGCCTGTGTATCCATGTAACCGATTTAAAACTGCCATGTCTGCCTATTGTTTGTTATTTTAGGCCTTTGATAGCCTGTCTGCGGCCCGTACTTGCAATACTCCTCCACTGACCACAATGCTGCCTGCCTGTGTATCCATGTAACCGATTTAAAACTGCCACGCCTGCCTATTGTTTGTTATTTTAGGCCTTTGATAGACTGTCTGCGGCCCTTACTTGCAATACTCCTCCACTGACCACAATTGCTGCCTGCCTGTGTATCCATGTAACCGTTTTAAAACTGCCATGCCTGCCTATTGTTTGTTATTTTAGGCCTTTGATAGCCTGTCTGCGGCCTCTACCTGCAATACTCCTCCACTGACCACAATGCTGCCTGCCTGTGTATCCATGTAACCGATTTAAAACTGCCATGCCTGCCTATTGTTTGTTATTTTAGGCCTTTGATAGCCTGTCTGCGGCCCCTACTTGCAATAGTCCTCCACTGACCACAATGCTGCCTGCCTGTGTATCCATGTAACCGATTTAAAACTGCCATGCCTGCCTATTGTTTGTTATTTAAGGCCTTTGATAGCCTGTCTGCGGCCCCTACTTGCAATACTCCTCCACTGACCACAATGCTGCCTTCCTGTGTATCCATGTAACCGATTTAAAACTGCAATGCCTGCCTATTGTTTGTTATTTTAGGCCTTTGTTAGCCTCTCTGCGGCCCCTACTTTCAATACTCCTCCACTGACCACAATGCTGCCTGGAGTCCCTGCCTGTGTATCCATGTAACCGATTTAAAACTGCCATGCCTGCCTATTGTTTGTTATTTTAGGCCTTTGATAGCCTGTCTGCGGCCCCTACTTGCAATACTCCTCCACTGACCACAATGCTGCCTGCCTGTGTATCCATGTAACCGATTTAAAACTGCCATGCCTGCCTATTGTTTGTTATTTTAGGCCTTTGATAGCCTGTCTGCGGCCCCTACTTGCAATACTCCTCCACTGACCACAATGCTGCCTGCCTGTGTATCCATGTAACCGATTTAAAACTGCCATGCCTGCCTATTGTTTGTTATTTAAGGCCTTTGATAGCCTGTCTGTGGCCCCTACTTGCAATCCTCCTCCACTGACCACAATGCTGCCTGCCTGTGTATCCATGTAACCGATTTAAAACTGCCATGCCTGCCTATTGTTTGTTATTTTAGGCCTTTGTTAGCCTGTCTGCTGCCCCTACTTTCAATACTCCTCCACTGACCACAATGCTGCCTGCCTGTGTATCCATGTAACCAATTTAAAACTGCCATGCCTGCCTATTGTTTGTTATTTAAGGCCTTTGATAGCCTGTCTGCGGCCACTACTTGCAATACTCCTCCACTGACCACAATGCTGCCTGCTTGTGTATCCATGTAACCGATTTAAAACTGCCATGCCTGCCTATTGTTTGTTATTTTAGGCCTTTGATAGCCTGTCTCCGGCCCCTACCTGCAATACTCCTCCACTGACCACAATGCTGCCTGCCTGTGTATCCATGTAACCGATTTAAAACTGCCATGCCTGCCTATTGTTTGTTATTTTAGGCCTTTGATAGCCTGTCTGCGGCCCCTACTTGCAATACACCTCCACTGACCACAATGCTGCCTGCCTGTGTATCCATGTAACCGATTTAAAACTGCCATGCCTGCCTATTGTTTGTTATTTTTGGCCTTTGTTAGCCTGTCTGCGGCCCCTACTTTCAATACTCTCCACTGACCACAATGCTGCCTGGAGTGCCTCCCTGTGTATCCATGTAACCGAATTAAAACTGCCATGCCTGCCTATTGTTTGTTATTTTAAGCCTTTGTTAGCCTGTCTGCGGCCCCTACCTGCAATACTCCTCCACTGACCACAATGCTGCCTGCCTGTGTATCCATGTAACCGATTTAAAACTGCCATGCCTGCCTATTGTTTGTTATTTTAGGCCTTTGATAGCCTGTCTGCGGCCCCTACTTGCAATACACCTCCACTGACCACAATGCTGCCTGCCTGTGTATCCATGTAACCGATTTAAAACTGCCATGCCTGCCTATTGTTTGTTATTTTTGGCCTTTGTTAGCCTGTCTGCGGCCCCTACTTTCAATACTCTCCACTGACCACAATGCTGCCTGGAGTGCCTCCCTGTGTATCCATGTAACCGATTTAAAACTGCCATGCCTGCCTATTGTTTGTTATTTTAGGCCTTTGATAGTCTGTCTGCGGCCCCTACTTTCAATACTCCTCCACTGACCACAATGCTTGCTGGAGTTCCTGCCTGTGTATCCATGTAACCGATTTAAAACTGCCATGCCTGCCTATTGTTTGTTATTTTAGGCCTTTGATAGCCTGTCTGCGGCCCCTACTTGCAATACTCCTCCACTGACCACAATGCTGCCTGGAGTGCCTGCCTGTGTATCCATGTAACCGATTTAAAACTGCCATGCCTGACTATTGTTTGTTATTTTAGGCCTTTGTTAGCCTGTCTGCGGCCCCTACTTTCAATACTCCTCCACTGACCACAATGCTGCCTGCAGTGCCTCCCTCTGTATCCATGTAACTGATTTAAAACTGCCATGCCTGCCTATTGTTTGTTATTTTAGGCCTTTGTTAGCCTGTCTGCGGCCCCTACTTTCAATACTCCTCCACTGACCACAATGCTGCCTGGAGTGCCTGCCTGTGTATCCATGTAACCGATTTAAAACTGCCATGCCTGCCTATTGTTTGTTATTTTAGACCTTTGATAGCCTGTCTGCGGCCCCTACTTGCAATACTCCTCCTCTGACCACAATGCTGCCTGGAGTGCCTGCCTGTGTATCCATGTAACCGATTTAAAACTGCCATGCCTGACTATTGTTTGTTATTTTAGCCCTTTGTTAGCCTGCCTGCGGCCCCTACTTGCAATACTCCTCCACTGACCAAAATGCTGCCTGCCTGTGTATCCATGTAACCGATTTAAAACTGCCATGCCTGCCTATTGTTTGTTATTTTAGGCCTTTGATAGCCTGTCTGCGGCCCCTACTTGCAATACTCCTCCACTGACCACAATGCTGCCTGGAGTGCCTGCCTGTGTATCCATGTAACCGATTTAAAACTGCCATGCCTGCCTATTGTTTGTTATTTTAGGCCTTTGATAGCCTGTCTGCGGCCCCTACTTGCAATACTCCTCCACTGACCACAATGCTGCCTGCCTGTGTATCCATGTAACCGATTTAAAACTGCCATGCCTGCCTATTGTTTGTTATTTAAGGCCTTTGATAGCCTGTCTGCGGCCCCTACTTGCAATACTCCTCCACTGACCACAATGCTGCCTGCCTGTGTATCCATGTAACCGATTTAAAACTGCCATGCCTGCCTATTGTTTGTTATTTTAGGCCTTTGATAGCCTGTCTGCGGCCCCTACCTGCAATACTCCTCCACTGACCACAATGCTGCCTGCCTGTGTATCCATGTAACCGATTTAAAACTGCCATGCCTGCCTATTGTTTGTTATTTAAGGACTTTGATAGCCTGTCTGCGGCCCCTACTTGCAATACTCCTCCACTGACCACAATGCTGCCTGCCTGTGTATCCATGTAACCGATTTAAAACTTCCATGCCTGCCTATTGTTTGTTATTTTAGGCCTTTGTTAGCCTGTCTACGGCCCCTACCTGCAATACTCCTCCACTGACCACAATGCTGCCTGTCTGTGTATCCATGTAACCGATTTAAAACTGCCATGCCTGCCTATTGTTTGTTATTTTAGGCCTTTGATAGCCTGTCTGCGGCCCCTACCTGCAATACTCCTCCACTGACCACAATGCTGCCTGTCTGTGTATCCATGTAACCGATTTAAAACTGCCATGCCTGCCTATTGTTTGTTATTTTAGGCCTTTGATAGCCTGTCTGCGGCCCCTACTTGCAATACTCCTCCACTGACCACAATGCTGCCTGGAGTGCCTGCCTGTGTATCCATGTAACCGATTTAAAACTGCCATGCCTGACTATTGTTTGTTATTTTAGGCCTTTGTTAGCCTGTCTGCGGCCCCTACTTGCAATACTCCTCCACTGACCACAATGCTGCCTGGAGTGCCTGCCTGTGTATCCACGTAACCGATTTAAAACTGCCATGCCTGCCTATTGTTTGTTATTTTAGGCCTTTGATAGCCTGTCTACGGCCCCTACCTGCAATACTCCTCCACTGACCACAATGCTGCCTGCCTGTGTATCCATGTAACCGATTTAAAACTGCCATGCCTGCCTATTGTTTGTTATTTTAGGCCTTTGATAGCCTGTCTGCGGCCCCTACTTGCAATACTCCTCCACTGACCACAATGCTGCCTGCCTGTGTATCCATGTAACCGATTTAAAATTGCCATGCCTGCCTATTGTTTGTTATTTAAGGCCTTTGATAGCCTGTCTGCGGCCCCTACTTGCAATACTCCTCCACTGACCACAATGCTGCCTGCCTGTGTATCCATGTAACCGATTTAAAACTGCCATGCCTGCCTATTGTTTGTTATTTTAGGCCTTTGATAGCCTGTCTGCGGCCCCTACTTTCAATACTCCTCCACTGACCACAATGCTGCCTGCCTGTGTATCCATGTAACCGATTTAAAACTGCCATGCCTGCCTATTGTTTGTTATTTAAGGCCTTTGATAGCCTGTCTGCGGCCCCTACTTGCAATACTCCTCCACTGACCACTATGCTGCCTGCCTGTGTATCCATGTAACCGATTTAAATCTGCCATGCCTGACTATTGTTTGTTATTTTAGGCCTTTGTTAGCCTGTCTGCGGCCCCTACTTGCAATACTCCTCCACTGACCACAATGCTGCCTGCCTGTGTATCCATGTAACTGATTTAAAACTGCCATGCCTGCCTATTGTTTGTTATTTTAGGCCTTTGATAGCCTGTCTGCGGCCCCTACTTGCAATACTCCTCCACTGACCACAATGCTGCCTGGAGTGCCTGCCTGTGTATCCATGTAACCGATTTAAAACTGCCATGCCTGCCTATTGTTTGTTATTTTAGGCCTTTGATAGCCTGTCTGCGGCCCCTACCTGCAATACTCCTCCACTGACCACAATGATGCGTGCCTGTGTATCCATGTAACCGATTTAAAACTGCCATGCCTGCCTATTGTTTGTTATTTTAGGCCTTTGATAGACTGTCTGCGGCCCTTACTTGCAATACTCCTCCACTGACCACAATGCTGCCTGCCTGTGTATCCATGTAACCGATTTAAAACTGCCATGCCTGCCTATTGTTTGTTATTTAAGGCCTTTGATAGCCTGTCTGCGGCCCCTACTTGCAATACTCCTCCACTGACCACATGCTGCCTGCCTGTGTATCCATGTAACCGATTTAAAACTGCCATGTCTGCCTATTGTTTGTTATTTTAGGCCTTTGATAGCCTGTCTGCGGCCCGTACTTGCAATACTCCTCCACTGACCACAATGCTGCCTGCCTGTGTATCCATGTAACCGATTTAAAACTGCCACGCCTGCCTATTGTTTGTTATTTTAGGCCTTTGATAGACTGTCTGCGGCCCTTACTTGCAATACTCCTCCACTGACCACAATTGCTGCCTGCCTGTGTATCCATGTAACCGTTTTAAAACTGCCATGCCTGCCTATTGTTTGTTATTTTAGGCCTTTGATAGCCTGTCTGCGGCCTCTACCTGCAATACTCCTCCACTGACCACAATGCTGCCTGCCTGTGTATCCATGTAACCGATTTAAAACTGCCATGCCTGCCTATTGTTTGTTATTTTAGGCCTTTGATAGCCTGTCTGCGGCCCCTACTTGCAATAGTCCTCCACTGACCACAATGCTGCCTGCCTGTGTATCCATGTAACCGATTTAAAACTGCCATGCCTGCCTATTGTTTGTTATTTAAGGCCTTTGATAGCCTGTCTGCGGCCCCTACTTGCAATACTCCTCCACTGACCACAATGCTGCCTGCCTGTGTATCCATGTAACCGATTTAAAACTGCCATGCCTGCCTATTGTTTGTTATTTTAGGCCTTTGATAGCCTGTCTGTGGCCCGTACTTGCAATACTCCTCCACTGACCACAATGCTGCCTGCCTGTGTATCCATGTAACCGATTTAAAACTGCCATGCCTGCCTATTGTTTGTTATTTTAGGCCTTTGATAGCCTGTCTGCGGCCCCTACTTTCAATACTCCTCCACTGACCACAATGCTGCCTGCCTGTGTATCCATGTAACCGATTTAAAACTGCCATGCCTGCCTATTGTTTGTTATTTAAGGCCTTTGATAGCCTGTCTGCGGCCCCTACTTGCAATACTCCTCCACTGACCACTATGCTGCCTGCCTGTGTATCCATGTAACCGATTTAAATCTGCCATGCCTGACTATTGTTTGTTATTTTAGGCCTTTGTTAGCCTGTCTGCGGCCCCTACTTGCAATACTCCTCCACTGACCACAATGCTGCCTGCCTGTGTATCCATGTAACTGATTTAAAACTGCCATGCCTGCCTATTGTTTGTTATTTTAGGCCTTTGATAGCCTGTCTGCGGCCCCTACTTGCAATACTCCTCCACTGACCACAATGCTGCCTGGAGTGCCTGCCTGTGTATCCATGTAACCGATTTAAAACTGCCATGCCTGCCTATTGTTTGTTATTTTAGGCCTTTGATAGCCTGTCTGCGGCCCCTACCTGCAATACTCCTCCACTGACCACAATGATGCGTGCCTGTGTATCCATGTAACCGATTTAAAACTGCCATGCCTGCCTATTGTTTGTTATTTTAGGCCTTTGATAGACTGTCTGCGGCCCTTACTTGCAATACTCCTCCACTGACCACAATGCTGCCTGCCTGTGTATCCATGTAACCGATTTAAAACTGCCATGCCTGCCTATTGTTTGTTATTTAAGGCCTTTGATAGCCTGTCTGCGGCCCCTACTTGCAATACTCCTCCACTGACCACATGCTGCCTGCCTGTGTATCCATGTAACCGATTTAAAACTGCCATGTCTGCCTATTGTTTGTTATTTTAGGCCTTTGATAGCCTGTCTGCGGCCCGTACTTGCAATACTCCTCCACTGACCACAATGCTGCCTGCCTGTGTATCCATGTAACCGATTTAAAACTGCCACGCCTGCCTATTGTTTGTTATTTTAGGCCTTTGATAGACTGTCTGCGGCCCTTACTTGCAATACTCCTCCACTGACCACAATTGCTGCCTGCCTGTGTATCCATGTAACCGTTTTAAAACTGCCATGCCTGCCTATTGTTTGTTATTTTAGGCCTTTGATAGCCTGTCTGCGGCCTCTACCTGCAATACTCCTCCACTGACCACAATGCTGCCTGCCTGTGTATCCATGTAACCGATTTAAAACTGCCATGCCTGCCTATTGTTTGTTATTTTAGGCCTTTGATAGCCTGTCTGCGGCCCCTACTTGCAATAGTCCTCCACTGACCACAATGCTGCCTGCCTGTGTATCCATGTAACCGATTTAAAACTGCCATGCCTGCCTATTGTTTGTTATTTAAGGCCTTTGATAGCCTGTCTGCGGCCCCTACTTGCAATACTCCTCCACTGACCACAATGCTGCCTTCCTGTGTATCCATGTAACCGATTTAAAACTGCAATGCCTGCCTATTGTTTGTTATTTTAGGCCTTTGTTAGCCTCTCTGCGGCCCCTACTTTCAATACTCCTCCACTGACCACAATGCTGCCTGGAGTCCCTGCCTGTGTATCCATGTAACCGATTTAAAACTGCCATGCCTGCCTATTGTTTGTTATTTTAGGCCTTTGATAGCCTGTCTGCGGCCCCTACTTGCAATACTCCTCCACTGACCACAATGCTGCCTGCCTGTGTATCCATGTAACCGATTTAAAACTGCCATGCCTGCCTATTGTTTGTTATTTTAGGCCTTTGATAGCCTGTCTGCGGCCCCTACTTGCAATACTCCTCCACTGACCACAATGCTGCCTGCCTGTGTATCCATGTAACCGATTTAAAACTGCCATGCCTGCCTATTGTTTGTTATTTAAGGCCTTTGATAGCCTGTCTGTGGCCCCTACTTGCAATCCTCCTCCACTGACCACAATGCTGCCTGCCTGTGTATCCATGTAACCGATTTAAAACTGCCATGCCTGCCTATTGTTTGTTATTTTAGGCCTTTGTTAGCCTGTCTGCTGCCCCTACTTTCAATACTCCTCCACTGACCACAATGCTGCCTGCCTGTGTATCCATGTAACCAATTTAAAACTGCCATGCCTGCCTATTGTTTGTTATTTAAGGCCTTTGATAGCCTGTCTGCGGCCACTACTTGCAATACTCCTCCACTGACCACAATGCTGCCTGCTTGTGTATCCATGTAACCGATTTAAAACTGCCATGCCTGCCTATTGTTTGTTATTTTAGGCCTTTGATAGCCTGTCTCCGGCCCCTACCTGCAATACTCCTCCACTGACCACAATGCTGCCTGCCTGTGTATCCATGTAACCGATTTAAAACTGCCATGCCTGCCTATTGTTTGTTATTTTAGGCCTTTGATAGCCTGTCTGCGGCCCCTACTTGCAATACACCTCCACTGACCACAATGCTGCCTGCCTGTGTATCCATGTAACCGATTTAAAACTGCCATGCCTGCCTATTGTTTGTTATTTTTGGCCTTTGTTAGCCTGTCTGCGGCCCCTACTTTCAATACTCTCCACTGACCACAATGCTGCCTGGAGCGCCTCCCTGTGTATCCATGTAACCGAATTAAAACTGCCATGCCTGCCTATTGTTTGTTATTTTAAGCCTTTGTTAGCCTGTCTGCGGCCCCTACCTGCAATACTCCTCCACTGACCACAATGCTGCCTGCCTGTGTATCCATGTAACCGATTTAAAACTGCCATGCCTGCCTATTGTTTGTTATTTTAGGCCTTTGATAGCCTGTCTGCGGCCCCTACTTGCAATACACCTCCACTGACCACAATGCTGCCTGCCTGTGTATCCATGTAACCGATTTAAAACTGCCATGCCTGCCTATTGTTTGTTATTTTTGGCCTTTGTTAGCCTGTCTGCGGCCCCTACTTTCAATACTCTCCACTGACCACAATGCTGCCTGGAGTGCCTCCCTGTGTATCCATGTAACCGATTTAAAACTGCCATGCCTGCCTATTGTTTGTTATTTTAGGCCTTTGATAGTCTGTCTGCGGCCCCTACTTTCAATACTCCTCCACTGACCACAATGCTTGCTGGAGTTCCTGCCTGTGTATCCATGTAACCGATTTAAAACTGCCATGCCTGCCTATTGTTTGTTATTTTAGGCCTTTGATAGCCTGTCTGCGGCCCCTACTTGCAATACTCCTCCACTGACCACAATGCTGCCTGGAGTGCCTGCCTGTGTATCCATGTAACCGATTTAAAACTGCCATGCCTGACTATTGTTTGTTATTTTAGGCCTTTGTTAGCCTGTCTGCGGCCCCTACTTTCAATACTCCTCCACTGACCACAATGCTGCCTGCAGTGCCTCCCTCTGTATCCATGTAACTGATTTAAAACTGCCATGCCTGCCTATTGTTTGTTATTTTAGGCCTTTGTTAGCCTGTCTGCGGCCCCTACTTTCAATACTCCTCCACTGACCACAATGCTGCCTGGAGTGCCTGCCTGTGTATCCATGTAACCGATTTAAAACTGCCATGCCTGCCTATTGTTTGTTATTTTAGACCTTTGATAGCCTGTCTGCGGCCCCTACTTGCAATACTCCTCCTCTGACCACAATGCTGCCTGGAGTGCCTGCCTGTGTATCCATGTAACCGATTTAAAACTGCCATGCCTGACTATTGTTTGTTATTTTAGCCCTTTGTTAGCCTGCCTGCGGCCCCTACTTGCAATACTCCTCCACTGACCAAAATGCTGCCTGCCTGTGTATCCATGTAACCGATTTAAAACTGCCATGCCTGCCTATTGTTTGTTATTTTAGGCCTTTGATAGCCTGTCTGCGGCCCCTACTTGCAATACTCCTCCACTGACCACAATGCTGCCTGGAGTGCCTGCCTGTGTATCCATGTAACCGATTTAAAACTGCCATGCCTGCCTATTGTTTGTTATTTTAGGCCTTTGATAGCCTGTCTGCGGCCCCTACTTGCAATACTCCTCCACTGACCACAATGCTGCCTGCCTGTGTATCCATGTAACCGATTTAAAACTGCCATGCCTGCCTATTGTTTGTTATTTAAGGCCTTTGATAGCCTGTCTGCGGCCCCTACTTGCAATACTCCTCCACTGACCACAATGCTGCCTGCCTGTGTATCCATGTAACCGATTTAAAACTGCCATGCCTGCCTATTGTTTGTTATTTTAGGCCTTTGATAGCCTGTCTGCGGCCCCTACCTGCAATACTCCTCCACTGACCACAATGCTGCCTGCCTGTGTATCCATGTAACCGATTTAAAACTGCCATGCCTGCCTATTGTTTGTTATTTAAGGACTTTGATAGCCTGTCTGCGGCCCCTACTTGCAATACTCCTCCACTGACCACAATGCTGCCTGCCTGTGTATCCATGTAACCGATTTAAAACTTCCATGCCTGCCTATTGTTTGTTATTTTAGGCCTTTGTTAGCCTGTCTACGGCCCCTACCTGCAATACTCCTCCACTGACCACAATGCTGCCTGTCTGTGTATCCATGTAACCGATTTAAAACTGCCATGCCTGCCTATTGTTTGTTATTTTAGGCCTTTGATAGCCTGTCTGCGGCCCCTACCTGCAATACTCCTCCACTGACCACAATGCTGCCTGTCTGTGTATCCATGTAACCGATTTAAAACTGCCATGCCTGCCTATTGTTTGTTATTTTAGGCCTTTGATAGCCTGTCTGCGGCCCCTACTTGCAATACTCCTCCACTGACCACAATGCTGCCTGGAGTGCCTGCCTGTGTATCCATGTAACCGATTTAAAACTGCCATGCCTGACTATTGTTTGTTATTTTAGGCCTTTGTTAGCCTGTCTGCGGCCCCTACTTGCAATACTCCTCCACTGACCACAATGCTGCCTGGAGTGCCTGCCTGTGTATCCACGTAACCGATTTAAAACTGCCATGCCTGCCTATTGTTTGTTATTTTAGGCCCTTGATAGCCTGTCTACGGCCCCTACCTGCAATACTCCTCCACTGACCACAATGCTGCCTGCCTGTGTATCCATGTAACCGATTTAAAACTGCCATGCCTGCCTATTGTTTGTTATTTTAGGCCTTTGATAGCCTGTCTGCGGCCCCTACTTGCAATACTCCTCCACTGACCACAATGCTGCCTGCCTGTGTATCCATGTAACCGATTTAAAATTGCCATGCCTGCCTATTGTTTGTTATTTAAGGCCTTTGATAGCCTGTCTGCGGCCCCTACTTGCAATACTCCTCCACTGACCACAATGCTGCCTGCCTGTGTATCCATGTAACCGATTTAAAACTGCCATGCCTGCCTATTGTTTGTTATTTTAGGCCTTTGATAGCCTGTCTGCGGCCCCTACTTTCAATACTCCTCCACTGACCACAATGCTGCCTGCCTGTGTATCCATGTAACCGATTTAAAACTGCCATGCCTGCCTATTGTTTGTTATTTAAGGCCTTTGATAGCCTGTCTGCGGCCCCTACTTGCAATACTCCTCCACTGACCACTATGCTGCCTGCCTGTGTATCCATGTAACCGATTTAAATCTGCCATGCCTGACTATTGTTTGTTATTTTAGGCCTTTGTTAGCCTGTCTGCGGCCCCTACTTGCAATACTCCTCCACTGACCACAATGCTGCCTGCCTGTGTATCCATGTAACTGATTTAAAACTGCCATGCCTGCCTATTGTTTGTTATTTTAGGCCTTTGATAGCCTGTCTGCGGCCCCTACTTGCAATACTCCTCCACTGACCACAATGCTGCCTGGAGTGCCTGCCTGTGTATCCATGTAACCGATTTAAAACTGCCATGCCTGCCTATTGTTTGTTATTTTAGGCCTTTGATAGCCTGTCTGCGGCCCCTACCTGCAATACTCCTCCACTGACCACAATGATGCGTGCCTGTGTATCCATGTAACCGATTTAAAACTGCCATGCCTGCCTATTGTTTGTTATTTTAGGCCTTTGATAGACTGTCTGCGGCCCTTACTTGCAATACTCCTCCACTGACCACAATGCTGCCTGCCTGTGTATCCATGTAACCGATTTAAAACTGCCATGCCTGCCTATTGTTTGTTATTTAAGGCCTTTGATAGCCTGTCTGCGGCCCCTACTTGCAATACTCCTCCACTGACCACATGCTGCCTGCCTGTGTATCCATGTAACCGATTTAAAACTGCCATGTCTGCCTATTGTTTGTTATTTTAGGCCTTTGATAGCCTGTCTGCGGCCCGTACTTGCAATACTCCTCCACTGACCACAATGCTGCCTGCCTGTGTATCCATGTAACCGATTTAAAACTGCCACGCCTGCCTATTGTTTGTTATTTTAGGCCTTTGATAGACTGTCTGCGGCCCTTACTTGCAATACTCCTCCACTGACCACAATTGCTGCCTGCCTGTGTATCCATGTAACCGTTTTAAAACTGCCATGCCTGCCTATTGTTTGTTATTTTAGGCCTTTGATAGCCTGTCTGCGGCCTCTACCTGCAATACTCCTCCACTGACCACAATGCTGCCTGCCTGTGTATCCATGTAACCGATTTAAAACTGCCATGCCTGCCTATTGTTTGTTATTTTAGGCCTTTGATAGCCTGTCTGCGGCCCCTACTTGCAATAGTCCTCCACTGACCACAATGCTGCCTGCCTGTGTATCCATGTAACCGATTTAAAACTGCCATGCCTGCCTATTGTTTGTTATTTAAGGCCTTTGATAGCCTGTCTGCGGCCCCTACTTGCAATACTCCTCCACTGACCACAATGCTGCCTGCCTGTGTATCCATGTAACCGATTTAAAACTGCCATGCCTGCCTATTGTTTGTTATTTTAGGCCTTTGATAGCCTGTCTGTGGCCCGTACTTGCAATACTCCTCCACTGACCACAATGCTGCCTGCCTGTGTATCCATGTAACCGATTTAAAACTGCCATGCCTGCCTATTGTTTGTTATTTTAGGCCTTTGATAGCCTGTCTGCGGCCCCTACTTTCAATACTCCTCCACTGACCACAATGCTGCCTGCCTGTGTATCCATGTAACCGATTTAAAACTGCCATGCCTGCCTATTGTTTGTTATTTAAGGCCTTTGATAGCCTGTCTGCGGCCCCTACTTGCAATACTCCTCCACTGACCACTATGCTGCCTGCCTGTGTATCCATGTAACCGATTTAAATCTGCCATGCCTGACTATTGTTTGTTATTTTAGGCCTTTGTTAGCCTGTCTGCGGCCCCTACTTGCAATACTCCTCCACTGACCACAATGCTGCCTGCCTGTGTATCCATGTAACTGATTTAAAACTGCCATGCCTGCCTATTGTTTGTTATTTTAGGCCTTTGATAGCCTGTCTGCGGCCCCTACTTGCAATACTCCTCCACTGACCACAATGCTGCCTGGAGTGCCTGCCTGTGTATCCATGTAACCGATTTAAAACTGCCATGCCTGCCTATTGTTTGTTATTTTAGGCCTTTGATAGCCTGTCTGCGGCCCCTACCTGCAATACTCCTCCACTGACCACAATGATGCGTGCCTGTGTATCCATGTAACCGATTTAAAACTGCCATGCCTGCCTATTGTTTGTTATTTTAGGCCTTTGATAGACTGTCTGCGGCCCTTACTTGCAATACTCCTCCACTGACCACAATGCTGCCTGCCTGTGTATCCATGTAACCGATTTAAAACTGCCATGCCTGCCTATTGTTTGTTATTTAAGGCCTTTGATAGCCTGTCTGCGGCCCCTACTTGCAATACTCCTCCACTGACCACATGCTGCCTGCCTGTGTATCCATGTAACCGATTTAAAACTGCCATGTCTGCCTATTGTTTGTTATTTTAGGCCTTTGATAGCCTGTCTGCGGCCCGTACTTGCAATACTCCTCCACTGACCACAATGCTGCCTGCCTGTGTATCCATGTAACCGATTTAAAACTGCCACGCCTGCCTATTGTTTGTTATTTTAGGCCTTTGATAGACTGTCTGCGGCCCTTACTTGCAATACTCCTCCACTGACCACAATTGCTGCCTGCCTGTGTATCCATGTAACCGTTTTAAAACTGCCATGCCTGCCTATTGTTTGTTATTTTAGGCCTTTGATAGCCTGTCTGCGGCCTCTACCTGCAATACTCCTCCACTGACCACAATGCTGCCTGCCTGTGTATCCATGTAACCGATTTAAAACTGCCATGCCTGCCTATTGTTTGTTATTTTAGGCCTTTGATAGCCTGTCTGCGGCCCCTACTTGCAATAGTCCTCCACTGACCACAATGCTGCCTGCCTGTGTATCCATGTAACCGATTTAAAACTGCCATGCCTGCCTATTGTTTGTTATTTAAGGCCTTTGATAGCCTGTCTGCGGCCCCTACTTGCAATACTCCTCCACTGACCACAATGCTGCCTTCCTGTGTATCCATGTAACCGATTTAAAACTGCAATGCCTGCCTATTGTTTGTTATTTTAGGCCTTTGTTAGCCTCTCTGCGGCCCCTACTTTCAATACTCCTCCACTGACCACAATGCTGCCTGGAGTCCCTGCCTGTGTATCCATGTAACCGATTTAAAACTGCCATGCCTGCCTATTGTTTGTTATTTTAGGCCTTTGATAGCCTGTCTGCGGCCCCTACTTGCAATACTCCTCCACTGACCACAATGCTGCCTGCCTGTGTATCCATGTAACCGATTTAAAACTGCCATGCCTGCCTATTGTTTGTTATTTTAGGCCTTTGATAGCCTGTCTGCGGCCCCTACTTGCAATACTCCTCCACTGACCACAATGCTGCCTGCCTGTGTATCCATGTAACCGATTTAAAACTGCCATGCCTGCCTATTGTTTGTTATTTAAGGCCTTTGATAGCCTGTCTGTGGCCCCTACTTGCAATCCTCCTCCACTGACCACAATGCTGCCTGCCTGTGTATCCATGTAACCGATTTAAAACTGCCATGCCTGCCTATTGTTTGTTATTTTAGGCCTTTGTTAGCCTGTCTGCTGCCCCTACTTTCAATACTCCTCCACTGACCACAATGCTGCCTGCCTGTGTATCCATGTAACCAATTTAAAACTGCCATGCCTGCCTATTGTTTGTTATTTAAGGCCTTTGATAGCCTGTCTGCGGCCACTACTTGCAATACTCCTCCACTGACCACAATGCTGCCTGCTTGTGTATCCATGTAACCGATTTAAAACTGCCATGCCTGCCTATTGTTTGTTATTTTAGGCCTTTGATAGCCTGTCTCCGGCCCCTACCTGCAATACTCCTCCACTGACCACAATGCTGCCTGCCTGTGTATCCATGTAACCGATTTAAAACTGCCATGCCTGCCTATTGTTTGTTATTTTAGGCCTTTGATAGCCTGTCTGCGGCCCCTACTTGCAATACACCTCCACTGACCACAATGCTGCCTGCCTGTGTATCCATGTAACCGATTTAAAACTGCCATGCCTGCCTATTGTTTGTTATTTTTGGCCTTTGTTAGCCTGTCTGCGGCCCCTACTTTCAATACTCTCCACTGACCACAATGCTGCCTGGAGTGCCTCCCTGTGTATCCATGTAACCGAATTAAAACTGCCATGCCTGCCTATTGTTTGTTATTTTAAGCCTTTGTTAGCCTGTCTGCGGCCCCTACCTGCAATACTCCTCCACTGACCACAATGCTGCCTGCCTGTGTATCCATGTAACCGATTTAAAACTGCCATGCCTGCCTATTGTTTGTTATTTTAGGCCTTTGATAGCCTGTCTGCGGCCCCTACTTGCAATACACCTCCACTGACCACAATGCTGCCTGCCTGTGTATCCATGTAACCGATTTAAAACTTCCATGCCTGCCTATTGTTTGTTATTTTTGGCCTTTGTTAGCCTGTCTGCGGCCCCTACTTTCAATACTCTCCACTGACCACAATGCTGCCTGGAGTGCCTCCCTGTGTATCCATGTAACCGATTTAAAACTGCCATGCCTGCCTATTGTTTGTTATTTTAGGCCTTTGATAGTCTGTCTGCGGCCCCTACTTTCAATACTCCTCCACTGACCACAATGCTTGCTGGAGTTCCTGCCTGTGTATCCATGTAACCGATTTAAAACTGCCATGCCTGCCTATTGTTTGTTATTTTAGGCCTTTGATAGCCTGTCTGCGGCCCCTACTTGCAATACTCCTCCACTGACCACAATGCTGCCTGGAGTGCCTGCCTGTGTATCCATGTAACCGATTTAAAACTGCCATGCCTGACTATTGTTTGTTATTTTAGGCCTTTGTTAGCCTGTCTGCGGCCCCTACTTTCAATACTCCTCCACTGACCACAATGCTGCCTGCAGTGCCTCCCTCTGTATCCATGTAACTGATTTAAAACTGCCATGCCTGCCTATTGTTTGTTATTTTAGGCCTTTGTTAGCCTGTCTGCGGCCCTCTACTTTCAATACTCCTCCACTGACCACAATGCTGCCTGGAGTGCCTGCCTGTGTATCCATGTAACCGATTTAAAACTGCCACGCCTGCCTATTGTTTGTTATTTTAGGCCTTTGATAGACTGTCTGCGGCCCTTACTTGCAATACTCCTCCACTGACCACAATTGCTGCCTGCCTGTGTATCCATGTAACCGTTTTAAAACTGCCATGCCTGCCTATTGTTTGTTATTTTAGGCCTTTGATAGCCTGTCTGCGGCCTCTACCTGCAATACTCCTCCACTGACCACAATGCTGCCTGCCTGTGTATCCATGTAACCGATTTAAAACTGCCATGCCTGCCTATTGTTTGTTATTTTAGGCCTTTGATAGCCTGTCTGCGGCCCCTACTTGCAATAGTCCTCCACTGACCACAATGCTGCCTGCCTGTGTATCCATGTAACCGATTTAAAACTGCCATGCCTGCCTATTGTTTGTTATTTAAGGCCTTTGATAGCCTGTCTGCGGCCCCTACTTGCAATACTCCTCCACTGACCACAATGCTGCCTTCCTGTGTATCCATGTAACCGATTTAAAACTGCAATGCCTGCCTATTGTTTGTTATTTTAGGCCTTTGTTAGCCTCTCTGCGGCCCCTACTTTCAATACTCCTCCACTGACCACAATGCTGCCTGGAGTCCCTGCCTGTGTATCCATGTAACCGATTTAAAACTGCCATGCCTGCCTATTGTTTGTTATTTTAGGCCTTTGATAGCCTGTCTGCGGCCCCTACTTGCAATACTCCTCCACTGACCACAATGCTGCCTGCCTGTGTATCCATGTAACCGATTTAAAACTGCCATGCCTGCCTATTGTTTGTTATTTTAGGCCTTTGATAGCCTGTCTGCGGCCCCTACTTGCAATACTCCTCCACTGACCACAATGCTGCCTGCCTGTGTATCCATGTAACCGATTTAAAACTGCCATGCCTGCCTATTGTTTGTTATTTAAGGCCTTTGATAGCCTGTCTGTGGCCCCTACTTGCAATCCTCCTCCACTGACCACAATGCTGCCTGCCTGTGTATCCATGTAACCGATTTAAAACTGCCATGCCTGCCTATTGTTTGTTATTTTAGGCCTTTGTTAGCCTGTCTGCTGCCCCTACTTTCAATACTCCTCCACTGACCACAATGCTGCCTGCCTGTGTATCCATGTAACCAATTTAAAACTGCCATGCCTGCCTATTGTTTGTTATTTAAGGCCTTTGATAGCCTGTCTGCGGCCACTACTTGCAATACTCCTCCACTGACCACAATGCTGCCTGCTTGTGTATCCATGTAACCGATTTAAAACTGCCATGCCTGCCTATTGTTTGTTATTTTAGGCCTTTGATAGCCTGTCTCCGGCCCCTACCTGCAACACTCCTCCACTGACCACAATGCTGCCTGCCTGTGTATCCATGTAACCGATTTAAAACTGCCATGCCTGCCTATTGTTTGTTATTTTAGGCCTTTGATAGCCTGTCTGCGGCCCCTACTTGCAATACACCTCCACTGACCACAATGCTGCCTGCCTGTGTATCCATGTAACCGATTTAAAACTGCCATGCCTGCCTATTGTTTGTTATTTTTGGCCTTTGTTAGCCTGTCTGCGGCCCCTACTTTCAATACTCTCCACTGACCACAATGCTGCCTGGAGTGCCTCCTTGTGTATCCATGTAACCGAATTAAAACTGCCATGCCTGCCTATTGTTTGTTATTTTAAGCCTTTGTTAGCCTGTCTGCGGCCCCTACCTGCAATACTCCTCCACTGACCACAATGCTGCCTGCCTGTGTATCCATGTAACCGATTTAAAACTGCCATGCCTGCCTATTGTTTGTTATTTTAGGCCTTTGATAGCCTGTCTGCGGCCCCTACTTGCAATACACCTCCACTGACCACAATGCTGCCTGCCTGTGTATCCATGTAACCGATTTAAAACTGCCATGCCTGCCTATTGTTTGTTATTTTTGGCCTTTGTTAGCCTGTCTGCGGCCCCTACTTTCAATACTCTCCACTGACCACAATGCTGCCTGGAGTGCCTCCCTGTGTATCCATGTAACCGATTTAAAACTGCCATGCCTGCCTATTGTTTGTTATTTTAGGCCTTTGATAGTCTGTCTGCGGCCCCTACTTTCAATACTCCTCCACTGACCACAATGCTTGCTGGAGTTCCTGCCTGTGTATCCATGTAACCGATTTAAAACTGCCATGCCTGCCTATTGTTTGTTATTTTAGGCCTTTGATAGCCTGTCTGCGGCCCCTACTTGCAATACTCCTCCACTGACCACAATGCTGCCTGGAGTGCCTGCCTGTGTATCCATGTAACCGATTTAAAACTGCCATGCCTGACTATTGTTTGTTATTTTAGGCCTTTGTTAGCCTGTCTGCGGCCCCTACTTTCAATACTCCTCCACTGACCACAATGCTGCCTGCAGTGCCTCCCTCTGTATCCATGTAACTGATTTAAAACTGCCATGCCTGCCTATTGTTTGTTATTTTAGGCCTTTGTTAGCCTGTCTGCGGCCCCTACTTTCAATACTCCTCCACTGACCACAATGCTGCCTGGAGTGCCTGCCTGTGTATCCATGTAACCGATTTAAAACTGCCATGCCTGCCTATTGTTTGTTATTTTAGACCTTTGATAGCCTGTCTGCGGCCCCTACTTGCAATACTCCTCCTCTGACCACAATGCTGCCTGGAGTGCCTGCCTGTGTATCCATGTAACCGATTTAAAACTGCCATGCCTGACTATTGTTTGTTATTTTAGCCCTTTGTTAGCCTGCCTGCGGCCCCTACTTGCAATACTCCTCCACTGACCAAAATGCTGCCTGCCTGTGTATCCATGTAACCGATTTAAAACTGCCATGCCTGCCTATTGTTTGTTATTTTAGGCCTTTGATAGCCTGTCTGCGGCCCCTACTTGCAATACTCCTCCACTGACCACAATGCTGCCTGGAGTGCCTGCCTGTGTATCCATGTAACCGATTTAAAACTGCCATGCCTGACTATTGTTTGTTATTTTAGGCCTTTGTTAGCCTGTCTGCGGCCCCTACTTTCAATACTCCTCCACTGACCACAATGCTGCCTGCAGTGCCTCCCTCTGTATCCATGTAACTGATTTAAAACTGCCATGCCTGCCTATTGTTTGTTATTTTAGGCCTTTGTTAGCCTGTCTGCGGCCCCTACTTTCAATACTCCTCCACTGACCACAATGCTGCCTGGAGTGCCTGCCTGTGTATCCATGTAACCGATTTAAAACTGCCATGCCTGCCTATTGTTTGTTATTTTAGACCTTTGATAGCCTGTCTGCGGCCCCTACTTGCAATACTCCTCCTCTGACCACAATGCTGCCTGGAGTGCCTGCCTGTGTATCCATGTAACCGATTTAAAACTGCCATGCCTGACTATTGTTTGTTATTTTAGCCCTTTGTTAGCCTGCCTGCGGCCCCTACTTGCAATACTCCTCCACTGACCAAAATGCTGCCTGCCTGTGTATCCATGTAACCGATTTAAAACTGCCATGCCTGCCTATTGTTTGTTATTTTAGGCCTTTGATAGCCTGTCTGCGGCCCCTACTTGCAATACTCCTCCACTGACCACAATGCTGCCTGGAGTGCCTGCCTGTGTATCCATGTAACCGATTTAAAACTGCCATGCCTGCCTATTGTTTGTTATTTTAGGCCTTTGACAGCCTGTCTACGGCCCCTACCTGCAATACTCCTCCACTGACCACAATGCTGCCTGTCTGTGTATCCATGTAACCGATTTAAAACTGCCATGCCTGCCTATTGTTTGTTATTTTAGGCCTTTGATAGCCTGTCTGCGGCCCCTACTTGCAATACTCCTCCACTGACCACAATGCTGCCTGGAGTGCCTGCCTGTGTATTCATGTAACCGATTTAAAACTGCCATGCCTGACTATTGTTTGTTATTTTAGGCCTTTGTTAGCCTGTCTGCGGCCCCTACTTGCAATACTCCTCCACTGACCACAATGCTGCCTGGAGTGCCTGCCTGTGTATCCACGTAACCGATTTAAAACTGCCATGCCTGCCTATTGTTTGTTATTTTAGGCCTTTGATAGCCTGTCTACGGCCCCTACCTGCAATACTCCTCCACTGACCACAATGCTGCCTGCCTGTGTATCCATGTAACCGATTTAAAACTGCCATGCCTGCCTATTGTTTGTTATTTTAGGCCTTTGATAGCCTGTCTGCGGCCCCTACTTGCAATACTCCTCCACTGACCACAATGCTGCCTGCCTGTGTATCCATGTAACCGATTTAAAACTGCCATGCCTGCCTATTGTTTGTTATTTTAGGCCTTTGATAGCCTGTCTGCGGCCCCTACTTGCAATACTCCTCCACTGACCACAATGCTGCCTGCCTGTGTATCCATGTAACCGATTTAAAACTGCCATGCCTGCCTATTGTTTGTTATTTTAGGCCTTTGATAGCCTGTCTGCGGCCCCTATTTTCAATACTCCTCCACTGACCACAATGCTGCCTGCCTGTGTATCCATGTAACCGATTTAAAACTGCCATGCCTGCCTATTGTTTGTTATTTAAGGCCTTTGATAGCCTGTCTGCGGCCCCTACTTGCAATACTCCTCCACTGACCACTATGCTGCCTGCCTGTGTATCCATGTAACCGATTTAAATCTGCCATGCCTGACTATTGTTTGTTATTTTAAGCCTTTGTTAGCCTGTCTGCGGCCCCTACTTGCAATACTCCTCCACTGACCACAATGCTGCCTGCCTGTGTATCCATGTAACCGATTTAAAACTGCCATGCCTGCCTATTGTTTGTTATTTTAGGCCTTTGATAGCCTGTCTGCGGCCCCTACTTGCAATACTCCTCCACTGACCACAATGCTGCCTGGAGTGCCTGCCTGTGTATCCATGTCACCGATTTAAAACTGCCATGCCTGCCTATTGTTTGTTATTTTAGGCCTTTGATAGCCTGTCTGCGGCCCCTACCTGCAATACTCCTCCACTGACCACAATGATGCGTGCCTGTGTATCCATGTAACAGATTTAAAACTGCCATGCCTGCCTATTGTTTGTTATTTTAGGCCTTTGATAGCCTGTCTGCGGCCCTTACTTGCAATACTCCTCCACTGACCACAATGCTGCCTGCCTGTGTATCCATGTAACCGATTTAAAACTGCCATGCCTGCCTATTGTTTGTTATTTAAGGCCTTTGATAGCCTGTCTGCGGCCCCTACTTGCAATACTCCTCCACTGACCACATGCTGCCTGCCTGTGTATCCATGTAACCGATTTAAAACTGCCATGTCTGCCTATTGTTTGTTAATTTAGGCCTTTGATAGCCTGTCTGCGGCCCGTACTTGCAATACTCCTCCACTGACCACAATGCTGCCTGCCTGTGTATCCATGTAACCGATTTAAAACTGCCACGCCTGCCTATTGTTTGTTATTTTAGGCCTTTGTTAGCCTGTCTGAGGACCCTACTTTCAATACTCCTCCACTGACCACAATGCTGCCTGTCTGTGTATCCATGTAACCGTTTTAAAACTGCCATGCCTGCCTATTGTTTGTTATTTTAGGCCTTTGATAGCCTGTCTGCGGCCTCTACCTGCAATACTCCTCCACTGACCACAATGCTGCCTGCCTGTGTATCCATGTAACCGATTTAAAACTGCCATGCCTGCCTATTGTTTGTTATTTTAGGCCTTTGATAGCCTGTCTGCGGCCCCTACTTGCAATACTCCTCCACTGACCACAATGCTGCCTGCCTGTGTATCCATGTAACCGATTTAAAACTGCCATGCCTGCCTATTGTTTGTTATTTAAGGCCTTTGATAGCCTGTCTGCGGCCCCTACTTGCAATACTCCTCCACTGACCACAATGCTACCTGCCTGTGTATCCATGTAACCGATTTAAAACTGCAATGCCTGCCTATTGTTTGTTATTTTAGGCCTTTGTTAGCCTCTCTGCGGCCCCTACTTTCAATACTCCTCCACTGACCACAATGCTGCCTGGAGTCCCTGCCTGTGTATCCATGTAACCGATTTAAAACTGCCATGCCTGCCTATTGTTTGTTATTTTAGGCCTTTGATAGCCTGTCTGCGGCCCCTACTTGCAATACTCCTCCACTGACCACAATGCTGCCTGCCTGTGTATCCATGTAACCGATTTAAAACTGCCATGCCTGCCTATTGTTTGTTATTTTAGGCCTTTGATAGCCTGTCTGCGGCCCCTACTTGCAATACTCCTCCACTGACCACAATGCTGCCTGCCTGTGTATCCATGTAACCGATTTAAAACTGCCATGCCTGCCTATTGTTTGTTATTTTAGGCCTTTGATAGCCTGTCTGCGGCCCCTACTTGCAATACTCCTCCACTGACCACAATGCTGCCTGCCTGTGTATCCATGTAACCGATTTAAAACTGCCATGCCTGCCTATTGTTTGTTATTTAAGGCCTTTGATAGCCTGTCTGCGGCCCCTACTTGCAATACTCCTCCACTGACCACAATGCTGCCTGCCTGTGTATCCATGTAACCGATTTAAAACTGCAATGCCTGCCTATTGTTTGTTATTTTAGGCCTTTGTTAGCCTCTCTGCGGCCCCTACTTTCAATACTCCTCCACTGACCACAATGCTGCCTGGAGTCCCTGCCTGTGTATCCATGTAACCGATTTAAAACTGCCATGCCTGCCTATTGTTTGTTATTTTAGGCCTTTGATAGCCTGTCTGCGGCCCCTACTTGCAATACTCCTCCACTGACCACAATGCTGCCTGCCTGTGTATCCATGTAACCGATTTAAAACTGCCATGCCTGCCTATTGTTTGTTATTTTAGGCCTTTGATAGCCTGTCTGCGGCCCCTACTTGCAATACTCCTCCACTGACCACAATGCTGCCTGCCTGTGTATCCATGTAACCGATTTAAAACTGCCATGCCTGCCTATTGTTTGTTATTTAAGGCCTTTGATAGCCTGTCTGTGGCCCCTACTTGCAATCCTCCTCCACTGACCACAATGCTGCCTGCCTGTGTATCCATGTAACCGATTTAAAACTGCCATGCCTGCCTATTGTTTGTTATTTTAGGCCTTTGTTAGCCTGTCTGCCGCCCCTACTTTCAATACTCCTCCACTGACCACAATGCTGCCTGCCTGTGTATCCATGTAACCGATTTAAAACTGCCATGCCTGCCTATTGTTTGTTATTTAAGGCCTTTGATAGCCTGTCTGCGGCCACTACTTGCAATACTCCTCCACTGACCACAATGCTGCCTGCCTGTGAATCCATGTAACCGATTTAAAACTGCCATGCCTGCCTATTGTTTGTTATTTTAGGCCTTTGATAGCCTGTCTGCGGCCCCTACCTGCAATACTCCTCCACTGACCACAATGCTGCCTGCCTGTGTATCCATGTAACCGATTTAAAACTGCCATGCCTGCCTATTGTTTGTTATTTTAGGCCTTTGATAGCCTGTCTGCGGCCCCTACTTGCAATACACCTCCACTGACCACAATGCTGCCTGCCTGTGTATCCATGTAACCGATTTAAAACTGCCATGCCTGCCTATTGTTTGTTATTTTTGGCCTTTGTTAGCCTGTCTGCGGCCCCTACTTTCAATACTCTCCACTGACCACAATGCTGCCTGGAGTCCCTGCCTGTGTGTCCATGTAACCGATTTAAAACTGCCATGCCTGCCTATTGTTTGTTATTTTAAGCCTTTGTTAGCCTGTCTGCGGCCCCTACTTGCAATACTCCTCCACTGACCACAATGCTGCCTGCCTGTGTATCCATGTAACCGATTTAAAACTGCCATGCCTGCCTATTGTTTGTTATTTAAGGCCTTTGATAGCCTGTCTGTGGCCCCTACTTGCAATACTCCTCCACTGACCACAATGCTGCCTGCCTGTGTATCCATGTAACCGATTTAAAACTGCCATGCCTGCCTATTGTTTGTTATTTTAGGCCTTTGTTAGCCTGTCTGCCGCCCCTACTTTCAATACTCCTCCACTGACCACAATGCTGCCTGCCTGTGTATCCATGTAACCGATTTAAAACTGCCACGCCTGCCTATTGTTTGTTATTTTAGGCCTTTGTTAGCCTGTCTGCGGACCCTACTTTCAATACTCCTCCACTGACCACAATGCTGCCTGTCTGTGTATCCATGTAACCGTTTTAAAACTGCCATGCCTGCCTATTGTTTGTTATTTTAGGCCTTTGATAGCCTGTCTGCGGCCTCTACCTGCAATACTCCTCCACTGACCACAATGCTGCCTGCCTGTGTATCCATGTAACCGATTTAAAACTGCCATGCCTGCCTATTGTTTGTTATTTTAGGCCTTTGATAGCCTGTCTGCGGCCCCTACTTGCAATACTCCTCCACTGACCACAATGCTGCCTGCCTGTGTATCCATGTAACCGATTTAAAACTGCCATGCCTGCCTATTGTTTGTTATTTAAGGCCTTTGATAGCCTGTCTGCGGCCCCTACTTGCAATACTCCTCCACTGACCACAATGCTGCCTGCCTGTGTATCCATGTAACCGATTTAAAACTGCAATGCCTGCCTATTGTTTGTTATTTTAGGCCTTTGTTAGCCTCTCTGCGGCCCCTACTTTCAATACTCCTCCACTGACCACAATGCTGCCTGGAGTCCCTGCCTGTGTATCCATGTAACCGATTTAAAACTGCCATGCCTGCCTATTGTTTGTTATTTTAGGCCTTTGATAGCCTGTCTGCGGCCCCTACTTGCAATACTCCTCCACTGACCACAATGCTGCCTGCCTGTGTATCCATGTAACCGATTTAAAACTGCCATGCCTGCCTATTGTTTGTTATTTTAGGCCTTTGATAGCCTGTCTGCGGCCCCTACTTGCAATACTCCTCCACTGACCACAATGCTGCCTGCCTGTGTATCCATGTAACCGATTTAAAACTGCCATGCCTGCCTATTGTTTGTTATTTTAGGCCTTTGATAGCCTGTCTGCGGCCCCTACTTGCAATACTCCTCCACTGACCACAATGCTGCCTGCCTGTGTATCCATGTAACCGATTTAAAACTGCCATGCCTGCCTATTGTTTGTTATTTAAGGCCTTTGATAGCCTGTCTGCGGCCCCTACTTGCAATACTCCTCCACTGACCACAATGCTGCCTGCCTGTGTATCCATGTAACCGATTTAAAACTGCAATGCCTGCCTATTGTTTGTTATTTTAGGCCTTTGTTAGCCTCTCTGCAGCCCCTACTTTCAATACTCCTCCACTGACCACAATGCTGCCTGGAGTCCCTGCCTGTGTATCCATGTAACCGATTTAAAACTGCCATGCCTGCCTATTGTTTGTTATTTTAGGCCTTTGATAGCCTGTCTGCGGCCCCTACTTGCAATACTCCTCCACTGACCACAATGCTGCCTGCCTGTGTATCCATGTAACCGATTTAAAACTGCCATGCCTGCCTATTGTTTGTTATTTTAGGCCTTTGATAGCCTGTCTGCGGCCCCTACTTGCAATACTCCTCCACTGACCACAATGCTGCCTGGAGTCCCTGCCTGTGTATCCATGTAACCGATTTAAAACTGCCATGCCTGCCTATTGTTTGTTATTTTAGGCCTTTGATAGCCTGTCTGCGGCCCCTACTTGCAATACTCCTCCACTGACCACAATGCTGCCTGCCTGTGTATCCATGTAACCGATTTAAAACTGCCATGCCTGCCTATTGTTTGTTATTTTAGGCCTTTGATAGCCTGTCTGCGGCCCCTACTTGCAATACTCCTCCACTGACCACAATGCTGCCTGCCTGTGTATCCATGTAACCGATTTAAAACTGCCATGCCTGCCTATTGTTTGTTATTTTAGGCCTTTGATAGCCTGTCTGCGGCCCCTACTTGCAATACTCCTCCACTGACCACAATGCTGCCTGCCTGTGTATCCATGTAACCGATTTAAAACTGCCATGCCTGCCTATTGTTTGTTATTTAAGGCCTTTGATAGCCTGTCTGCGGCCCCTACTTGCAATACTCCTCCACTGACCACAATGCTGCCTGCCTGTGTATCCATGTAACCGATTTAAAACTGCAATGCCTGCCTATTGTTTGTTATTTTAGGCCTTTGTTAGCCTCTCTGCGGCCCCTACTTTCAATACTCCTCCACTGACCACAATGCTGCCTGGAGTCCCTGCCTGTGTATCCATGTAACCGATTTAAAACTGCCATGCCTGCCTATTGTTTGTTATTTTAGGCCTTTGATAGCCTGTCTGCGGCCCCTACTTGCAATACTCCTCCACTGACCACAATGCTGCCTGCCTGTGTATCCATGTAACCGATTTAAAACTGCCATGCCTGCCTATTGTTTGTTATTTTAGGCCTTTGATAGCCTGTCTGCGGCCCCTACTTGCAATACTCCTCCACTGACCACAATGCTGCCTGCCTGTGTATCCATGTAACCGATTTAAAACTGCCATGCCTGCCTATTGTTTGTTATTTAAGGCCTTTGATAGCCTGTCTGTGGCCCCTACTTGCAATCCTCCTCCACTGACCACAATGCTGCCTGCCTGTGTATCCATGTAACCGATTTAAAACTGCCATGCCTGCCTATTGTTTGTTATTTTAGGCCTTTGTTAGCCTGTCTGCCGCCCCTACTTTCAATACTCCTCCACTGACCACAATGCTGCCTGCCTGTGTATCCATGTAACCGATTTAAAACTGCCATGCCTGCCTATTGTTTGTTATTTAAGGCCTTTGATAGCCTGTCTGCGGCCACTACTTGCAATACTCCTCCACTGACCACAATGCTGCCTGCCTGTGTATCCATGTAACCGATTTAAAACTGCCATGCCTGCCTATTGTTTGTTATTTTAGGCCTTTGATAGCCTGTCTGCGGCCCCTACCTGCAATACTCCTCCACTGACCACAATGCTGCCTGCCTGTGTATCCATGTAACCGATTTAAAACTGCCATGCCTGCCTATTGTTTGTTATTTTAGGCCTTTGATAGCCTGTCTGCGGCCCCTACTTGCAATACACCTCCACTGACCACAATGCTGCCTGCCTGTGTATCCATGTAACCGATTTAAAACTGCCATGCCTGCCTATTGTTTGTTATTTTTGGCCTTTGTTAGCCTGTCTGCGGCCCCTACTTTCAATACTCTCCACTGACCACAATGCTGCCTGGAGTCCCTGCCTGTGTGTCCATGTAACCGATTTAAAACTGCCATGCCTGCCTATTGTTTGTTATTTTAAGCCTTTGTTAGCCTGTCTGCGGCCCCTACTTGCAATACTCCTCCACTGACCACAATGCTGCCTGCCTGTGTATCCATGTAACCGATTTAAAACTGCCATGCCTGCCTATTGTTTGTTATTTAAGGCCTTTGATAGCCTGTCTGTGGCCCCTACTTGCAATACTCCTCCACTGACCACAATGCTGCCTGCCTGTGTATCCATGTAACCGATTTAAAACTGCCATGCCTGCCTATTGTTTGTTATTTTAGGCCTTTGTTAGCCTGTCTGCCGCCCCTACTTTCAATACTCCTCCACTGACCACAATGCTGCCTGCCTGTGTATCCATGTAACCGATTTAAAACTGCCATGCCTGCCTATTGTTTGTTATTTTAGGCCTTTGATAGCCTGTCTGCGGCCCCTACTTGCAATACTCCTCCACTGACCACAATGCTGCCTGCCTGTGTATCCATGTAACCGATTTAAAACTGCCATGCCTGCCTATTGTTTGTTATTTTAGGCCTTTGATAGCCTGTCTGCGGCCCCTACTTGCAATACTCCTCCACTGACCACAATGCTGCCTGCCTGTGTATCCATGTAACCGATTTAAAATTGCCATGCCTGCCTATTGTTTGTTATTTAAGGCCTTTGATAGCCTGTCTGCGGCCCCTACTTGCAATACTCCTCCACTGACCACAATGCTTGCTGGAGTTCCTGCCTGTGTATCCATGTAACCGATTTAAAACTGCCATGCCTGCCTATTGTTTGTTATTTTAGGCCTTTGTTAGCCTGTCTGCGGCCCCTACTTGCAATACTCCTCCACTGACCACAATGCTGCCTGCCTGTGTATCCATGTAACCGATTTAAAACTGCCATGCCTGCCTATTGTTTGTTATTTAAGGCCTTTGATAGCCTGTCTGTGGCCCCTACTGTCAATACTCCTCCACTGACCACAATGCTGCCTGCCTGTGTATCCATGTAACCGTTTTAAAACTGCCATGCCTGCCTATTGTTTGTTATTTTAGGCCTTTGATAGCCTGTCTGCGGCCTCTACCTGCAATACTCCTCCACTGACCACAATGCTGCCTGCCTGTGTATCCATGTAACCGATTTAAAACTGCCATGCCTGCCTATTGTTTGTTATTTAAGGCCTTTGATAGCCTGTCTGCGGACCCTACTTTCAATACTCCTCCACTGACCACAATGCTGCCTGCCTGTGTATCCATGTAACCGTTTTAAAACTGCCATGCCTGCCTATTGTTTGTTATTTTAGGCCTTTGATAGCCTGTCTGCGGCCTCTACCTGCAATACTCCTCCACTGACCACAATGCTGCCTGCCTGTGTATCCATGTAACCGATTTAAAACTGCCATGCCTGCCTATTGTTTGTTATTTTAGGCCTTTGATAGCCTGTCTGCGGCCCCTACTTGCAATACTCCTCCACTGACCACAATGCTGCCTGCCTGTGTATCCATGTAACCGATTTAAAACTGCCATGCCTGCCTATTGTTTGTTATTTAAGGCCTTTGATAGCCTGTCTGCGGCCCCTACTTGCAATACTCCTCCACTGACCACAATGCTGCCTGCCTGTGTATCCATGTAACCGATTTAAAACTGCAATGCCTGCCTATTGTTTGTTATTTTAGGCCTTTGTTAGCCTCTCTGCGGCCCCTACTTTCAATACTCCTCCACTGACCACAATGCTGCCTGGAGTCCCTGCCTGTGTATCCATGTAACCGATTTAAAACTGCCATGCCTGCCTATTGTTTGTTATTTTAGGCCTTTGATAGCCTGTCTGCGGCCCCTACTTGCAATACTCCTCCACTGACCACAATGCTGCCTGCCTGTGTATCCATGTAACCGATTTAAAACTGCCATGCCTGCCAATTGTTTGTTATTTTAGGCCTTTGATAGCCTGTCTGCGGCCCCTACTTGCAATACTCCTCCACTGACCACAATGCTGCCTGCCTGTGTATCCATGTAACCGATTTAAAACTGCCATGCCTGCCTATTGTTTGTTATTTAAGGCCTTTGATAGCCTGTCTGTGGCCCCTACTTGCAATCCTCCTCCACTGACCACAATGCTGCCTGCCTGTGTATCCATGTAACCGATTTAAAACTGCCATGCCTGCCTATTGTTTGTTATTTTAGGCCTTTGTTAGCCTGTCTGCCGCCCCTACTTTCAATACTCCTCCACTGACCACAATGCTGCCTGCCTGTGTATCCATGTAACCGATTTAAAACAGCCATGCCTGCCTATTGTTTGTTATTTAAGGCCTTTGATAGCCTGTCTGCGGCCACTACTTGCAATACTCCTCCACTGACCACAATGCTGCCTGCCTGTGTATCCATGTAACCGATTTAAAACTGCCATGCCTGCCTATTGTTTGTTATTTTAGGCCTTTGATAGCCTGTCTGCGGCCCCTACCTGCAATACTCCTCCACTGACCACAATGCTGCCTGCCTGTGTATCCATGTAACCGATTTAAAACTGCCATGCCTGCCTATTGTTTGTTATTTTAGGCCTTTGATAGCCTGTCTGCGGCCCCTACTTGCAATACACCTCCACTGACCACAATGCTGCCTGCCTGTGTATCCATGTAACCGATTTAAAACTGCCATGCCTGCCTATTGTTTGTTATTTTTGGCCTTTGTTAGCCTGTCTGCGGCCCCTACTTTCAATACTCTCCACTGACCACAATGCTGCCTGGAGTGCCTCCCTGTGTATCCATGTAACCGATTTAAAACTGCCATGCCTGCCTATTGTTTGTTATTTTAAGCCTTTGTTAGCCTGTCTGCGGCCCCTACTTTCAATACTCCTCCACTGACCACAATGCTTGCTGGAGTTCCTGCCTGTGTATCCATGTAACCGATTTAAAACTGCCATGCCTGCCTATTGTTTGTTATTTTAGGCCTTTGATAGCCTGTCTGCGGCCCCTACTTGCAATACTCCTCCACTGACCACAATGCTGCCTGCCTGTGTATCCATGTAACCGATTTAAAACTGCCATGCCTGCCTATTGTTTGTTATTTAAGGCCTTTGATAGCCTGTCTGTGGCACCTACTTGCAATACTCCTCCACTGACCACAATGCTGCCTGCCTGTGTATCCATGTAACCGATTTAAAACTGCCATGCCTGCCTATTGTTTGTTATTTTAGGCCTTTGTTAGCCTGTCTGCCGCCCCTACTTTCAATACTCCTCCACTGACCACAATGCTGCCTGCCTGTGTATCCATGTAACCGATTTAAAACTGCCATGCCTGCCTATTGTTTGTTATTTTAGGCCTTTGATAGCCTGTCTGCGGCCCCTACTTGCAATACTCCTCCACTGACCACAATGCTGCCTGCCTGTGTATCCATGTAACCGATTTAAAATTGCCATGCCTGCCTATTGTTTGTTATTTAAGGCCTTTGATAGCCTGTCTGCGGCCCCTACTTGCAATACTCCTCCACTGACCACAATGCTTGCTGGAGTTCCTGCCTGTGTATCCATGTAACCGATTTAAAACTGCCATGCCTGCCTATTGTTTGTTATTTTAGGCCTTTGTTAGCCTGTCTGCGGCCCCTACTTGCAATACTCCTCCACTGACCACAATGCTGCCTGTGTATCCATGTAACCGATTTAAAACTGCCATGCCTGCCTATTGTTTGTTATTTAAGGCCTTTGATAGCCTGTCTGTGGCCCCTACTGTCAATACTCCTCCACTGACCACAATGCTGCCTGCCTGTGTATCCATGTAACCGTTTTAAAACTGCCATGCCTGCCTATTGTTTGTTATTTTAGGCCTTTGATAGCCTGTCTGCGGCCTCTACCTGCAATACTCCTCCACTGACCACAATGCTGCCTGCCTGTGTATCCATGTAACCGATTTAAAACTGCCATGCCTGCCTATTGTTTGTTATTTAAGGCCTTTGATAGCCTGTCTGCGGACCCTACTTTCAATACTCCTCCACTGACCACAATGCTGCCTGCCTGTGTATCCATGTAACCGTTTTAAAACTGCCATGCCTGCCTATTGTTTGTTATTTTAGGCCTTTGATAGCCTGTCTGCGGCCTCTACCTGCAATACTCCTCCACTGACCACAATGCTGCCTGCCTGTGTATCCATGTAACCGATTTAAAACTGCCATGCCTGCCTATTGTTTGTTATTTTAGGCCTTTGATAGCCTGTCTGCGGCCCCTACTTGCAATACTCCTCCACTGACCACAATGCTGCCTGCCTGTGTATCCATGTAACCGATTTAAAACTGCCATGCCTGCCTATTGTTTGTTATTTAAGGCCTTTGATAGCCTGTCTGCGGCCCCTACTTGCAATACTCCTCCACTGACCACAATGCTGCCTGCCTGTGTATCCATGTAACCGATTTAAAACTGCAATGCCTGCCTATTGTTTGTTATTTTAGGCCTTTGTTAGCCTCTCTGCGGCCCCTACTTTCAATACTCCTCCACTGACCACAATGCTGCCTGGAGTCCCTGCCTGTGTATCCATGTAACCGATTTAAAACTGCCATGCCTGCCTATTGTTTGTTATTTTAGGCCTTTGATAGCCTGTCTGCGGCCCCTACTTGCAATACTCCTCCACTGACCACAATGCTGCCTGCCTGTGTATCCATGTAACCGATTTAAAACTGCCATGCCTGCCTATTGTTTGTTATTTTAGGCCTTTGATAGCCTGTCTGCGGCCCCTACTTGCAATACTCCTCCACTGACCACAATGCTGCCTGCCTGTGTATCCATGTAACCGATTTAAAACTGCCATGCCTGCCTATTGTTTGTTATTTAAGGCCTTTGATAGCCTGTCTGTGGCCCCTACTTGCAATCCTCCTCCACTGACCACAATGCTGCCTGCCTGTGTATCCATGTAACCGATTTAAAACTGCCATGCCTGCCTATTGTTTGTTATTTTAGGCCTTTGTTAGCCTGTCTGCCGCCCCTACTTTCAATACTCCTCCACTGACCACAATGCTGCCTGCCTGTGTATCCATGTAACCGATTTAAAACAGCCATGCCTGCCTATTGTTTGTTATTTAAGGCCTTTGATAGCCTGTCTGCGGCCACTACTTGCAATACTCCTCCACTGACCACAATGCTGCCTGCCTGTGTATCCATGTAACCGATTTAAAACTGCCATGCCTGCCTATTGTTTGTTATTTTAGGCCTTTGATAGCCTGTCTGCGGCCCCTACCTGCAATACTCCTCCACTGACCACAATGCTGCCTGCCTGTGTATCCATGTAACCGATTTAAAACTGCCATGCCTGCCTATTGTTTGTTATTTTAGGCCTTTGATAGCCTGTCTGCGGCCCCTACTTGCAATACACCTCCACTGACCACAATGCTGCCTGCCTGTGTATCCATGTAACCGATTTAAAACTGCCATGCCTGCCTATTGTTTGTTATTTTTGGCCTTTGTTAGCCTGTCTGCGGCCCCTACTTTCAATACTCTCCACTGACCACAATGCTGCCTGGAGTGCCTCCCTGTGTATCCATGTAACCGATTTAAAACTGCCATGCCTGCCTATTGTTTGTTATTTTAAGCCTTTGTTAGCCTGTCTGCGGCCCCTACTTTCAATACTCCTCCACTGACCACAATGCTTGCTGGAGTTCCTGCCTGTGTATCCATGTAACCGATTTAAAACTGCCATGCCTGCCTATTGTTTGTTATTTTAGGCCTTTGATAGCCTGTCTGCGGCCCCTACTTGCAATACTCCTCCACTGACCACAATGCTGCCTGCCTGTGTATCCATGTAACCGATTTAAAACTGCCATGCCTGCCTATTGTTTGTTATTTAAGGCCTTTGATAGCCTGTCTGTGGCACCTACTTGCAATACTCCTCCACTGACCACAATGCTGCCTGCCTGTGTATCCATGTAACCGATTTAAAACTGCCATGCCTGCCTATTGTTTGTTATTTTAGGCCTTTGTTAGCCTGTCTGCCGCCCCTACTTTCAATACTCCTCCACTGACCACAATGCTGCCTGCCTGTGTATCCATGTAACCGATTTAAAACTGCCATGCCTGCCTATTGTTTGTTATTTAAGGCCTTTGAATGCCTGTCTGTGGCCCCTACTTGCAATACTCCTCCACTGACCACAATGCTGCCTGCCTGTGTATCCATGTAACCGATTTAAAACTGCCATGCCTGCCTATTGTTTGTTATTTTAGGCCTTTGTTAGCCTGTCTGCGGCCCCTACTTTCAATACTCCTCCACTAACCACAATGCTGCCTGGAGTCCCTGCCTGTGTATCCATGTAACCGATTTAAAACTGCCATGCCTGCCTATTGTTTGTTATTTTAGGCCTTTGATAGCCTGTCTGCGGCCTCTACCTGCAATACTCCTCCACTGACCACAATGCTGCCTGCCTGTGTATCCATGTAACCGATTTAAAACTGCCATGCCTGCCTATTGTTTGTTATTTTAGGCCTTTGATAGCCTGTCTGCGGCCCCTACTTGCAATACTCCTCCACTGACCACAATGCTGCCTGCCTGTGTATCCATGTAACCGATTTAAAACTGCCATGCCTGCCTATTGTTTGTTATTTAAGGCCTTTGATAGCCTGTCTGCGGCCCCTACTTGCAATACTCCTCCACTGACCACAATGCTGCCTGCCTGTGTATCCATGTAACCGATTTAAAACTGCAATGCCTGCCTATTGTTTGTTATTTTAGGCCTTTGTTAGCCTCTCTGCGGCCCCTACTTTCAATACTCCTCCACTGACCACAATGCTGCCTGGAGTCCCTGCCTGTGTATCCATGTAACCGATTTAAAACTGCCATGCCTGCCTATTGTTTGTTATTTTAGGCCTTTGATAGCCTGTCTGCGGCCCCTACTTGCAATACTCCTCCACTGACCACAATGCTGCCTGCCTGTGTATCCATGTAACCGATTTAAAACTGCCATGCCTGCCTATTGTTTGTTATTTTAGGCCTTTGATAGCCTGTCTGCGGCCCCTACTTGCAATACTCCTCCACTGACCACAATGCTGCCTGCCTGTGTATCCATGTAACCGATTTAAAACTGCCATGCCTGCCTATTGTTTGTTATTTAAGGCCTTTGATAGCCTGTCTGTGGCCCCTACTTGCAATCCTCCTCCACTGACCACAATGCTGCCTGCCTGTGTATCCATGTAACCGATTTAAAACTGCCATGCCTGCCTATTGTTTGTTATTTTAGGCCTTTGTTAGCCTGTCTGCCACCCCTACTTTCAATACTCCTCCACTAACCACAATGCTGCCTGGAGTCCCTGCCTGTGTATCCATGTAACCGATTTAAAACTGCCATGCCTGCCTATTGTTTGTTATTTTAGGCCTTTGATAGCCTGTCTGCGGCCCCTACTTGCAATACTCCTCCACTGACCACAATGCTGCCTGCCTGTGTATCCATGTAACCGATTTAAAACTGCCATGCCTGCCTATTGTTTGTTATTTTAGGCCTTTGATAGCCTGTCTGCGGCCCCTACTTGCAATACTCCTCCACTGACCACAATGCTGCCTGCCTGTGTATCCATGTAACCGATTTAAAACTGCCATGCCTGCCTATTGTTTGTTATTTAAGGCCTTTGATAGCCTGTCTGTGGCCCCTACTTGCAATACTCCTCCACTGACCACAATGCTGCCTGCCTGTGTATCCATGTAACCGATTTAAAACTGCCATGCCTGCCTATTGTTTGTTATTTTAGGCCTTTGTTAGCCTGTCTGCCACCCCTACTTTCAATACTCCTCCACTGACCACAATGCTGCCTGCCTGTGTATCCATGTAACCGATTTAAAACTGCCATGCCTACCTATTGTTTGTTATTTAAGGCCTTTGATAGCCTGTCTGCGGCCACTACTTGCAATACTCCTCCACTGACCACAATGCTGCCTGCCTGTGTATCCATGTAACCGATTTAAAACTGCCATGCCTGCCTATTGTTTGTTATTTTAGGCCTTTGATAGCCTGTCTGCGGCCCCTACCTGCAATACTCCTCCATTGACCACAATGCTGCCTGCCTGTGTATCCATGTAACCGATTTAAAACTGCCATGCCTGCCTATTGTTTGTTATTTTAGGCCTTTGTTAGCCTGTCTGCGGCCCCTACTTTCAATACTCTCCACTGACCACAATGCTGCCTGGAGTGCCTCCCTGTGTATCCATGTAACCAATATAAAACTGCCATGCCTGCCTATTGTTTGTTATTTTAGGCCTTTGTTAGCCTGTCTGCGGCCCCTACTTTCAATACTCCTCCACTGACCACAATGCTTGCTGGAGTGCCTGCCTGTGTATCCATGTAACCGATTTAAAACTGCCATGCCTGCCTATTGTTTGTTATTTTAGGCCTTTGATAGCCTGTCTGCGGCCCCTACTTGCAATACTCCTCCACTGACCACAATGCTGCCTGCCTGTGTATCCATGTAACCGATTTAAAACTGCCATGCCTGCCTATTGTTTGCTATTTTAGGCCTTTGATAGCCTGTCTGCGGCCCCTACTTGCAATACTCCTCCACTGACCACAATGCTGCCTGCCTGTGTATCTATGTAACCGATTTAAAACTGCTATGCCTGCCTATTGTTTGTTATTTAAGGCCTTTGATAGCCTGTCTGCGGCCCCTACTTGCAATACTCCTCCACTGACCACAATGCTGCCTGCCTGTGTATCCATGTAACCGATTTAAAACTGCCATGCCTGCCTATTGTTTGTTATTTTAGGCCTTTGTTAGCCTGTCTGCGGCCCCTACCTGCAATACTCCTCCACTGACCACAATGCTGCCTGCCTGTGTATCCATGTAACCGATTTAAAACTGCCATGCCTACCTATTGTTTGTTATTTAAGGCCTTTGATAGCCTGTCTGCGGCCACTACTTGCAATACTCCTCCACTGACCACAATGCTGCCTGCCTGTGTATCCATGTAACCGATTTAAAACTGCCATGCCTGCCTATTGTTTGTTATTTTAGGCCTTTGATAGCCTGTCTGCGGCCCCTACCTGCAATACTCCTCCACTGACCACAATGCTGCCTGCCTGTGTATCCATGTAACCGATTTAAAACTGCCATGCCTGCCTATTGTTTGTTATTTTAGGCCTTTGTTAGCCTGTCTGCGGCCCCTACTTGCAATACTCCTCCACTGACCACAATGCTGCCTGCCTGTGTATCCATGTAACCGATTTAAAACTGCCATGCCTGCCTATTGTTTGTTATTTAAGGCCTTTGATAGCCTGTCTGTGGCCCCTACTGTCAATACTCCTCCACTGACCACAATGCTGCCTGCCTGTGTATCCATGTAACCGTTTTAAAACTGCCATGCCTGCCTATTGTTTGTTATTTTAGGCCTTTGATAGCCTGTCTGCGGCCTCTACCTGCAATACTCCTCCACTGACCACAATGCTGCCTGCCTGTGTATCCATGTAACCGATTTAAAACTGCCATGCCTGCCTATTGTTTGTTATTTAAGGCCTTTGATAGCCTGTCTGCGGACCCTACTTTCAATACTCCTCCACTGACCACAATGCTGCCTGCCTGTGTATCCATGTAACCGTTTTAAAACTGCCATGCCTGCCTATTGTTTGTTATTTTAGGCCTTTGATAGCCTGTCTGCGGCCTCTACCTGCAATACTCCTCCACTGACCACAATGCTGCCTGCCTGTGTATCCATGTAACCGATTTAAAACTGCCATGCCTGCCTATTGTTTGTTATTTTAGGCCTTTGATAGCCTGTCTGCGGCCCCTACTTGCAATACTCCTCCACTGACCACAATGCTGCCTGCCTGTGTATCCATGTAACCGATTTAAAACTGCCATGCCTGCCTATTGTTTGTTATTTAAGGCCTTTGATAGCCTGTCTGCGGCCCCTACTTGCAATACTCCTCCACTGACCACAATGCTGCCTGCCTGTGTATCCATGTAACCGATTTAAAACTGCAATGCCTGCCTATTGTTTGTTATTTTAGGCCTTTGTTAGCCTCTCTGCGGCCCCTACTTTCAATACTCCTCCACTGACCACAATGCTGCCTGGAGTCCCTGCCTGTGTATCCATGTAACCGATTTAAAACTGCCATGCCTGCCTATTGTTTGTTATTTTAGGCCTTTGATAGCCTGTCTGCGGCCCCTACTTGCAATACTCCTCCACTGACCACAATGCTGCCTGCCTGTGTATCCATGTAACCGATTTAAAACTGCCATGCCTGCCTATTGTTTGTTATTTTAGGCCTTTGATAGCCTGTCTGCGGCCCCTACTTGCAATACTCCTCCACTGACCACAATGCTGCCTGCCTGTGTATCCATGTAACCGATTTAAAACTGCCATGCCTGCCTATTGTTTGTTATTTAAGGCCTTTGATAGCCTGTCTGTGGCCCCTACTTGCAATCCTCCTCCACTGACCACAATGGTGCCTGCCTGTGTATCCATGTAACCGATTTAAAACTGCCATGCCTGCCTATTGTTTGTTATTTTAGGCCTTTGTTAGCCTGTCTGCCGCCCCTACTTTCAATACTCCTCCACTGACCACAATGCTGCCTGCCTGTGTATCCATGTAACCGATTTAAAACTGCCATGCCTGCCTATTGTTTGTTATTTAAGGCCTTTGATAGCCTGTCTGCGGCCACTACTTGCAATACTCCTCCACTGACCACAATGCTGCCTGCCTGTGTATCCATGTAACCGATTTAAAACTGCCATGCCTGCCTATTGTTTGTTATTTTAGGCCTTTGATAGCCTGTCTGCGGCCCCTACCTGCAATACTCCTCCACTGACCACAATGCTGCCTGCCTGTGTATCCATGTAACCGATTTAAAACTGCCATGCCTGCCTATTGTTTGTTATTTTAGGCCTTTGATAGCCTGTCTGCGGCCCCTACTTGCAATACACCTCCACTGACCACAATGCTGCCTGCCTGTGTATCCATGTAACCGATTTAAAACTGCCATGCCTGCCTATTGTTTGTTATTTTTGGCCTTTGTTAGCCTGTCTGCGGCCCCTACTTTCAATACTCTCCACTGACCACAATGCTGCCTGGAGTGCCTCCCTGTGTATCCATGTAACCGATTTAAAACTGCCATGCCTGCCTATTGTTTGTTATTTTAAGCCTTTGTTAGCCTGTCTGCGGCCCCTACTTTCAATACTCCTCCACTGACCACAATGCTTGCTGGAGTTCCTGCCTGTGTATCCATGTAACCGATTTAAAACTGCCATGCCTGCCTATTGTTTGTTATTTTAGGCCTTTGATAGCCTGTCTGCGGCCCCTACTTGCAATACTCCTCCACTGACCACAATGCTGCCTGCCTGTGTATCCATGTAACCGATTTAAAACTGCCATGCCTGCCTATTGTTTGTTATTTAAGGCCTTTGATAGCCTGTCTGTGGCACCTACTTGCAATACTCCTCCACTGACCACAATGCTGCCTGCCTGTGTATCCATGTAACCGATTTAAAACTGCCATGCCTGCCTATTGTTTGTTATTTTAGGCCTTTGTTAGCCTGTCTGCCGCCCCTACTTTCAATACTCCTCCACTGACCACAATGCTGCCTGCCTGTGTATCCATGTAACCGATTTAAAACTGCCATGCCTGCCTATTGTTTGTTATTTAAGGCCTTTGATAGCCTGTCTGTGGCCCCTACTTGCAATACTCCTCCACTGACCACAATGCTGCCTGCCTGTGTATCCATGTAACCGATTTAAAACTGCCATGCCTGCCTATTGTTTGTTATTTAAGGCCTTTGATAGCCTGTCTGTGGCCCCTACTTGCAATACTCCTCCACTGACCACAATGCTGCCTGCCTGTGTATCCATGTAACCGATTTAAAACTGCCATGCCTGCCTATTGTTTGTTATTTTAGGCCTTTGTTAGCCTGTCTGCCGCCCCTACTTTCAATACTCCTCCACTGACCACAATGCTGCCTGCCTGTGTATCCATGTAACCGATTTAAAACTGCCATGCCTGCCTATTGTTTGTTATTTAAGGCCTTTGATAGCCTGTCTGTGGCCCCTACTTGCAATACTCCTCCACTGACCACAATGCTGCCTGCCTGTGTATCCATGTAACCGATTTAAAACTGCCATGCCTGCCTATTGTTTGTTATTTTAGGCCTTTGTTAGCCTGTCTGCGGCCCCTACTTTCAATACTCCTCCACTGACCACAATGCTGCCTGGAGTGCCTGCCTGTGTATCCATGTAACCGATTTAAAACTGCCATGCCTGCCTATTGTTTGTTATTTTAGGCCTTTGTTAGCCTGTCTGCGGCCCCTACTTTCAATACTCCTCCACTGACCACAATGCTGCCTGGAGTGCCTGCCTGTGTATCCATGTAACCGATTTAAAACTGCCATGCCTGCCTATTGTTTGTTATTTTAGGCCTTTGTTAGCCTGTCTGCGGCCCCTACTTTCAATACTCCTCCACTGACCACAATGCTGCCTGGAGTCCCTGCCTGTGTATCCATGTAACCGGTTTAAAACTGCCATGCCTGCCTATTGTTTGTTATTTTAGGCCTTTGATAGCCTGTCTGCGGCCCCTACTTGCAATACTCCTCCACTGACCACAATGCTGCCTGCCTGTGTATCCATGTAACCGATTTAAAACTGCCATGCCTGCCTATTGTTTGTTATTTTAGGCCTTTGATAGCCTGTCTGCGGCCCCTACTTGCAATACTCCTCCACTGACCACAATGCTGCCTGCCTGTGTATCCATGTAACCGATTTAAAACTGCCATGCCTGCCTATTGTTTGTTATTTAAGGCCTTTGATAGCCTGTCTGTGGCCCCTACTTGCAATACTCCTCCACTGACCACAATGCTGCCTGCCTGTGTATCCATGTAACCGATTTAAAACTGCCATGCCTGCCTATTGTTTGTTATTTTAGGCCTTTGTTGGCCTGTCTGCCACCCCTACTTTCAATACTCCTCCACTGACCACAATGCTGCCTGCCTGTGTATCCATGTAACCGATTTAAAACTGCCATGCCTACCTATTGTTTGTTATTTAAGGCCTTTGATAGCCTGTCTGCGGCCACTACTTGCAATACTCCTCCACTGACCACAATGCTGCCTGCCTGTGTATCCATGTAACCGATTTAAAACTGCCATGCCTGCCTATTGTTTGTTATTTTAGGCCTTTGATAGCCTGTCTGCGGCCCCTACCTGCAATACTCCTCCACTGACCACAATGCTGCCTGCCTGTGTATCCATGTAACCGATTTAAAACTGCCATGCCTGCCTATTGTTTGTTATTTTTGGCCTTTGTTAGCCTGTCTGCGGCCCCTACTTTCAATACTCTCCACTGACCACAATGCTGCCTGGAGTGCCTCCCTGTGTATCCATGTAACCAATATAAAACTGCCATGCCTGCCTATTGTTTGTTATTTTAGGCCTTTGTTAGCCTGTCTGCGGCCCCTACTTTCAATACTCCTCCACTGACCACAATGCTTGCTGGAGTGCCTGCCTGTGTATCCATGTAACCGATTTAAAACTGCCATGCCTGCCTATTGTTTGTTATTTTAGGCCTTTGATAGCCTGTCTGCGGCCCCTACTTGCAATACTCCTCCACTGACCACAATGCTGCCTGCCTGTGTATCCATGTAACCGATTTAAAACTGCCATGCCTGCCTATTGTTTGCTATTTTAGGCCTTTGATAGCCTGTCTGCGGCCCCTACCTGCAATACTCCTCCACTGACCACAATGCTGCCTGCCTGTGTATCCATGTAACCGATTTAAAACTGCCATGCCTGCCTATTGTTTGTTATTTAAACCCTTTGATAGCCTGTCTGTGGCCCCTACTTGCAATACTCCTCCACTGACCACAATGCTGCCTGCCTGTGTATCCATGTAACCGATTTAAAACTGCCATGCCTGCCTATTGTTTGTTATTTTAGGCCTTTGTTAGCCTGTCTGCGGCCCCTACCTGCAATACTCCTCCACTGACCACAATGCTGCCTGCCTGTGTATCCATGTAACCGATTTAAAACTGCCATGCCTGCCTATTGTTTGTTATTTTAGGCCTTTGATAGCCTGTCTGCGGCCCCTACTTGCAATACACCTCCACTGACCACAATGCTGCCTGCCTGTGTATCCATGTAACCAATTTAAAACTGCCATGCCTGCCTATTGTTTGTTATTTAAGGCCTTTGATAGCCTGTCTGTGGCCCCTACTTGCAATACTCCTCCACTGACCACAATGCTGCATGCCTGTGTATCCATGTAACCGATTTAAAACTGCCATGCCTGCCAATTGTTTGTTATTTTAGGCCTTTGTTAGCCTGTCTGCGGCCCCTACTTTCAATACTCCTCCACTGACCACAATGCTGCCTGCCTGTGTATCCATGTAACCGATTTAAAACTGCCATGCCTGCCTATTGCTTGTTATTTGAGGACTTTGATAGCCTGTCTGCGGCCCCTACTTGCAATACTCCTCCACTGACCACAATGCTGCCTGCCTATGTATCCATGTAACCGATTTAAAACTGCCATGCCTGCCTATTGTTTGTTATTTTTGGCCTTTGTTAGCCTGTCTGCGGCCCCTACTTTCAATACTTCTCCACTGACCACAATGCTGCCTGCCTGTGTATCCATGTAACTGATTTAAAACTGCCATGCCTGCCTATTGTTTGTTATTTAAGGCCTTTGATAGCCTGTCTGCGGCCACTACTTGCAATACTCCTCCACTGACCACAATGCTGCCTGCCTGTGTATCCATGTAACCGATTTAAAACTGCCATGCCTGCCTATTGTTTGTTATTTTTGGCCTTTGTTAGCCTGTCTGCGGCCCCTACTTTCAATACTTCTCCACTGACCACAATGCTGCCTGCCTGTGTATCCATGTAACTGATTTAAAACTGCCATGCCTGCCTATTGTTTGTTATTTAAGGCCTTTGATAGCCTGTCTGCGGCCCCTACTTTCAATACTCCTCCACTGACCACAATGCTTGCTGGAGTGCCTGCCTGTGTATCCATGTAACCGATTTAAAACTGCCATGCCTGCCTATTGTTTGTTATTTTAGGCCTTTGATAGCCTGTCTGCGGCCCCTACTTGCAATACTCCTCCACTGACCACAATGCTGCCTGCCTGTGTATCCATGTAACCGATTTAAAACTGCCATGCCTGCCTATTGTTTGCTATTTTAGGCCTTTGATAGCCTGTCTGCGGCCCCTACCTGCAATACTCCTCCACTGACCACAATGCTGCCTGCCTGTGTATCCATGTAACCGATTTAAAACTGCCATGCCTGCCTATTGTTTGTTATTTAAACCCTTTGATAGCCTGTCTGTGGCCCCTACTTGCAATACTCCTCCACTGACCACAATGCTGCCTGCCTGTGTATCCATGTAACCGATTTAAAACTGCCATGCCTGCCTATTGTTTGTTATTTTAGGCCTTTGTTAGCCTGTCTGCGGCCCCTACCTGCAATACTCCTCCACTGACCACAATGCTGCCTGCCTGTGTATCCATGTAACCGATTTAAAACTGCCATGCCTGCCAATTGTTTGTTATTTTAGGCCTTTGTTAGCCTGTCTGCGGCCCCTACTTTCAATACTCCTCCACTGACCACAATGCTGCCTGCCTGTGTATCCATGTAACCGATTTAAAACTGCCATGCCTGCCTATTGCTTGTTATTTGAGGACTTTGATAGCCTGTCTGCGGCCCCTACTTGCAATACTCCTCCACTGACCACAATGCTGCCTGCCTGTGTATCCATGTAACCGATTTAAAACTGCCATGCCTGCCTATTGTTTGTTATTTAAGGCCTTTGATAGCCTGTCTGTGGCCCCTACTTGCAATACTCCTCCACTGACCACAATGCTGCCTGCCTGTGTATCCATGTAACCGATTTAAAACTGCCATGCCTGCCTATTGTTTGTTATTTTAGGCCTTTGTTGGCCTGTCTGCCACCCCTACTTTCAATACTCCTCCACTGACCACAATGCTGCCTGCCTGTGTATCCATGTAACCGATTTAAAACTGCCATGCCTACCTATTGTTTGTTATTTAAGGCCTTTGATAGCCTGTCTGCGGCCACTACTTGCAATACTCCTCCACTGACCACAATGCTGCCTGCCTGTGTATCCATGTAACCGATTTAAAACTGCCATGCCTGCCTATTGTTTGTTATTTTAGGCCTTTGATAGCCTGTCTGCGGCCCCTACCTGCAATACTCCTCCACTGACCACAATGCTGCCTGCCTGTGTATCCATGTAACCGATTTAAAACTGCCATGCCTGCCTATTGTTTGTTATTTTTGGCCTTTGTTAGCCTGTCTGCGGCCCCTACTTTCAATACTCTCCACTGACCACAATGCTGCCTGGAGTGCCTCCCTGTGTATCCATGTAACCAATATAAAACTGCCATGCCTGCCTATTGTTTGTTATTTTAGGCCTTTGTTAGCCTGTCTGCGGCCCCTACTTTCAATACTCCTCCACTGACCACAATGCTTGCTGGAGTGCCTGCCTGTGTATCCATGTAACCGATTTAAAACTGCCATGCCTGCCTATTGTTTGTTATTTTAGGCCTTTGATAGCCTGTCTGCGGCCCCTACTTGCAATACTCCTCCACTGACCACAATGCTGCCTGCCTGTGTATCCATGTAACCGATTTAAAACTGCCATGCCTGCCTATTGTTTGCTATTTTAGGCCTTTGATAGCCTGTCTGCGGCCCCTACCTGCAATACTCCTCCACTGACCACAATGCTGCCTGCCTGTGTATCCATGTAACCGATTTAAAACTGCCATGCCTGCCTATTGTTTGTTATTTAAACCCTTTGATAGCCTGTCTGTGGCCCCTACTTGCAATACTCCTCCACTGACCACAATGCTGCCTGCCTGTGTATCCATGTAACCGATTTAAAACTGCCATGCCTGCCTATTGTTTGTTATTTTAGGCCTTTGTTAGCCTGTCTGCGGCCCCTACCTGCAATACTCCTCCACTGACCACAATGCTGCCTGCCTGTGTATCCATGTAACCGATTTAAAACTGCCATGCCTGCCTATTGTTTGTTATTTTAGGCCTTTGATAGCCTGTCTGCGGCCCCTACTTGCAATACACCTCCACTGACCACAATGCTGCCTGCCTGTGTATCCATGTAACCAATTTAAAACTGCCATGCCTGCCTATTGTTTGTTATTTAAGGCCTTTGATAGCCTGTCTGTGGCCCCTACTTGCAATACTCCTCCACTGACCACAATGCTGCATGCCTGTGTATCCATGTAACCGATTTAAAACTGCCATGCCTGCCAATTGTTTGTTATTTTAGGCCTTTGTTAGCCTGTCTGCGGCCCCTACTTTCAATACTCCTCCACTGACCACAATGCTGCCTGCCTGTGTATCCATGTAACCGATTTAAAACTGCCATGCCTGCCTATTGCTTGTTATTTGAGGACTTTGATAGCCTGTCTGCGGCCCCTACTTGCAATACTCCTCCACTGACCACAATGCTGCCTGCCTATGTATCCATGTAACCGATTTAAAACTGCCATGCCTGCCTATTGTTTGTTATTTTTGGCCTTTGTTAGCCTGTCTGCGGCCCCTACTTTCAATACTTCTCCACTGACCACAATGCTGCCTGCCTGTGTATCCATGTAACTGATTTAAAACTGCCATGCCTGCCTATTGTTTGTTATTTAAGGCCTTTGATAGCCTGTCTGCGGCCACTACTTGCAATACTCCTCCACTGACCACAATGCTGCCTGCCTGTGTATCCATGTAACCGATTTAAAACTGCCATGCCTGCCTATTGTTTGTTATTTTTGGCCTTTGTTAGCCTGTCTGCGGCCCCTACTTTCAATACTTCTCCACTGACCACAATGCTGCCTGCCTGTGTATCCATGTAACTGATTTAAAACTGCCATGCCTGCCTATTGTTTGTTATTTAAGGCCTTTGATAGCCTGTCTGCGGCCCCTACTTTCAATACTCCTCCACTGACCACAATGCTTGCTGGAGTGCCTGCCTGTGTATCCATGTAACCGATTTAAAACTGCCATGCCTGCCTATTGTTTGTTATTTTAGGCCTTTGATAGCCTGTCTGCGGCCCCTACTTGCAATACTCCTCCACTGACCACAATGCTGCCTGCCTGTGTATCCATGTAACCGATTTAAAACTGCCATGCCTGCCTATTGTTTGCTATTTTAGGCCTTTGATAGCCTGTCTGCGGCCCCTACCTGCAATACTCCTCCACTGACCACAATGCTGCCTGCCTGTGTATCCATGTAACCGATTTAAAACTGCCATGCCTGCCTATTGTTTGTTATTTAAACCCTTTGATAGCCTGTCTGTGGCCCCTACTTGCAATACTCCTCCACTGACCACAATGCTGCCTGCCTGTGTATCCATGTAACCGATTTAAAACTGCCATGCCTGCCTATTGTTTGTTATTTTAGGCCTTTGTTAGCCTGTCTGCGGCCCCTACCTGCAATACTCCTCCACTGACCACAATGCTGCCTGCCTGTGTATCCATGTAACCGATTTAAAACTGCCATGCCTGCCAATTGTTTGTTATTTTAGGCCTTTGTTAGCCTGTCTGCGGCCCCTACTTTCAATACTCCTCCACTGACCACAATGCTGCCTGCCTGTGTATCCATGTAACCGATTTAAAACTGCCATGCCTGCCTATTGCTTGTTATTTGAGGACTTTGATAGCCTGTCTGCGGCCCCTACTTGCAATACTCCTCCACTGACCACAATGCTGCCTGCCTATGTATCCATGTAACCGATTTAAAACTGCCATGCCTGCCTATTGTTTGTTATTTTTGGCCTTTGTTAGCCTGTCTGCGGCCCCTACCTGCAATACTCCTCCACTGACCACAATGCTGCCTGCCTGTGTATCCATGTAACCGATTTAAAACTGCCATGCCTGCCAATTGTTTGTTATTTGAGGACTTTGATAGCCTGTCTGCGGCCCCTACTTGCAATACTCCTCCACTGACCACAATGCTGCCTGCCTGTGTATCCATGTAACCGATTTAAAACTGCCATGCCTGCCTATTGTTTGTTATTTAAACCCTTTGATAGCCTGTCTGTGGCCCCTACTTGCAATACTCCTCCACTGACCACAATGCTGCCTGCCTGTGTATCCATGTAACCGATTTAAAACTGCCATGCCTGCCTATTGTTTGTTATTTTAGGCCTTTGTTAGCCTGTCTGCGGCCCCTACCTGCAATACTCCTCCACTGACCACAATGCTGCCTGCCTGTGTATCCATGTAACCGATTTAAAACTGCCATGCCTGCCAATTGTTTGTTATTTTAGGCCTTTGTTAGCCTGTCTGCGGCCCCTACTTTCAATACTCCTCCACTGACCACAATGCTGCCTGCCTGTGTATCCATGTAACCGATTTAAAACTGCCATGCCTGCCTATTGCTTGTTATTTGAGGACTTTGATAGCCTGTCTGCGGCCCCTACTTGCAATACTCCTCCACTGACCACAATGCTGCCTGCCTATGTATCCATGTAACCGATTTAAAACTGCCATGCCTGCCTATTGTTTGTTATTTTTGGCCTTTGTTAGCCTGTCTGCGGCCCCTACTTTCAATACTTCTCCACTGACCACAATGCTGCCTGCCTGTGTATCCATGTAACTGATTTAAAACTGCCATGCCTGCCTATTGTTTGTTATTTAAGGCCTTTGATAGCCTGTCTGCGGCCACTACTTGCAATACTCCTCCACTGACCACAATGCTGCCTGCCTGTGTATCCATGTAACCGATTTAAAACTGCCATGCCTGCCTATTGTTTGTTATTTTAGGCCTTTGTTAGCCTGTCTGCGGCCCCTACTTTCAATACTCCTCCACTGACCACAATGCTGCCTGGAGTGCCTGCCTGTGTATCCATGTAACCGATTTAAAACTGCCATGCCTGCCTATTGTTTGCTATTTTAGGCCTTTGATAGCCTGTCTGCGGCCCCTACCTGCAATACTCCTCCACTGACCACAATGCTGCCTGCCTGTGTATCCATGTAACCGATTTAAAACTGCCATGCCTGCCTATTGTTTGTTATTTTAGGCCTTTGATAGCCTGTCTGCGGCCCCTACTTTCAATACTCCTCCACTGACCACAATGCTGCCTGCCTGTGTATCCATGTAACTGATTTAAAACTGCCACGCCTGCCTATTGTTTGTTATTTAAGGCCTTTGATAGCCTGTCTGTGGCTTCTACTTGCAATACTCCTCCACTGACCACAATGCTGCCTGCCTGTGTATCCATGTAACCGATTTAAAACTGCCATGCCTGCCTATTGTTTGTTATTTTAGGCCTTTGTTAGCCTGTCTGCGGCCCCTACCTGCAATACTCCTCCACTGACGACAATGCTGCCTGCCTGTGTATCCATGTAACCGATTTAAAACTGCCATGCCTGCCTATTGTTTGTTATTTTAGGCCTTTGATAGCCTGTCTGCGGCCCCTACTTGCAATACACCTCCACTGACCACAATGCTGCCTGCCTGTGTATCCATGTAACCAATTTAAAACTGCCATGCCTGCCTATTGTTTGTTATTTAAGGCCTTTGATAGCCTGTCTGTGGCCCCTACTTGCAATACTCCTCCACTGACCACAATGCTGCCTGGAGTGCCTGCCTGTGTATCCATGTAACCGATTTAAAACTGCCATGCCTGCCTATTGTTTGTTATTTAAGGACTTTGATAGCCTGTCTGCCGCCCCTACTTGCAATACTCCTCCACTGACCACAATGCTGCATGCCTGTGTATCCATGTAACCGATTTAAAACTGCCATGCCTGCCAATTGTTTGTTATTTTAGGCCTTTGTTAGCCTGTCTGCGGCCCCTACTTTCAATACTCCTCCACTGACCACAATGCTGCCTGCCTGTGTATCCATGTAACCGATTTAAAACTGCCATGCCTGCCTATTGTTTGTTATTTGAGGACTTTGATAGCCTGTCTGTGGCCCCTACTTGCAATACTCCTCCACTGACCACAATGCTGCATGCCTGTGAATCCATGTAACCGATTTAAAACTGCCATGCCTGCCTATTGTTTGTTATTTTAGGCCTTTGTTAGCCTGTCTGCGGCCCCTACTTTCAATACTCCTCCACTGACCACAATGCTGCCTGCCTGTGTATCCATGTAACCGATTTAAAACTGCCATGCCTGCCTATTGTTTGTTATTTAAGGCCTTTGATAGCCTGTCTGCGGCCCCTACTTGCAATACTCCTCCACTGACCACAATGCTGCCTGCCTGTGTATCCATGTAACCGATTTAAAACTGCCATGCCTGCCTATTGTTTGTTATTTTAGGCTCTTGTTAGCCTGTCTGCCGCCCCTACTTTCAATACTCCTCCACTGACCACAATGCTGCCTGCCTGTGTATCCATGTAACCGATTTAAAACTGCCATGCCTGCCTATTGTTTGTTATTTAAGGCCTTTGATAGCCTGTCTGTGGCCCCTACTTGCAATACTCCTCCACTGACCACAATGCTGCCTGCCTGTGTATCCATGTAACCGATTTAAAACTGCCATGCCTGCCTATTGTTTGTTATTTTAGGCCTTTGTTAGCCTGTCTGCGGCCCCTACTTTCAATACTCCACTGCACTAATCCGTACCTCCCACTCCCGACTCCAAGACTTCTCCCGTGCTGCGCCAATCCTCTGGAATGCTCTACCCCAAGATATTAGGACCATCCACAACTTGCATAGCTTTAGGCGCTCACTCAAAACTCATTTGTTCAGAGCGGCCTATCACGTTCCCTAATCAGTCATTTTATGTTTGTGTGTGTAGCCCTTTCACTATCTCATCTACCCCCCACCCCCTGAAGATGGCTGGACCATCATTGTAAATACATCATTGTAAATACACACCTGTACTTTTGTATCTCCCCACCTCATTGTAGATTGTAAGCTCTCACGAGCAGGGTCGTCTTATTTTGCTTTATTGCTGTATTGTTAACATTGTTACCTATGATTGTTGTTTGAAACTGGTAAACTGTAAAGCGCTGCGGAATATGTTGGCGCTATATAAATAAAGATTATTATTATTATTATTATTACTCCTCCACTGACCACAATGCTGCCTGGAGTGCCTGCCTGTGTATCCATGTAACCGATTTAAAACTGCCATGCCTGCCTATTGTTTGTTATTTTAGGCCTTTGTTAGCCTGTCTGCGGCCCCTACTTTCAATACTCCTCCACTGACCACAATGCTGCCTGGAGTGCCTGCCTGTGTATCCATGTAACCGATTTAAAACTGCCATGCCTGCCTATTGTTTGTTATTTTAGGCCTTTGTTAGCCTGTCTGCGGCCCCTACTTTCAATACTCCTCCACTGACCACAATGCTGCCTGGAGTCCCTGCCTGTGTATCCATGTAACCGATTTAAAACTGCCATGCCTGCCTATTGTTTGTTATTTTAGGCCTTTGATAGCCTGTCTGCGGCCCCTACTTGCAATACTCCTCCACTGACCACAATGCTGCCTGCCTGTGTATCCATGTAACCGATTTAAAACTGCCATGCCTGCCTATTGTTTGTTATTTTAGGCCTTTGATAGCCTGTCTGCGGCCCCTACTTGCAATACTCCTCCACTGACCACAATGCTGCCTGCCTGTGTATCCATGTAACCGATTTAAAACTGCCATGCCTGCCTATTGTTTGTTATTTAAGGCCTTTGATAGCCTGTCTGTGGCCCCTACTAGCAATACTCCTCCACTGACCACAATGCTGCCTGCCTGTGTATCCATGTAACCGATTTAAAACTGCCATGCCTGCCTATTGTTTGTTATTTTAGGCCTTTGTTAGCCTGTCTGCCGCCCCTACTTTCAATACTCCTCCACTGACCACAATGCTGACTGCCTGTGTTTCCATGTAACCGATTTAAAACTGCCATGCCTACCTATTGTTTGTTATTTAAGGCCTTTGATAGCCTGTCTGCGGCCACTACTTGCAATACTCCTCCACTGACCACAATGCTGCCTGCCTGTGTATCCATGTAACCGATTTAAAACTGCCATGCCTGCCTATTGTTTGTTATTTTAGGCCTTTGATAGCCTGTCTGCGGCCCCTACCTGCAATACTCCTCCACTGACCACAATGCTGCCTGCCTGTGTATCCATGTAACCGATTTAAAACTGCCATGCCTGCCTATTGTTTGTTATTTTTGGCCTTTGTTAGCGTGTCTGCGGCCCCTACTTTCAATACTCTCCACTGACCACAATGCTGCCTGGAGTGCCTCCCTGTGTATCCATGTAACCAATTTAAAACTGCCATGCCTGCCTATTGTTTGTTATTTTAGGCCTTTGTTAGCCTGTCTGCGGCCCCTACTTTCAATACTCCTCCACTGACCACAATGCTTGCTGGAGTGCCTGCCTGTGTATCCATGTAACCGATTTAAAACTGCCATGCCTGCCTATTGTTTGTTATTTTAGGCCTTTGATAGCCTGTCTGCGGCCCCTACTTGCAATACTCCTCCACTGACCACAATGCTGCCTGCCTGTGTATCTATGTAACCGATTTAAAACTGCTATGCCTGCCTATTGTTTCTTATTTAAGGCCTTTGATAGCCTGTCTGCGGCCCCTACTTGCAATACCCCTCCACTGACCACAATGCTGCCTGCCTGTGTATCCATGTAACCGATTTAAAACTGCCATGCCTGCCTATTGTTTGTTATTTTAGGCCTTTGTTAGCCTGTCTGCGGCCCCTACCTGCAATACTTCTCCACTGACCACAATGCTGCCTGCCTGTGTATCCATGTAACCGATTTAAAACTGCCATGCCTGCCTATTGTTTGTTATTTAAGGCCTTTGATAGCCTGTCTGCGGCCACTACTTGCAATACTCCTCCACTGACCACAATGCTGCCTGCCTGTGTATCCATGTAACCGATTTAAAACTGCCATGCCTGCCTATTGTTTGTTATTTTAGGCCTTTGTTAGCCTGTCTGCGGCCCCTACTTTCAATACTCCTCCACTGACCACAATGCTGCCTGGAGTGCCTGCCTGTGTATCCATGCAACCGATTTAAAACTGCCATGCCTGCCTATTGTTTGCTATTTTAGGCCTTTGATAGCCTGTCTGCGGCCCCTACCTGCAATACTCCTCCACTGACCACAATGCTGCCTGCCTGTGTATCCATGTAACCGATTTAAAACTGCCATGCCTGCCTATTGTTTGTTATTTAAACCCTTTGATAGCCTGTCTGTGGCCCCTACTTGCAATACTCCTCCACTGACCACAATGCTGCCTGCCTGTGTATCCATGTAACCGATTTAAAACTGCCATGCCTGCCTATTGTTTGTTATTTTAGGCCTTTGTTAGCCTGTCTGCGGCCCCTACCTGCAATACTCCTCCACTGACCACAATGCTGCCTGCCTGTGTATCCATGTAACCGATTTAAAACTGCCATGCCTGCCTATTGTTTGTTATTTTAGGCCTTTGATAGCCTGTCTGCGGCCCCTACTTGCAATACACCTCCACTGACCACAATGCTGCCTGCCTGTGTATCCATGTAACCAATTTAAAACTGCCATGCCTGCCTATTGTTTGTTATTTAAGGCCTTTGATAGCCTGTCTGTGGCCCCTACTTGCAATACTCCTCCACTGACCACAATGCTGCATGCCTGTGTATCCATGTAACCGATTTAAAACTGCCATGCCTGCCAATTGTTTGTTATTTTAGGCCTTTGTTAGCCTGTCTGCGGCCCCTACTTTCAATACTCCTCCACTGACCACAATGCTGCCTGCCTGTGTATCCATGTAACCGATTTAAAACTGCCATGCCTGCCTATTGTTTGTTATTTGAGGACTTTGATAGCCTGTCTGCGGCACCTACTTGCAATACTCCTCCACTGACCACAATGCTGCCTGCCTATGTATCCATGTAACCGATTTAAAACTGCCATGCCTGCCTATTGTTTGTTATTTTTGGCCTTTGTTAGCCTGTCTGCGGCCCCTACTTTCAATACTTCTCCACTGACCACAATGCTGCCTGCCTGTGTATCCATGTAACTGATTTAAAACTGCCATGCCTGCCTATTGTTTGTTATTTAAGGCCTTTGATAGCCTGTCTGCGGCCACTACTTGCAATACTCCTCCACTGACCACAATGCTGCCTGCCTGTGTATCCATGTAACCGATTTAAAACTGCCATGCCTGCCTATTGTTTGTTATTTTAGGCCTTTGTTAGCCTGTCTGCGGCCCCTACTTTCAATACTCCTCCACTGACCACAATGCTGCCTGGAGTGCCTGCCTGTGTATCCATGTAACCGATTTAAAACTGCCATGCCTGCCTATTGTTTGCTATTTTAGGCCTTTGATAGCCTGTCTGCGGCCCCTACCTGCAATACTCCTCCACTGACCACAATGCTGCCTGCCTGTGTATCCATGTAACCGATTTAAAACTGCCATGCCTGCCTATTGTTTGTTATTTTAGGCCTTTGATAGCTTGTCTGCGGCCCCTACTTTCAATACTCCTCCACTGACCACAATGCTGCCTGCCTGTGTATCCATGTAACTGATTTAAAACTGCCATGCCTGCCTATTGTTTGTTATTTAAGGCCTTTGATAGCCTGTCTGTGGCCCCTACTTGCAATACTCCACCACTGACCACAATGCTGCCTGCCTGTGTATCCATGTAACCGATTTAAAACTGCCATGCCTGCCTATTGTTTGTTATTTTAGGCCTTTGTTAGCCTGTCTGCGGCCCCTACCTGCAATACTCCTCCACTGACCACAATGCTGCCTGCCTGTGTATCCATGTAACCGATTTAAAACTGCCATGCCTGCCTATTGTTTGTTATTTTAGGCCTTTGATAGCCTGTCTGCGGCCCCTACTTGCAATACACCTCCACTGACCACAATGCTGCCTGCCTGTGTATCCATGTAACCAATTTAAAACTGCCATGCCTGCCTATTGTTTGTTATTTAAGGCCTTTGATAGCCTGTCTGTGGCCCCTACTTGCAATACTCCTCCACTGACCACAATGCTGCCTGGAGTGCCTGCCTGTGTATCCATGTAACCAATTTAAAACTGCCATGCCTGCCTATTGTTTGTTATTTAAGGCCTTTGATAGCCTGTCTGCCGCCCCTACTTGCAATACTCCTCCACTGACCACAATGCTGCCTGCCTGAGTATCCATGTAACCGATTTAAAACTGCCATGCCTGCCAATTGTTTGTTATTTTAGGCCTTTGTTAGCCTGTCTGCGGCCCCTACTTTCAATACTCCTCCACTGACCACAATGCTGCCTGCCTGTGTATCCATGTAACCGATTTAAAACTGCCATGCCTGCCTATTGTTTGTTATTTGAGGACTTTGATAGCCTGTCTGCGGCCCCTACTTGCAATACTCCTCCACTGACCACAATGCTGCCTGCCTATGTATCCATGTAACCGATTTAAAACTGCCATGCCTGCCTATTGTTTGTTATTTTTGGCCTTTGTTAGCCTGTCTGCGGCCCCTACTTTCAATACTCCTCCACTGACCACAATGCTTCCTGGAGTGCCTCCCTGTGTATCCATGTAACCGATTTAAAACTGCCATGCCTGCCTATTGTTTGTTATTTTAGGCCTTTGTTAGCCTGTCTGCGGCCCCTACTTTCAATACTCCTCCACTGACCACAATGCTGCCTGTAGTGCCTGCCTGTGTATCCATGTAACCGATTTAAAACTGCCATGCCTGCCTATTGTTTGTTATTTTAGGCCTTTGATAGCCTGTCTGCGGCCCCTACTTGCAATACTCCTCCACTGACCACAATGCTGCCTGCCTGTGTATCCATGTAACCAATTTAAAACTGCCATGCCTGCCTATTGTTTGTTATTTTAGGCCTTTGATAGCCTGTCTGCGGCCCCTACTTGCAATACTCCTCCACTGACCACAATGCTGCCTGGAGTGCCTGCCTGTGTATCCATGTAACCGATTTAAAACTGCCATGCCTGACTATTGTTTGTTATTTTAGGCCTTTGTTAGCCTGTCTGCGGCCCCTACTTGCAATACTCCTCCACTGACTACAATGCTGCCTGCCTGTGTATCCATGTAACCGATTTAAAACTGCCATGCCTGCCTATTGTTTGTTATTTTAGGCCTTTGATAGCCTGTCTGCGGCCCCTACTTGCAATACTCCTCCACTGACCACAATGCTGCCTGGAGTGCCTGCCTGTGTATCCATGTAACCGATTTAAAACTGCCATGCCTGCCTATTGTTTGTTATTTTAGGCCTTTGTTAGCCTGTCTGCGGCCCCTACTTTCAATACTCCTCCACTGACCACAATGCTGCCTGGAGTCCCTGCCTGTGTATCCATGTAACCGATTTAAAACTGCCATGCCTGCCTATTGTTTGTTATTTTAGGCCTTTGATAGCCTGTCTGCGGCCCCTACTTGCAATACTCCTCCACTGACCACAATGCTGCCTGCCTGTGTATCCATGTAACCGATTTAAAACTGCCATGCCTGCCTATTGTTTGTTATTTAAGGCCTTTGATAGCCTATCTGCGGCCCCTACTTGCAATACTCCTCCACTGACCACAATGCTGCCTGCCTGTGTATCCATGTAACCGATTTAAAACTGCCATGCCTGCCTATTGTTTGTTATTTTAGGCCTTTGATAGCCTGTCTGCGGCCCCTACTTGCAATACTCCTCCACTGACCACAATGCTTCCTGCCTGTGTATCCATGTAACCGATTTAAAACTGCCATGCCTGCCTATTGTTTGTTATTTAAGGCCTTTGATAGCCTGTCTGCGGCCCCTACTTGCAATACTCCTCCACTGACCACAATGCTGCCTGCCTGTGTATCCATGTAACCGATTTAAAACTGCCATGCCTGCCTATTGTTTGTTATTTTAGGCCTTTGATAGCCTGTCTGCGGCCCCTACCTGCAATACTACTCCACTGACCACAATGCTGCCTGCCTGTGTATCCATGTAACCGATTTAAAACTGCCATGCCTGCCTATTGTTTGCTATTTTAGGCCTTTGTTAGCCTGTCTGCGGCCCCTACTTTCAATACTCCTCCACTGACCACAATGCTGCCTGGAGTGCCTGCCTGTGTATCCATTTAACCGATTTAAAACTGCCATGCCTGACTATTGTTTGTTATTTTAGGCCTTTGTTAGCCTGTCTGCAGCCCCTACTTGCAATACTCCTCCACTGACTACAATGCTGCCTGCCTGTGTATCCATGTAACCGATTTAAAACTGCCATGCCTGCCTATTGTTTGTTATTTTAGGCCTTTGATAGCCTGTCTGCGGCCCCTACTTGCAATACTCCTCCACTGACCACAATGCTGCCTGGAGTGCCTGCCTGTGTATCCATGTAACCGATTTAAAACTGCCATGCCTGCCTATTGTTTGTTATTTTAGGCCTTTGTTAGCCTGTCTGCGGCCCCTACTTTCAATACTCCTCCACTGACCACAATGCTGCCTGGAGTCCCTGCCTGTGTATCCATGTAACCGATTTAAAACTGCAATGCCTGCCTATTGTTTGTTATTTTAGGCCTTTGATAGCCTGTCTGCGGCCCCTACTTGCAATACTCCTCCACTGACCACAATGCTGCCTGCCTGTGTATCCATGTAACCGATTTAAAACTGCCATGCCTGCCTATTGTTTGTTATTTAAGGCCTTTGATAGCCTGTCTGCGGCCCCTACTTGCAATACTCCTCCACTGACCACAATGCTGCCTGCCTGTGTATCCATGTAACCGATTTAAAACTGCCATGCCTGCCTATTGTTTGTTATTTTAGGCCTTTGATAGCCTGTCTGCGACCCCTACTTTCAATACTCCTCCACTGACCACAATGCTGCCTGCCTGTGTATCCATGTAACCGATTTAAAACTGCCATGCCTGCCTATTGTTTGTTATTTAAGGCCTTTGATAGCCTGTCTGCGGCCCCTACTTGCAATACTCCTCCACTGACCACAATGCTGCCTGCCTGAGTATCCATGTAACCGATTTAAAACTGCCATGCCTGCCTATTGTTTGTTATTTTAGGCCTTTGATAGCCTGTCTGCGGCCCCTACTTGCAATACTCCTCCACTGACCACAATGCTGCCTGCCTGTATATCCATGTAACCGATTTAAAACTGCCATGCCTGCCTATTGTTTGTTATTTTAGGCCTTTGTTAGCCTGTCTGCGGACCCTACTTTCAATACTCCTCCACTGACCACAATGCTGCCTGCCTGTGTATCCATGTAACCGATTTAAAACTCCCATGCCTGCCTATTGTTTGTTATTTTAGGCCTTTGATAGCCTGTCTGCGGCCCCTACTTGCAATACTCCTCCACTGACCACAATGCTGCCTGCCTGTGTATCCATGCAACCGATTTAAAACTGCCATGCCTGCCTATTGTTTGTTATTTTAGGCCTTTGATAGCCTGTCTGCGGCCCCTACTTGCAATACTCCTCCACTGACCACAATGCTGCCTGCCTGTGTATCCATGTAACCGATTTAAAACTGCCATGCCTGCCTATTGTTTGTTATTTAAGGCCTTTGATAGCCTGTCTGCGGCCCCTACTTGCAATACTCCTCCACTGACCACAATGCTGCCTGCCTGTGTATCCATGTAACCGATTTAAAACTGCCATGCCTGCCTATTGTTTGTTATTTTAGGCCTTTGTTAGCCTGTCTGCGGACCCTACTTTCAATACTCCTCCACTGACCACAATGCTGCCTGCCTGTGTATCCATGTAACCGATTTAAAACTGCCATGCCTGCCTATTGTTTGCTATTTTAGGCCTTTGTTAGCCTGTCTGCGGCCCCTACTTTCAATACTCCTCCACTGACCACAATGCTGCCTGGAGTGCCTGCCTGTGTATCCATGTAACCGATTTAAAACTGCCATGCCTGCCTATTGTTTGTTATTTTAGGCCTTTGTTAGCATGTCTGCGGCCCCTACTTTCAATACTCCTCCACTGACCACAATGCTGCCTGCCTGTGTATCCATGTAACCGATTTAAAACTGCCATGCCTGCCTATTGTTTGTTATTTTTGGCCTTTGTTAGCCTGTCTGCGGCCCCTACTTTCAATACTCCTCCACTGACCACAATGCTGCCTGGAGTGCCTCCCTGTGTATCCATGTAACCGATTTAAAACTGCCATGCCTGCCTATTGTTTGTTATTTTAGGCCTTTGTTAGCCTGTCTGCGGCCCCTACTTGCAATACTCCTCCACTGACCACAATGCTGCCTGCCTGTGTATCCATGTAACCGATTTAAAACTGCCATGCCTGCCTATTGTTTGTTATTTTAGGCCTTTGATAGCCTGTCTGCGGCCCCTACTTGCAATACTCCTCCACTGACGACAATGCTGCCTGCCTGTGTATCCATGTAACCGATTTAAAACTGCCATGCCTGCCTATTGTTTGTTATTTTAGGCCTTTGATAGCCTGTCTGCGGCCCCTACTTGCAATACTCCTCCACTGACCACAATGCTGCCTGGAGTGCCTGCCTGTGTATCCATGTAACCGATTTAAAACTGCCATGCCTGACTATTGTTTGTTATTTTAGGCCTTTGTTAGCCTGTCTGCGGCCCCTACTTGCAATACTCCTTCACTGACTACAATGCTGCCTGCCTGTGTATCCATGTAACCGATTTAAAACTGCCATGCCTGCCTATTGTTTGTTATTTTAGGCCTTTGATAGCCTGTCTGCGGCCCCTACTTGCAATACTCCTCCACTGACCACAATGCTGCCTGGAGTGCCTGCCTGTGTATCCATGTAACCGATTTAAAACTGCCATGCCTGCCTATTGTTTGTTATTTTAGGCCTTTGTTAGCCTGTCTGCGGCCCCTACTTTCAATACTCCTCCACTGACCACAATGCTGCCTGGAGTCCCTGCCTGTGTATCCACGTAGCCGATTTAAAACTGCCATGCCTGCCTATTGTTTGTTATTTTAGGCCTTTGATAGCCTGTCTGCGGCCCCTACTTGCAATACTCCTCCACTGACCACAATGCTGCCTGCCTGTGTATCCATGTAACCGATTTAAAACTGCCATGCCTGCCTATTGTTTGTTATTTAAGGCCTTTGATAGCCTGTCTGCGGCCCCTACTTGCAATACTCCTCCACTGACCACAATGCTGCCTGCCTGTGTATCCATGTAACCGATTTAAAACTGCCATGCCTGCCTATTGTTTGTTATTTTAGGCCTTTGATAGCCTGTCTGCGGCCCCTACTTGCAATACTCCTCCACTGACCACAATGCTGCCTGCCTGTGTATCCATGTAACCGATTTAAAACTGCCATGCCTGCCTATTGTTTGTTATTTAAGGCCTTTGATAGCCTGTCTGCGGCCCCTACTTGCAATACTCCTCCACTGACCACAATGCTGCCTGCCTGTGTATCCATGTAACCGATTTAAAACTGCCATGCCTGCCTATTGTTTGTTATTTTAGGCCTTTGTTAGCCTGTCTGCGGACCCTACTTTCAATACTCCTCCACTGACCACAATGCTGCCTGCCTGTGTATCCATGTAACCGATTTAAAACTGCCATGCCTGCCTATTGTTTGTTATTTTAGGCCTTTGATAGCCTGTCTGCGGCCCCTACTTGCAATACTCCTCCACTGACCACAATGCTGCCTGCCTGTGTATCCATGTAACCGATTTAAAACTGCCATGCCTGCCTATTGTTTGTTATTTTAGGCCTTTGATAGCCTGTCTGCGGCCCCTACTTGCAATACTCCTCCACTGACCACAATGCTGCCTGCCTGTGTATCCATGTAACCGATTTAAAACTGCCATGACTGCCTATTGTTTGTTATTTTAGGCCTTTGTTAGCCTGTCTGCGGACCCTACTTTCAATACTCCTCCACTGACCACAATGCTGCCTGCCTGTGTATCCATGTAACCGATTTAAAACTGCCATGCCTGCCTATTGTTTGTTATTTTAGGCCTTTGATAGCCTGTCTTCGGCCCCTACCTGCAATACTCCTCCACTGACCACAATGCTGCCTGCCTGTGTATCCATGTAACCGATTTAAAACTGCCATGCCTGCCTATTGTTTGTTATTTTAGGCCTTTGTTAGCCTGTCTGCGGACCCTACTTTCAATACTCCTCCACTGACCACAATGCTGCCTGCCTGTGTATCCATGTAACCGATTTAAAACTGCCATACCTGCCTATTGTTTGTTATTTAAGGCCTTTGATAGCCTGTCTGCGGCCCCTACTTGCAATACTCCTCCACTGACCACAATGCTGCCTGCCTGTGTATCCATGTAACCGATTTAAAACTGCCATGCCTGCCTATTGTTTGTTATTTAAGGCCTTTGATAGCCTGTCTGCGGCCCCTACTTGCAATACTCCTCCACTGACCACAATGCTGCCTGCCTGTGTATCCATGTAACCGATTTAAAACTGCCATGCCTGCCTATTGTTTGTTATTTTAGGCCTTTGATAGCCTGTCTGCGGCCCCTACTTGCAACACTCCTCCACTGACCACAATGCTGCCTGCCTGTGTATCCATGTAACCGATTTAAAACTGCCATGCCTGCCTATTGTTTGTTATTTAAGGCCTTTGATAGCCTGTCTGCGGCCCCTACTTGCAATACTCCTCCACTGACCACAATGCTGCCTGCCTGTGTATCCATGTAACCGATTTAAAACTGCCATGCCTGCCTATTGTTTGTTATTTTAGGCCTTTGATAGCCTGTCTGCGGCCAATACTTGCAATACTCCTCCACTGACCACAATGCTGCCTGCCTGTGTATCCATGTAACCGATTTAAAACTGCCATGCCTGCCTATTGTTTGTTATTTTAGGCCTTTGTTAGCCTGTCTGCGGACCCTACTTTCAATACTCCTCCACTGACCACAATGCTGCCTGCCTGTGTATCCATGTAACTGATTTAAAACTGCCATGCCTGCCTATTGTTTGTTATTTAAGGCCTTTGATAGCCTGTCTGCGGCCCCTACTTGCAATACTCCTCCACTGACCACAATGCTGCCTGCCTGTGTATCCATGTAACCGATTTAAAACTGCCATGCCTGCCTATTGTTTGTTATTTTAGGCCTTTGATAGCCTGTCTGCGGCCCCTACTTGCAATACTCCTCCACTGACCACAATGCTGCCTGCCTGTGTATCCATGTAACCGATTTAAAACTGCCATGCCTGCCTATTGTTTGTTATTTTAGGCCTTTGTTAGCCTGTCTGCGGACCCTACTTTCAATACTCCTCCACTGACCACAATGCTGCCTGCCTGTGTATCCATGTAACTGATTTAAAACTGCCATGCCTGCCTATTGTTTGTTATTTAAGGCCTTTGATAGCCTGTCTGCGGCCCCTACTTGCAATACTCCTCCACTGACCACAATGCTGCCTGCCTGTGTATCCATGTAACCGATTTAAAACTGCCATGCCTGCCTATTGTTTGTTATTTTAGGCCTTTGATAGCCTGTCTGCGGCCCCTACTTGCAATACTCCTCCACTGACCACAATGCTGCCTGCCTGTGTATCCATGTAACCGATTTAAAACTGCCATGCCTGCCTATTGTTTGTTATTTTAGGCCTTTGTTAGCCTGTCTGCGGACCCTACTTTCAATACTCCTCCACTGACCACAATGCTGCCTGCCTGTGTATCCATGTAACCGATTTAAAACTGCCATGCCTGCCTATTGTTTGTTATTTTAGGCCTTTGATAGCCTGTCTTCGGCCCCTACCTGCAATACTCCTCCACTGACCACAATGCTGCCTGCCTGTGTATCCATGTAACCGATTTAAAACTGAAATGCCTGCCTATTGTTTGTTATTTTAGGCCTTTGTTAGCCTGTCTGCGGCCCCTACTTGCAATACTCCTCCACTGACCACAATGCTGCCTGCCTGTGTATCCATGTAACCGATTTAAAACTGCCATGCCTGCCTATTGTTTGTTATTTAAGGACTTTGATAGCCTGTCTGCGGCCCCTACTTGGAATACTCCTCCACTGACCACAATGCTGCCTGCCTGTGTATCCATGTAACCGATTTAAAACTGCCATGCCTGCCTATTGTTTGTTGTTTTAGGCCTTTGTTAGCCTGTCTGCGGCCCCTACTTGCAATACTCCTCCACTGACCACAATGCTGCCTGCCTGTGTATCCATGTAACCGATTTAAAACTGCCATGCCTGCCTATTGTTTGTTATTTTAGGCCTTTGTTAGCCTGTCTGCGGACCCTACTTTCAATACTCCTCCACTGACCACAATGCTGCCTGCCTGTGTATCCATGTAACCGATTTAAAACTGCCATGCCTGCCTATTGTTTGTTATTTTAGGCCTTTGATAGCCTGTCTTCGGCCCCTACCTGCAATACTCCTCCACTGACCACAATGCTGCCTGCCTGTGTATCCATGTAACCGATTTAAAACTGCCATGCCTGCCTATTGTTTGTTATTTAAGGCCTTTGATAGCCTGTCTGCGGCCCCTACTTGCAATACTCCTCCACTGACCACAATGCTGCCTGCCTGTGTATCCATGTAACCGATTTAAAACTGCCATGCCTGCCTATTGTTTGTTATTTTAGGCCTTTGTTAGCCTGTCTGCGGACCCTACTTTCAATACTCCTCCACTGACCACAATGCTGCCTGCCTGTGTATCCATGTAACCGATTTAAAACTGCCATGCCTGCCTATTGTTTGTTATTTTAGGCCTTTGATAGCCTGTCTTCGGCCCCTACCTGCAATACTCCTCCACTGACCACAATGCTGCCTGCCTGTGTATCCATGTAACCGATTTAAAACTGAAATGCCTGCCTATTGTTTGTTATTTTAGGCCTTTGTTAGCCTGTCTGCGGCCCCTACTTGCAATACTCCTCCACTGACCACAATGCTGCCTGCCTGTGTATCCATGTAACCGATTTAAAACTGCCATGCCTGCCTATTGTTTGTTATTTAAGGACTTTGATAGCCTGTCTGCGGCCCCTACTTGGAATACTCCTCCACTGACCACAATGCTGCCTGCCTGTGTATCCATGTAACCGATTTAAAACTGCCATGCCTGCCTATTGTTTGTTGTTTTAGGCCTTTGTTAGCCTGTCTGCGGCCCCTACTTTCAATACTCCTCCACTGACCACAATGCTGCCTGGAGTGCCTGCCTGTGTATCCATGTAACCGATTTAAAACTGCCATGCCTGCCTATTGTTTGTTATTTTAGGCCTTTGTTAGCATGTCTGCGGCCCCTACTTTCAATACTCCTCCACTGACCACAATGCTGCCTGCCTGTGTATCCATGTAACCGATTTAAAACTGCCATGCCTGCCTATTGTTTGTTATTTTTGGCCTTCGTTAGCCTGTCTGCGGCCCCTACTTGCAATACTCCTCCACTGACCACAATGCTGCCTGCCTGTGTATCCATGTAACCGATTTAAAACTGCCATGCCTGCCTATTGTTTGTTGTTTTAGGCCTTTGTTAGCCTGTCTGCGGCCCCTACTTTCAATACTCCTCCACTGACCACAATGCTGCCTGGAGTGCCTCCCTGTGTATCCATGTAACCGATTTAAAACTGCCATGCCTGCCTATTGTTTGTTATTTTAGGCCTTTGTTAGCCTGTCTGCGGCCCCTACTTGCAATACTCCTCCACTGACCACAATGCTGCCTGCCTGTGTATCCATGTAACCGATTTAAAACTGCCATGCCTGCCTATTGTTTTTTTTTTTGGCCTTTGTTAGCCTGTCTGCGGCCCCTACTTTCAATACTCCTCCACTGACCACAATGCTGCCTGGAGTGCCTCCCTGCGTATCCATGTAACCGATTTAAAACTGCCATGCCTGTCTATTGTTTGTTATTTTAGGCCTTTGTTAGCCTGTCTGCGGCCCCTACTTTCAATACTCCTCCACTGACCACAATGCTGCCTGTAGTGCCTGCCTGTGTATCCATGTAACCGATTTAAAACTGCCATGCCTGCCTATTGTTTGTTATTTTAGGCCTTTGATAGCCTGTCTGCGGCCCCTACTTGCAATACTCCTCCACTGACCACAATGCTGCCTGGAGTGCCTGCCTGTGTATCCATGTAACCGATTTAAAACTGCCATGCCTGCCTATTGTTTGTTATTTTAGGCCTTTGATAGCCTGTCTGTGGCCCCTACTTGCAATACTCCTCCACTGACCACAATGCTGCCTGCCTGTGTATCCATGTTACCGATTTAAAACTGCCATGCCTGACTATTGTTTGTTATTTTAGGCCTTTGTTAGCCTGTCTGCGGCCCCTACTTGCAATACTCCTCCACTGACTACAATGCTGCCTGCCTGAGTATCCATGTAACCGATTTAAAACTGCCATGCCTGCCTATTGTTTGTTATTTTAGGCCTTTGATAGCCTGTCTGCGGCCCCTACTTGCAATACTCCTCCACTGACCACAATGCTGCCTGGAGTGCCTGCCTGTGTATCCATGTAACCGATTTAAAACTGCCATGCCTGCCTATTGTTTGTTATTTTAGGCCTTTGTTAGCCTGTCTGCGGCCCCTACTTTCAATACTCCTCCACTGACCACAATGCTGCCTGGAGTCCCTGCCTGTGTATCCATGTAACCGATTTAAAACTGCCATGCCTGCCTATTGTTTGTTATTTTAGGCCTTTGATAGCCTGTCTGCGGCCCCTACTTGCAATACTCCTCCACTGACCACAATGCTGCCTGCCTGTGTATCCATGTAACCGATTTAAAACTGCCATGCCTGCCTACTGTTTGTTATTTAAGGCCTGTGATAGCCTGTCTGCGGCCCCTACTTGCAATACTCCTCCACTGACCACAATGCTGCCTGCCTGTGTATCCATGTAACCGATTTAAAACTGCCATGCCTGCCTATTGTTTGTTATTTTAGGCCTTTGATATAGCCTGTCTGCGGCCCCTACTTGCAATACTCCTCCACTGACCACAATGCTGCCTGCCTGTGTATCCATGTAACCGATTTAAAACTGCCATGCCTGCCTATTGTTTGTTATTTAAGGCCTTTGATAGCCTGTCTGCGGCCCCTACTTGCAATACTCCTCCACTGACCACAATGCTGCCTGCCTGTGTATCCATGTAACCGATTTAAAACTGCCATGCCTGCCTATTGTTTGTTATTTTAGGCCTTTGATAGCCTGTCTGCGGCCCCTACTTGCAATACTCCTCCACTGACCACAATGCTGCCTGCCTGTGTATCCATGTAACCGATTTAAAACTGCCATGCCTGCCTATTGTTTGTTATTTTAGGCCTTTGTTAGCCTGTCTGCGGACCCTACTTTCAATACTCCTCCACTGACCACAATGCTGCCTGCCTGTGTATCCATGTAACCGATTTAAAACTGCCATGCCTGCCTATTGTTTGTTATTTTAGGCCTTTGATAGCCTGTCTGCGACCCCTACTTGCAATACTCCTCCACTGACCACAATGCTGCCTGCCTGTGTATCCATGTAACCGATTTAAAACTGCCATGCCTGCCTATTGTTTGTTATTTTAGGCCTTTGATAGCCTGTCTGCGGCCCCTACTTGCAATACTCCTCCACTGACCACAATGCTGCCTGCCTGTGTATCCATGTAACCGATTTAAAACTGCCATGCCTGCCTATTGTTTGTTATTTTAGGCCTTTGATAGCCTGTCTGCGGCCCCTACTTGCAATACTCCTCCACTGACCACAATGCTGCCTGCCTGTGTATCCATGTAACCGATTTAAAACTGCCATGCCTGCCTATTGTTAGTTATTTTAGGCCTTTGTTAGCCTGTCTGCGGACCCTACTTTCAATACTCCTCCACTGACCACAATGCTGCCTGCCTGTGTATCCATGTAACCGATTTAAAACTGCCATGCCTGCCTATTGTTTGTTATTTTAGGCCTTTGATAGCCTGTCTGCGGCCCCTACCTGCAATACTCCTCCACTGACCACAATGCTGCCTGCCTGTGTATCCATGTAACCGATTTAAAACTGCCATGCCTGCCTATTGTTTGTTATTTTAGGCCTTTGATAGCCTGTCTGCGGCCCCTACTTGCAATACTCCTCCACTGACCACAATGCTGCCTGCCTGTGTATCCATGTAACCGATTTAAAACTGCCATGCCTGCCTATTGTTTGTTATTTTAGGCCTTTGTTAGCCTGTCTGCGGCCCCTACTTTCAATACTCCTCCACTGACCACAATGCTGCCTGGAGTGCCTGCCTGTGTATCCATGTAACCGATTTAAAACTGCCATGCCTGCCTATTGTTTGTTATTTTAGGCCTTTGTTAGCATGTCTGCGGCCCCTACTTTCAATACTCCTCCACTGACCACAATGCTGCCTGCCTGTGTATCCATGTAACCGATTTAAAACTGCCATGCCTGCCTATTGTTTGTTATTTTAGGCCTTTGTTAGCCTGTCTGCGGACCCTACTTTCAATACTCCTCCACTGACCACAATGCTGCCTGCCTGTGTATCCATGTAACCGATTTAAAACTGCCATGCCTGCCTATTGTTTGTTATTTTAGACCTTTGATAGCCTGTCTGCGGCCCCTACTTGCAATACTCCTCCACTGACCACAATGCTGCCTGCCTGTGTATCCATGTAACCGATTTAAAACTGCCATGCCTGCCTATTGTTTGTTATTTTAGGCCTTTGATAGCCTGTCTGCGGCCCCTACTTGCAATACTCCTCCACTGACCACAATGCTGCCTGCCTGTGTATCCATGTAACCGATTTAAAACTGCCATGCCTGCCTATTGTTTGTTATTTAAGGCCTTTGATAGCCTGTCTGCGGCCCCTACTTGCAATACTCCTCCACTGACCACAATGCTGCCTGCCTGTGTATCCATGTAACCGATTTAAAACTGCCATGCCTGCCTATTGTTTGTTATTTTAGGCCTTTGATAGCCTGTCTGCGGCCCCTACTTGTAATACTCCTCCACTGACCACAATGCTGCCTGCCTGTGTATCCATGTAACCGATTTAAAACTGCCATGCCTGCCTATTGTTTGTTATTTTAGGCCTTTGTTAGCCTGTCTGCGGACCCTACTTTCAATACTCCTCCACTGACCACAATGCTGCCTGCCTGTGTATCCATGTAACCGATTTAAAACTGCCATGCCTGCCTATTGTTTGTTATTTTAGGCCTTTGATAGCCTGTCTGCGGCCCCTACCTGCAATACTCCTCCACTGACCACAATGCTGCCTGCCTGTGTATCCATGTAACCGATTTAAAACTGCCGTGCCTGCCTATTGTTTGTTATTTAAGGACTTTGATAGCCTGTCTGCGGCCCCTACTTGCAATACTCCTCCACTGACCACAATGCTGCCTGCCTGTGTATCCATGTAACCGATTTAAAACTGCCATGCCTGCCTATTGTTTGTTATTTTAGGCCTTTGTTAGCCTGTCTGCGGCCCCTACTTTCAATACTCCTCCACTGACCACAATGCTGCCTGGAGTGCCTGCCTGTGTATCCATGTAACCGATTTAAAACTGCCATGCCTGCCTATTGTTTGTTATTTAAGGCCTTTGATAGCCTGTATGCGGCCCCTACTTGCAATACTCCTCCACTGACCACAATGCTGCCTGCCTGTGTATCCATGTAACCGATTTAAAACTGCCATGCCTGCCTATTGTTTGTTATTTTAGGCCTTTGATAGCCTGTCTGCGGCCCCTACTTGCAATACTCCTCCACTGACCACAATGCTGCCTGCCTGTGTATCCATGTAACCGATTTAAAACTGCCATGCCTGCCTATTGTTTGTTATTTTAGGCCTTTGTTAGCCTGTCTGCGGACCCTACTGTCAATACTCCTCCACTGACCACAATGCTGCCTGCCTGTGTATCCATGTAACGATTTAAAACTGCCATGCCTGCCTATTGTTTGTTATTTTAGGCCTTTGATAGCCTGTCTGCGGCCCCTACTTGCAATACTCCTCCACTGACCACAATGCTGCCTGCCTGTGTATCCATGTAACCGATTTAAAACTGCCATGCCTGCCTATTGTTTGTTATTTTAGGCCTTTGATAGCCTGTCTGCGGCCCCTACTTGCAATACTCCTCCACTGACCACAATGCTGCCTGCCTGTGTATCCATGTAACCGATTTAAAACTGCCATGCCTGCCTATTGTTTGTTATTTTAGGCCTTTGATAGCCTGTCTGCGGCCCCTACTTGCAATACTCCTCCACTGACCACAATGCTGCCTGCCTGTGTATCCATGTAACCGATTTAAAACTGCCATGCCTGCCTATTGTTAGTTATTTTAGGCCTTTGTTAGCCTGTCTGCGGACCCTACTTTCAATACTCCTCCACTGACCACAATGCTGCCTGCCTGTGTATCCATGTAACCGATTTAAAACTGCCATGCCTGCCTATTGTTTGTTATTTTAGGCCTTTGATAGCCTGTCTGCGGCCCCTACCTGCAATACTCCTCCACTGACCACAATGCTGCCTGCCTGTGTATCCATGTAACCGATTTAAAACTGCCATGCCTGCCTATTGTTTGTTATTTAAGGACTTTGATAGCCTGTCTGCGGCCCCTACTTGCAATACTCCTCCACTGACCACAATGCTGCCTGCCTGTGTATCCATGTAACCGATTTAAAACTGCCATGCCTGCCTATTGTTTGTTATTTTAGGCCTTTGTTAGCCTGTCTGCGGCCCCTACTTTCAATACTCCTCCACTGACCACAATGCTGCCTGGAGTGCCTGCCTGTGTATCCATGTAACCGATTTAAAACTGCCATGCCTGCCTATTGTTTGTTATTTTAGGCCTTTGTTAGCATGTCTGCGGCCCCTACTTTCAATACTCCTCCACTGACCACAATGCTGCCTGCCTGTGTATCCATGTAACCGATTTAAAACTGCCATGCCTGCCTATTGTTTGTTATTTTAGGCCTTTGTTAGCCTGTCTGCGGACCCTACTTTCAATACTCCTCCACTGACCACAATGCTGCCTGCCTGTGTATCCATGTAACCGATTTAAAACTGCCATGCCTGCCTATTGTTTGTTATTTTAGGCCTTTGATAGCCTGTCTGCGGCCCCTACTTGCAATACTCCTCCACTGACCACAATGCTGCCTGCCTGTGTATCCATGTAACCGATTTAAAACTGCCATGCCTGCCTATTGTTTGTTAATTTAGGCCTTTGATAGCCTGTCTGCGGCCCCTACTTGCAATACTCCTCCACTGACCACAATGCTGCCTGCCTGTGTATCCATGTAACCGATTTAAAACTGCCATGCCTGCCTATTGTTTGTTATTTAAGGCCTTTGATAGCCTGTCTGCGGCCCCTACTTGCAATACTCCTCCACTGACCACAATGCTGCCTGCCTGTGTATCCATGTAACCGATTTAAAACTGCCATGCCTGCCTATTGTTTGTTATTTTAGGCCTTTGATAGCCTGTCTGCGGCCCCTACTTGCAATACTCCTCCACTGACCACAATGCTGCCTGCCTGTGTATCCATGTAACCGATTTAAAACTGCCATGCCTGCCTATTGTTTGTTATTTTAGGCCTTTGTTAGCCTGTCTGCGGACCCTACTTTCAATACTCCTCCACTGACCACAATGCTGCCTGCCTGTGTATCCATGTAACCGATTTAAAACTGCCATGCCTGCCTATTGTTTGTTATTTTAGGCCTTTGATAGCCTGTCTGCGGCCCCTACCTGCAATACTCCTCCACTGACCACAATGCTGCCTGCCTGTGTATCCATGTAACCGATTTAAAACTGCCATGCCTGCCTATTGTTTGTTATTTAAGGACTTTGATAGCCTGTCTGCGGCCCCTACTTGCAATACTCCTCCACTGACCACAATGCTGCCTGCCTGTGTATCCATGTAACCGATTTAAAACTGCCATGCCTGCCTATTGTTTGTTATTTTAGGCCTTTGTTAGCCTGTCTGCGGCCCCTACTTTCAATACTCCTCCACTGACCACAATGCTGCCTGGAGTGCCTGCCTGTGTATCTATGTAACCGATTTAAAACTGCCATGCCTGCCTATTGTTTGTTATTTTAGGCCTTTGTTAGCATGTCTGCGGCCCCTACTTTCAATACTCCTCCACTGACCACAATGCTGCCTGCCTGTGTATCCATGTGACCGATTTAAAACTGCCATGCCTGCCTATTGTTTGTTATTTTAGGCCTTTGTTAGCCTGTCTGCGGACCCTACTTTCAATACTCCTCCACTGACCACAATGCTGCCTGCCTGTGTATCCATGTAACCGATTTAAAACTGCCATGCCTGCCTATTGTTTGTTATTTTAGGCCTTTGATAGCCTGTCTGCGGCCCCTACTTGCAATACTCCTCCACTGACCACAATGCTGCCTGCCTGTGTATCCATGTAACCGATTTAAAACTGCCATGCCTGCCTATTGTTTGTTATTTTAGGCCTTTGATAGCCTGTCTGCGGCCCCTACTTGCAATACTCCTCCACTGACCACAATGCTGCCTGCCTGTGTATCCATGTAACCGATTTAAAACTGCCATGCCTGCCTATTGTTTGTTATTTAAGGCCTTTGATAGCCTGTCTGCGGCCCCTACTTGCAATACTCCTCCACTGACCACAATGCTGCCTGCCTGTGTATCCATGTAACCGATTTAAAACTGCCATGCCTGCCTATTGTTTGTTATTTTAGGCCTTTGATAGCCTGTCTGCGGCCCCTACTTGCAATACTCCTCCACTGACCACAATGCTGCCTGCCTGTGTATCCATGTAACCGATTTAAAACTGCCATGCCTGCCTATTGTTTGTTATTTTAGGCCTTTGTTAGCCTGTCTGCGGACCCTACTTTCAATACTCCTCCACTGACCACAATGCTGCCTGCCTGTGTATCCATGTAACCGATTTAAAACTGCCATGCCTGCCTATTGTTTGTTATTTTAGGCCTTTGATAGCCTGTCTGCGGCCCCTACCTGCAATACTCCTCCACTGACCACAATGCTGCCTGCCTGTGTATCCATGTAACCGATTTAAAACTGCCATGCCTGCCTATTGTTTGTTATTTAAGGACTTTGATAGCCTGTCTGCGGCCCCTACTTGCAATACTCCTCCACTGACCACAATGCTGCCTGCCTGTGTATCCATGTAACCGATTTAAAACTGCCATGCCTGCCTATTGTTTGTTATTTTAGGCCTTTGTTAGCCTGTCTGCGGCCCCTACTTTCAATACTCCTCCACTGACCACAATGCTGCCTGGAGTGCCTGCCTGTGTATCCATGTAACCGATTTAAAACTGCCATGCCTGCCTATTGTTTGTTATTTTAGGCCTTTGTTAGCATGTCTGCGGCCCCTACTTTCAATACTCCTCCACTGACCACAATGCTGCCTGCCTGTGTATCCATGTAACCGATTTAAAACTGCCATGCCTGCCTATTGTTTGTTATTTTAGGCCTTTGATAGCCTGTCTGCGGCCCCTACTTGCAATACTCCTCCACTGACCACAATGCTGCCTGGAGTGCCTGCCTGTGTATCCATGTAACCGATTTAAAACTGCCATGCCTGACTATTGTTTGTTATTTTAGGCCTTTGTTAGCCTGTCTGCGGCCCCTACTTGCAATACTCCTCCACTGACCACAATGCTGCCTGCCTGTGTATCCATGTAACCGATTTAAAACTGCCATGCCTGCCTATTGTTTGTTATTTTAGGCCTTTGATAGCCTGTCTGCGGCCCCTACTTGCAATACTCCTCCACTGACCACAATGCTGCCTGGAGTGCCTGCCTGTGTATCCATGTAACCGATTTAAAACTGCCATGCCTGCCTATTGTTTGTTATTTTAGGCCTTTGATAGCCTGTCTACGGCCCCTACCTGCAATACTCCTCCACTGACCACAATGCTGCCTGCCTGTGTATCCATGTAACCGATTTAAAACTGCCATGCCTGCCTATTGTTTGTTATTTAAGGCCTTTGATAGCCTGTCTGCGGCCCCTACTTGCAATACTCCTCCACTGACCACAATGCTGCCTGCCTGTGTATCCATGTAACCGATTTAAATCTGCCATGCCTGACTATTGTTTGTTATTTTAGGCCTTTGTTAGCCTGTCTGCGGCCCCTACTTGCAATACTCCTCCACTGACCACAATGCTGCCTGCCTGTGTATCCATGTAACCGATTTAAAACTGCCATGCCTGCCTATTGTTTGTTATTTTAGGCCTTTGATAGCCTGTCTGCGGCCCCTACTTGCAATACTCCTCCACTGACCACAATGCTGCCTGGAGTGCCTGCCTGTGTATCCATGTAACCGATTTAAAACTGCCATGCCTGCCTATTGTTTGTCATTTTATGCCTTTGATAGCCTGTCTGCGGCCCCTACCTGCAATACTCCTCCACTGACCACAATGCTGCCTGCCTGTGTATCCATGTAACCGATTTAAAACTGCCATGCCTGCCTATTGTTTGTTATTTTAGGCCTTTGATAGCCTGTCTGCGGCCCCTACTTGCAATACTACTCCACTGACCACAATGCTGCCTGCCTGTGTATCCATGTAACCGATTTAAAACTGCCATGCCTGCCTATTGTTTGTTATTTAAGGTCTTTGATAGCCTGTCTGCGGCCCCTACTTGCAATACTCCTCCACTGACCACAATGCTGCCTGCCTGTGTATCCATGTAACCGATTTAAAACTGCCATGTCTGCCTATTGTTTGTTATTTTAGGCCTTTGATAGCCTGTCTGCGGCCCGTACTTGCAATACTCCTCCACTGACCACAATGCTGCCTGCCTGTGTATCCATGTAACCGATTTAAAACTGCCATGCCTGCCTATTGTTTGTTATTTTAGGCCTTTGTTAGCCTGTCTGCCGCCCCTACTTTCAATACTCCTCCACTGACCACAATGCTGCCTGCCTGTGTATCCATGTAACCGATTTAAAACTGCCATGCCTGCCTATTGTTTGTTATTTTAGGCCTTTGTTAGCCTGTCTGCCGCCCCTACTTTCAATACTCCTCCACTGACCACAATGCTGCCTGCCTGTGTATCCATGTAACCGATTTAAAACTGCCATGCCTGCCTATTGTTTGTTATTTTAGGCCTTTGATAGCCTGTCTGCGGCCACTACTTGCAATACTCCTCCACTGACCACAATGCTGCCTGCCTGTGTATCCATGTAACCGATTTAAAACTGCCATGCCTGCCTATTGTTTGTTATTTTAGGCCTTTGTTAGCCTGTCTGCGGCCCCTACTTTCAATACTCCTCCACTGACCACAATGCTGCCTGGAGTGCCTGCCTGTGTATCCATTTAACTGATTTAAAACTGCCATGCCTGCCTATTGTTTGTTATTTTAGGCCTTTGTTAGCCTGCCTGCGGCCCCTACTTTCAAAACTCCTCCACTGACCACAATGCTGCCTGGAGTTCCTGCCTGTGTATCCATGTAACGATTTAAAACTGCCATGCCTGCCTATTGTTTGTTATTTTAGGCCTTTGATAGCCTGTCTGCGGCCCCTACTTTCAATACTCCTCCACTGACCACAATGCTGCCTGGAGTGCCTGCCTGTGTATCCATTTAACCGATTTAAAACTGCCATGCCTGCCTATTGTTTGTTATTTTAGGCCTTTGTTAGCCTGCCTGCGGCCCCTACTTTCAAAACTCCTCCACTGACCACAATGCTGCCTGGAGTCCCTGCCTGTGTATCCATGTAACGATTTAAAACTGCCATGCCTGCCTATTGTTTGTTATTTTAGGCCTTTGATAGCCTGTCTGCGGCCCCTACTTGCAATACACCTCCACTGACCACAATGCTGCCTGCCTGTGTATCCATGTAACCAATTTAAAATTGCCATGCCTGCCTATTGTTTGTTATTTAAGGCCTTTGATAGCCTGTCTGTGGCCCATACTTGCAATACTCCTCCACTGACCACAATGCTGCCTGCCTGTGTATCCATGTAACCGATTTAAAACTGCCATGCCTGCCTATTGTTTGTTATTTAAGGACTTTGATAGCCTGTCTGCGGCCCCTACTTGCAATACTCCTCCACTGACCACAATGCTGCCTGCCTGTGTATCCATGTAACCGATTTAAAACTGCCATGCCTGCCTATTGTTTGTTATTTAAGGCCTTTGATAGCCTGTCTGCGGCCCCTACTTGCAATACTCCTCCACTGACCACAATGCTGCCTGCCTGTGTATCCATGTAACCGATTTAAAACTGCCATGTCTGCCTATTGTTTGTTATTTTAGGCCTTTGATAGCCTGTCTGCGGCCCGTACTTGCAATACGCCTCCACTGACCACAATGCTGCCTGCCTGTGTATCCATGTAACCGATTTAAAACTGCCATGCCTGCCTATTGTTTGTTATTTTAGGCCTTTGTTAGCCTGTCTGCGGTCCCTACTTTCAATACTCCTCCACTGACCACAATGCTGCCTGCCTGTGTATCCATGTAACCGATTTAAAACTGCCATGCCTGCCTATTGTTTGTTATTTTAGGCCTTTGATCGCCTGTCTGCGGCCTCTACCTGCAATACTCCTCCACTGACCACAATGCTGCCTGCCTGTGTATCCATGTAACCGATTTAAAACTGCCATGACTGCCTATTGTTTGTTATTTAAGGCCTTTGATAGCCTGTCTGCGGCCCCTACTTCCAATACTCCTCCACTGACCACAATGCTGCCTGCCTGTGTATCCATGTAACCGATTTAAAACTGCCATGCCTGCCTATTGTTTGTTATTTTAGGCCTTTGATAGCCTGTCTGCGGCCCGTACTTGCAATACTCCTCCACTGACCACAATGCTGCCTGCCTGTGTATCCATGTAACCGATTTAAAACTGCCATGCCTGCCTATTGTTTGTTATTTTAGGCCTTTGATAGCCTGTCTGCGGCCCCTACTTTCAATACTCCTCCACTGACCACAATGCTGCCTGCCTGTGTATCCATGTAACCGATTTAAAACTGCCATGCCTGCCTATTGTTTGTTATTTAAGGCCTTTGATAGCCTGTCTGCGGCCCCTACTTGCAATACTCCTCCACTGACCACAATGCTGCCTGCCTGTGTATCCATGTAACCGATTTAAATCTGCCATGCCTGACTATTGTTTGTTATTTTAGGCCTTTGTTAGCCTGTCTGCGGCCCCTACTTGCAATACTCCTCCACTGACCACAATGCTGCCTGACTGTGTATCCATGTAACCGATTTAAAACTGCCATGTTTGCCTATTGTTTGTTATTTTAGGCCTTTGATAGCCTGTCTGCGGCCCCTACTTGCAATACTCCTCCACTGACTACAATGCTGCCTGGAGTGCCTGCCTGTGTATCCATGTAACCGATTTAAAACTGCCATGCCTGCCTATTGTTTGTTATTTTAGGCCTTTGTTAGCCTGTCTGCGGTCCCTACCTGCAATACTCCTCCACTGAACACAATGCTGCCTGCCTGTGTATCCATGTAACCGATTTAAAACTGCCATGTTTGCCTATTGTTTGTTATTTTAGGCCTTTGATAGCCTGTCTGCGGCCCCTACTTGCAATACTCCTCCACTGACCACAATGCTGCCTGCCTGTGTATCCATGTAACCGATTTAAAACTGCCATGTCTGCCTATTGTTTGTTATTTAAGGCCTTTGATAGCCTGTCTGCGGCCCCTACTTGCAATACTCCTCCACTGACCACAATGCTGCCTGCCTGTGTATCCATGTAACCGATTTAAAACTGCCATGCCTGCCTATTGTTTGTTATTTTAGGCCTTTGTTAGCCTGTCTGCGGTCCCTACTTTCAATACTCCTCCACTGACCACAATGCTGCCTGCCTGTGTATCCATGTAACCGATTTAAAACTGCCATGCCTGCCTATTGTTTGTTATTTTAGGCCTTTGATAGCCTGTCTGCGGCCTCTACCTGCAATACTCCTCCACTGACCACAATGCTGCCTGCCTGTGTATCCATGTAACCGATTTAAAACTGCCATGCCTGCCTATTGTTTGTTATTTTAGGCCTTTGATAGCCTGTCTGCGGCCCCTACTTTCAATACTCCTCCACTGACCACAATGCTGCCTGCCTGTGTATCCATGTAACCGATTTAAAACTGCCATGACCCTATTGTTTGTTATTTTAGGCCTTTGATAGCCTGTCTGCGGCCCCTACCTGCAATACTCCTCCACTGACCACAATGCTGCCTGCCTGTGTATCCATGTAACCGATTTAAAACTGCCATGCCTGCCTATTGTTTGTTATTTTAGGCCTTTGATAGCCTGTCTGCGGCCCCTACTTGCAATACTCCTCCACTGACCACAATGCTGCCTGCCTGTGTATCCATGTAACCGATTTAAAACTGCCATGCCTGCCTATTGTTTGTTATTTTAGGCCTTTGTTAGCCTGTCTGCGGCCCCTACTTTCAATACTCCTCCACTGACCACAATGCTGCCTGGAGTCCCTGCCTGTGTGTCCATGTAACCGATTTAAAACTGCCATGCCTGCCTATTGTTTGTTATTTTAGGCCTTTGATAGCCTGTCTGCGGCCCCTACTTGCAATACTCCTCCACTGACCACAATGCTGCCTGCCTGTGTATCCATGTAACCGATTTAAAACTGCCATGCCTGCCTATTGTTTGTTATTTTAGGCCTTTGATAGCCTGTCTGCGGCCCCTACTTGCAATACTCCTCCACTGACCACAATGCTGCCTGCCTGTGTATCCATGTAACCGATTTAAAACTGCCATGCCTGCCTATTGTTTGTTATTTTAGGCCTTTGTTAGCCTATCTGCCGCCCCTACTTTCAATACTCCTCCACTGACCACAATGCTGCCTGCCTGTGTATCCATGTAACCAATTTAAAACTGCCATGCCTGCCTATTGTTTGTTATTTAAGGCCTTTGATAGCCTGTCTGCGGCCACTACTTGCAATACTCCTCCACTGACCACAATGCTGCCTGCCTGTGTATCCATGTAACCGATTTAAGACTGCCATGCCTGCCTATTGTTTGTTATTTTAGGCCTTTGTTAGCCTATCTGCCGCCCCTACTTTCAATACTCCTCCACTGACCACAATGCTGCCTGCCTGTGTATCCATGTAACCAATTTAAAACTGCCATGCCTGCCTATTGTTTGTTATTTAAGGCCTTTGATAGCCTGTCTGCGGCCACTACTTGCAATACTCCTCCACTGACCACAATGCTGCCTGCCTGTGTATCCATGTAACCGATTTAAAACTGCCATGCCTGCCTATTGTTTGTTATTTTAGGCCTTTGATAGCCTGTCTGTGGCCCCTACCTGCAATACTCCTCCACTGACCACAATGCTGCCTGCCTGTGTATCCATGTAACCGATTTAAAACTGCCATGCCTGCCTATTGTTTGTTATTTTAGGCCTTTGATAGCCTGTCTGCGGCCCCTACTTGCAATACACCTCCACTGACCACAATGCTGCCTGCCTGTGTATCCATGTAACCGATTTAAAACTGCCATGCCTGCCTATTGTTTGTTATTTAAGGCCTTTGATAGCCTGTCTGTGGCCCCTACTTGCAATACTCCTCCACTGACCACAATGCTGCCTGCCTGTGTATCCATGTAACCGATTTAAAACTGCCATGCCTGCCTATTGTTTGTTATTTTAGGCCTTTGATAGCCTGTCTGCGGCCCCTACTTTCAATACTCCTCCACTGACCACAATGCTGCCTGCCTGTGTATCCATGTAACCGATTTAAAACTGCCATGACCCTATTGTTTGTTATTTTAGGCCTTTGATAGCCTGTCTGCGGCCCCTACCTGCAATACTCCTCCACTGACCACAATGCTGCCTGCCTGTGTATCCATGTAACCGATTTAAAACTGCCATGCCTGCCTATTGTTTGTTATTTTAGGCCTTTGATAGCCTGTCTGCGGCCCCTACTTGCAATACTCCTCCACTGACCACAATGCTGCCTGCCTGTGTATCCATGTAACCGATTTAAAACTGCCATGCCCGCCTATTGTTTGTTATTTTAGGCCTTTGTTAGCCTGTCTGCGGCCCCTACTTTCAATACTCCTCCACTGACCACAATGCTGCCTGGAGTCCCTGCCTGTGTGTCCATGTAACCGATTTAAAACTGCCATGCCTGCCTATTGTTTGTTATTTTAGGCCTTTGATAGCCTGTCTGCGGCCCCTACTTGCAATACTCCTCCACTGACCACAATGCTGCCTGCCTGTGTATCCATGTAACCGATTTAAAACTGCCATGCCTGCCTATTGTTTGTTATTTTAGGCCTTTGATAGCCTGTCTGCGGCCCCTACTTGCAATACTCCTCCACTGACCACAATGCTGCCTGCCTGTGTATCCATGTAACCGATTTAAAACTGCCATGCCTGCCTATTGTTTGTTATTTAAGGCCTTTGATAGCCTGTCTGTGGCCCCTACTTGCAATACTCCTCCACTGACCACAATGCTGCCTGCCTGTGTATCCATGTAACCGATTTAAAACTGCCATGCCTGCCTATTGTTTGTTATTTTAGGCCTTTGTTAGCCTATCTGCCGCCCCTACTTTCAATACTCCTCCACTGACCACAATGCTGCCTGCCTGTGTATCCATGTAACCAATTTAAAACTGCCATGCCTGCCTATTGTTTGTTATTTAAGGCCTTTGATAGCCTGTCTGCGGCCACTACTTGCAATACTCCTCCACTGACCACAATGCTGCCTGCCTGTGTATCCATGTAACCGATTTAAAACTGCCATGCCTGCCTATTGTTTGTTATTTTAGGCCTTTGATAGCCTGTCTGTGGCCCCTACCTGCAATACTCCTCCACTGACCACAATGCTGCCTGCCTGTGTATCCATGTAACCGATTTAAAACTGCCATGCCTGCCTATTGTTTGTTATTTTAGGCCTTTGATAGCCTGTCTGTGGCCCCTACCTGCAATACTCCTCCACTGACCACAATGCTGCCTGCCTGTGTATCCATGTAACCGATTTAAAACTGCCATGCCTGCCTATTGTTTGTTATTTTAGGCCTTTGATAGCCTGTCTGCGGCCCCTACTTGCAATACACCTCCACTGACCACAATGCTGCCTGCCTGTGTATCCATGTAACCGATTTAAAACTGCCATGCCTGCCTATTGTTTGTTATTTAAGGCCTTTGATAGCCTGTCTGTGGCCCCTACTTGCAATACTCCTCCACTGACCACAATGCTGCCTGCCTGTGTATCCATGTAACCGATTTAAAACTGCCATGCCTGCCTATTGTTTGTTATTTTAGGCCTTTGATAGCCTGTCTGTGGCCCCTACCTGCAATACTCCTCCACTGACCACAATGCTGCCTGCCTGTGTATCCATGTAACCGATTTAAAACTGCCATGCCTGCCTATTGTTTGTTATTTTAGGCCTTTGATAGCCTGTCTGCCGCCCCTACTTTCAATACTCCTCCACTGACCACAATGCTGCCTGCCTGTGTATCCATGTAACCGATTTAAAACTGCCATGCCTGCCTATTGTTTGTTATTTAAGGCCTTTGATAGCCTGTCTGCGGCCACTACTTGCAATACTCCTCCACTGACCACAATGCTGCCTGCCTGTGTATCCATGTAACCGATTTAAAACTGCCATTGCTGCCTATTGTTTGTTATTTTAGGCCTTTGTTAGCCTGTCTGCGGCCCCTACTTTCAATACTCCTCCACTGACCACAATGCTGCCTGGAGTGCCTGCCTGTGTATCCATGTAACCGATTTAAAACTGCCATGCCTGCCTATTGTTTGTTATTTTAGGCCTTTGTTAGCCTGCCTGCGGCCCCTACTTTCAATACTCCTCCACTGACCACAATGCTGCCTAGAGTCCCTGCCTGTGTATCCATGTAACGATTTAAAACTGCCATGCCTGCCTATTGTTTGTTATTTGGGGCCTTTGATAGCCTGTCTGCGGCCCCTACCTGCAATACTCCTCCACTGACCACAATGCTGCCTGCCTGTGTATCCATGTAACCGATTTAAAACTGCCATGCCTGCCTATTGTTTGTTATTTAAGGCCTTTGATAGCCTGTCTGTGGCCCCTACTTGCAATACTCCTCCACTGACCACAATGCTGCCTGACTGTGTATCCATGTAACCGATTTAAAACTGCCATGCCTGCCTATTGTTTGTTATTTAAGGACTTTGATAGCCTGTCTGCGGCCCCTACTTGCAATACTCCTCCACTGACCACAATGCTGCCTGCCTGTGTATCCATGTAACCGATTTAAAACTGCCATGCCTGCCTATTATTTGTTATTTTAGGCCTTTGATAGCCTGTCTGCGGCCCCTACTTGCAATACTCCTCCACTGACCACAATGCTGCCTGCCTGTGTATCCATGTAACCGATTTAAAACTGCCATGCCTGCCTATTATTTGTTATTTTAGGCCTTTGATAGCCTGTCTGCGGCCCCTACTTGCAATACTCCTCCACTGACCACAATGCTGCCTGGAGTGCCTGCCTGTGTATCCATGTAACCGATTTAAAACTGCCATGCCTGCCTATTGTTTGTTATTTAAGGCCTTTGATAGCCTGTCTGCGGCCCCTACTTGCAATACTCCTCCACTGACCACAATGCTGCCTGCCTGTGTATCCATGTAACCGATTTAAAACTGCCATGCCTGCCTATTGTTTGTTATTTTAGGCCTTTGATAGCCTGTCTGCGGCCCCTACTTGCAATACTCCTCCACTGACCACAATGCTGCCTGCCTGTGTATCCATGTAACCGATTTAAATCTGCCATGCCTGACTATTGTTTGTTATTTTAGGCCTTTGTTAGCCTGTCTGCGGCCCCTACTTGCAATACTCCTCCACTGACCACAATGCTGCCTGCCTGTGTATCTATGTAACCGATTTAAAACTGCCATGTTTGCCTATTGTTTGTTATTTTAGGCCTTTGATAGCCTGTCTGCGGCCCCTACTTGCAATACTCCTCCACTGACTACAATGCTGCCTGGAGTGCCTGCCTGTGTATCCATGTAACCGATTTAAAACTGCCATGCCTGCCTATTGTTTGTTATTTTAGGCCTTTGTTAGCCTGTCTGCGGTCCCTACCTGCAATACTCCTCCACTGAACACAATGCTGCCTGCCTGTGTATCCATGTAACCGATTTAAAACTGCCATGTTTGCCTATTGTTTGTTATTTTAGGCCTTTGATAGCCTGTCTGCGGCCCCTACTTGCAATACTCCTCCACTGACCACAATGCTGCCTGCCTGTGTATCCATGTAACCGATTTAAAACTGCCATGTCTGCCTATTGTTTGTTATTTAAGGCCTTTGATAGCCTGTCTGCGGCCCCTACTTGCAATACTCCTCCACTGACCACAATGCTGCCTGCCTGTGTATCCATGTAACCGATTTAAAACTGCCATGCCTGCCTATTGTTTGTTATTTTAGGCCTTTGTTAGCCTGTCTGCGGTCCCTACTTTCAATACTCCTCCACTGACCACAATGCTGCCTGCCTGTGTATCCATGTAACCGATTTAAAACTGCCATGCCTGCCTATTGTTTGTTATTTTAGGCCTTTGATAGCCTGTCTGCGGCCTCTACCTGCAATACTCCTCCACTGACCACAATGCTGCCTGCCTGTGTATCCATGTAACCGATTTAAAACTGCCATGCCTGCCTATTGTTTGTTATTTTAGGCCTTTGATAGCCTGTCTGCGGCCCCTACTTTCAATACTCCTCCACTGACCACAATGCTGCCTGCCTGTGTATCCATGTAACCGATTTAAAACTGCCATGACCCTATTGTTTGTTATTTTAGGCCTTTGATAGCCTGTCTGCGGCCCCTACCTGCAATACTCCTCCACTGACCACAATGCTGCCTGCCTGTGTATCCATGTAACCGATTTAAAACTGCCATGCCTGCCTATTGTTTGTTATTTTAGGCCTTTGATAGCCTGTCTGCGGCCCCTACTTGCAATACTCCTCCACTGACCACAATGCTGCCTGCCTGTGTATCCATGTAACCGATTTAAAACTGCCATGCCTGCCTATTGTTTGTTATTTAAGGCCTTTGATAGCCTGTCTGTGGCCCCTACTTGCAATACTCCTCCACTGACCACAATGCTGCCTGCCTGTGTATCCATGTAACCGATTTAAAACTGCCATGCCTGCCTATTGTTTGTTATTTTAGGCCTTTGTTAGCCTGTCTGCCGCCCCTACTTTCAATACTCCTCCACTGACCACAATGCTGCCTGCCTGTGTATCCATGTAACCGATTTAAAACTGCCATGCCTGCCTATTGTTTGTTATTTAAGGCCTTTGATAGCCTGTCTGCGGCCACTACTTGCAATACTCCTCCACTGACCACAATGCTGCCTGCCTGTGTATCCATGTAATCGATTTAAAACTGCCATGCCTGCCTATTGTTTGTTATTTTAGGCCTTTGTTAGCCTGTCTGCGGCCCCTACTTTCAATACTCCTCCACTGACCACAATGCTGCCTGGAGTGCCTGCCTGTGTATCCATGTAACCGATTTAAAACTGCCATGCCTGCCTATTGTTTGTTATTTTAGGCCTTTGTTAGCCTGCCTGCGGCCCCTACTTTCAATACTCCTCCACTGACCACAGTGCTGCCTGGAGTCCCTGCCTGTGTATCCATGTAACGATTTAAAACTGCCATGCCTGCCTATTGTTTGTTATTTTAGGCCTTTGATAGCCTGTCTGCGGCCCCTACTTGCAATACTCCTCCACTGACCACAATGCTGCCTGCCTGTGTATCCATGTAACCGATTTAAAACTGCCATGCCTGCCTATTGTTTGTTATTTTAGGCCTTTGATAGCCTGTCTGCGGCCCCTACTTGCAATACTCCTCCACTGACCACAATGCTGCCTGCCTGTGTATCCATGTAACCGATTTAAAACTGCCATGCCTGCCTATTGTTTGTTATTTAAGGCCTTTGATAGCCTGTCTGTGGCCCCTACTTGCAATACTCCTCCACTGACCACAATGCTGCCTGCCTGTGTATCCATGTAACCGATTTAAAACTGCCATGCCTGCCTATTGTTTGTTATTTTAGGCCTTTGTTAGCCTGTCTGCCGCCCCTACTTTCAATACTCCTCCACTGACCACAATGCTGCCTGCCTGTGTATCCATGTAACCGATTTAAAACTGCCATGCCTGCCTATTGTTTGTCATTTAAGGCCTTTGAAAGCCTGTCTGCGGCCACTACTTGCAATACTCCTCCACTGACCACAATGCTGCCTGCCTGTGTATCCATGTAACCGATTTAAAACTGCCATGCCTGCCTATTGTTTGTTATTTTAGGCCTTTGTTAGCCTGTCTGCGGTCCCTACTTTCAATACTCCTCCACTGACCACAATGCTGCCTGGAGTGCCTGCCTGTGTATCCATGTAACCGATTTAAAACTGCCATGCCTGCCTATTGTTTGTTATTTTAGGCCTTTGTTAGCCTGCCTGCGGCCCCTACTTTCAATACTCCTCCACTGACCACAATGCTGCCTGGAGTCCCTGCCTGTGTATCCATGTAACGATTTAAAACTGCCATGCCTGCCTATTGTTTGTTATTTGGGGCCTTTGATAGCCTGTCTGCGGCCCCTACCTGCAATACTCCTCCACTGACCACAATGCTGCCTGCCTGTGTATCCATGTAACCGATTTAAAACTGCCATGCCTGCCTATTGTTTGTTATTTAAGGCCTTTGATAGCCTGTCTGTGGCCCCTACTTGCAATACTCCTCCACTGACCACAATGCTGCCTGACTGTGTATCCATGTAACCGATTTAAAACTGCCATGCCTGCCTATTGTTTGTTATTTAAGGACTTTGATAGCCTGTCTGCGGCCCCTACTTGCAATACTCCTCCACTGACCACAATGCTGCCTGCCTGTGTATCCATGTAACCGATTTAAAACTGCCATGCCTGCCTATTATTTGTTATTTTAGGCCTTTGATAGCCTGTCTGCGGCCCCTACTTGCAATACTCCTCCACTGACCACAATGCTGCCTGCCTGTGTATCCATGTAACCGATTTAAAACTGCCATGCCTGCCTATTATTTGTTATTTTAGGCCTTTGATAGCCTGTCTGCGGCCCCTACTTGCAATACTCCTCCACTGACCACAATGCTGCCTGGAGTGCCTGCCTGTGTATCCATGTAACCGATTTAAAACTGCCATGCCTGCCTATTGTTTGTTATTTAAGGCCTTTGATAGCCTGTCTGCGGCCCCTACTTGCAATACTCCTCCACTGACCACAATGCTGCCTGCCTGTGTATCCATGTAACCGATTTAAAACTGCCATGCCTGCCTATTGTTTGTTATTTTAGGCCTTTGATAGCCTGTCTGCGGCCCCTACTTGCAATACTCCTCCACTGACCACAATGCTGCCTGGAGTGCCTGCCTGTGTATCCATGTAACCGATTTAAAACTGCCATGCCTGCCTATTGTTTGTTATTTAAGGCCTTTGATAGCCTGTCTGCGGCCCCTACTTGCAATACTCCTCCACTGACCACAATGCTGCCTGCCTGTGTATCCATGTAACCGATTTAAAACTGCCATGCCTGCCTATTGTTTGTTATTTAAGGCCTTTGATAGCCTGTCTGCGGCCCCTACTTGCAATACTCCTCCACTGACCACAATGCTGCCTGCCTGTGTATCCATGTAACCGATTTAAAACTGCCATGCCTGCCTATTGTTTGTTATTTTAGGCCTTTGTTAGCCTGTCTGCGGTCCCTACTTTCAATACTCCTCCACTGACCACAATGCTGCCTGCCTGTGTATCCATGTAACCGATTTAAAACTGCCATGCCTGCCTATTGTTTGTTATTTTAGGCCTTTGATAGCCTGTCTGCGGCCTCTACCTCAATACTCCTCCACTGACCACAATGCTGCCTGCCTGTGTATCCATGTAACCGATTTAAAACTGCCATGCCTGCCTATTGTTTGTTATTTTAGGCCTTTGATAGCCTGTCTGCGGCCCCTACTTTCAATACTCCTCCACTGACCACAAAGCTGCCTGCCTGTGTATCCATGTAACCAATTTAAAACTGCCATGACTGCCTATTGTTTGTTATTTTAGGCCTTTGATAGCCTGTCTGCGGCCCCTACTTGCAATACTCCTCCACTGACCACAATGCTGCCTGCCTGTGTATCCATGTAACCGATTTAAAACTGCCATGCCTGCCTATTGTTTGTTATTTTAGGCCTTTGTTAGCCTGTCTGCGGCCCCTACTTTCAATACTCCTCCACTGACCACAATGCTGCCTGGAGTCCCTGCCTGTGTGTCCATGTAACCGATTTAAAACTGCCATGCCTGCCTATTGTTTGTTATTTTAGGCCTTTGATAGCCTGTCTGCGGCCCCTACTTTCAATACTCTCCACTGACCACAATGCTGCCTGGAGTGCCTCCCTGTGTATCCATGTAACCGATTTAAAACTGCCATGCCTGCCTATTGTTTGTTATTTTAGGCCTTTGTTAGCCTGTCTGCGGCCCCTACTTTCAATACTCCTCCACTGACCACAATGCTTGCTGGAGTGCCTGCCTGTGTATCCATGTAACCGATTTAAAACTGCCATGCCTGCCTATTGTTTGTTATTTTAGGCCTTTGATAGCCTGCCTGCGGCCCCTACTTGCAATACTCCTCCACTGACCACAATGCTGCCTGCCTGTGTATCCATGTAACCGATTTAAAACTGCCATGCCTGCCTATTGTTTGTTATTTTAGGCCTTTGATAGCCTGTCTGCGGCCCCTACTTGCAATACTCCTCCACTGACCACAATGCTGCCTGCCTGTGTATCCATGTAACCGATTTAAAACTGCCATGCCTGCCTATTGTTTGTTATTTAAGGCCTTTGATAGCCTGTCTGTGGCCCCTACTTGCAATACTCCTCCACTGACCACAATGCTGCCTGCCTGTGTATCCATGTAACCGATTTAAAACTGCCATGCCTGCCTATTGTTTGTTATTTTAGGCCTTTGTTAGCCTGTCTGCATCCCCTACTTTCAATACTCCTCCACTGACCACAATGCTGCCTGCCTGTGTATCCATGTAACCGATTTAAAACTGCCATGCCTGCCTATTGTTTGTTATTTAAGGCCTTTGATAGCCTGTCTGCGGCCACTACTTGCAATACTCCTCCACTGACCACAATGCTGCCTGCCTGTGTATCCATGTAACCGATTTAAAACTGCCATGCCTGCCTATTGTTTGTTATTTTAGGCCTTTGTTAGCCTGTCTGCGGCCCCTACTTTCAATACTCCTCCACTGACCACAATGCTGCCTGGAGTGCCTGCCTGTGTATCCATGTAACCGATTTAAAACTGCCATGCCTGCCTATTGTTTGTTATTTTAGGCCTTTGTTAGCCTGCCTGCGGCCCCTACTTTCAATACTCCTCCACTGACCACAATGCTGCCTGGAGTCCCTGCCTGTGTATCCATGTAACGATTTAAAACTGCCATGCCTGCCTATTGTTTGTTATTTGGGGCCTTTGATAGCCTGTCTGCGGCCCCTACCTGCAATACTCCTCCACTGACCACAATGCTGCCTGCCTGTGTATCCATGTAACCGATTTAAAACTGCCATGCCTGCCTATTGTTTGTTATTTAAGGCCTTTGATAGCCTGTCTGTGGCCCCTACTTGCAATACTCCTCCACTGACCACAATGCTGCCTGACTGTGTATCCATGTAACCGATTTAAAACTGCCATGCCTGCCTATTGTTTGTTATTTAAGGACTTTGATAGCCTGTCTGCGGCCCCTACTTGCAATACTCCTCCACTGACCACAATGCTGCCTGCCTGTGTATCCATGTAACCGATTTAAAACTGCCATGCCTGCCTATTATTTGTTATTTTAGGCCTTTGATAGCCTGTCTGCGGCCCCTACTTGCAATACTCCTCCACTGACCACAATGCTGCCTGCCTGTGTATCCATGTAACCGATTTAAAACTGCCATGCCTGCCTATTATTTGTTATTTTAGGCCTTTGATAGCCTGTCTGCGGCCCCTACTTGCAATACTCCTCCACTGACCACAATGCTGCCTGCCTGTGTATCCATGTAACCGATTTAAAACTGCCATGCCTGCCTATTGTTTGTTATTTTAGGCCTTTGATAGCCTGTCTGCGGCCCCTACTTGCAATACTCCTCCACTGACCACAATGCTGCCTGCCTGTGTATCCATGTAACCGATTTAAAACTGCCATGCCTGCCTATTGTTTGTTATTTTAGGCCTTTGTTAGCCTGTCTGCGGTCCCTACTTTCAATACTCCTCCACTGACCACAATGCTGCCTGCCTGTGTATCCATGTAACCGATTTAAAACTGCCATGCCTGCCTATTGTTTGTTATTTTAGGCCTTTGATAGCCTGTCTGCGGCCTCTACCTCAATACTCCTCCACTGACCACAATGCTGCCTGCCTGTGTATCCATGTAACCGATTTAAAACTGCCATGCCTGCCTATTGTTTGTTATTTTAGGCCTTTGATAGCCTGTCTGCGGCCCCTACTTTCAATACTCCTCCACTGACCACAAAGCTGCCTGCCTGTGTATCCATGTAACCAATTTAAAACTGCCATGACTGCCTATTGTTTGTTATTTTAGGCCTTTGATAGCCTGTCTGCGGCCCCTACTTGCAATACTCCTCCACTGACCACAATGCTGCCTGCCTGTGTATCCATGTAACCGATTTAAAACTGCCATGCCTGCCTATTGTTTGTTATTTTAGGCCTTTGTTAGCCTGTCTGCGGCCCCTACTTTCAATACTCCTCCACTGACCACAATGCTGCCTGGAGTCCCTGCCTGTGTGTCCATGTAACCGATTTAAAACTGCCATGCCTGCCTATTGTTTGTTATTTTAGGCCTTTGATAGCCTGTCTGCGGCCCCTACTTGCAATACTTCTCCACTGACCACAATGCTGCCTGCCTGTGTATCCATGTAACCGATTTAAAACTGCCATGCCTGCCTATTGTTTGTTATTTTAGGCCTTTGATAGCCTGTCTGTGGCCCCAACTTGCAATACTCCTCCACTGACCACAATGCTGCCTGCCTGTGTATCCATGTAACCGATTTAAAACTGCCATGCCTGCCTATTGTTTGTTATTTTAGGCCTTTATTAGCCTGTCTGCCGCCCCTACTTTCAATACTCCTCCACTGACCACAATGATGCCTGCCTGTGTATCCATGTAACCGATTTAAAACTGCCATGCCTGCCTATTGTTTGTTATTTAAGGCCTTTGATAGCCTGTCTGCGGCCACTACTTGCAATACTCCTCCACTGACCACAATGCTGCCTGCCTGTGTATCCATGTAACCGATTTAAAACTGCCATGCCTGCCTATTGTTTGTTATTTTAGGCCTTTGATAGCCTGTCTGCGGCCTCTACCTGCAATACTCCTCCACTGACCACAATGCTGCCTGCCTGTGTATCCATGTAACCGATTTAAAACTGCCATGCCTGCCTATTGTTTGTTATTTTAGGCCTTTGATAGCCTGTCTGCGGCCCCTACTTGCAATACACCTCCACTGACCACAATGCTGCCTGCCTGTGTATCCATGTAACCGATTTAAAACTGCCATGCCTGCCTATTGTTTGTTATTTAAGGCCTTTGATAGCCTGTCTGTGGCCCCTACTTGCAATACTCCTCCACTGACCACAATGCTGCCTGCCTGTGTATCCATGTAACCGATTTAAAACTGCCATGCCTGCCTATTGTTTGTTATTTTAGGCCTTTGTTAGCCTGACTGCGGCCCCTACTTTCAATACTCCTCCACTGACCACAATGCTGCCTGCCTGTGTATCCATGTAACCGATTTAAAACTGCCATGCCTGCCTATTGTTTGTTATTTTTGGCCTTTGTTAGCCTGTCTGCGGACCCTACTTTCAATACTCTCCACTGACCACAATGCTGCCTGGAGTGCCTCCCTGTGTATCCATGTAACCGATTTAAAACTGCCATGCCTGCCTATTGTTTGTTATTTTAGGCCTTTGTTAGCCTGTCTGCGGCCCCTACTTTCAATACTCCTCCACTGACCACAATGCTTGCTGGAGTGCCTGCCTGTGTATCCATGTAACCGATTTAAAACTGCCATGCCTGCCTATTGTTTGTTATTTTAGGCCTTTGATAGCCTGCCTGCGGCCCCTACTTGCAATACTCCTCCACTGACCACAATGCTGCCTGCCTGTGTATCCATGTAACCGATTTAAAACTGCCATGCCTGCCTATTGTTTGTTATTTTAGGCCTTTGATAGCCTGTCTGCGGCCCCTACTTGCAATACTCCTCCACTGACCACAATGCTGCCTGCCTGTGTATCCATGTAACCGATTTAAAACTGCCATGCCTGCCTATTGTTTGTTATTTAAGGCCTTTGATAGCCTGTCTGTGGCCCCTACTTGCAATACTCCTCCACTGACCACAATGCTGCCTGCCTGTGTATCCATGTAACCGATTTAAAACTGCCATGCCTGCCTATTGTTTGTTATTTTAGGCCTTTGTTAGCCTGTCTGCCGCCCCTACTTTCAATACTCCTCCACTGACCACAATGCTGCCTGCCTGTGTATCCATGTAACCGATTTAAAACTGCCATGCCTGCCTATTGTTTGTTATTTAAGGCCTTTGATAGCCTGTCTGCGGCCACTACTTGCAATACTCCTCCACTGACCACAATGCTGCCTGCCTGTGTATCCATGTAACCGATTTAAAACTGCCATGCCTGCCTATTGTTTGTTATTTTAGGCCTTTGTTAGCCTGTCTGCGGCCCCTAATTTCAATACTCCTCCACTGACCACAATGCTGCCTGGAGTGCCTGCCTGTGTATCCATGTAACCGATTTAAAACTGCCATGCCTGCCTATTGTTTGTTATTTTAGGCCTTTGTTAGCCTGCCTGCGGCCCCTACTTTCAATACTCCTCCACTGACCACAATGCTGCCTGGAGTCCCTGCCTGTGTATCCATGTAACGATTTAAAACTGCCATGCCTGCCTATTGTTTGTTATTTGGGGCCTTTGATAGCCTGTCTGTGGCCCCTACTTGCAATACTCCTCCACTGACCACAATGCTGCCTGCCTGTGTATCCATGTAACCGATTTAAAACTGCCATGCCTGCCTATTGTTTGTTATTTAAGGCCTTTGATAGCCTGTCTGTGGCCCCTACTTGCAATACTCCTCCACTGACCACAATGCTGCCTGACTGTGTATCCATGTAACCGATTTAAAACTGCCATGCCTGCCTATTGTTTGTTATTTAAGGACTTTGATAGCCTGTCTGCGGCCCCTACTTGCAATACTCCTCCACTGACCACAATGCTGCCTGCCTGTGTATCCATGTAACCGATTTAAAACTGCCATGCCTGCCTATTGTTTGTTATTTTAGGCCTTTGATAGCCTGTCTGCGGCCCCTACTTGCAATACTCCTCCACTGACCACAATGCTGCCTGGAGTGCCTGCCTGTGTATCCATGTAACCGATTTAAAACTGCCATGCCTGCCTATTGTTTGTTATTTAAGGCCTTTGATAGCCTGTCTGCGGCCCCTACTTGCAATACTCCTCCACTGACCACAATGCTGCCTGCCTAGGTATCCATGTAACCGATTTAAAACTGCCATGCCTGCCTATTGTTTGTTATTTTAGGCCTTTGATAGCCTGTCTGCGGCCCCTACTTGCAATACTCCTCCACTGACCACAATGCTGCCTGGAGTGCCTGCCTGTGTATCCATGTAACCGATTTAAAACTGCCATGCCTGCCTATTGTTTGTTATTTAAGGCCTTTGATAGCCTGTCTGCGGCCCCTACTTGCAATACTCCTCCACTGACCACAATGCTGCCTGCCTGTGTATCCATGTAACCGATTTAAAACTGCCATGCCTGCCTATTGTTTGTTATTTAAGGCCTTTGATAGCCTGTCTGCGGCCCCTACTTGCAATACTCCTCCACTGACCACAATGCTGCCTGCCTGTGTATCCATGTAACCGATTTAAAACTGCCATGTCTGCCTATTGTTTGTTATTTTAGGCCTTTGATAGCCTGTCTGCGGCCCCTACTTGCAATACTCCTCCACTGACCACAATGCTGCCTGCCTGTGTATCCATGTAACCGATTTAAAACTGCCATGCCTGCCTATTGTTTGTTATTTTAGGCCTTTGTTAGCCTGTCTGCGGTCCCTACTTTCAATACTCCTCCACTGACCACAATGCTGCCTGCCTGTGTATCCATGTAACCGATTTAAAACTGCCATGCCTGCCTATTGTTTGTTATTTTAGGCCTTTGATAGCCTGTCTGCGGCCTCTACCTCAATACTCCTCCACTGACCACAATGCTGCCTGCCTGTGTATCCATGTAACCGATTTAAAACTGCCATGCCTGCCTATTGTTTGTTATTTTAGGCCTTTGATAGCCTGTCTGCGGCCCCTACTTTCAATACTCCTCCACTGACCACAAAGCTGCCTGCCTGTGTATCCATGTAACCAATTTAAAACTGCCATGACTGCCTATTGTTTGTTATTTTAGGCCTTTGATAGCCTGTCTGCGGCCCCTACTTGCAATACTCCTCCACTGACCACAATGCTGCCTGCCTGTGTATCCATGTAACCGATTTAAAACTGCCATGCCTGCCTATTGTTTGTTATTTTAGGCCTTTGTTAGCCTGTCTGCGGCCCCTACTTTCAATACTCCTCCACTGACCACAATGCTGCCTGGAGTCCCTGCCTGTGTGTCCATGTAACCGATTTAAAACTGCCATGCCTGCCTATTGTTTGTTATTTAAGGCCTTTGATAGCCTGTCTGCGGCCCCTACTTGCAATACTCCTCCACTGACCACAATGCTGCCTGCCTGTGTATCCATGTAACCGATTTAAAACTGCCATGCCTGCCTATTGTTTGTTATTTTAGGCCTTTGATAGCCTGTCTGCGGCCCCTACTTGCAATACTCCTCCACTGACCACAATGCTGCCTGCCTGTGTATCCATGTAACCGATTTAAAACTGCCATGTCTGCCTATTGTTTGTTATTTTAGGCCTTTGATAGCCTGTCTGCGGCCCCTACTTGCAATACTCCTCCACTGACCACAATGCTGCCTGCCTGTGTATCCATGTAACCGATTTAAAACTGCCATGCCTGCCTATTGTTTGTTATTTTAGGCCTTTGTTAGCCTGTCTGCGGTCCCTACTTTCAATACTCCTCCACTGACCACAATGCTGCCTGCCTGTGTATCCATGTAACCGATTTAAAACTGCCATGCCTGCCTATTGTTTGTTATTTTAGGCCTTTGATAGCCTGTCTGCGGCCTCTACCTCAATACTCCTCCACTGACCACAATGCTGCCTGCCTGTGTATCCATGTAACCGATTTAAAACTGCCATGCCTGCCTATTGTTTGTTATTTTAGGCCTTTGATAGCCTGTCTGCGGCCCCTACTTTCAATACTCCTCCACTGACCACAAAGCTGCCTGCCTGTGTATCCATGTAACCAATTTAAAACTGCCATGACTGCCTATTGTTTGTTATTTTAGGCCTTTGATAGCCTGTCTGCGGCCCCTACTTGCAATACTCCTCCACTGACCACAATGCTGCCTGCCTGTGTATCCATGTAACCGATTTAAAACTGCCATGCCTGCCTATTGTTTGTTATTTTAGGCCTTTGTTAGCCTGTCTGCGGCCCCTACTTTCAATACTCCTCCACTGACCACAATGCTGCCTGGAGTCCCTGCCTGTGTGTCCATGTAACCGATTTAAAACTGCCATGCCTGCCTATTGTTTGTTATTTTAGGCCTTTGATAGCCTGTCTGCGGCCCCTACTTGCAATACTCCTCCACTGACCACAATGCTGCCTGCCTGTGTATCCATGTAACCGATTTAAAACTGCCATGCCTGCCTATTGTTTGTTATTTAAGGCCTTTGATAGCCTGTCTGTGGCCCCTACTTGCAATACTCCTCCACTGACCACAATGCTGCCTGACTGTGTATCCATGTAACCGATTTAAAACTGCCATGCCTGCCTATTGTTTGTTATTTAAGGACTTTGATAGCCTGTCTGCGGCCCCTACTTGCAATACTCCTCCACTGACCACAATGCTGCCTGCCTGTGTATCCATGTAACCGATTTAAAACTGCCATGCCTGCCTATTGTTTGTTATTTTAGGCCTTTGATAGCCTGTCTGCGGCCCCTACTTGCAATACTCCTCCACTGACCACAATGCTGCCTGGAGTGCCTGCCTGTGTATCCATGTAACCGATTTAAAACTGCCATGCCTGCCTATTGTTTGTTATTTAAGGCCTTTGATAGCCTGTCTGCGGCCCCTACTTGCAATACTCCTCCACTGACCACAATGCTGCCTGCCTAGGTATCCATGTAACCGATTTAAAACTGCCATGCCTGCCTATTGTTTGTTATTTTAGGCCTTTGATAGCCTGTCTGCGGCCCCTACTTGCAATACTCCTCCACTGACCACAATGCTGCCTGGAGTGCCTGCCTGTGTATCCATGTAACCGATTTAAAACTGCCATGCCTGCCTATTGTTTGTTATTTAAGGCCTTTGATAGCCTGTCTGCGGCCCCTACTTGCAATACTCCTCCACTGACCACAATGCTGCCTGCCTGTGTATCCATGTAACCGATTTAAAACTGCCATGCCTGCCTATTGTTTGTTATTTAAGGCCTTTGATAGCCTGTCTGCGGCCCCTACTTGCAATACTCCTCCACTGACCACAATGCTGCCTGCCTGTGTATCCATGTAACCGATTTAAAACTGCCATGTCTGCCTATTGTTTGTTATTTTAGGCCTTTGATAGCCTGTCTGCGGCCCCTACTTGCAATACTCCTCCACTGACCACAATGCTGCCTGCCTGTGTATCCATGTAACCGATTTAAAACTGCCATGCCTGCCTATTGTTTGTTATTTTAGGCCTTTGTTAGCCTGTCTGCGGTCCCTACTTTCAATACTCCTCCACTGACCACAATGCTGCCTGCCTGTGTATCCATGTAACCGATTTAAAACTGCCATGCCTGCCTATTGTTTGTTATTTTAGGCCTTTGATAGCCTGTCTGCGGCCTCTACCTCAATACTCCTCCACTGACCACAATGCTGCCTGCCTGTGTATCCATGTAACCGATTTAAAACTGCCATGCCTGCCTATTGTTTGTTATTTTAGGCCTTTGATAGCCTGTCTGCGGCCCCTACTTTCAATACTCCTCCACTGACCACAAAGCTGCCTGCCTGTGTATCCATGTAACCAATTTAAAACTGCCATGACTGCCTATTGTTTGTTATTTTAGGCCTTTGATAGCCTGTCTGCGGCCCCTACTTGCAATACTCCTCCACTGACCACAATGCTGCCTGCCTGTGTATCCATGTAACCGATTTAAAACTGCCATGCCTGCCTATTGTTTGTTATTTTAGGCCTTTGTTAGCCTGTCTGCGGCCCCTACTTTCAATACTCCTCCACTGACCACAATGCTGCCTGGAGTCCCTGCCTGTGTGTCCATGTAACCGATTTAAAACTGCCATGCCTGCCTATTGTTTGTTATTTTAGGCCTTTGATAGCCTGTCTGCGGCCCCTACTTGCAATACTCCTCCACTGACCACAATGCTGCCTGCCTGTGTATCCATGTAACCGATTTAAAACTGCCATGCCTGCCTATTGTTTGTTATTTTAGGCCTTTGATAGCCTGTCTGCGGCCCCTACTTGCAATACTCCTCCACTGACCACAATGCTGCCTGCCTGTGTATCCATGTAACCGATTTAAAACTGCCATGTCTGCCTATTGTTTGTTATTTTAGGCCTTTGATAGCCTGTCTGCGGCCCCTACTTGCAATACTCCTCCACTGACCACAATGCTGCCTGCCTGTGTATCCATGTAACCGATTTAAAACTGCCATGCCTGCCTATTGTTTGTTATTTTAGGCCTTTGTTAGCCTGTCTGCGGTCCCTACTTTCAATACTCCTCCACTGACCACAATGCTGCCTGCCTGTGTATCCATGTAACCGATTTAAAACTGCCATGCCTGCCTATTGTTTGTTATTTTAGGCCTTTGATAGCCTGTCTGCGGCCTCTACCTCAATACTCCTCCACTGACCACAATGCTGCCTGCCTGTGTATCCATGTAACCGATTTAAAACTGCCATGCCTGCCTATTGTTTGTTATTTTAGGCCTTTGATAGCCTGTCTGCGGCCCCTACTTTCAATACTCCTCCACTGACCACAAAGCTGCCTGCCTGTGTATCCATGTAACCAATTTAAAACTGCCATGACTGCCTATTGTTTGTTATTTTAGGCCTTTGATAGCCTGTCTGCGGCCCCTACTTGCAATACTCCTCCACTGACCACAATGCTGCCTGCCTGTGTATCCATGTAACCGATTTAAAACTGCCATGCCTGCCTATTGTTTGTTATTTTAGGCCTTTGTTAGCCTGTCTGCGGCCCCTACTTTCAATACTCCTCCACTGACCACAATGCTGCCTGGAGTCCCTGCCTGTGTGTCCATGTAACCGATTTAAAACTGCCATGCCTGCCTATTGTTTGTTATTTTAGGCCTTTGATAGCCTGTCTGCGGCCCCTACTTGCAATACTCCTCCACTGACCACAATGCTGCCTGCCTGTGTATCCATGTAACCGATTTAAAACTGCCATGCCTGCCTATTGTTTGTTATTTTAGGCCTTTGATAGCCTGTCTGTGGCCCCAACTTGCAATACTCCTCCACTGACCACAATGCTGCCTGCCTGTGTATCCATGTAGCCGATTTAAAACTGCCATGCCTGCCTATTGTTTGTTATTTTAGGCCTTTATTAGCCTGTCTGCCGCCCCTACTTTCAATACTCCTCCACTGACCACAATGATGCCTGCCTGTGTATCCATGTAACCGATTTAAAACTGCCATGCCTGCCTATTGTTTGTTATTTAAGGCCTTTGATAGCCTGTCTGCGGCCACTACTTGCAATACTCCTCCACTGACCACAATGCTGCCTGCCTGTGTATCCATGTAACCGATTTAAAACTGCCATGCCTGCCTATTGTTTGTTATTTTAGGCCTTTGATAGCCTGTCTGCGGCCTCTACCTGCAATACTCCTCCACTGACCACAATGCTGCCTGCCTGTGTATCCATGTAACCGATTTAAAACTGCCATGCCTGCCTATTGTTTGTTATTTTAGGCCTTTGATAGCCTGTCTGCGGCCCCTACTTGCAATACACCTCCACTGACCACAATGCTGCCTGCCTGTGTATCCATGTAACCGATTTAAAACTGCCATGCCTGCCTATTGTTTGTTATTTAAGGCCTTTGATAGCCTGTCTGTGGCCCCTACTTGCAATACTCCTCCACTGACCACAATGCTGCCTGCCTGTGTATCCATGTAACCGATTTAAAACTGCCATGCCTGCCTATTGTTTGTTATTTTAGGCCTTTGTTAGCCTGTCTGCGGCCCCTACTTTCAATACTCCTCCACTGACCACAATGCTGCCTGCCTGTGTATCCATGTAACCGATTTAAAACTGCCATGCCTGCCTATTGTTTGTTATTTTTGGCCTTTGTTAGCCTGTCTGCGGACCCTACTTTCAATACTCTCCACTGACCACAATGCTGCCTGGAGTGCCTCCCTGTGTATCCATGTAACCGATTTAAAACTGCCATGCCTGCCTATTGTTTGTTATTTTAGGCCTTTGTTAGCCTGTCTGCGGCCCCTACTTTCAATACTCCTCCACTGACCACAATGCTTGCTGGAGTGCCTGCCTGTGTATCCATGTAACCGATTTAAAACTGCCATGCCTGCCTATTGTTTGTTATTTTAGGCCTTTGATAGCCTGCCTGCGGCCCCTACTTGCAATACTCCTCCACTGACCACAATGCTGCCTGCCTGTGTATCCATGTAACCGATTTAAAACTGCCATGCCTGCCTATTGTTTGTTATTTAAGGCCTTTGATAGCCTGTCTGTGGCCCCTACTTGCAATACTCCTCCACTGACCACAATGCTGCCGGCCTGTGTATCCATGTAACCGATTTAAAACTGCCATGCCTGCCTATTGTTTGTTATTTTAGGCCTTTGTTAGCCTGTCTGCCGCCCCTACTTTCAATACTCCTCCACTGACCACAATGCTGCCTACCTGTGTATCCATGTAACCGATTTAAAACTGCCATGCCTGCCTATTGTTTGTTATTTAAGGCCTTTGATAGCCTGCCTGCGGCCACTACTTGCAATACTCCTCCACTGACCACAATGCTGCCTGCCTGTGTATCCATGTAACGGATTTAAAACTGCCATGCCTGCCTATTGTTTGTTATTTTAGGCCTTTGTTAGCCTGTCTGCGGCCCCTACTTTCAATCCTCCTCCACTGACCACAATGCTGCCTGGAGTGCCTGCCTGTGTATCCATGTAACCGATTTAAAACTGCCATGCCTGCCTATTGTTTGTTATTTTAGGCCTTTGTTAGCCTGCCTGCAGCCCCTACTTTCAATACTCCTCCACTGACCACAATGCTGCCTGGAGTCCCTGCCTGTGTATCCATGTAACGATTTAAAACTGCCATGCCTGCCTATTGTTTGTTATTTTAGGCCTTTGATAGCCTGTCTGCGGCCCCTACCTGCAATACTCCTCCACTGACCACAATGCTGCCTGCCTGTGTATCCATGTAACCGATTTAAAACTGCCATGCCTGCCTATTGTTTGTTATTTTAGGCCTTTGATAGCCTGTCTGCGGCCCCTACTTGCAATACACCTCCACTGACCACAATGCTGCCTGCCTGTGTATCCATGTAACCAATTGAAAACTGCCATGCCTGCCTATTGTTTGTTATTTAAGGCCTTTGATAGCCTGTCTGTGGCCCCTACTTGCAATTCTCCTCCACTGACCACAATCCTGCATGCCTGTGTATCCATGTAACCGATTTAAAACTGCCATGCCTTCCTATTGTTTGTTATTTTAGGCCTTTGTTAGCCTGTTTGCGGCCCCTACTTTCAATACTCCTCCACTGACCACAATGCTGCCTGCCTGTGAATCCATGTAACCGATTTAAAACTGCCATGCCTGCCTATTGTTTGTTATTTTAGGCCTTTGATAGCCTGTCTGCGGCCCCTACCTGCAATACTCCTCCACTGACCACAATGCTGCCTGCCTGTGTATCCATGTAACCGATTTAAAACTGCCATGCCTGCCTATTATTTGTTATTTTAGGCCTTTGATAGCCTGTCTGCGGCCCCTACTTGCAATACTCCTCCACTGACCACAATGCTGCCTGGAGTGCCTGCCTGTGTATCCATGTAACCGATTTAAAACTGCCATGCCTGCCTATTGTTTGTTATTTAAGGCCTTTGATAGCCTGTCTGCGGCCCCTACTTGCAATACTCCTCCACTGACCACAATGCTGCCTGCCTGTGTATCCATGTAACCGATTTAAAACTGCCATGCCTGCCTATTGTTTGTTATTTAAGGCCTTTGATAGCCTGTCTGCGGCCCCTACTTTCAATACTCCTCCACTGACCACAATGCTGCCTGGAGTGCCTCCCTGTGTATCCATGTAACCGATTTAAAACTGCCATGCCTGCCTATTGTTTGTTATTTTAGGCCTTTGTTAGCCTGTCTGCGGCCCCTACTTTCAATACTCCTCCACTGACCACAATGCTGCCTGGAGTGCCTGCCTGTGTATCCATGTAACCGAATTAAAACTGCCATGCCTGCCTATTGTTTGTTATTTTAGGCCTTTGATAGCCTGCCTGCGGCCCCTACTTGCAATACTCCTCCACTGACCACAATGCTGCATGCCTGTGTATCCATGCAACCGATTTAAAACTGCCATGCCTGCCTATTGTTTGTTATTTTAGGCCTTTGTTAGCCTGTCTGCGGCCCCTACTTTCAATACTCCTCCACTGACCACAATGCTGCCTGCCTGTGTATCCATGTAACCGATTTAAAACTGACATGCCTGCCTATTGTTTGTTATTTAAGGACTTTGATAGCCTGTCTGCGGCCCCTACTTGCAATACTCCTCCACTGACCACAATGCTGCATGCCTGTGTATCCATGCAACCGATTTAAAACTGCCATGCCTGCCTATTGTTTGTTATTTTAGGCCTTTGTTAGCCTGTCTGCGGCCCCTACTTTCAATACTCCTCCACTGACCACAATGCTGCCTGCCTGTGTATCCATGTAACCGATTTAAAACTGACATGCCTGCCTATTGTTTGTTATTTAAGGACTTTGATAGCCTGTCTGCGGCCCCTACTTGCAATACTCCTCCACTGACCACAATGCTGCCTGCCTGTGTATCCATGTAACCGATTTAAAACTGCCATGCCTGCCTATTGTTTGTTATTTTTGGCCTTTGTTAGCCTGTCTGCGGCCCCTACTTTCAATACTCCTCCACTGACCACAATGCTGCCTGGAGTGCCTCCCTGTGTATCCATGTAACCGATTTAAAACTGCCATGCCTGCCTATTGTTTGTTATTTTAGGCCTTTGTTAGCCTGTCTGCGGCCCCTACTTTCAATACTCCTCCACTGACCACAATGCTGCCTGGAGTGCCTGCCTGTGTATCCATGTAACCGAATTAAAACTGCCATGCCTGCCTATTGTTTGTTATTTTAGGCCTTTGATAGCCTGTCTGCGGCCCCTACTTGCAATACTCCTCCACTGACCACAATGCTGCCTGCCTGTGTATCCATGTAACCGATTTAAAACTGCCATGCCTGCCTATTGTTTGTTATTTAAGGCCTTTGATAGCCTGTCTGCGGCCCCTACTTGCAATACTCCTCCACTGACCACAATGCTGCCTGCCTGTGTATCCATGTAACCGATTTAAAACTGCCATGTCTGCCTATTGTTTGTTATTTTAGGCCTTTGATAGCCTGTCTGCGGCCCCTACTTGCAATACTCCTCCACTGACCACAATGCTGCCTGCCTGTGTATCCATGTAACCGATTTAAAACTGCCATGCCTGCCTATTGTTTGTTATTTTAGGCCTTTGTTAGCCTGTCTGCGGTCCCTACTTTCAATACTCCTCCACTGACCACAATGCTGCCTGCCTGTGTATCCATGTAACCGATTTAAAACTGCCATGCCTGCCTATTGTTTGTTATTTTAGGCCTTTGATAGCCTGTCTGCGGCCCCTACTTGCAATACACCTCCACTGACCACAATGCTGCCTGCCTGTGTATCCATGTAACCAATTTAAAACTGCCATGCCTGCCTATTGTTTGTTATTTAAGGCCTTTGATAGCCTGTCTGTGGCCCCTACTTGCAATTCTCCTCCACTGACCACAATCCTGCATGCCTGTGTATCCATGTAACCGATTTAAAACTGCCATGCCTTCCTATTGTTTGTTATTTTAGGCCTTTGTTAGCCTGTCTGCGGCCCCTACTTTCAATACTCCTCCACTGACCACAATGCTGCCTGCCTGTGTATCCATGTAACCGATTTAAAACTGCCATGCCTGCCTATTGTTTGTTATTTAAGGACTTTGATAGCCTGTCTGCGGCCCCTACTTGCAATACTCCTCCACTGACCAGAATGCTGCCTGCCTGTGTATCCATGTAACCGATTTAAAACTGCCATGCCTGCCTATTGTTTGTTATTTTTGGCCTTTGTTAGCCTGTCTGCGGCCCCTACTTTCAATACTCCTCCACTGACCACAATGCTGCCTCCCTGTGTATCCATGTAACCGATTTAAAACTGCCATGCCTGCCTATTGTTTGTTATTTTAGGCCTTTGATAGCCTGTCTGCGGCCCCTACCTGCAATACTCCTCCACTGACCACAATGCTGCCTGCCTGTGTATCCATGTAACCGATTTAAAACTGCCATGCCTGCCTATTATTTGTTATTTTAGGCCTTTGATAGCCTGTCTGCGGCCCCTACTTGCAATACTCCTCCACTGACCACAATGCTGCCTGGAGTGCCTGCCTGTGTATCCATGTAACCGATTTAAAACTGCCATGCCTGCCTATTGTTTGTTATTTAAGGCCTTTGATAGCCTGTCTGCGGCCCCTACTTGCAATACTCCTCCACTGACCACAATGCTGCCTGCCTGTGTATCCATGTAACCGATTTAAAACTGCCATGCCTGCCTATTGTTTGTTATTTAAGGCCTTTGATAGCCTGTCTGCGGCCCCTACTTGCAATTCTCCTCCACTGACCACAATGCTGCCTGCCTGTGTATCCATGTAACCGATTTAAAACTGCCATGTCTGCCTATTGTTTGTTATTTTAGGCCTTTGATAGCCTGTCTGCGGCCCCTACTTGCAATACTCCTCCACTGACCACAATGCTGCCTGCCTGTGTATCCATGTAACCGATTTAAAACTGCCATGCCTGCCTATTGTTTGTTATTTTGGGCCTTTGATAGCCTGTCTGCGGCCTCTACCTCAATACTCCTCCACTGACCACAATGCTGCCTGCCTGTGTATCCATGTAACCGATTTAAAACTGCCATGCCTGCCTATTGTTTGTTATTTTAGGCCTTTGATAGCCTGTCTGCGGCCCCTACTTTCAATACTCCTCCACTGACCACAATGCTGCCTGCCTGTGTATCCATGTAACCGATTTAAAACTGCCATGACTGCCTATTGTTTGTTATTTAAGGCCTTTGATAGCCTGCCTGCGGCCCCTACTTGCAATACTCCTCCACTGACCACAATGCTGCATGCCTGTGTATCCATGCAACCGATTTAAAACTGCCATGCCTGCCTATTGTTTGTTATTTTAGGCCTTTGTTAGCCTGTCTGCGGCCCCTACTTTCAATACTCCTCCACTGACCACAATGCTGCCTGCCTGTGTATCCATGTAACCGATTTAAAACTGACATGCCTGCCTATTGTTTGTTATTTAAGGACTTTGATAGCCTGTCTGCGGCCCCTACTTGCAATACTCCTCCACTGACCACAATGCTGCCTGCCTGTGTATCCATGTAACCGATTTAAAACTGCCATGCCTGCCTATTGTTTGTTATTTTTGGCCTTTGTTAGCCTGTCTGCGGCCCCTACTTTCAATACTCCTCCACTGACCACAATGCTGCCTGGAGTGCCTCCCTGTGTATCCATGTAACCGATTTAAAACTGCCATGCCTGCCTATTGTTTGTTATTTTAGGCCTTTGTTAGCCTGTCTGCGGCCCCTACTTTCAATACTCCTCCACTGACCACAATGCTGCCTGGAGTGCCTGCCTGTGTATCCATGTAACCGAATTAAAACTGCCATGCCTGCCTATTGTTTGTTATTTTAGGCCTTTGATAGCCTGTCTGCGGCCCCTACTTGCAATACTCCTCCACTGACCACAATGCTGCCTGCCTGTGTATCCATGTAACCGATTTAAAACTGCCATGCCTGCCTATTGTTTGTTATTTAAGGCCTTTGATAGCCTGTCTGCGGCCCCTACTTGCAATACTCCTCCACTGACCACAATGCTGCCTGCCTGTGTATCCATGTAACCGATTTAAAACTGCCATGTCTGCCTATTGTTTGTTATTTTAGGCCTTTGATAGCCTGTCTGCGGCCCCTACTTGCAATACTCCTCCACTGACCACAATGCTGCCTGCCTGTGTATCCATGTAACCGATTTAAAACTGCCATGCCTGCCTATTGTTTGTTATTTTAGGCCTTTGTTAGCCTGTCTGCGGTCCCTACTTTCAATACTCCTCCACTGACCACAATGCTGCCTGCCTGTGTATCCATGTAACCGATTTAAAACTGCCATGCCTGCCTATTGTTTGTTATTTTAGGCCTTTGATAGCCTGTCTGCGGCCCCTACTTGCAATACACCTCCACTGACCACAATGCTGCCTGCCTGTGTATCCATGTAACCAATTTAAAACTGCCATGCCTGCCTATTATTTGTTATTTAAGGCCTTTGATAGCCTGTCTGTGGCCCCTACTTGCAATTCTCCTCCACTGACCACAATCCTGCATGCCTGTGTATCCATGTAACCGATTTAAAACTGCCATGCCTTCCTATTGTTTGTTATTTTAGGCCTTTGTTAGCCTGTCTGCGGCCCCTACTTTCAATACTCCTCCACTGACCACAATGCTGCCTGCCTGTGTATCCATGTAACCGATTTAAAACTGCCATGCCTGCCTATTGTTTGTTATTTAAGGACTTTGATAGCCTGTCTGCGGCCCCTACTTGCAATACTCCTCCACTGACCAGAATGCTGCCTGCCTGTGTATCCATGTAACCGATTTAAAACTGCCATGCCTGCCTATTGTTTGTTATTTTTGGCCTTTGTTAGCCTGTCTGCGGCCCCTACTTTCAATACTCCTCCACTGACCACAATGCTGCCTCCCTGTGTATCCATGTAACCGATTTAAAACTGCCATGCCTGCCTATTGTTTGTTATTTTAGGCCTTTGATAGCCTGTCTGCGGCCCCTACCTGCAATACTCCTCCACTGACCACAATGCTGCCTGCCTGTGTATCCATGTAACCGATTTAAAACTGCCATGCCTGCCTATTATTTGTTATTTTAGGCCTTTGATAGCCTGTCTGCGGCCCCTACTTGCAATACTCCTCCACTGACCACAATGCTGCCTGGAGTGCCTGCCTGTGTATCCATGTAACCGATTTAAAACTGCCATGCCTGCCTATTGTTTGTTATTTAAGGCCTTTGATAGCCTGTCTGCGGCCCCTACTTGCAATACTCCTCCACTGACCACAATGCTGCCTGCCTGTGTATCCATGTAACCGATTTAAAACTGCCATGCCTGCCTATTGTTTGTTATTTAAGGCCTTTGATAGCCTGTCTGCGGCCCCTACTTGCAATTCTCCTCCACTGACCACAATGCTGCCTGCCTGTGTATCCATGTAACCGATTTAAAACTGCCATGTCTGCCTATTGTTTGTTATTTTAGGCCTTTGATAGCCTGTCTGCGGCCCCTACTTGCAATACTCCTCCACTGACCACAATGCTGCCTGCCTGTGTATCCATGTAACCGATTTAAAACTGCCATGCCTGCCTATTGTTTGTTATTTTGGGCCTTTGATAGCCTGTCTGCGGCCTCTACCTCAATACTCCTCCACTGACCACAATGCTGCCTGCCTGTGTATCCATGTAACCGATTTAAAACTGCCATGCCTGCCTATTGTTTGTTATTTTAGGCCTTTGATAGCCTGTCTGCGGCCCCTACTTTCAATACTCCTCCACTGACCACAATGCTGCCTGCCTGTGTATCCATGTAACCGATTTAAAACTGCCATGACTGCCTATTGTTTGTTATTTAAGGCCTTTGATAGCCTGCCTGCGGCCCCTACTTGCAATACTCCTCCACTGACCACAATGCTGCATGCCTGTGTATCCATGCAACCGATTTAAAACTGCCATGCCTGCCTATTGTTTGTTATTTTAGGCCTTTGTTAGCCTGTCTGCGGCCCCTACTTTCAATACTCCTCCACTGACCACAATGCTGCCTGCCTGTGTATCCATGTAACCGATTTAAAACTGACATGCCTGCCTATTGTTTGTTATTTAAGGACTTTGATAGCCTGTCTGCGGCCCCTACTTGCAATACTCCTCCACTGACCACAATGCTGCCTGCCTGTGTATCCATGTAACCGATTTAAAACTGCCATGCCTGCCTATTGTTTGTTATTTTTGGCCTTTGTTAGCCTGTCTGCGGCCCCTACTTTCAATACTCCTCCACTGACCACAATGCTGCCTGGAGTGCCTCCCTGTGTATCCATGTAACCGATTTAAAACTGCCATGCCTGCCTATTGTTTGTTATTTTAGGCCTTTGTTAGCCTGTCTGCGGCCCCTACTTTCAATACTCCTCCACTGACCACAATGCTGCCTGGAGTGCCTGCCTGTGTATCCATGTAACCGAATTAAAACTGCCATGCCTGCCTATTGTTTGTTATTTTAGGCCTTTGATAGCCTGTCTGCGGCCCCTACTTGCAATACTCCTCCACTGACCACAATGCTGCCTGCCTGTGTATCCATGTAACCGATTTAAAACTGCCATGCCTGCCTATTGTTTGTTATTTAAGGCCTTTGATAGCCTGTCTGCGGCCCCTACTTGCAATACTCCTCCACTGACCACAATGCTGCCTGCCTGTGTATCCATGTAACCGATTTAAAACTGCCATGTCTGCCTATTGTTTGTTATTTTAGGCCTTTGATAGCCTGTCTGCGGCCCCTACTTGCAATACTCCTCCACTGACCACAATGCTGCCTGCCTGTGTATCCATGTAACCGATTTAAAACTGCCATGCCTGCCTATTGTTTGTTATTTTAGGCCTTTGTTAGCCTGTCTGCGGTCCCTACTTTCAATACTCCTCCACTGACCACAATGCTGCCTGCCTGTGTATCCATGTAACCGATTTAAAACTGCCATGCCTGCCTATTGTTTGTTATTTTGGGCCTTTGATAGCCTGTCTGCGGCCTCTACCTCAATACTCCTCCACTGACCACAATGCTGCCTGCCTGTGTATCCATGTAACCGATTTAAAACTGCCATGCCTGCCTATTGTTTGTTATTTTAGGCCTTTGATAGCCTGTCTGCGGCCCCTACTTTCAATACTCCTCCACTGACCACAATGCTGCCTGCCTGTGTATCCATGTAACCGATTTAAAACTGCCATGACTGCCTATTGTTTGTTATTTAAGGCCTTTGATAGCCTGCCTGCGGCCCCTACTTGCAATACTCCTCCACTGACCACAATGCTGCATGCCTGTGTATCCATGCAACCGATTTAAAACTGCCATGCCTGCCTATTGTTTGTTATTTTAGGCCTTTGTTAGCCTGTCTGCGGCCCCTACTTTCAATACTCCTCCACTGACCACAATGCTGCCTGCCTGTGTATCCATGTAACCGATTTAAAACTGCCATGCCTGCCTATTGTTTGTTATTTAAGGACTTTGATAGCCTGTCTGCGGCCCCTACTTGCAATACTCCTCCACTGACCACAATGCTGCCTGCCTGTGTATCCATGTAACCGATTTAAAACTGCCATGCCTGCCTATTGTTTGTTATTTTTGGCCTTTGTTAGCCTGTCTGCGGCCCCTACTTTCAATACTCCTCCACTGACCACAATGCTGCCTGGAGTGCCTCCCTGTGTATCCATGTAACCGATTTAAAACTGCCATGCCTGCCTATTGTTTGTTATTTTAGGCCTTTGTTAGCCTGTCTGCGGCCCCTACTTTCAATACTCCTCCACTGACCACAATGCTGCCTGGAGTGCCTGCCTGTGTATCCATGTAACCGAATTAAAACTGCCATGCCTGCCTATTGTTTGTTATTTTAGGCCTTTGATAGCCTGTCTGCGGCCCCTACTTGCAATACTCCTCCACTGACCACAATGCTGCCTGCCTGTGTATCCATGTAACCGATTTAAAACTGCCATGCCTGCCTATTGTTTGTTCTTTTAGGCCTTTGATAGCCTGTCTGCGGCCCCTACTTGCAATACTCCTCCACTGACCACAATGCTGCCTGGAGTGCCTGCCTGTGTATCCATGTAACCGATTTAAAACTTCCATGCCTGACTATTGTTTGTTATTTTAGGCCTTTGTTAGCCTGTCTGCGGCCCCTACTTGCAATACTCCTCCACTGACCACAATGCTGCCTGCCTGTGTATCCATGTAACCGATTTAAAACTGCCATGCCTGCCTATTGTTTGTTATTTTAGGCCTTTGAGAGCCTGTCTGCGGCCCCTACTTGCAATACTCCTCCACTGACCACAATGCTGCCTGGAGTGCCTGCCTGTGTATCCATGTAACCGATTTAAAACTGCCATGCCTGCCTATTGTTTGTTATTTTAGGCCTTTGTTAGCCTGTCTGCGGCCCCTACTTTCAATACTCCTCCACTGACCACAATGCTGCCTGCCTGTGTATCCATGTAACCAATTTAAAACTGCCATGCCTGCCTATTGTTTGTTATTTAAGGCCTTTGATAGCCTGTCTGCGGCCCCTACTTGCAATACTCCTCCACTGACCACAATGCTGCCTGCCTGTGTATCCATGTAACCGATTTAAATCTGCCATGCCTGACTATTGTTTGTTATTTTAGGCCTTTGTTAGCCTGTCTGCAGCCCCTACTTGCAATACTCCTCCACTGACCACAATGCTGCCTGCCTGTGTATCCATGTAACCGATTTAAAACTGCCATGCCTGCCTATTGTTTGTTATTTTAGGCCTTTGATAGCCTGTCTGCGGCCCCTACTTGCAATACTCCTCCACTGACCACAATGCTGCCTGGAGTGCCTGCCTGTGTATCCATGTAACCGATTTAAAACTGCCATGCCTGCCTATTGTTTGTTATTTTAGGCCTTTGAAAGCCTGTCTGCGGCCCCTACCTGCAATACTCCTCCACTGACCACAATGCTGCCTGCCTGTGTATCCATGTAACCGATTTAAAACTGCCATGCCTGCCTATTGTTTGTTATTTTAGGCCTTTGATAGCCTGTCTGCGGCCCCTACTTGCAATACTCCTCCACTGACCACAATGCTGCCTGCCTGTGTATCCATGTAACCGATTTAAAACTGCCATGCCTGCCTATTGTTTGTTATTTAAGGCCTTTGATAGCCTGTCTGCGGCCCCTACTTGCAATACTCCTCCACTGACCACAATGCTGCCTGCCTGTGTATCCATGTAACCGATTTAAAACTGCCATGCCTGCCTATTGTTTGTTATTTTAGGCCTTTGATAGCCTGTCTGCGGCCCCTACTTTCAATACTCCTCCACTGACCACAATGCTGCCTGCCTGTGTATCCATGTAACCGATTTAAAACTGCCATGACTGCCTATTGTTTGTTATTTAAGGCCTTTGATAGCCTGTCTGCGGCCCCTACTTGCAATACTCCTCCACTGACCACAATGCTGCCTGCCTGTGTATCCATGTAACCGATTTAAAACTGCCATGCCTGCCTATTGTTTGTTATTTTGGGCCTTTGTTAGCCTGTCTGCGGCCCCTACTTTCAATACTCCTCCACTGACCACAATGCTGCCTGGAGTCCCTGCCTGTGTGTCCATGTAACCGATTTAAAACTGCCATGCCTGCCTATTGTTTGTTATTTTAGGCCTTTGATAGCCTGTCTGCGGCCCCTACTTGCAATACTCCTCCACTGACCACAATGCTGCCTGCCTGTGTATCCATGTAACCGATTTAAAACTGCCATGCCTGCCTATTGTTTGTTATTTTAGGCCTTTGATAGCCTGTCTGCGGCCCCTACTTGCAATACTCCTCCACTGACCACAATGCTGCCTGCCTGTGTATCCATGTAACCGATTTAAAACTGCCATGCCTGCCTATTGTTTGCTATTTAAGGCCTTTGATAGCCTGTCTGTGGCCCCTACTTGCAATACTCCTCCACTGACCACAATGCTGCCTGCCTGTGTATCCATGTAACCGATTTAAAACTGCCATGCCTGCCTATTGTATGTTATTTTAGGCCTTTGTTAGCCTGTCTGCCGCCCCTACTTTCAATACTCCTCCACTGACTACAATGCTGCCTGCCTGTGTATCCATGTAACCGATTTAAAACTGCCATGCCTGCCTATTGTTTGTTATTTAAGGCCTTTGATAGCCTGTCTGCGGCCACTACTTGCAATACTCCTCCACTGACCACAATGCTGCCTGCCTGTGTATCCATGTAACCGATTTAAAACTGCCATGCCTGCCTATTGTTTGTTATTTTAGGCCTTTGATAGCCTGTCTGCGGCCCCTACCTGCAATACTCCTCCACTGACCACAATGCTGCCTGCCTGTGTATCCATGTAACCGATTTAACCCCTTAACGACCGCCGATACGCCTTTTAACGGCGGCCGCTAAGGGTACTTAAACCACAGCGCCGTTAATTAACGGCGCTGTGGAAAAAGTGAATAGCGCCCCCCAGAGTCGGATTTTCTCTGGGGTCTCGGTTGCCGAGGGTAGCCGAGACCCCAGAGAACATGATTCGGGGGGTTTTTACCGACCCCCGAGTTGCGATCGCCGGTAATTAACCGTTTACCGGCGGTCGCAACAAAAAAAAAAAAAACGCGATTTGCCGTTTAATTTCTCTGTCCTCCGATGTGATCGCACATCGGAGGACAGAGAAATGTGGTCCCCGATGGCCCCCAATAGCCCCCCGATACTTACCTACCTCCCCCGGTGCTCCTCGTGTCTCCCCATGGGCGCCGCCATCTTTTTTCCGGGAAAAAATGGCGGGCGCACGCGCAGTGCGCCCGCCGCCCGGCACCCGGATGTTCTTTGGGGTCTCGGCTGCCGGGGGTAGCCGAGACCCCAAAGAACATGATCGGGGTCGATTTGCACCGACCCCTGCTTTGCGATCGCCGGTAATTAACAGTTTACCGGCGACCGCAAAAAAAAAAAAAAAAAAAAGCGATCAGTTATTTCTCTGTCCTCTGATGTGATCGCACATCAGAGGACAGAGAAATAGGGGGATTCGGGGACCCTAACATACTCACCCGGTGTCCCTGGGTCCTCTTCTGTCTTCTCCTGCCAGCCGGCTTTTTCATCATGGCGGGCGCATGCGCAGTGCGCCCGCCATCTGCTGCCATCTGCCGGCCGGCAGGAGAAGACAAGTTGGGGCTAAAATTAGGGTTAGGGTTAGGGTTAGGGTTAGAGTTAGGGTTAGGGTTAGAGTTAGGGTTAGGGTTGGGGCTAAATTTAGGGTTAGGGTTAGGGCTAGGGTTAGGGTTAGGCTACTTTCACACTAGCGTTTTTTGGCTTCCGTCGCAATGCGTCAATGGAGAAAAAACGCATCCTGCAAAAGTGCTTGCAGGATGCGTTTTTTCTCCATTGGCTTGCATTAGCGACGCATTGCGACGGATTGCCACATGTCGCATCCGTCGTGCGACGGATGCGTCGTGCTTCGGCGGACCGTCGACACAAAAAAAACTACATGTAACTTTTTTGTGCGACGTGTCCCACATATTTCAGTGCCACGTGCCACGTATTTAAGTGACACGTGCCACGTATCAAAGTGCCACGTGCCACATATTTCAGTGCCACGTATCAAAGTGCCACGTGCCACGTATCAAAGTGCCACGTGCCACGTATCAAAGTGCCACGTGCCACGTATCAAAGTGCCACGTGCCACATATTTCAGTGCCACGTATCAAAGTGCCACGTGCCACGTATCAAAGTGCCACGTGCCACGTATCAAAGTGCCACGTGCCACGTATCAAAGTGCCACGTGCCACATATTTCAGTGCCACGTGCCACGTGCCACGTATCAAAGTGCCATGTGCCACGTATCAAAGTGCCACGTGCCACGTATCAGAGTGCCACGTGCCACGTATCAAAGTGCCACGTGCCACATATTTCAGTGCCACGTATCAAAGTGCCACGTGCCACGTATCAAAGTGCCACGTGCCACATCTTTCAGTGCCACGTGCCACGTATTTAAGAGACACGTGCCACGTATCAAAGTGCCACGTGCCACATATTTCAGTGCCACGTGCCACGTATTTAAGTGACACGTGCCACGTATCAAAGTGCCACGTATCACGTATTTCAGTGCCACGTATTTAAGTGACACGTATCACGTATAAGTGCCACGTGTCACGTATTTAATTGCCACATATTTAAGTGCCACGTATCAAGATTTTCCATGGAGAACAGACACATCCAGAGATATGTCTGCTCTCCACGGCTGCAGCAACACACTGACAGGAGCCATAGTTCCTGTCGGTGTGTCACTGCGCATGCGCGAGCGAGTTTACCGGCGGTCATTGACCCCGGCACTCTCGCTTAACGGCAGTGCTGCGTGGGAAAGTTCAACGCAGCTGTACTGCTGTTAACCGAGACGCCGGAGTCATTGAACTCCGGAACAGTACGCGATACACTGCTAGGAGCTTCGCTCCTGGCAGTGTATCGCCGGAGAGCAGCCGATCGGCGTGGGACACTCGTTTTATGGATTCTGCGGACAGGGAGTATGAATTTGGTTTATTATTTTTGGATTTTTTCCTGGAGGATCGAGGGCTTCGCCTACAAGTGTGCTGTTGGTGAGTATATACTCTGTGTTATATGTTGTATGTACTGTGTGTCATGTATGTGTATTGTGTGTAGGTGTTTTGTGTAACTTTACAATTGTGCTAAGTCGCCGGACACAGGGACAACTCTCCCATCCTAATACCGGATGGGAGTAGTAGTCCCATACGGCGACTTAGCACAATGGTGGCACTAGCGTCGCATGGGGACACACACACGCACACACACGCACACACGCACACACACACACACAGAAGGACTCCATGCTGCTTCACTGGGGGGCGGGGGCTTCCCTCTTCCTGTCCGACGTCACGTCCGGTCCTGGGTGTCAACCCCTCCGTACAAAGACGCCGACACCCAGGACAAAGGCGCTGTGTGTGGAATGGTACTCCCTCCCTTCTGAGCTCTGCCGTGCGCCCAAACAGTGGTTTACCCCCACATATGGGGCATCAGCGTACTCGGGATAAATTGGACAACAACTTTTGGGGTCCAATTTCTCCTGTTACCCTTGTGAAAATAAAAACTTGGGGGCTAAAAATCTTTTTTGTTGGAAAAAAATATATTTTTTTATTTTCACTACTCTGCATTATAAATTTCTGTGAAGCACTTGAGCTTTCAAAGTTCTCACCACATATCTAGATAAGTTCCTTGGGGGGTCTATTTTCCAAAATGGGGTCACTTGTTGGGGGTTTCTACTGTTTAGGTACATTAGGGGTCTGCAAAGGCAACATAACGCCCGCAGACAATTCTATCAAAGTCTGCATTCCAAAATGGCACTCCTTCCCTTCCGAGCTCTGCCATGCGCCCAAACAGTGGTTTACCCCCACATATGGGGTACCAGCATACTCAGGACAAATTGGACAACAACTTTTGGGGTCCAATTTCTCTTGTTACCCTTGTGAAAATAAAAATTTGGGGGCTAAAAAAATCTTTTTTGTGGGAAAAAAAATATTTTTTATTTTCACTACTCTGCATTATAAACTTCTGTGAAGCACTTGGGCATTCAAAGTTCTCACCACATATCTAGATAAGTTCCTTGGGGGGTCTATTTTCCAAAATGGGGTCACTTGTTGGGGGTTTCTACTGTTTAGGTACATTAGGGGTCTGCAAAGGCAACATAACGCCCGCAGACAATTCTATCAAAGTCTGCATTCCAAAATGGCACTCCTTCCCTTCCGAGCTCTGCCATGCGCCCAAACAGTGGTTTACCCCCACATATGGGGTACCAGCATACTCAGGACAAATTGGACAACAACTTTTGGGGTCCAATTTCTCTTGTTACCCTTGTGAAAATAAAAATTTGGGGGCTAAAAAAATCTTTTTTGTGGGAAAAAAAATATTTTTTATTTTCACTACTCTGCATTATAAACTTCTGTGAAGCACTTGGGCATTCAAAGTTCTCACCACATATCTAGATAAGTTCCTTGGGGGGTCTATTTTCCAAAATGGGGTCACTTGTTGGGGGTTTCTACTGTTTAGGTACATTAGGGGTCTGCAAAGGCAACATAACGCCCGCAGACAATTCTATCAAAGTCTGCATTCCAAAATGGCACTCCTTCCCTTCCGAGCTCTGCCATGCGCCCAAACAGTGGTTTACCCCCACATATGGGGTACCAGCATACTCAGGACAAATTGGACAACAACTTTTGGGGTCCAATTTCTCTTGTTACCCTTGTGAAAATAAAAACTTGGGGGCTAAAAAATCTTTATTGTTAAAAAATATATATTTTTTATTTTCACGACTCTGCATTATAAACTTCTGTGATGCACTTGGGCATTCAAAGTTCTCACTACACATCTAGATAAGTTCCATGGGGGGTCTAGTTTCCAAAATGGGGTCACTTTTGGGGGGTTTCTGCTGTTTAGGCACATCAGGGGCTCTCCAAACGCGACATGGCGTCCGATCTCAATTCCAGTCAATTTTGCATTGAAAAGTCAAATGGCGCTCCTTTGCTTCCGAGCTCAGCCATGCGCCCAAACAGTGGTTTACCCCCACATATGGGGTGTCGGCGTACTCAAGACAAATTGTACAACAGCTTCTGGGGTCCATTTTCTCCTGTTACCCTTGGTAAAATAAAAATTTGGAGGCAAAAAGATCATTTTTGTAGAAAAAATGCGATTTTTTTATTTTCACGGCTCTACGTTATAAACTTCTGTGAAGCACCTGGGGGTTTAAAGTGCTCACCACACATCTAGATAAGTTCCTTAAGGGGTCTAGTTTCCAAAATGGTGTCATATGTGGGGGGTCTCTACTGTTTAGGCACATCAGCGGCTCTCCAAACGTGACATGGCGTCCGATCTCAATTCCAGCCAATTCTACATTGAAAAAGTAAAACGACACTCCTTCTCTTCCAAGCTCTGCGGTGCGCCCAAACAGTGGTTTACCCCCATATATGGGGTATCGACGTACTCAGGAGAAATTGCACAACAACTTTTGTGGTCTAATTTCTCCTGTTACCCTTGTGAAAATAAAAATTTGGGGGCAAAAAGATCATTTTTGTAGAAAAAATGAGATTTTTTATTTTCACGGCTCTACGTTATAAACTTCTGTGAAGCACTTGGGGGTTCAAAGTGCTCACCACACATCTAGATAAGTTCCTTGGGGGGTCTAGTTTCCAAAATGGTATCACTTGTGGGGGGTTTCCACTGTTTAGGCACATCAGGGACTCTCCAAACGCGACATGGCATCCGATCTCAATTCCAGCCAATTCTGCATTGAAAAAGTCAAACGGTGCTCCTTCACTTCCAAGCTCTGCGGTGCGCCCAAACAGTGGTTTACCTCCACATATGGGGTATCGACGTACTCAGGAGAAATTGCACAACAACTTTTGTGGTCTAATTTCTCCTGTTACCCTTGTGAAAATAAAAATTTGGGGGCAAAAAGATCATTTTTGTAGAAAAAATGAGATTTTTTATTTTCACGGCTCTACGTTATAAACTTCTGTGAAGCACTTGGGGGTTCAAAGTGCTCACCACACATCTAGATAAGTTCCTTGGGGGGTCTAGTTTCCAAAATGGTATCACTTGTGGGGGGTTTCCACTGTTTAGGCACATCAGGGACTCTCCAAACGCGACATGGCATCCGATCTCAATTCCAGCCAATTCTGCATTGAAAAAGTCAAACGGTGCTCCTTCACTTCCAAGCTCTGCGGTGCGCCCAAACAGTGGTTTACCTCCACATATGGGGTATCGACGTACTCAGGAGAAATTGCACAACAACTTTTGTGGTCTAATTTCTCCTGTTACCCTTGTGAAAATAAGAATTTGTGGGCGAAAAAATCATTTTTGTGAAAACAAATGCGATTTTTTATTTTCACGGCTCTACGTTATAAACTTCTGTGAAGCACTTGGGGGTTCAAAGTGCTCACCACACATCTAGATAAGTTCCTTGGGGGGTCTAGTTTCCAAAATGGTGTCACTTGTGGGGGGTTTCCACTGTTTAGGCACATTAGGGGCTCTCCAAACGCGACATGGCGTCCGATCTCAATTCCAGCCAATTCTGCATTGAAACAGTCAAACGGTGCTCCTTCACTTCCAAGCTCTGCGGTGCGCCCAAACAGTGGTTTACCTCCACATATGGGGTATCGGCGTACTCAGGAAAAATTGCACAACAAAATTTGTGGTTAAATTTCTGTTTTTACACTTGTGAAAATTAAAAAAAATGGTTCTGAAGTAAAATGTTTGCAAAAAAAAGTAAAATGTTAATTTTTTTCTTCCACATTGTTTTAGTTCCTGTGAAGTACGTAAAGGGTTAATAAACTTCTTGAATGTGGTTTTGAGCAGCTTGAGGGGTGCAGTTTTTAGAATGGTGTCACACTTGGTTATTTTCTATCATATAGACCCCTCAAAATCACTTCAAAGGTGATGTGGTCCCTAAAAAAAACATGGTGTTGTAAAAATGAGAAATTGCTGGTCAACTTTTAACCCTTATAACTCCCTAACAAAAAAAAAAATTGTTTCCAAAATTGTGCTGATGTAAAGTAGACATGTGAGAAATGTTATTTATTAACTATTTTTTGTGACATATCTCTCTGATTTAAGGGCATAAAAATACAAAGTTTGAAAATTGCAAAATTTTAAAAATTTTCGCCATATTTCCATTTTTTTCATAAATAATCGCAAGTAATATCGAAGAAATGTTACCACTAACTTGAAGTACAACATGTCACGAAAAAACAATCTCAGAATCAGCGGGATCCGATAAAGCGTTCCAGAGTTATAACCTCATAAAGTGACACTGGTCAGAATTGTAAAAATTGGCTCGGTCATTAAGTACCAAATTGGCTCTGTCACTAAGGGGTTAAAACTGCCATGCCTGCCTATTGTTTGTTATTTTAGGCCTTTGATAGCCTGTCTGCGGCCCCTACTTGCAATACACCTCCACTGACCACAATGCTGCCTGCCTGTGTATCCATGTAACCGATTTAAAACTGCCATGCCTGCCTATTGTTTGTTATTTAAGGCCTTTGATAGCCTGTCTGTGGCCCCTACTTGCAATACTCCTCCACTGACCACAATGCTGCCTGCCTGTGTATCCATGTAACCGATTTAAAACTGCCATGCCTGCCTATTGTTTGTTATTTTAGGCCTTTGTTAGCCTGTCTGCGGCCCCTACTTTCAATACTCCTCCACTGACCACAATGCTGCCTGCCTGTGTATCCATGTAACCGATTTAAAACTGCCATGCCTGTCTATTGTTTGTTATTTTTGGCCTTTGTTAGCCTGTCTGCGGCCCCTACTTTCAATACTCTCCACTGACCAAAATGCTGCCTGGAGTGCCTGCCTGTGTATCCATGTAACCGATTTAAAACTGCCATGCCTGCCTATTGTTTGTTATTTTAGGCCTTTGATAGCCTGTCTGCGGCCCCTACCTGCAATACTCCTCCACTGACCACAATGCTGCCTGCCTGTGTATCCATGTAACCGATTTAAAACTGCCATGCCTGCCTATTGTTTGTTATTTTAGGCCTTTGATAGCCTGTCTGCGGCCCCTACTTGCAATACTCCTCCACTGACCACAATGCTGCCTGCCTGTGTATCCATGTAACCGATTTAAAACTGCCATGCCTGCCTATTGTTTGTTATTTAAGGCCTTTGATAGCCTGTCTGCGGCCCCTACTTGCAATACTCCTCCACTGACCACAATGCTGCCTGACTGTGTATCCATGTAACCGATTTAAATCTGCCATGCCTGCCTATTGTTTGTTATTTTAGGCCTTTGATAGCCTGTCTGCGGCCCCTACTTGCAATACTCCTCCACTGACCACAATGCTGCCTGGAGTGCCTGCCTGTGTATCCATGTAACCGATTTAAAACTGCCATGCCTGCCTATTGTTTGTTATTTTAGGCCTTTGATAGCCTGTCTGCGGCCCCTACCTGCAATACTCCTCCACTGACCACAATGCTGCCTGCCTGTGTATCCATGTAACCGATTTAAAACTGCCATGCCTGCCTATTGTTTGTTATTTTAGGCCTTTGATAGCCTGTCTGCGGCCCCTACTTGCAATACTCCTCCACTGACCACAATGCTGCCTGCCTGTGTATCCATGTAACCGATTTAAAACTGCCATGCCTGCCTATTGTTTGTTATTTAAGGCCTTTGATAGCCTGTCTGCGGCCCCTACTTGCAATACTCCTCCACTGACCACAATGCTGCCTGCCTGTGTATCCATGTAACCGATTTAAAACTGCCATGTCTGCCTATTGTTTGTTATTTTAGGCCTTTGATAGCCTGTCTGCGGCCCGTACTTGCAATACTCCTCCACTGACCACAATGCTGCCTGCCTGTGTATCCATGTAACCGATTTAAAACTGCCATGCCTGCCTATTGTTTGTTATTTTAGGCCTTTGATAGCCTGCCTGCGGCCCCTACTTGCAATACTCCTCCACTGACCACAATGCTGCCTGCCTGTGTATCCATGTAACCGATTTAAAACTGCCATGCCTGCCTATTGTTTGTTATTTTAGGCCTTTGATAGCCTGTCTGCGGCCCCTACTTGCAATACTCCTCCACTGACCACAATGCTGCCTGCCTGTGTATCCATGTAACCAATTTAAAACTGCCATGCCTGCCTATTGTTTGTTATTTAAGGCCTTTGATAGCCTATCTGCCGCCCATACTTTCAATACTCCTCCACTGACCACAATGCTGCCTGCCTGTGTATCCATGTAACCGATTTAAAACTGCCATGCCTGCCTATTGTTTGTTATTTTAGGCCTTTGATAGCCTGTCTGCGGCCCCTACATGCAATACTCCTCCACTGACCACAATGCTGCCTGCCTGTGTATCCAAGTAACCGATTTAAAACTGCCATGCCTGCCTATTGTTTGTTATTTTAGGCCTTTGATAGCCTGTCTGCGGCCCCTACTTGCAATACACCTCCACTGACCACAATGCTGCCTGCCTTTGTATCCATGTAACCGATTTAAAACTGCCATGCCTGCCTATTGTTTGTTATTTAAGGCCTTTGATAGCCTGTCTGCCGCCCATACTTTCAATACTCCTCCACTGACCACAATGCTGCCTGCCTGTGTATCCATGTAACCGATTTAAAACTGCCATGCCTGCCTATTGTTTGTTATTTTAGGCCTTTGATAGCCTGTCTGCGGCCCCTACTTGCAATACTCCTCCACTGACCACAATGCTGCCTGCCTGTGTATCCATGTAACCAATTTAAAACTGCCATGCCTGCCTATTGTTTGTTATTTAAGGCCTTTGATAGCCTGTCTGCCGCCCATACTTTCAATACTCCTCCACTGACCACAATGCTGCCTGCCTGTGTATCCATGTAACCGATTTAAAACTGCCATGCCTGCCTATTGTTTGTTATTTTAGGCCTTTGATAGCCTGTCTGCGGCCCCTACTTGCAATACTCCTCCACTGACCACAATGCTGCCTGCCTGTGTATCCATGTAACCGATTTAAAACTGCCATGCCTGCCTATTGTTTGTTATTTAAGGCCTTTGATAGCCTGTCTGCGGCCCCTACTTGCAATACTCCTCCACTGACCACAATGCTGCCTGACTGTGTATCCATGTAACCGATTTAAATCTGCCATGCCTGCCTATTGTTTGTTATTTTAGGCCTTTGATAGCCTGTCTGCGGCCCCTACTTGCAATACTCCTCCACTGACCACAATGCTGCCTGGAGTGCCTGCCTGTGTATCCATGTAACCGATTTAAAACTGCCATGCCTGCCTATTGTTTGTTATTTTAGGCCTTTGATAGCCTGTCTGCGGCCCCTACCTGCAATACTCCTCCACTGACCACAATGCTGCCTGCCTGTGTATCCATGTAACCGATTTAAAACTGCCATGCCTGCCTATTGTTTGTTATTTTAGGCCTTTGATAGCCTGTCTGCGGCCCCTACTTGCAATACTCCTCCACTGACCACAATGCTGCCTGCCTGTGTATCCATGTAACCGATTTAAAACTGCCATGCCTGCCTATTGTTTGTTATTTAAGGCCTTTGATAGCCTGTCTGCGGCCCCTACTTGCAATACTCCTCCACTGACCACAATGCTGCCTGCCTGTGTATCCATGTAACCGATTTAAAACTGCCATGTCTGCCTATTGTTTGTTATTTTAGGCCTTTGATAGCCTGTCTGCGGCCCGTACTTGCAATACTCCTCCACTGACCACAATGCTGCCTGCCTGTGTATCCATGTAACCGATTTAAAACTGCCATGCCTGCCTATTGTTTGTTATTTTAGGCCTTTGATAGCCTGCCTGCGGCCCCTACTTGCAATACTCCTCCACTGACCACAATGCTGCCTGCCTGTGTATCCATGTAACCGATTTAAAACTGCCATGCCTGCCTATTGTTTGTTATTTTAGGCCTTTGATAGCCTGTCTGCGGCCCCTACTTGCAATACTCCTCCACTGACCACAATGCTGCCTGCCTGTGTATCCATGTAACCAATTTAAAACTGCCATGCCTGCCTATTGTTTGTTATTTAAGGCCTTTGATAGCCTGTCTGCCGCCCATACTTTCAATACTCCTCCACTGACCACAATGCTGCCTGCCTGTGTATCCATGTAACCGATTTAAAACTGCCATGCCTGCCTATTGTTTGTTATTTTAGGCCTTTGATAGCCTGTCTGCGGCCCCTACATGCAATACTCCTCCACTGACCACAATGCTGCCTGCCTGTGTATCCAAGTAACCGATTTAAAACTGCCATGCCTGCCTATTGTTTGTTATTTTAGGCCTTTGATAGCCTGTCTGCGGCCCCTACTTGCAATACACCTCCACTGACCACAATGCTGCCTGCCTTTGTATCCATGTAACCGATTTAAAACTGCCATGCCTGCCTATTGTTTGTTATTTAAGGCCTTTGATAGCCTGTCTGTGGCCCCTACTTGCAATACTCCTCCACTGACCACAATGCTGCCTGCCTGTGTATCCATGTAACCGATTTAAAACTGTCATGCCTGCCTATTGTTTGTTATTTTAGGCCTTTGTTAGCCTGTCTGCGGCCCCTACTTTCAATACTCCTCCACTGACCACAATGCTGCCTGCCTGTGTATCCATGTAACCGATTTAAAACTGCCATGCCTGCCTATTGTTTGTTATTTTTGGCCTTTGTTAGCCTGTCTGCGGCCCCTACTTTCAATACTCCTCCACTGACCACAATGCTTGCTGGAGTGCCTGCCTGTGTATCCATGTAACCGATTTAAAACTGCCATGCCTGCCTATTGTTTGTTATTTTAGGCCTTTGTTAGCCTGTCTGCGGCCCCTACTTTCAATACTCCTCCACTGACCACAATGCTTGCTGGAGTGCCTGCCTGTGTATCCATGTAACCGATTTAAAACTGCCATGCCTGCCTATTGTTTGTTATTTTAGGCCTTTGATAGCCTGTCTGCGGCCCCTACTTGCAATACTCCTCCACTGACCACAATGCTGCCTGCCTGTGTATCCATGTAACCGATTTAAAACTGCCATGCCTGCCTATTGTTTGTTATTTAAGGCCTTTGATAGCCTGTCTGTGGCCCCTACTTGCAATACTCCTCCACTGACCACAATGCTGCCTGCCTGTGTATCCATGTAACCGATTTAAAACTGCCATGCCTGCCTATTGTTTGTTATTTTAGGCCTTTGTTAGCCTGTCTGCCGCCCCTACTTTCAATACTCCTCCACTGACCACAATGCTGCCTGCCTGTGTATCCATGTAACCGATTTAAAACTGCCATGCCTGCCTATTGTTTGTTATTTAAGGCCTTTGATAGCCTGTCTGCGGCCACTACTTGCAATACTCCTCCACTGACCACAATGCTGCCTGCCTGTGTATCCATGTAACCGATTTAAAACTGCCATGCCTGCCTATTGTTTGTTATTTTAGGCCTTTGTTAGCCTGTCTGCGGCCCCTACTTTCAATCCTCCTCCACTGACCACAATGCTGCCTGGAGTGCCTGCCTGTGTATCCATGTAACCGATTTAAAACTGCCATGCCTGCCTATTGTTTGTTATTTTAGGCCTTTGTTAGCCTGCCTGCGGCCCCTACTTTCAATGCTCCTCCACTGACCACAATGCTGCCTGGAGTCCCTGCCTGTGTATCCATGTAACGATTTAAAACTGCCATGCCTGCCTATTGTTTGATATTTTAGGCCTTTGATAGCCTGTCTGCGGCCCCTACCTGCAATACTCCTCCACTGACCACAATGCTGCCTGCCTGTGTATCCATGTAACCGATTTAAAACTGCCATGCCTGCCTATTGTTTGTTATTTTAGGCCTTTGATAGCCTGTCTGTGGCCCCTACTTGCAATACTCCTCCACTGACCACAATGCTGCCTGCCTGTGTATCCATGTAACCAATTTAAAACTGCCATGCCTGCCTATTGTTTGTTATTTAAGGCCTTTGATAGCCTGTCTGTGGCCCCTACTTGCAATACTCCTCCACTGACCACAATGCTGCATGCCTGTGTATCCATGTAACCGATTTAAAACTGCCATGCCTGCCTATTGTTTGTTATTTTAGGCCTTTGTTAGCCTGTCTGCGGCCCCTACTTTCAATACTTCTCCACTGACCACAATGCTGCCTGCCTGTGTATCCATGTAACCGATTTAAAACTGCCATGCCTGCCTATTGTTTGTTATTTAAGGACTTTGATAGCCTGTCTGTGGCCCCTACTTGCAATACTCCTCCACTGACCACAATGCTGCCTGGAGTGCCTGCCTGTGTATCCATATAACCGATTTAAAACTGCCATGCCTGCCTATTGTTTGTTATTTTTGGCCTTTGTTAGCCTGTCTCCGGCCCCTACTTTCAATACTCCTCCACTGACCACAATGCTGCCTGGAGTGCCTCCCTGTGTATCCATGTAACCGATTTCAAACTGCCATGCCTGCCTATTGTTTGTTATTTTAGGCCTTTGTTAGCCTGTCTGCGGCCCCTACTTTCAATACTCCTCCACTGACCACAATGTTGCCTGGAGTGCCTGCCTGTGTATCCATGTAACCGAATTAAAACTGCCATGCCTGCCTATTGTTTGTTATTTTAGGCCTTTGATAGCCTGTCTGCGGCCCCTACTTGCAATACTCCTCCACTGACCACAATGCTGCCTGCCTGTGTATCCATGTAACCGATTTAAAACTGCCATGCCTGCCTATTGTTTGTTATTTTAGGCCTTTGATAGCCTGTCTGCGGCCCCTACTTGCAATACTCCTCCACTGACCACAATGCTGCCTGGAGTGCCTGCCTGTGTATCCATGTAACCGATTTAAAACTTCCATGCCTGACTATTGTTTGTTATTTTAGGCCTTTGTTAGCCTGTCTGCGGCCCCTACTTGCAATACTCCTCCACTGACCACAATGCTGCCTGCCTGTGTATCCATGTAACCGATTTAAAACTGCCATGCCTGCCTATTGTTTGTTATTTTAGGCCTTTGATAGCCTGTCTGCGGCCCCTACTTGCAATACTCCTCCACTGACCACAATGCTGCCTGGAGTGCCTGCCTGTGTATCCATGTAACCGATTTAAAACTGCCATGCCTGCCTATTGTTTGTTATTTTAGGCCTTTGTTAGCCTGTCTGCGGCCCCTACTTTCAATACTCCTCCACTGACCACAATGCTGCCTGCCTGTGTATCCATGTAACCAATTTAAAACTGCCATGCCTGCCTATTGTTTGTTATTTAAGGCCTTTGATAGCCTGTCTGCGGCCCCTACTTGCAATACTCCTCCACTGACCACAATGCTGCCTGCCTGTGTATCCATGTAACCGATTTAAATCTGCCATGCCTGACTATTGTTTGTTATTTTAGGCCTTTGTTAGCCTGTCTGCGGCCCCTACTTGCAATACTCCTCCACTGACCACAATGCTGCCTGCCTGTGTATCCATGTAACCGATTTAAAACTGCCATGCCTGCCTATTGTTTGTTATTTTAGGCCTTTGATAGCCTGTCTGCGGCCCCTACTTGCAATACTCCTCCACTGACCACAATGCTGCCTGGAGTGCCTGCCTGTGTATCCATGTAACCGATTTAAAACTGCCATGCCTGCCTATTGTTTGTTATTTTAGGTTTTTGATAGCCTGTCTGCGGCCCCTACCTGCAATACTCCTCCACTGACCACAATGCTGCCTGCCTGTGTATCCATGTAACCGATTTAAAACTGCCATGCCTGCCTATTGTTTGTTATTTTAGGCCTTTGATAGCCTGTCTGCGGCCCCTACTTGCAATACTCCTCCACTGACCACAATGCTGCCTGCCTGTGTATCCATGTAACCGTTTTAAAACTGCCATGCCTGCCTATTGTTTGTTATTTAAGGCCTTTGATAGCCTGTCTGCGGCCCCTACTTGCAATACTCCTCCACTGACCACAATGCTGCCTGCCTGTGTATCCATGTAACCGATTTAAAACTGCCATGTCTGCCTATTGTTTGTTATTTTAGGCCTTTGATAGCCTGTCTGCGGCCCGTACTTGCAATACTCCTCCACTGACCACAATGCTGCCTGCCTGTGTATCCATGTAACCGATTTAAAACTGCCATGCCTGCCTATTGTTTGTTATTTTAGGCCTTTGATAGCCTGTCTGCGGCCCTTACTTTCAATACTCCTCCACTGACCACAATGCTGCCTGCCTGTGTATCCATGTAACCGATTTAAAACTGCCATGACTGCCTATTGTTTGTTATTTAAGGCCTTTGATAGCCTGTCTGCGGCCCCTACTTGCAATACTCCTCCACTGACCACAATGCTGCCTGCCTGTGTATCCATGTAACCGATTTAAAACTGCCATGCCTGCCTATTGTTTGTTATTTTGGGCCTTTGTTAGCCTGTCTGCGGCCCCTACTTTCAATACTCCTCCACTGACCACAATGCTGCCTGGAGTCCCTGCCTGTGTGTCCATGTAACCGATTTAAAACTGCCATGCCTGCCTATTGTTTGTTATTTTAGGCCTTTGATAGCCTGTCTGCGGCCCCTACTTGCAATACTCCTCCACTGACCACAATGCTGCCTGCCTGTGTATCCATGTAACCGATTTAAAACTGCCATGCCTGCCTATTGTTTGTTATTTTAGGCCTTTGATAGCCTGTCTGCGGCCCCTACTTGCAATACTCCTCCACTGACCACAATGCTGCCTGCCTGTGTATCCATGTAACCGATTTAAAACTGCCATGCCTGCCTATTGTTTGTTATTTAAGGCCTTTGATAGCCTGTCTGTGGCCCCTACTTGCAATACTCCTCCACTGACCACAATGCTGCCTGCCTGTGTATCCATGTAACCGATTTAAAACTGCCATGCCTGCCTATTGTTTGTTATTTTAGGCCTTTGTTAGCCTGTCTGCCGCCCCTACTTTCAATACTCCTCCACTGACCACAATGCTGCCTGCCTGTGTATCCATGTAACCGATTTAAAACTGCCATGCCTGCCTATTGTTTGTTATTTAAGGCCTTTGATAGCCTGTCTGCGGCCACTACTTGCAATACTCCTCCACTGACCACAATGCTGCCTGCCTGTGTATCCATGTAACCGATTTAAAACTGCCATGCCTGCCTATTGTTTGTTATTTTGGGCCTTTGTTAGCCTGTCTGCGGCCCCTACTTTCAATACTCCTCCACTGACCACAATGCTGCCTGGAGTCCCTGCCTGTGTGTCCATGTAACCGATTTAAAACTGCCATGCCTGCCTATTGTTTGTTATTTTAGGCCTTTGATAGCCTGTCTGCGGCCCCTACTTGCAATACTCCTCCACTGACCACAATGCTGCCTGCCTGTGTATCCATGTAACCGATTTAAAACTGCCATGCCTGCCTATTGTTTGTTATTTTAGGCCTTTGATAGCCTGTCTGCGGCCCCTACTTGCAATACTCCTCCACTGACCACAATGCTGCCTGCCTGTGTATCCATGTAACCGATTTAAAACTGCCATGCCTGCCTATTGTTTGTTATTTTAGGCCTTTGATAGCCTGTCTGCGGCCCCTACTTGCAATACTCCTCCACTGACCACAATGCTGCCTGCCTGTGTATCCATGTAACCGATTTAAAACTGCCATGCCTGCCTATTGTTTGTTATTTTAGGCCTTTGTTAGCCTGTCTGCGGACCCTACTTTCAATACTCTCCACTGACCACAATGCTGCCTGGAGTGCCTCCCTGTGTATCCATGTAACCGATTTAAAACTGCCATGCCTGCCTATTGTTTGTTATTTTAGGCCTTTGTTAGCCTGTCTGCGGCCCCTACTTTCAATACTCCTCCACTGACCACAATGCTTGCTGGAGTGCCTGCCTGTGTATCCATGTAACCGATTTAAAACTGCCATGCCTGCCTATTGTTTGTTATTTTAGGCCTTTGATAGCCTGTCTGCGGCCCCTACTTGCAATACTCCTCCACTGACCACAATGCTGCCTGCCTGTGTATCCATGTAACCGATTTAAAACTGCCATGCCTGCCTATTGTTTGTTATTTAAGGCCTTTGATAGCCTGTCTGTGGCCCCTACTTGCAATACTCCTCCACTGACCACAATGCTGCCTGCCTGTGTATCCATGTAACCGATTTAAAACTGCCATGCCTGCCTATTGTTTGTTATTTTAGGCCTTTGTTAGCCTGTCTGCCGCCCCTACTTTCAATACTCCTCCACTGACCACAATGCTGCCTGCCTGTGTATCCATGTAACCGATTTAAAACTGCCATGCCTGCCTATTGTTTGTTATTTAAGGCCTTTGATAGCCTGTCTGCGGCCACTACTTGCAATACTCCTCCACTGACCACAATGCTGCCTGCCTGTGTATCCATGTAACCGATTTAAAACTGCCATGCCTGCCTATTGTTTGTTATTTTAGGCCTTTGTTAGCCTGTCTGCGGCCCCTACTTTCAATCCTCCTCCACTGACCACAATGCTGCCTGGAGTGCCTGCCTGTGTATCCATGTAACCGATTTAAAACTGCCATGCCTGCCTATTGTTTGTTATTTTAGGCCTTTGTTAGCCTGCCTGCGGCCCCTACTTTCAATGCTCCTCCACTGACCACAATGCTGCCTGGAGTCCCTGCCTGTGTATCCATGTAACGATTTAAAACTGCCATGCCTGCCTATTGTTTGATATTTTAGGCCTTTGATAGCCTGTCTGCGGCCCCTACCTGCAATACTCCTCCACTGACCACAATGCTGCCTGCCTGTGTATCCATGTAACCGATTTAAAACTGCCATGCCTGCCTATTGTTTGTTATTTTAGGCCTTTGATAGCCTGTCTGTGGCCCCTACTTGCAATACTCCTCCACTGACCACAATGCTGCCTGCCTGTGTATCCATGTAACCAATTTAAAACTGCCATGCCTGCCTATTGTTTGTTATTTAAGGCCTTTGATAGCCTGTCTGTGGCCCCTACTTGCAATACTCCTCCACTGACCACAATGCTGCATGCCTGTGTATCCATGTAACCGATTTAAAACTGCCATGCCTGCCTATTGTTTGTTATTTTAGGCCTTTGTTAGCCTGTCTGCGGCCCCTACTTTCAATACTCCTCCACTGACCACAATGCTGCCTGCCTGTGTATCCATGTAACCGATTTAAAACTGCCATGCCTGCCTATTGTTTGTTATTTAAGGACTTTGATAGCCTGTCTGCGGCCCCTACTTGCAATACTCCTCCACTGACCACAATGCTGCCTGCCTGTGTATCCATATAACCGATTTAAAACTGCCATGCCTGCCTATTGTTTGTTATTTTTGGCCTTTGTTAGCCTGTCTCCGGCCCCTACTTTCAATACTCCTCCACTGACCACAATGCTGCCTGGAGTGCCTCCCTGTGTATCCATGTAACCGATTTCAAACTGCCATGCCTGCCTATTGTTTGTTATTTTAGGCCTTTGTTAGCCTGTCTGCGGCCCCTACTTTCAATACTCCTCCACTGACCACAATGTTGCCTGGAGTGCCTGCCTGTGTATCCATGTAACCGAATTAAAACTGCCATGCCTGCCTATTGTTTGTTATTTTAGGCCTTTGATAGCCTGTCTGCGGCCCCTACTTGCAATACTCCTCCACTGACCACAATGCTGCCTGCCTGTGTATCCATGTAACCGATTTAAAACTGCCATGCCTGCCTATTGTTTGTTATTTTAGGCCTTTGATAGCCTGTCTGCGGCCCCTACTTGCAATACTCCTCCACTGACCACAATGCTGCCTGGAGTGCCTGCCTGTGTATCCATGTAACCGATTTAAAACTTCCATGCCTGACTATTGTTTGTTATTTTAGGCCTTTGTTAGCCTGTCTGCGGCCCCTACTTGCAATACTCCTCCACTGACCACAATGCTGCCTGCCTGTGTATCCATGTAACCGATTTAAAACTGCCATGCCTGCCTATTGTTTGTTATTTTAGGCCTTTGATAGCCTGTCTGCGGCCCCTACTTGCAATACTCCTCCACTGACCACAATGCTGCCTGGAGTGCCTGCCTGTGTATCCATGTAACCGATTTAAAACTGCCATGCCTGCCTATTGTTTGTTATTTTAGGCCTTTGTTAGCCTGTCTGCGGCCCCTACTTTCAATACTCCTCCACTGACCACAATGCTGCCTGCCTGTGTATCCATGTAACCAATTTAAAACTGCCATGCCTGCCTATTGTTTGTTATTTAAGGCCTTTGATAGCCTGTCTGCGGCCCCTACTTGCAATACTCCTCCACTGACCACAATGCTGCCTGCCTGTGTATCCATGTAACCGATTTAAATCTGCCATGCCTGACTATTGTTTGTTATTTTAGGCCTTTGTTAGCCTGTCTGCGGCCCCTACTTGCAATACTCCTCCACTGACCACAATGCTGCCTGCCTGTGTATCCATGTAACCGATTTAAAACTGCCATGCCTGCCTATTGTTTGTTATTTTAGGCCTTTGATAGCCTGTCTGCGGCCCCTACTTGCAATACTCCTCCACTGACCACAATGCTGCCTGGAGTGCCTGCCTGTGTATCCATGTAACCGATTTAAAACTGCCATGCCTGCCTATTGTTTGTTATTTTAGGTTTTTGATAGCCTGTCTGCGGCCCCTACCTGCAATACTCCTCCACTGACCACAATGCTGCCTGCCTGTGTATCCATGTAACCGATTTAAAACTGCCATGCCTGCCTATTGTTTGTTATTTTAGGCCTTTGATAGCCTGTCTGCGGCCCCTACTTGCAATACTCCTCCACTGACCACAATGCTGCCTGCCTGTGTATCCATGTAACCGTTTTAAAACTGCCATGCCTGCCTATTGTTTGTTATTTAAGGCCTTTGATAGCCTGTCTGCGGCCCCTACTTGCAATACTCCTCCACTGACCACAATGCTGCCTGCCTGTGTATCCATGTAACCGATTTAAAACTGCCATGTCTGCCTATTGTTTGTTATTTTAGGCCTTTGATAGCCTGTCTGCGGCCCGTACTTGCAATACTCCTCCACTGACCACAATGCTGCCTGCCTGTGTATCCATGTAACCGATTTAAAACTGCCATGCCTGCCTATTGTTTGTTATTTTAGGCCTTTGATAGCCTGTCTGCGGCCCTTACTTTCAATACTCCTCCACTGACCACAATGCTGCCTGCCTGTGTATCCATGTAACCGATTTAAAACTGCCATGACTGCCTATTGTTTGTTATTTAAGGCCTTTGATAGCCTGTCTGCGGCCCCTACTTGCAATACTCCTCCACTGACCACAATGCTGCCTGCCTGTGTATCCATGTAACCGATTTAAAACTGCCATGCCTGCCTATTGTTTGTTATTTTGGGCCTTTGTTAGCCTGTCTGCGGCCCCTACTTTCAATACTCCTCCACTGACCACAATGCTGCCTGGAGTCCCTGCCTGTGTGTCCATGTAACCGATTTAAAACTGCCATGCCTGCCTATTGTTTGTTATTTTAGGCCTTTGATAGCCTGTCTGCGGCCCCTACTTGCAATACTCCTCCACTGACCACAATGCTGCCTGCCTGTGTATCCATGTAACCGATTTAAAACTGCCATGCCTGCCTATTGTTTGTTATTTTAGGCCTTTGATAGCCTGTCTGCGGCCCCTACTTGCAATACTCCTCCACTGACCACAATGCTGCCTGCCTGTGTATCCATGTAACCGATTTAAAACTGCCATGCCTGCCTATTGTTTGTTATTTAAGGCCTTTGATAGCCTGTCTGTGGCCCCTACTTGCAATACTCCTCCACTGACCACAATGCTGCCTGCCTGTGTATCCATGTAACCGATTTAAAACTGCCATGCCTGCCTATTGTTTGTTATTTTAGGCCTTTGTTAGCCTGTCTGCCGCCCCTACTTTCAATACTCCTCCACTGACCACAATGCTGCCTGCCTGTGTATCCATGTAACCGATTTAAAACTGCCATGCCTGCCTATTGTTTGTTATTTAAGGCCTTTGATAGCCTGTCTGCGGCCACTACTTGCAATACTCCTCCACTGACCACAATGCTGCCTGCCTGTGTATCCATGTAACCGATTTAAAACTGCCATGCCTGCCTATTGTTTGTTATTTTGGGCCTTTGTTAGCCTGTCTGCGGCCCCTACTTTCAATACTCCTCCACTGACCACAATGCTGCCTGGAGTCCCTGCCTGTGTGTCCATGTAACCGATTTAAAACTGCCATGCCTGCCTATTGTTTGTTATTTTAGGCCTTTGATAGCCTGTCTGCGGCCCCTACTTGCAATACTCCTCCACTGACCACAATGCTGCCTGCCTGTGTATCCATGTAACCGATTTAAAACTGCCATGCCTGCCTATTGTTTGTTATTTTAGGCCTTTGATAGCCTGTCTGCGGCCCCTACTTGCAATACTCCTCCACTGACCACAATGCTGCCTGCCTGTGTATCCATGTAACCGATTTAAAACTGCCATGCCTGCCTATTGTTTGTTATTTTAGGCCTTTGATAGCCTGTCTGCGGCCCCTACTTGCAATACTCCTCCACTGACCACAATGCTGCCTGCCTGTGTATCCATGTAACCGATTTAAAACTGCCATGCCTGCCTATTGTTTGTTATTTTAGGCCTTTGTTAGCCTGTCTGCGGACCCTACTTTCAATACTCTCCACTGACCACAATGCTGCCTGGAGTGCCTCCCTGTGTATCCATGTAACCGATTTAAAACTGCCATGCCTGCCTATTGTTTGTTATTTTAGGCCTTTGTTAGCCTGTCTGCGGCCCCTACTTTCAATACTCCTCCACTGACCACAATGCTTGCTGGAGTGCCTGCCTGTGTATCCATGTAACCGATTTAAAACTGCCATGCCTGCCTATTGTTTGTTATTTTAGGCCTTTGATAGCCTGTCTGCGGCCCCTACTTGCAATACTCCTCCACTGACCACAATGCTGCCTGCCTGTGTATCCATGTAACCGATTTAAAACTGCCATGCCTGCCTATTGTTTGTTATTTAAGGCCTTTGATAGCCTGTCTGTGGCCCCTACTTGCAATACTCCTCCACTGACCACAATGCTGCCTGCCTGTGTATCCATGTAACCGATTTAAAACTGCCATGCCTGCCTATTGTTTGTTATTTTAGGCCTTTGTTAGCCTGTCTGCCGCCCCTACTTTCAATACTCCTCCACTGACCACAATGCTGCCTGCCTGTGTATCCATGTAACCGATTTAAAACTGCCATGCCTGCCTATTGTTTGTTATTTAAGGCCTTTGATAGCCTGTCTGCGGCCACTACTTGCAATACTCCTCCACTGACCACAATGCTGCCTGCCTGTGTATCCATGTAACCGATTTAAAACTGCCATGCCTGCCTATTGTTTGTTATTTTAGGCCTTTGTTAGCCTGTCTGCGGCCCCTACTTTCAATCCTCCTCCACTGACCACAATGCTGCCTGGAGTGCCTGCCTGTGTATCCATGTAACCGATTTAAAACTGCCATGCCTGCCTATTGTTTGTTATTTTAGGCCTTTGTTAGCCTGCCTGCGGCCCCTACTTTCAATGCTCCTCCACTGACCACAATGCTGCCTGGAGTCCCTGCCTGTGTATCCATGTAACGATTTAAAACTGCCATGCCTGCCTATTGTTTGATATTTTAGGCCTTTGATAGCCTGTCTGCGGCCCCTACCTGCAATACTCCTCCACTGACCACAATGCTGCCTGCCTGTGTATCCATGTAACCGATTTAAAACTGCCATGCCTGCCTATTGTTTGTTATTTTAGGCCTTTGATAGCCTGTCTGTGGCCCCTACTTGCAATACTCCTCCACTGACCACAATGCTGCCTGCCTGTGTATCCATGTAACCAATTTAAAACTGCCATGCCTGCCTATTGTTTGTTATTTAAGGCCTTTGATAGCCTGTCTGTGGCCCCTACTTGCAATACTCCTCCACTGACCACAATGCTGCATGCCTGTGTATCCATGTAACCGATTTAAAACTGCCATGCCTGCCTATTGTTTGTTATTTTAGGCCTTTGTTAGCCTGTCTGCGGCCCCTACTTTCAATACTCCTCCACTGACCACAATGCTGCCTGCCTGTGTATCCATGTAACCGATTTAAAACTGCCATGCCTGCCTATTGTTTGTTATTTAAGGACTTTGATAGCCTGTCTGCGGCCCCTACTTGCAATACTCCTCCACTGACCACAATGCTGCCTGCCTGTGTATCCATATAACCGATTTAAAACTGCCATGCCTGCCTATTGTTTGTTATTTTTGGCCTTTGTTAGCCTGTCTCCGGCCCCTACTTTCAATACTCCTCCACTGACCACAATGCTGCCTGGAGTGCCTCCCTGTGTATCCATGTAACCGATTTCAAACTGCCATGCCTGCCTATTGTTTGTTATTTTAGGCCTTTGTTAGCCTGTCTGCGGCCCCTACTTTCAATACTCCTCCACTGACCACAATGTTGCCTGGAGTGCCTGCCTGTGTATCCATGTAACCGAATTAAAACTGCCATGCCTGCCTATTGTTTGTTATTTTAGGCCTTTGATAGCCTGTCTGCGGCCCCTACTTGCAATACTCCTCCACTGACCACAATGCTGCCTGCCTGTGTATCCATGTAACCGATTTAAAACTGCCATGCCTGCCTATTGTTTGTTATTTTAGGCCTTTGATAGCCTGTCTGCGGCCCCTACTTGCAATACTCCTCCACTGACCACAATGCTGCCTGGAGTGCCTGCCTGTGTATCCATGTAACCGATTTAAAACTTCCATGCCTGACTATTGTTTGTTATTTTAGGCCTTTGTTAGCCTGTCTGCGGCCCCTACTTGCAATACTCCTCCACTGACCACAATGCTGCCTGCCTGTGTATCCATGTAACCGATTTAAAACTGCCATGCCTGCCTATTGTTTGTTATTTTAGGCCTTTGATAGCCTGTCTGCGGCCCCTACTTGCAATACTCCTCCACTGACCACAATGCTGCCTGGAGTGCCTGCCTGTGTATCCATGTAACCGATTTAAAACTGCCATGCCTGCCTATTGTTTGTTATTTTAGGCCTTTGTTAGCCTGTCTGCGGCCCCTACTTTCAATACTCCTCCACTGACCACAATGCTGCCTGCCTGTGTATCCATGTAACCAATTTAAAACTGCCATGCCTGCCTATTGTTTGTTATTTAAGGCCTTTGATAGCCTGTCTGCGGCCCCTACTTGCAATACTCCTCCACTGACCACAATGCTGCCTGCCTGTGTATCCATGTAACCGATTTAAATCTGCCATGCCTGACTATTGTTTGTTATTTTAGGCCTTTGTTAGCCTGTCTGCGGCCCCTACTTGCAATACTCCTCCACTGACCACAATGCTGCCTGCCTGTGTATCCATGTAACCGATTTAAAACTGCCATGCCTGCCTATTGTTTGTTATTTTAGGCCTTTGATAGCCTGTCTGCGGCCCCTACTTGCAATACTCCTCCACTGACCACAATGCTGCCTGGAGTGCCTGCCTGTGTATCCATGTAACCGATTTAAAACTGCCATGCCTGCCTATTGTTTGTTATTTTAGGTTTTTGATAGCCTGTCTGCGGCCCCTACCTGCAATACTCCTCCACTGACCACAATGCTGCCTGCCTGTGTATCCATGTAACCGATTTAAAACTGCCATGCCTGCCTATTGTTTGTTATTTTAGGCCTTTGATAGCCTGTCTGCGGCCCCTACTTGCAATACTCCTCCACTGACCACAATGCTGCCTGCCTGTGTATCCATGTAACCGTTTTAAAACTGCCATGCCTGCCTATTGTTTGTTATTTAAGGCCTTTGATAGCCTGTCTGCGGCCCCTACTTGCAATACTCCTCCACTGACCACAATGCTGCCTGCCTGTGTATCCATGTAACCGATTTAAAACTGCCATGTCTGCCTATTGTTTGTTATTTTAGGCCTTTGATAGCCTGTCTGCGGCCCGTACTTGCAATACTCCTCCACTGACCACAATGCTGCCTGCCTGTGTATCCATGTAACCGATTTAAAACTGCCATGCCTGCCTATTGTTTGTTATTTTAGGCCTTTGATAGCCTGTCTGCGGCCCTTACTTTCAATACTCCTCCACTGACCACAATGCTGCCTGCCTGTGTATCCATGTAACCGATTTAAAACTGCCATGACTGCCTATTGTTTGTTATTTAAGGCCTTTGATAGCCTGTCTGCGGCCCCTACTTGCAATACTCCTCCACTGACCACAATGCTGCCTGCCTGTGTATCCATGTAACCGATTTAAAACTGCCATGCCTGCCTATTGTTCGTTATTTTGGGCCTTTGTTAGCCTGTCTGCGGCCCCTACTTTCAATACTCCTCCACTGACCACAATGCTGCCTGGAGTCCCTGCCTGTGTGTCCATGTAACCGATTTAAAACTGCCATGCCTGCCTATTGTTTGTTATTTTAGGCCTTTGATAGCCTGTCTGCGGCCCCTACTTGCAATACTCCTCCACTGACCACAATGCTGCCTGCCTGTGTATCCATGTAACCGATTTAAAACTGCCATGCCTGCCTATTGTTTGTTATTTTAGGCCTTTGATAGCCTGTCTGCGGCCCCTACTTGCAATACTCCTCCACTGACCACAATGCTGCCTGCCTGTGTATCCATGTAACCGATTTAAAACTGCCATGCCTGCCTATTGTTTGTTATTTAAGGCCTTTGATAGCCTGTCTGTGGCCCCTACTTGCAATACTCCTCCACTGACCACAATGCTGCCTGCCTGTGTATCCATGTAACCGATTTAAAACTGCCATGCCTGCCTATTGTTTGTTATTTTAGGCCTTTGTTAGCCTGTCTGCCGCCCCTACTTTCAATACTCCTCCACTGACCACAATGCTGCCTGCCTGTGTATCCATGTAACCGATTTAAAACTGCCATGCCTGCCTATTGTTTGTTATTTAAGGCCTTTGATAGCCTGTCTGCGGCCACTACTTGCAATACTCCTCCACTGACCACAATGCTGCCTGCCTGTGTATCCATGTAACCGATTTAAAACTGCCATGCCTGCCTATTGTTTGTTATTTTGGGCCTTTGTTAGCCTGTCTGCGGCCCCTACTTTCAATACTCCTCCACTGACCACAATGCTGCCTGGAGTCCCTGCCTGTGTGTCCATGTAACCGATTTAAAACTGCCATGCCTGCCTATTGTTTGTTATTTTAGGCCTTTGATAGCCTGTCTGCGGCCCCTACTTGCAATACTCCTCCACTGACCACAATGCTGCCTGCCTGTGTATCCATGTAACCGATTTAAAACTGCCATGCCTGCCTATTGTTTGTTATTTTAGGCCTTTGATAGCCTGTCTGCGGCCCCTACTTGCAATACTCCTCCACTGACCACAATGCTGCCTGGAGTGCCTGCCTGTGTATCCATGTAACCGATTTAAAACTGCCATGCCTGCCTATTGTTTGTTATTTAAGGCCTTTGATAGCCTGTCTGTGGCCCCTACTTGCAATACTCCTCCACTGACCACAATGCTGCCTGCCTGTGTATCCATGTAACCGATTTAAAACTGCCATGCCTGCCTATTGTTTGTTATTTTAGGCCTTTGTTAGCCTGTCTGCCGCCCCTACTTTCAATACTCCTCCACTGACCACAATGCTGCCTGCCTGTGTATCCATGTAACCGATTTAAAACTGCCATGCCTGCCTATTGTTTGTTATTTAAGGCCTTTGATAGCCTGTCTGCGGCCACTACTTGCAATACTCCTCCACTGACCACAATGCTGCCTGCCTGTGTATCCATGTAACCGATTTAAAACTGCCATGCCTGCCTATTGTTTGTTATTTTAGGCCTTTGATAGCCTGTCTGCGGCCCCTACCTGCAATACTCCTCCACTGACCACAATGCTGCCTGCCTGTGTATCCATGTAACCGATTTAAAACTGCCATGCCTGCCTATTGTTTGTTATTTTAGGCCTTTGATAGCCTGTCTGCGGCCCCTACCTGCAATACTCCTCCACTGACCACAATGCTGCCTGCCTGTGTATCCATGTAACCGATTTAAAACTGCCATGCCTGCCTATTGTTTGTTATTTTAGGCCTTTGATAGCCTGTCTGCGGCCCCTACTTGCAATACACCTCCACTGACCACAATGCTGCCTGCCTGTGTATCCATGTAACCGATTTAAAACTGCCATGCCTGCCTATTGTTTGTTATTTTAGGCCTTTGATAGCCTGTCTGCGGCCCCTACTTGCAATACTCCTCCACTGACCACAATGCTGCCTGCCTGTGTATCCATGTAACCGATTTAAAACTGCCATGTCTGCCTATTGTTTGTTATTTTAGGCCTTTGATAGCTTGTCTGCGGCCCGTACTTGCAATACTCCTCCACTGACCACAATGCTGCCTGCCTGTGTATCCATGTAACCGATTTAAAACTGCCATGCCTGCCTATTGTTTGTTATTTTAGGCCTTTGATAGCCTGTCTGCGGCCCCTACTTTCAATACTCCTCCACTGACCACAATGCTGCTTGCCTGTGTATCCATGTAACCGATTTAAAACTGCCATGCCTGCCTATTGTTTGTTATTTAAGGCCTTTGATAGCCTGTCTGCGGCCACTACTTGCAATACTCCTCCACTGACCACAATGCTGCCTGCCTGTGTATCCATGTAACCGATTTAAAACTGCCATGCCTGCCTATTGTTTGTTATTTTAGGCCTTTGATAGCCTGTCTGCGGCCCCTACCTGCAATACTCCTCCACTGACCACAATGCTGCCTGCCTGTGTATCCATGTAACCGATTTAAAACTGCCATGCCTGCCTATTGTTTGTTATTTTAGGCCTTTGATAGCCTGTCTGCGGCCCGTACTTGCAATACTCCACCACTGACCACAATGCTGCCTGCCTGTGTATCCATGTAACCGATTTAAAACTGCCATGCCTGCCTATTGTTTGTTATTTTAGGCCTTTGATAGCCTGTCTGCGGCCCCTACTTTCAATACTCCTCCACTGACCACAATGCTGCTTGCCTGTGTATCCATGTAACCGATTTAAAACTGCCATGACTGCCTATTGTTTGTTATTTAAGGCCTTTGATAGCCTGTCTGCGGCCCCTACTTGCAATACTCCTCCACTGACCACAATTCTGCCTGGAGTCCCTACCTGTGTGTCCATGTAACCGATTTAAAACTGCCATGCCTGCCTATTGTTTGTTATTTTAGGCCTTTGTTAGCCTGTCTGCGGCCCCTACTTTCAATACTCCTCCACTGACCACAATGCTGCCTGCCTGTGTATCCATGTAACCGATTTAAAACTGCCATGCCTGCCTATTGTTTGTTATTTTTGGCCTTTGTTAGCCTGTCTGCGGCCCCTACTTTCAATACTCTCCACTGACCAAAATGCTGCCTGGAGTGCCTCCCTGTGTATCCATGTAACCGACTTAAAACTGCCATGCCTGCCTATTGTTTGTTATTTTAGGCCTTTGTTAGCCTGTCTGCGGCCCCTACTTTCAATACTCCTCCACTGACCACAATGCTTGCTGGAGTGCCTGCCTGTGTATCCATGTAACCGATTTAAAACTGCCATGCCTGCCTATTGTTTGTTATTTTAGGCCTTTGATAGCCTGTCTGCGGCCCCTACTTGCAATACTCCTCCACTGACCACAATGCTGCCTGCCTGTGTATCCATGTAACCGATTTAAAACTGCCATGCCTGCCTATTGTTTGTTATTTAAGGCCTTTGATAGCCTGTCTGTGGCCCCTACTTGCAATACTCCTCCACTGACCACAATGCTGCCTGCCTGTGTATCCATGTAACCGATATAAAACTGCCATGTCTGCCTATTGTTTGTTATTTTAGGCCTTTGTTAGCCTGTCTGCCGCCCCTACTTTCAATACTCCTCCACTGACCACAATGCTGCCTGCCTGTGTATCCATGTAACCGATTTAAAACTGCCATGCCTGCCTATTGTTTATTTAAGGCCTTTGATAGCCTGTCTGCGGCCCCTACTTGCAATACTCCTCCACTGACCACAATGCTGCCTGCCTGTGTATCCATGTAACCGATTTAAATCTGCCATGCCTGCCTATTGTTTGTTATTTTAGGCCTTTGATAGCCTGTCTGCGGCCCCTACTTGCAATACTCCTCCACTGACCACAATGCTGCCTGGAGTGCCTGCCTGTGTATCCATGTAACCAATTTAAAACTGCCATGCCTGCCTATTGTTTGTTATTTTAGGCCTTTGATAGCCTGTCTGCGGCCCCTACTTGCAATACTCCTCCACTGACCACAATGCTGCCTGCCTGTGTATCCATGTAACCGATTTAAAACTGCCATGCCTGCCTATTGTTTGTTATTTAAGGCCTTTGATAGCCTGTCTGCGGCCCCTACTTGCAATACTCCTCCACTGACCACAATGCTGCCTGCCTGTGTATCCATGTAACCGATTTAAAACTGCCATGTCTGCCTATTGTTTGTTATTTTAGGCCTTTGATAGCCTGTCTGCGGCCCGTACATGCAATACTCCTCCACTGACCACAATGCTGCCTGCCTGTGTATCCATGTAACTGATTTAAAACTGCCATGCCTGACTATTGTTTGTTATTTTAGGCCTTTGATAGCCTGTCTGCGGCCCCTACTTTCAATACTCCTCCACTGACCACAATGCTGCCTGCCTGTGTATCCATGTAACCGATTTAAAACTGCCATGACTGCCTATTGTTTGTTATTTAAGGCCTTTGATAGCCTTTCTGCGGCCCCTACTTGCAATACTCCTCCACTGACCACAATGCTGCCTGCCTGTGTATCCATGTAACCGATTTAAAACTGCCATGCCTGCCTATTGTTTGTTATTTTAGGCCTTTGTTAGCCTGTCTGTGGCCCCTACTTTCAATACTCCTCCACTGACCACAATGCTGCCTGGAGTCCCTGCCTGTGTGTCCATGTAACCGATTTAAAACTGCCATGACTGCCTATTGTTTGTTATTTAAGGCCTTTGATAGCCTGTCTGCGGCCCCTACTTGCAATACTCCTCCACTGACCACAATGCTGCCTGCCTGTGTATCCATGTAACCGATTTAAATCTGCCATGCCTGCCTATTGTTTGTTATTTTAGGCCTTTGATAGCCTGTCTGCGGCCCCTACTTGCAATACTCCTCCACTGACCACAATGCTGCCTGGAGTGCCTGCCTGTGTATCCATGTAACCAATTTAAAACTGCCATGCCTGCCTATTGTTTGTTATTTTAGGCCTTTGATAGCCTGTCTGCGGCCCCTACTTGCAATACTCCTCCACTGACCACAATGCTGCCTGCCTGTGTATCCATGTAACCGATTTAAAACTGCCATGCCTGCCTATTGTTTGTTATTTAAGGCCTTTGATAGCCTGTCTGCGGCCCCTACTTGCAATACTCCTCCACTGACCACAATGCTGCCTGCCTGTGTATCCATGTAACCGATTTAAAACTGCCATGTCTGCCTATTGTTTGTTATTTTAGGCCTTTGATAGCCTGTCTGCGGCCCGTACATGCAATACTCCTCCACTGACCACAATGCTGCCTGCCTGTGTATCCATGTAACTGATTTAAAACTGCCATGCCTGACTATTGTTTGTTATTTTAGGCCTTTGATAGCCTGTCTGCGGCCCCTACTTTCAATACTCCTCCACTGACCACAATGCTGCCTGCCTGTGTATCCATGTAACCGATTTAAAACTGCCATGACTGCCTATTGTTTGTTATTTAAGGCCTTTGATAGCCTGTCTGCGGCCCCTACTTGCAATACTCCTCCACTGACCACAATGCTGCCTGCCTGTGTATCCATGTAACCGATTTAAAACTGCCATGCCTGCCTATTGTTTGTTATTTTAGGCCTTTGTTAGCCTGTCTGTGGCCCCTACTTTCAATACTCCTCCACTGACCACAATGCTGCCTGGAGTCCCTGCCTGTGTGTCCATGTAACCGATTTAAAACTGCCATGACTGCCTATTGTTTGTTATTTAAGGCCTTTGATAGCCTGTCTGCGGCCCCTACTTGCAATACTCCTCCACTGACCACAATGCTGCCTGCCTGTGTATCCATGTAACCGATTTAAAACTGCCATGCCTGCCTATTGTTTGTTATTTTAGGCCTTTGATAGCCTGTCTGCGGCCCCTACCTGCAATACTCCTCCACTGACCACAATGCTGCCTGCCTGTGTATCCATGTAACCGATTTAAAACTGCCATGCCTGCCTATTGTTTGTTATTTTAGGCCTTTGATAGCCTGTCTGCGGCCCTTACTTTCAATACTCCTCCACTGACCACAATGCTGCCTGCCTGTGTATCCATGTAACCGATTTAAAACTGCCATGACTGCCTATTGTTTGTTATTTAAGGCCTTTGATAGCCTGTCTGCGGCCCCTACTTGCAATACTCCTCCACTGACCACAATGCTGCCTGCCTGTGTATCCATGTAACCGATTTAAAACTGCCATGCCTGCCTATTGTTTGTTATTTTGGGCCTTTGTTAGCCTGTCTGCGGCCCCTACTTTCAATACTCCTCCACTGACCACAATGCTGCCTGGAGTCCCTGCCTGTGTGTCCATGTAACCGATTTAAAACTGCCATGCCTGCCTATTGTTTGTTATTTTAGGCCTTTGATAGCCTGTCTGCGGCCCCTACTTGCAATACTCCTCCACTGACCACAATGCTGCCTGCCTGTGTATCCATGTAACCGATTTAAAACTGCCATGCCTGCCTATTGTTTGTTATTTTAGGCCTTTGATAGCCTGTCTGCGGCCCCTACTTGCAATACTCCTCCACTGACCACAATGCTGCCTGCCTGTGTATCCATGTAACCGATTTAAAACTGCCATGCCTGCCTATTGTTTGTTATTTAAGGCCTTTGATAGCCTGTCTGTGGCCCCTACTTGCAATACTCCTCCACTGACCACAATGCTGCCTGCCTGTGTATCCATGTAACCGATTTAAAACTGCCATGCCTGCCTATTGTTTGTTATTTTAGGCCTTTGTTAGCCTGTCTGCCGCCCCTACTTTCAATACTCCTCCACTGACCACAATGCTGCCTGCCTGTGTATCCATGTAACCGATTTAAAACTGCCATGCCTGCCTATTGTTTGTTATTTAAGGCCTTTGATAGCCTGTCTGCGGCCACTACTTGCAATACTCCTCCACTGACCACAATGCTGCCTGCCTGTGTATCCATGTAACCGATTTAAAACTGCCATGCCTGCCTATTGTTTGTTATTTTGGGCCTTTGTTAGCCTGTCTGCGGCCCCTACTTTCAATACTCCTCCACTGACCACAATGCTGCCTGGAGTCCCTGCCTGTGTGTCCATGTAACCGATTTAAAACTGCCATGCCTGCCTATTGTTTGTTATTTTAGGCCTTTGATAGCCTGTCTGCGGCCCCTACTTGCAATACTCCTCCACTGACCACAATGCTGCCTGCCTGTGTATCCATGTAACCGATTTAAAACTGCCATGCCTGCCTATTGTTTGTTATTTTAGGCCTTTGATAGCCTGTCTGCGGCCCCTACTTGCAATACTCCTCCACTGACCACAATGCTGCCTGGAGTGCCTGCCTGTGTATCCATGTAACCGATTTAAAACTGCCATGCCTGCCTATTGTTTGTTATTTAAGGCCTTTGATAGCCTGTCTGTGGCCCCTACTTGCAATACTCCTCCACTGACCACAATGCTGCCTGCCTGTGTATCCATGTAACCGATTTAAAACTGCCATGCCTGCCTATTGTTTGTTATTTTAGGCCTTTGTTAGCCTGTCTGCCGCCCCTACTTTCAATACTCCTCCACTGACCACAATGCTGCCTGCCTGTGTATCCATGTAACCGATTTAAAACTGCCATGCCTGCCTATTGTTTGTTATTTAAGGCCTTTGATAGCCTGTCTGCGGCCACTACTTGCAATACTCCTCCACTGACCACAATGCTGCCTGCCTGTGTATCCATGTAACCGATTTAAAACTGCCATGCCTGCCTATTGTTTGTTATTTTAGGCCTTTGATAGCCTGTCTGCGGCCCCTACCTGCAATACTCCTCCACTGACCACAATGCTGCCTGCCTGTGTATCCATGTAACCGATTTAAAACTGCCATGCCTGCCTATTGTTTGTTATTTTAGGCCTTTGATAGCCTGTCTGCGGCCCCTACCTGCAATACTCCTCCACTGACCACAATGCTGCCTGCCTGTGTATCCATGTAACCGATTTAAAACTGCCATGCCTGCCTATTGTTTGTTATTTTAGGCCTTTGATAGCCTGTCTGCGGCCCCTACTTGCAATACACCTCCACTGACCACAATGCTGCCTGCCTGTGTATCCATGTAACCGATTTAAAACTGCCATGCCTGCCTATTGTTTGTTATTTTAGGCCTTTGATAGCCTGTCTGCGGCCCCTACTTGCAATACTCCTCCACTGACCACAATGCTGCCTGCCTGTGTATCCATGTAACCGATTTAAAACTGCCATGTCTGCCTATTGTTTGTTATTTTAGGCCTTTGATAGCTTGTCTGCGGCCCGTACTTGCAATACTCCTCCACTGACCACAATGCTGCCTGCCTGTGTATCCATTTAACCGATTTAAAACTGCCATGCCTGCCTATTGTTTGTTATTTTAGGCCTTTGATAGCCTGTCTGCGGCCCCTACTTTCAATACTCCTCCACTGACCACAATGCTGCTTGCCTGTGTATCCATGTAACCGATTTAAAACTGCCATGCCTGCCTATTGTTTGTTATTTAAGGCCTTTGATAGCCTGTCTGCGGCCACTACTTGCAATACTCCTCCACTGACCACAATGCTGCCTGCCTGTGTATCCATGTAACCGATTTAAAACTGCCATGCCTGCCTATTGTTTGTTATTTTAGGCCTTTGATAGCCTGTCTGCGGCCCCTACCTGCAATACTCCTCCACTGACCACAATGCTGCCTGCCTGTGTATCCATGTAACCGATTTAAAACTGCCATGCCTGCCTATTGTTTGTTATTTTAGGCCTTTGATAGCCTGTCTGCGGCCCGTACTTGCAATACTCCACCACTGACCACAATGCTGCCTGCCTGTGTATCCATGTAACCGATTTAAAACTGCCATGCCTGCCTATTGTTTGTTATTTTAGGCCTTTGATAGCCTGTCTGCGGCCCCTACTTTCAATACTCCTCCACTGACCACAATGCTGCTTGCCTGTGTATCCATGTAACCGATTTAAAACTGCCATGACTGCCTATTGTTTGTTATTTAAGGCCTTTGATAGCCTGTCTGCGGCCCCTACTTGCAATACTCCTCCACTGACCACAATTCTGCCTGGAGTCCCTACCTGTGTGTCCATGTAACCGATTTAAAACTGCCATGCCTGCCTATTGTTTGTTATTTTAGGCCTTTGTTAGCCTGTCTGCGGCCCCTACTTTCAATACTCCTCCACTGACCACAATGCTGCCTGCCTGTGTATCCATGTAACCGATTTAAAACTGCCATGCCTGCCTATTGTTTGTTATTTTTGGCCTTTGTTAGCCTGTCTGCGGCCCCTACTTTCAATACTCTCCACTGACCAAAATGCTGCCTGGAGTGCCTCCCTGTGTATCCATGTAACCGACTTAAAACTGCCATGCCTGCCTATTGTTTGTTATTTTAGGCCTTTGTTAGCCTGTCTGCGGCCCCTACTTTCAATACTCCTCCACTGACCACAATGCTTGCTGGAGTGCCTGCCTGTGTATCCATGTAACCGATTTAAAACTGCCATGCCTGCCTATTGTTTGTTATTTTAGGCCTTTGATAGCCTGTCTGCGGCCCCTACTTGCAATACTCCTCCACTGACCACAATGCTGCCTGCCTGTGTATCCATGTAACCGATTTAAAACTGCCATGCCTGCCTATTGTTTGTTATTTAAGGCCTTTGATAGCCTGTCTGTGGCCCCTACTTGCAATACTCCTCCACTGACCACAATGCTGCCTGCCTGTGTATCCATGTAACCGATATAAAACTGCCATGTCTGCCTATTGTTTGTTATTTTAGGCCTTTGTTAGCCTGTCTGCCGCCCCTACTTTCAATACTCCTCCACTGACCACAATGCTGCCTGCCTGTGTATCCATGTAACCGATTTAAAACTGCCATGCCTGCCTATTGTTTATTTAAGGCCTTTGATAGCCTGTCTGCGGCCCCTACTTGCAATACTCCTCCACTGACCACAATGCTGCCTGCCTGTGTATCCATGTAACCGATTTAAATCTGCCATGCCTGCCTATTGTTTGTTATTTTAGGCCTTTGATAGCCTGTCTGCGGCCCCTACTTGCAATACTCCTCCACTGACCACAATGCTGCCTGGAGTGCCTGCCTGTGTATCCATGTAACCAATTTAAAACTGCCATGCCTGCCTATTGTTTGTTATTTTAGGCCTTTGATAGCCTGTCTGCGGCCCCTACTTGCAATACTCCTCCACTGACCACAATGCTGCCTGCCTGTGTATCCATGTAACCGATTTAAAACTGCCATGCCTGCCTATTGTTTGTTATTTAAGGCCTTTGATAGCCTGTCTGCGGCCCCTACTTGCAATACTCCTCCACTGACCACAATGCTGCCTGCCTGTGTATCCATGTAACCGATTTAAAACTGCCATGTCTGCCTATTGTTTGTTATTTTAGGCCTTTGAAAGCCTGTCTGCGGCCCGTACATGCAATACTCCTCCACTGACCACAATGCTGCCTGCCTGTGTATCCATGTAACTGATTTAAAACTGCCATGCCTGACTATTGTTTGTTATTTTAGGCCTTTGATAGCCTGTCTGCGGCTCCTACTTTCAATACTCCTCCACTGACCACAATGCTGCCTGCCTGTGTATCCATGTAACCGATTTAAAACTGCCATGACTGCCTATTGTTTGTTATTTAAGGCCTTTGATAGCCTGTCTGCGGCCCCTACTTGCAATACTCCTCCACTGACCACAATGCTGCCTGCCTGTGTATCCATGTAACCGATTTAAAACTGCCATGCCTGCCTATTGTTTGTTATTTTAGGCCTTTGTTAGCCTGTCTGTGGCCCCTACTTTCAATACTCCTCCACTGACCACAATGCTGCCTGGAGTCCCTGCCTGTGTGTCCATGTAACCGATTTAAAACTGCCATGACTGCCTATTGTTTGTTATTTAAGGCCTTTGATAGCCTGTCTGCGGCCCCTACTTGCAATACTCCTCCACTGACCACAATGCTGCCTGCCTGTGTATCCATGTAACCGATTTAAAACTGCCATGCCTGCCTATTGTTTGTTATTTTAGGCCTTTGATAGCCTGTCTGCGGCCCCTACTTGCAATACTCCTCCACTGACCACAATGCTGCCTGCCTGTGTATCCATGTAACCGATTTAAAACTGCCATGCCTGCCTATTGTTTGTTATTTAAGGCCTTTGATAGCCTGTCTGTGGCCCCTACTTGCAATACTCCTCCACTGACCACAATGCTGCCTGCCTGTGTATCCATGTAACCGATTTAAAACTGCCATGCCTGCCTATTGTTTGTTATTTTAGGCCTTTGTTAGCCTGTCTGCCGCCCCTACTTTCAATACTCCTCCACTGACCACAATGCTGCCTGCCTGTGTATCCATGTAACCGATTTAAAACTGCCATGCCTGCCTATTGTTTGTTATTTAAGGCCTTTGATAGCCTGTCTGCGGCCACTACTTGCAATACTCCTCCACTGACCACAATGCTGCCTGCCTGTGTATCCATGTAACCGATTTAAAACTGCCATGCCTGCCTATTGTTTGTTATTTTAGGCCTTTGTTAGCCTGTCTGCGGCCCCTACTTTCAATCCTCCTCCACTGACCACAATGCTGCCTGGAGTGCCTGCCTGTGTATCCATGTAACCGATTTAAAACTGCCATGCCTGCCTATTGTTTGTTATTTTAGGCCTTTGTTAGCCTGCCTGCGGCCCCTTCTTTCAATACTCCTCCACTGACCACAATGCTGCCTGGAGTCCCTGCCTGTGTATCCATGTAACGATTTAAAACTGCCATGCCTGCCTATTGTTTGTTATTTTAGGCCTTTGATAGCCTGTCTGCGGCCCCTACCTGCAATACTCCTCCACTGACCACAATGCTGCCTGCCTGTGTATCCATGTAACCGATTTAAAACTGCCATGCCTGCCTATTGTTTGTTATTTTAGGCCTTTGATAGCCTGTCTGTGGCCCCTACTTGCAATACTCCTCCACTGACCACAATGCTGCCTGCCTGTGTATCCATGTAACCAATTTAAAACTGCCATGCCTGCCTATTGTTTGTTATTTAAGGCCTTTGATAGCCTGTCTGTGGCCCCTACTTGCAATACTCCTCCACTGACCACAATGCTGCATGCCTGTGTATCCATGTAACCGATTTAAAACTGCCATGCCTGCCTATTGTTTGTTATTTTAGGCCTTTGTTAGCCTGTCTGCGGCCCCTACTTTCAATACTCCTCCACTGACCACAATGCTGCCTGCCTGTGTATCCATGTAACCGATTTAAAACTGCCATGCCTGCCTATTGTTTGTTATTTAAGGCCTTTGATAGCCTGTCTGCGGCCCCTACTTGCAATACTCCTCCACTGACCACAATGCTGCCTGCCTGTGTATCCATGTAACCGATTTAAAACTGCCATGTCTGCCTATTGTTTGTTATTTTAGGCCTTTGATAGCCTGTCTGCGGCCCGTACATGCAATACTCCTCCACTGACCACAATGCTGCCTGCCTGTGTATCCATGTAACTGATTTAAAACTGCCATGCCTGACTATTGTTTGTTATTTTAGGCCTTTGATAGCCTGTCTGCGGCCCCTACTTTCAATACTCCTCCACTGACCACAATGCTGCCTGCCTGTGTATCCATGTAACCGATTTAAAACTGCCATGACTGCCTATTGTTTGTTATTTAAGGCCTTTGATAGCCTGTCTGCGGCCCCTACTTGCAATACTCCTCCACTGACCACAATGCTGCCTGCCTGTGTATCCATGTAACCGATTTAAAACTGCCATGCCTGCCTATTGTTTGTTATTTTAGGCCTTTGTTAGCCTGTCTGTGGCCCCTACTTTCAATACTCCTCCACTGACCACAATGCTGCCTGGAGTCCCTGCCTGTGTGTCCATGTAACCGATTTAAAACTGCCATGACTGCCTATTGTTTGTTATTTAAGGCCTTTGATAGCCTGTCTGCGGCCCCTACTTGCAATACTCCTCCACTGACCACAATGCTGCCTGCCTGTGTATCCATGTAACCGATTTAAAACTGCCATGCCTGCCTATTGTTTGTTATTTTAGGCCTTTGATAGCCTGTCTGCGGCCCCTACTTGCAATACTCCTAAACTGACCACAATGCTGCCTGCCTGTGTATCCATGTAACCGATTTAAAACTGCCATGCCTGCCTATTGTTTGTTATTTAAGGCCTTTGATAGCCTGTCTGTGGCCCCTACTTGCAATACTCCTCCACTGACCACAATGCTGCCTGCCTGTGTATCCATGTAACCGATTTAAAACTGCCATGCCTGCCTATTGTTTGTTATTTTAGGCCTTTGTTAGCCTGTCTGCCGCCCCTACTTTCAATACTCCTCCACTGACCACAATGCTGCCTGCCTGTGTATCCATGTAACCGATTTAAAACTGCCATGCCTGCCTATTGTTTGTTATTTAAGGCCTTTGATAGCCTGTCTGCGGCCACTACTTGCAATACTCCTCCACTGACCACAATGCTGCCTGCCTGTGTATCCATGTAACCGATTTAAAACTGCCATGCCTGCCTATTGTTTGTTATTTTTGGCCTTTGTTAGCCTGTCTGCGGCCCCTACTTTCAATACTCTCCACTGACCAAAATGCTGCCTGGAGTGCCTCCCTGTGTATCCATGTAACCGACTTAAAACTGCCATGCCTGCCTATTGTTTGTTATTTTAGGCCTTTGTTAGCCTGTCTGCGGCCCCTACTTTCAATACTCCTCCACTGACCACAATGCTTGCTGGAGTGCCTGCCTGTGTATCCATGTAACCGATTTAAAACTGCCATGCCTGCCTATTGTTTGTTATTTTAGGCCTTTGATAGCCTGTCTGCGGCCCCTACTTGCAATACTCCTCCACTGACCACAATGCTGCCTGCCTGTGTATCCATGTAACCGATTTAAAACTGCCATGCCTGCCTATTGTTTGTTATTTAAGGCCTTTGATAGCCTGTCTGTGGCCCCTACTTGCAATACTCCTCCACTGACCACAATGCTGCCTGCCTGTGTATCCATGTAACCGATATAAAACTGCCATGTCTGCCTATTGTTTGTTATTTTAGGCCTTTGTTAGCCTGTCTGCCGCCCCTACTTTCAATACTCCTCCACTGACCACAATGCTGCCTGCCTGTGTATCCATGTAACCGATTTAAAACTGCCATGCCTGCCTATTGTTTATTTAAGGCCTTTGATAGCCTGTCTGCGGCCCCTACTTGCAATACTCCTCCACTGACCACAATGCTGCCTGCCTGTGTATCCATGTAACCGATTTAAATCTGCCATGCCTGCCTATTGTTTGTTATTTTAGGCCTTTGATAGCCTGTCTGCGGCCCCTACTTGCAATACTCCTCCACTGACCACAATGCTGCCTGGAGTGCCTGCCTGTGTATCCATGTAACCAATTTAAAACTGCCATGCCTGCCTATTGTTTGTTATTTTAGGCCTTTGATAGCCTGTCTGCGGCCCCTACTTGCAATACTCCTCCACTGACCACAATGCTGCCTGCCTGTGTATCCATGTAACCGATTTAAAACTGCCATGCCTGCCTATTGTTTGTTATTTAAGGCCTTTGATAGCCTGTCTGCGGCCCCTACTTGCAATACTCCTCCACTGACCACAATGCTGCCTGCCTGTGTATCCATGTAACCGATTTAAAACTGCCATGTCTGCCTATTGTTTGTTATTTTAGGCCTTTGATAGCCTGTCTGCGGCCCGTACATGCAATACTCCTCCACTGACCACAATGCTGCCTGCCTGTGTATCCATGTAACTGATTTAAAACTGCCATGCCTGACTATTGTTTGTTATTTTAGGCCTTTGATAGCCTGTCTGCGGCCCCTACTTTCAATACTCCTCCACTGACCACAATGCTGCCTGCCTGTGTATCCATGTAACCGATTTAAAACTGCCATGACTGCCTATTGTTTGTTATTTAAGGCCTTTGATAGCCTGTCTGCGGCCCCTACTTGCAATACTCCTCCACTGACCACAATGCTGCCTGCCTGTGTATCCATGTAACCGATTTAAAACTGCCATGCCTGCCTATTGTTTGTTATTTTAGGCCTTTGTTAGCCTGTCTGTGGCCCCTACTTTCAATACTCCTCCACTGACCACAATGCTGCCTGGAGTCCCTGCCTGTGTGTCCATGTAACCGATTTAAAACTGCCATGACTGCCTATTGTTTGTTATTTAAGGCCTTTGATAGCCTGTCTGCGGCCCCTACTTGCAATACTCCTCCACTGACCACAATGCTGCCTGCCTGTGTATCCATGTAACCGATTTAAAACTGCCATGCCTGCCTATTGTTTGTTATTTTAGGCCTTTGATAGCCTGTCTGCGGCCCCTACTTGCAATACTCCTCCACTGACCACAATGCTGCCTGCCTGTGTATCCATGTAACCGATTTAAAACTGCCATGCCTGCCTATTGTTTGTTATTTAAGGCCTTTGATAGCCTGTCTGTGGCCCCTACTTGCAATACTCCTCCACTGACCACAATGCTGCCTGCCTGTGTATCCATGTAACCGATTTAAAACTGCCATGCCTGCCTATTGTTTGTTATTTTAGGCCTTTGTTAGCCTGTCTGCCGCCCCTACTTTCAATACTCCTCCACTGACCACAATGCTGCCTGCCTGTGTATCCATGTAACCGATTTAAAACTGCCATGCCTGCCTATTGTTTGTTATTTAAGGCCTTTGATAGCCTGTCTGCGGCCACTACTTGCAATACTCCTCCACTGACCACAATGCTGCCTGCCTGTGTATCCATGTAACCGATTTAAAACTGCCATGCCTGCCTATTGTTTGTTATTTTAGGCCTTTGTTAGCCTGTCTGCGGCCCCTACTTTCAATCCTCCTCCACTGACCACAATGCTGCCTGGAGTCCCTGCCTGTGTATCCATGTAACGATTTAAAACTGCCATGCCTGCCTATTGTTTGTTATTTTAGGCCTTTGATAGCCTGTCTGCGGCCCCTACCTGCAATACTCCTCCACTGACCACAATGCTGCCTGCCTGTGTATCCATGTAACCGATTTAAAACTGCCATGCCTGCCTATTGTTTGTTATTTTAGGCCTTTGATAGCCTGTCTGTGGCCCCTACTTGCAATACTCCTCCACTGACCACAATGCTGCCTGCCTGTGTATCCATGTAACCAATTTAAAACTGCCATGCCTGCCTATTGTTTGTTATTTAAGGCCTTTGATAGCCTGTCTGTGGCCCCTACTTGCAATACTCCTCCACTGACCACAATGCTGCATGCCTGTGTATCCATGTAACCGATTTAAAACTGCCATGCCTGCCTATTGTTTGTTATTTTAGGCCTTTGTTAGCCTGTCTGCGGCCCCTACTTTCAATACTCCTCCACTGACCACAATGCTGCCTGCCTGTGTATCCATGTAACCGATTTAAAACTGCCATGCCTGCCTATTGTTTGTTATTTAAGGCCTTTGATAGCCTGTCTGCGGCCCCTACTTGCAATACTCCTCCACTGACCACAATGCTGCCTGCCTGTGTATCCATGTAACCGATTTAAAACTGCCATGTCTGCCTATTGTTTGTTATTTTAGGCCTTTGATAGCCTGTCTGCGGCCCGTACATGCAATACTCCTCCACTGACCACAATGCTGCCTGCCTGTGTATCCATGTAACTGATTTAAAACTGCCATGCCTGACTATTGTTTGTTATTTTAGGCCTTTGATAGCCTGTCTGCGGCCCCTACTTTCAATACTCCTCCACTGACCACAATGCTGCCTGCCTGTGTATCCATGTAACCGATTTAAAACTGCCATGACTGCCTATTGTTTGTTATTTAAGGCCTTTGATAGCCTGTCTGCGGCCCCTACTTGCAATACTCCTCCACTGACCACAATGCTGCCTGCCTGTGTATCCATGTAACCGATTTAAAACTGCCATGCCTGCCTATTGTTTGTTATTTTAGGCCTTTGTTAGCCTGTCTGTGGCCCCTACTTTCAATACTCCTCCACTGACCACAATGCTGCCTGGAGTCCCTGCCTGTGTGTCCATGTAACCGATTTAAAACTGCCATGACTGCCTATTGTTTGTTATTTAAGGCCTTTGATAGCCTGTCTGCGGCCCCTACTTGCAATACTCCTCCACTGACCACAATGCTGCCTGCCTGTGTATCCATGTAACCGATTTAAAACTGCCATGCCTGCCTATTGTTTGTTATTTTAGGCCTTTGATAGCCTGTCTGCGGCCCCTACTTGCAATACTCCTCCACTGACCACAATGCTGCCTGCCTGTGTATCCATGTAACCGATTTAAAACTGCCATGCCTGCCTATTGTTTGTTATTTAAGGCCTTTGATAGCCTGTCTGTGGCCCCTACTTGCAATACTCCTCCACTGACCACAATGCTGCCTGCCTGTGTATCCATGTAACCGATTTAAAACTGCCATGCCTGCCTATTGTTTGTTATTTTAGGCCTTTGTTAGCCTGTCTGCCGCCCCTACTTTCAATACTCCTCCACTGACCACAATGCTGCCTGCCTGTGTATCCATGTAACCGATTTAAAACTGCCATGCCTGCCTATTGTTTGTTATTTAAGGCCTTTGATAGCCTGTCTGCGGCCACTACTTGCAATACTCCTCCACTGACCACAATGCTGCCTGCCTGTGTATCCATGTAACCGATTTAAAACTGCCATGCCTGCCTATTGTTTGTTATTTTAGGCCTTTGTTAGCCTGTCTGCGGCCCCTACTTTCAATCCTCCTCCACTGACCACAATGCTGCCTGGAGTGCCTGCCTGTGTATCCATGTAACCGATTTAAAACTGCCATGCCTGCCTATTGTTTGTTATTTTAGGCCTTTGTTAGCCTGCCTGCGGCCCCTACTTTCAATACTCCTCCACTGACCACAATGCTGCCTGGAGTCCCTGCCTGTGTATCCATGTAACGATTTAAAACTGCCATGCCTGCCTATTGTTTGTTATTTTAGGCCTTTGATAGCCTGTCTGCGGCCCCTACCTGCAATACTCCTCCACTGACCACAATGCTGCCTGCCTGTGTATCCATGTAACCGATTTAAAACTGCCATGCCTGCCTATTGTTTGTTATTTTAGGCCTTTGATAGCCTGTCTGTGGCCCCTACTTGCAATACTCCTCCACTGACCACAATGCTGCCTGCCTGTGTATCCATGTAACCAATTTAAAACTGCCATGCCTGCCTATTGTTTGTTATTTAAGGCCTTTGATAGCCTGTCTGTGGCCCCTACTTGCAATACTCCTCCACTGACCACAATGCTGCATGCCTGTGTATCCATGTAACCGATTTAAAACTGCCATGCCTGCCTATTGTTTGTTATTTTAGGCCTTTGTTAGCCTGTCTGCGGCCCCTACTTTCAATACTCCTCCACTGACCACAATGCTGCCTGCCTGTGTATCCATGTAACCGATTTAAAACTGCCATGCCTGCCTATTGTTTGTTATTTAAGGACTTTGATAGCCTGTCTGCGGCCCCTACTTGCAATACTCCTCCACTGACCACAATGCTGCCTGCCTGTGTATCCATATAACCGATTTAAAACTGCCATGCCTGCCTATTGTTTGTTATTTTTGGCCTTTGTTAGCCTGTCTCCGGCCCCTACTTTCAATACTCCTCCACTGACCACAATGCTGCCTGGAGTGCCTCCCTGTGTATCCATGTAACCGATTTCAAACTGCCATGCCTGCCTATTGTTTGTTATTTTAGGCCTTTGTTAGCCTGTCTGTGGCCCCTACTTTCAATACTCCTCCACTGACCACAATGCTGCCTGGAGTCCCTGCCTGTGTGTCCATGTAACCGATTTAAAACTGCCATGACTGCCTATTGTTTGTTATTTAAGGCCTTTGATAGCCTGTCTGCGGCCCCTACTTGCAATACTCCTCCACTGACCACAATGCTGCCTGCCTGTGTATCCATGTAACCGATTTAAAACTGCCATGCCTGCCTATTGTTTGTTATTTTAGGCCTTTGATAGCCTGTCTGCGGCCCCTACTTGCAATACTCCTCCACTGACCACAATGCTGCCTGCCTGTGTATCCATGTAACCGATTTAAAACTGCCATGCCTGCCTATTGTTTGTTATTTAAGGCCTTTGATAGCCTGTCTGTGGCCCCTACTTGCAATACTCCTCCACTGACCACAATGCTGCCTGCCTGTGTATCCATGTAACCGAATTAAAACTGCCATGCCTGCCTATTGTTTGTTATTTTAGGCCTTTGTTAGCCTGTCTGCCGCCCCTCCTTTCAATACTCCTCCACTGACCACAATGCTGCCTGCCTGTGTATCCATGTAACCGATTTAAAACTGCCATGCCTGCCTATTGTTTGTTATTTAAGGCCTTTGATAGCCTGTCTGCGGCCACTACTTGCAATACTCCTCCACTGACCACAATGCTGCCTGCCTGTGTATCCATGTAACCGATTTAAAACTGCCATGCCTGCCTATTGTTTGTTATTTTAGGCCTTTGTTAGCCTGTCTGCGGCCCCTACTTTCAATCCTCCTCCACTGACCACAATGCTGCCTGGAGTGCCTGCCTGTGTATCCATGTAACCGATTTAAAACTGCCATGCCTGCCTATTGTTTGTTATTTTAGGCCTTTGTTAGCCTGCCTGCGGCCCCTACTTTCAATACTCCTCCACTGACCACAATGCTGCCTGGAGTCCCTGCCTGTGTATCCATGTAACGATTTAAAACTGCCATGCCTGCCTATTGTTTGTTATTTTAGGCCTTTGATAGCCTGTCTGCGGCCCCTACCTGCAATACTCCTCCACTGACCACAATGCTGCCTGCCTGTGTATCCATGTAACCGATTTAAAACTGCCATGCCTGCCTATTGTTTGTTATTTTAGGCCTTTGATAGCCTGTCTGTGGCCCCTACTTGCAATACTCCTCCACTGACCACAATGCTGCCTGCCTGTGTATCCATGTAACCAATTTAAAACTGCCATGCCTGCCTATTGTTTGTTATTTAAGGCCTTTGATAGCCTGTCTGTGGCCCCTACTTGCAATACTCCTCCACTGACCACAATGCTGCATGCCTGTGTATCCATGTAACCGATTTAAAACTGCCATGCCTGCCTATTGTTTGTTATTTTAGGCCTTTGTTAGCCTGTCTGCGGCCCCTACTTTCAATACTCCTCCACTGACCACAATGCTGCCTGCCTGTGTATCCATGTAACCGATTTAAAACTGCCATGCCTGCCTATTGTTTGTTATTTAAGGACTTTGATAGCCTGTCTGCGGCCCCTACTTGCAATACTCCTCCACTGACCACAATGCTGCCTGCCTGTGTATCCATATAACCGATTTAAAACTGCCATGCCTGCCTATTGTTTGTTATTTTTGGCCTTTGTTAGCCTGTCTCCGGCCCCTACTTTCAATACTCCTCCACTGACCACAATGCTGCCTGGAGTGCCTCCCTGTGTATCCATGTAACCGATTTCAAACTGCCATGCCTGCCTATTGTTTGTTATTTTAGGCCTTTGTTAGCCTGTCTGCGGCCCCTACTTTCAATACTCCTCCACTGACCACAATGTTGCCTGGAGTGCCTGCCTGTGTATCCATGTAACCGAATTAAAACTGCCATGCCTGCCTATTGTTTGTTATTTTAGGCCTTTGATAGCCTGTCTGCGGCCCCTACTTGCAATACTCCTCCACTGACCACAATGCTGCCTGCCTGTGTATCCATGTAACCGATTTAAAACTGCCATGCCTGCCTATTGTTTGTTATTTTAGGCCTTTGATAGCCTGTCTGCGGCCCCTACTTGCAATACTCCTCCACTGACCACAATGCTGCCTGGAGTGCCTGCCTGTGTATCCATGTAACCGATTTAAAACTTCCATGCCTGACTATTGTTTGTTATTTTAGGCCTTTGTTAGCCTGTCTGCGGCCCCTACTTGCAATACTCCTCCACTGACCACAATGCTGCCTGCCTGTGTATCCATGTAACCGATTTAACCCTTGTCAGGCTGCATAATTTTACAACCTTAACAGGCTGCATAGGTACAATTGTACCTTCACATATACCTCCACTGTGGGAAGACTTTACTTGGTTTCAGAAACTAAAGTTCATTCAGCTACAAATGTTATGCTGATATCTATTGTTCAGTGTTGTTACTGGTCACTTATGTTGCTGTCAATTAAGTTAATTCAAACTGGGAGTGGCTTCTACTTGTCTTCCTGCCTCCCTCCTCTCATTAGCCATTTTGCTGTTCATCTCATTGCTGTGAGCACACATTTCTAGGCTTGTGAAGTCTTCAATTTCTTGGAAACGAAGGTAGGAAAGTCTCACAGCATCTAACAGCCAGTTATACCTTTATTCTCATTATGTGGGGACAGAACAGTCAAATTGTCTTTCAGCCTGGACTTGGCTTACATATATTTTGTATGAAACTTATCACTATAGGTATAATTTTTATACGAAAAATGGATAATAATTAGTATCTACATATTGTTTTACGATGTTTTATTTATATTCAGCACAAAATACGAAGCCAAAATTCATCTAGCAAGTCATCATGAGTGATAGTAATGCTGGATCTAGTTTCCGCCATAATCCAAGAAAACGTGTTTGCAGGTTAGTATAATTTTGTGAAAAGCCAATAATGTAGTATTTCGGAAAATTATTTATTTTACATTTTTTCATATTTACAGATTTACGTCTGATGAAATAATGCGAATGCTAGAAGAATCTGATTCTGAGCATGAGGATGAACCATATGTTGCATCTGATGATGAAAACTATGTACCACAAGTGGATGTTACTGAAGAAGATTCAGACATTGAACAAGAAATGGTCATAGAGCATGAAAATGAATACGAATCAGACGAAAGTGTTGAGGATGATTCTGTGCCTCAAAGTGCAGGCGACATTTGGACTGCTAAGGATGAAACTCAATGGTGCAGTAATCCACTGCCAAATGCACAAACAAAATCTCGTAATGTCCTACGACAAAGAGGTGGCCCTGCAGCAATCAGCAACCTATATACAGCAAAAGAGCTATTCAAGTCCATCATGACTCCCGAGATGTGTGACATCATATTACGGGAAACGAATCGAAAGGCCAAGAGAGTTTGTGATGCTTACAACAACGAACTGGTACAACGTTTTCCTGATTCTTCCAAACGGCCACCACAAAAAACATTCAAGCAATTTACTGAAACTGAACTTCATGCATTTTTGGGCATACTGATTGCTGCTGGTGTGCACAGAGCCAACAAAGAGAATCTGGAGGAAATGTGGAATGTTGCTGCTCTGCCTCTTATACGTGCAGCCATGTCTCGTGACCGCTTCAAGATGATACTCAGATTTATCAGGTTTGACAACGAAAATACACGTGCAGAACGTGTGCAAACAGATAAAGCTGCACCAATACGGGACATCTGGACAATGCTGAACAGTAATCTGGAGAGAGCCTACAAGCCATATCATTGTATCACCGTCGACGAGCAATTATTTCCATTTAGAGGTCATACTAAATTTACCCAGTATATACCTTCAAAACCAGCTAAATATGGCATAAAGATTTTCTGGGCTTGTGACTCATCAAATGCCTACCCTTTACAAGGTCAGCTCTACACTGGGAAACCAACTGATGGTCCTCGACAAGTAAACATTGGAGAACGAACAGTATTGGACCTAGTGAGCTCGTATAAAGGCTCTGGAAGAAATGTCACCACCGATAACTTCTTTACAACCATGGAACTAGCTAAGGTATTGAACTCCTGGAACATGACACTAGTTGGTACAGTGAGAAAAAACAAAAGGTTCCTACCTAACAACATGCAGCCTGCCAAAGAAAGGCCTGTAAACTCGACAAATTTTGCCTACAATCATGATGCAACAGTCTGTTCATATGTACCAAAGAAGAACAAATCAGTCGTGCTTCTATCATCTATGCACATGACGGGAGAAGTTGAAGAGACACTAGCAGCCAAGCCAGAGATAATAAAATACTACAACATAACAAAAGGTGGCGTTGATGTTATGGATAAAATGTTGGGAGAGTACACTGTGAAACGACGAACATCACGTTGGACTTTGGCATTTTTCTACAATATGATTGATGTCAGTGGGTTAGCATCCTACATCATCTACAGAGAACACAATCCAAGCTTCAGGGCAAAGGATCAACGAAGAAAGTTCCTGAAAGATCTCGCAAATCAGCTGTGTATGATTGCAATTGAAGATCGTAGTACAAACAAAATGATAATGAGAAACCATTTTCTTCGAGGTGCAGTAGAAATGGTGCTTGGACGATGCATTGTGGTAGCATCGCAGCCAGCAGCTGGCCCCAACATACCTCATGGTAGTCGTGGACCCTCCCCTGTTGTTGGTAGTTGCTATGTCTGCAGAGACCTGAGGCGAAAACAACGCAAGACTAGAAAGTCTTGTGTGGTTTGTGTGAAACCCATTTGCGATGAACACTCTGTAGCAAAGCCAACATGCATTACTTGCAAAGAAAATCAATAAAAAAAAGTTTCTTACATTTTCTTTTATAATGTAAATGAACAGTTTTTTACTTGTTTATAATAGTTAAATAGCATTATCATTAAAAAAAAATTTATGCTTTTTCCCTTGCATTATCTTCATTCAAAATATATGAGGTACATTTGTACCTATGCAGCTTGTTATGGATGCAAAAAGATCTCGACCCCTTATCTCGGAAGCGGGTGGAGATATTTTATTGAAATTTGGCCAATATATTCTGGACCAAAAATGTAGAGATGTCACGAAATTTCAGCCCTCTACGTCTTTTCAAAAAAAAGTTATTGCAATTTTAAAACGGAATAGTTACAATTGTACCTATTCAGCCGGATAAGGGTTAAAACTGCCATGCCTGCCTATTGTTTGTTATTTTAGGCCTTTGATAGCCTGTCTGCGGCCCCTACTTGCAATACTCCTCCACTGACCACAATGCTGCCTGGAGTGCCTGCCTGTGTATCCATGTAACCGATTTAAAACTGCCATGCCTGCCTATTGTTTGTTATTTTAGGCCTTTGTTAGCCTGTCTGCGGCCCCTACTTTCAATACTCCTCCACTGACCACAATGCTGCCTGCCTGTGTATCCATGTAACCAATTTAAAACTGCCATGCCTGCCTATTGTTTGTTATTTAAGGCCTTTGATAGCCTGTCTGCGGCCCCTACTTGCAATACTCCTCCACTGACCACAATGCTGCCTGCCTGTGTATCCATGTAACCGATTTAAATCTGCCATGCCTGACTATTGTTTGTTATTTTAGGCCTTTGTTAGCCTGTCTGCGGCCCCTACTTGCAATACTCCTCCACTGACCACAATGCTGCCTGCCTGTGTATCCATGTAACCGATTTAAAACTGCCATGCCTGCCTATTGTTTGTTATTTTAGGCCTTTGATAGCCTGTCTGCGGCCCCTACTTGCAATACTCCTCCACTGACCACAATGCTGCCTGGAGTGCCTGCCTGTGTATCCATGTAACTGATTTAAAACTGCCATGCCTGCCTATTGTTTGTTATTTTAGGCCTTTGATAGCCTGTCTGCGGCCCCTACCTGCAATACTCCTCCACTGACCACAATGCTGCCTGCCTGTGTATCCATGTAACCGATTTAAAACTGCCATGCCTGCCTATTGTTTGTTATTTTAGGCCTTTGATAGCCTGTCTGCGGCCCCTACTTGCAATACTCCTCCACTGACCACAATGCTGCCTGCCTGTGTATCCATGTAACCGTTTTAAAACTGCCATGCCTGCCTATTGTTTGTTATTTAAGGCCTTTGATAGCCTGTCTGCGGCCCCTACTTGCAATACTCCTCCACTGACCACAATGCTGCCTGCCTGTGTATCCATGTAACCGATTTAAAACTGCCATGTCTGTTATGACCCCAATGGCGAGGGTCTCAGAGGAACGTGGAAGTCTGCAGAATACAAAAATCCAGCTCATAGGGCAGTGGTAGCTGGGTTGACCATATATCTACTCCTAACGCCAACACTAGAAGTAGCCGGGGATCATTCCTACGTTGATTCTAGATGACACGCTCCAGCCGGAGAATCTAGCTACCCCTAGTAGAGGAAAACAAAAGACCTTTCTTGCCTCCAGAGAAGGGGACCCCAAAGCTGGATAGAAGCCCCCCACAAATAATAACGGTGAGGTAAGAGGAAATGACAAACACAGAAATGAACCAGGTTTAGCACAGAGAGGCCCACTTACTGATAGCAGAATAAAGAAAGGTAACTTATATGGTCAACAAAAACCCTATCAAAATCCACACTGGAAATTCAAGAACCCCCGAACCGTCTAACGGTCCGGGGGAAGAACACCAGCCCCCTAGAGCTTCCAGCAAAGGTCAGGATATATATTTGGAACAAGCTGGACAAAAATACAAAACCAAAACAAAATAGCAAAAAGCAAAAAGCGGACTTAGCTGATATAACTGGAACCAGGATCAGTAGACAAGAGCACAGCAGACTAGCTCTGATAACTACGTTGCCAGGCATTGAACTGAAGGTCCAGGGAGCTTAAATAGCAACACCCTTAACTAACGACCCAGGTGCGGATAAAAGGAATGACAGAAAAACCAGAGTCAAAAAACTAGTAACCACTAGAGGGAGCAAAAAGTAAATTCACAACAGTACCCCCCCCTTAGTGAGGGGTCACCGAACCCTCACCACGACCACCAGGGCGATCAGGATGAGCGGCATGAAAGGCACGAACTAAATCGGCCGCATGAACATCAGAGGCGACCACCCAGGAATTATCCTCCTGACCATAGCCCTTCCACTTGACCAGGTACTGAAGCCTCCGCCTGGAGAGGCGAGAATCCAAGATCTTCTCCACCACGTACTCCAACTCGCCCTCAACCAACACCGGAGCAGGAGGCTCAGCAGAAGGAACTATAGGCACAATGTACCGCCGCAACAAGGACCTATGAAATACATTGTGAATAGCAAACGACACAGGAAGATCCAGACGAAAAGATACAGGATTAAGGATTTCCAATATCTTGTAAGGCCCAATAAAACGAGGTTTAAATTTGGGAGAGGAGACCTTCATAGGAACAAAGCGGGAAGAAAGCCATACCAAATCCCCAACGCGTAGTCGGGGACCCACACCGCGGCGGCGGTTGGCAAAGCGCTGAGCCCTCTCCTGTGACAACTTCAAGTTGTCCACCACATGATTCCAGATCCGCTGCAACCTATCCACCACAGAATCCACCCCAGGACAGTCAGAAGGCTCCACATGACCCGAAGAAAAGCGAGGATGGAAACCAGAGTTGCAGAAAAAAGGCGAAACCAAGGTGGTGGAACTAGCCCGATTATTAAGGGCAAACTCAGCCAACGGCAAGAATGTCACCCAATCGTCCTGATCAGCAGAGACAAAACACCTCAAATAAGCCTCCAAAGTCTGATTGGTTCGCTCCGTCTGTCCATTAGTCTGAGGATGGAAAGCAGACGAAAACGACAAATCAATGCCCATCCTACTACAAAAGGATCGCCAGAATCTGGAAACGAACTGGGATCCTCTGTCTGACACAATATTCTCAGGGATGCCGTGCAAACGAACCACGTTCTGGAAAAACACAGGAACCAGATCGGAAGAGGAAGGCAGCTTAGGCAAAGGAACCAAATGGACCATCTTTGAGAAGCGATCACATATCACCCAGATAACGGACATGCCCTGGGATAGCGGAAGATCAGAAATGAAATCCATGGAGATATGTGTCCAAGGTCTCTTCGGGACAGGCAAGGGCAAGAGCAAACCGCTGGCACGAGAACAGCAAGGCTTAGCTCGAGCACAAGTCCCACAGGACTGCACAAATGACCGCACATCCCTTGACAAGGAAGGCCACCAAAAGGACCTGGCCACCAGATCTCTGGTGCCAAAAATTCCCGGGTGACCTGCCAACACCGAGGAATGAACCTCGGAAATGACTCTGCTGGTCCACTTATCCGGGACAAACAGTCTGTCAGGTGGACAAGACTCAGGCCTATCAGCCTGAAATCTCTGCAACACACGTCGCAGATCCGGAGAAATAGCTGACAAGATAACTCCATCTTTAAGAATACCAACAGGATCAGCGACTCCAGGAGCATCAGGCACAAAGCTCCTAGAAAGAGCATCGGCCTTCACATTCTTTGAACCTGGTAAATACGAGACAACAAAATCAAAGCGGGAGAAAAACAATGACCAGCGGGCCTGTCTCGGATTAAGGCGTTTAGCAGACTCGAGATACATCAGATTTTTGTGATCAGTCAAGACCACCACACGATGCTTAGCACCCTCGAGCCAATGACGCCACTCCTCAAATGCCCATTTCATGGCCAACAACTCCCGATTGCCCACATCATAATTTCGCTCGGCAGGCGAAAACTTCCTAGAGAAAAAGGCACAAGGTTTCATAACAGAGCAACCAGGGCCTCTCTGCGACAAAACGGCCCCTGCTCCAATCTCTGAAGCATCCACCTCAACCTGAAAGGGAAGTGAGACATCGGGCTGGCACAAAACAGGCGCCGAAGTAAACCGGCGTTTCAACTCCTGGAAAGCCTCCACGGCAGCAGGAGCCCAGTTAGCTACATCGGAGCCCTTCTTGGTCATATCCGTCAAAGGTTTCACAATGCTAGAAAAATTAGCGATAAAACGACGGTAGAAGTTAGCGAAACCCAAGAACTTCTGTAGACTCTTAACTGACGAGGGCTGAGTCCAATCAAGAATAGCTCGGACCTTGACTGGGTCCATCTCCACAACAGAAGGGGAAAAAATGAACCCCAAAAAGGGAACCTTCTGTACACCAAAGAGACACTTTGAGCCCTTGACAAACAAAGAATTTTCACGCAAAATTTTAAAGACCAACCTGACCTGCTCCACATGCGAATCCCAATTATCAGAAAAAACCAAAATATCATCCAGATAAACAATCAAAAATTTATCCAGATACTTCCGGAAAATGTCATGCATAAAGGACTGAAAAACTGAAGGCGCATTGGAGAGCCCAAAAGGCATCACCAAGTACTCAAAATGACCTTCGGGCGTATTGAATGCGGTTTTCCATTCATCACCTTGCTTAATGCGCACAAGGTTGTACGCACCACGAAGATCTATCTTGGTGAACCACTTGGCACCTTTAATCCGGGCAAACAAGTCAGACAACAGCGGTAAAGGATACTGAAATTTGACAGTGATCTTATTTAAAAGCCGATAATCAATACAAGGTCTCAAAGATCCGTCCTTTTTTGCCACAAAAAAGAATCCCGCACCAAGAGGGGAAGAAGACGGACGAATATGTCCTTTCTCTAGAGACTCCTTGATATATGAACGCATAGCGGTATGTTCAGGTACCGACAGATTAAACAGTCTTCCCTTAGGAAATTTACTGCCTGGGATCAAATCTATAGCACAGTCACAGTCCCTATGAGGAGGCAGTGCACTGGACTCAGACTCACTGAAGACATCCTGATAATCAGACAAATACTCCGGAACTTCCGAAGGCGTAGAAGAAGCAATAGACACAGGCAGGGAATCCCCATGAATACCACGACAGCCCCAACTTGAGACTGACATAGCCTTCCAGTCCAGGACTGGATTATGGGTCTGTAACCATGGCAGCCCTAAAACAACCAAATCATGCATTTTATGTAAAACCAGGAAACGTATCACCTCGCGGTGTTCAGGAGTCATGCACATGGTAACCTGTGTCCAATACTGCGGTTTATTTGCTGCCAATGGCGTAGCATCAATACCCCTAAGAGGAATAGGATTTTCCAATGGTTCAAGAGTAAATCCACAGCGCTTAGCAAATGACAGATCCATAAGACTCAGGGCAGCACCTGAATCTACAAACGCCATGACAGGAAAAGACGACAGTGAGCAAATTAAAGTTACAGACAGAATAAATTTAGGTTGCAAATTACCAACGGTGACAGGACTAACAACCTTAGCTATACGTTTAGAGCATGCTGAGATAATATGTGTAGAATCACCACAGTAGTAGCACAAGCCATTCCGGCGTCTATGAATTTTCCGCTCATTTCTAGTCAGGATTCTATCACATTGCATTAAATCAGGTGTCCGTTCAGACAACACCATGAGGGAATTTGCGATTTTTCTATCACATTGCACCGAATTAGGTGTCTGTTCAGACAACACCATGAGGGAATTTGCGGTTTTGCGCTCCCGCAACCGCCGGTCAATTTGAATAGCCAGTGCCATAGTATCATTCAGACCTGTGGGAATGGGAAAACCCACCATAACATTCTTAATGGCTTCAGAAAGGCCATTTCTAAAATTAGCGGCCAGTGCACACTCGTTCCAATGTGTCAGCACGGACCATTTCCGAAATTTTTGGCAGTACACTTCAGCCTCGTCCTGCCCCTGAGACATAGCCAGCAAGGCCTTTTCTGCCTGAATCTCAAGATTGGGTTCCTCATAAAGTAAACCGAGCGCCAGAAAAAACGCATCAAGATCAGCCAATGCCGGATCTCCTGGCGCCAGCGAAAAAGCCCAATCCTGAGGGTCGCCCCGTAAGAACGAAATAACAATTTTTACTTGCTGAGCAGAGTCTCCAGATGAACAGGGTCTCAGGGACAAAAACAATTTACAATTATTCACGAAATTCCTAAACTTAAACCTGTCTCCGGAAAACAGTTCAGGAATCGGTATTTTAGGTTCTGACCTAGGATTTCTGATAACATAGTCTTGTATGCCCTGCACACGAGTAGCCAGCTGGTCCACACTTGTAATCAAGGTCTGGACATTCATGTCTGCAGCAAGCATAGCCACTCTGAGGTAAAGGGGAAGAAGAAAAAAAAAAAAAAAAAAAAAACTCAGAATCTTCTTTCTTATAATCCCTCTTCTGCAATGCATTAAACATTTAATACTGGCCTGGCAAACTGTTATGACCCCAATGGCGAGGGTCTCAGAGGAACGTGGAAGTCTGCAGAATACAAAAATCCAGCTCATAGGGCAGTGGTAGCTGGGTTGACCATATATCTACTCCTAACGCCAACACTAGAAGTAGCCGGGGATCATTCCTACGTTGATTCTAGATGACACGCTCCAGCCGGAGAATCTAGCTACCCCTAGTAGAGGAAAACAAAAGACCTTTCTTGCCTCCAGAGAAGGGGACCCCAAAGCTGGATAGAAGCCCCCCACAAATAATAACGGTGAGGTAAGAGGAAATGACAAACACAGAAATGAACCAGGTTTAGCACAGAGAGGCCCACTTACTGATAGCAGAATAAAGAAAGGTAACTTATATGGTCAACAAAAACCCTATCAAAATCCACACTGGAAATTCAAGAACCCCCGAACCGTCTAACGGTCCGGGGGAAGAACACCAGCCCCCTAGAGCTTCCAGCAAAGGTCAGGATATATATTTGGAACAAGCTGGACAAAAATACAAAACCAAAACAAAATAGCAAAAAGCAAAAAGCGGACTTAGCTGATATAACTGGAACCAGGATCAGTAGACAAGAGCACAGCAGACTAGCTCTGATAACTACGTTGCCAGGCATTGAACTGAAGGTCCAGGGAGCTTAAATAGCAACACCCTTAACTAACGACCCAGGTGCGGATAAAAGGAATGACAGAAAAACCAGAGTCAAAAAACTAGTAACCACTAGAGGGAGCAAAAAGTAAATTCACAACACATGTCTGCCTATTGTTTGTTATTTTAGGCCTTTGATAGCCTGTCTGCGGCCCGTACTTGCAATACTCCTCCACTGACCACAATGCTGCCTGCCTGTGTATCCATGTAACCGATTTAAAACTGCCATGCCTGCCTATTGTTTGTTATTTTAGGCCTTTGATAGCCTGTCTGCGGCCCCTACTTTCAATACTCCTCCACTGACCACAATGCTGCCTGCCTGTGTATCCATGTAACCGATTTAAAACTGCCATGACTGCCTATTGTTTGTTATTTAAGGCCTTTGATAGCCTGTCTGCGGCCCCTACTTGCAATACTCCTCCACTGACCACAATGCTGCCTGCCTGTGTATCCATGTAACCGATTTAAAACTGCCATGCCTGCCTATTGTTTGTTATTTTGGGCCTTTGTTAGCCTGTCTGCGGCCCCTACTTTCAATACTCCTCCACTGACCACAATGCTGCCTGGAGTCCCTGCCTGTGTGTCTATGTAACCGATTTAAAACTGCCATGCCTGCCTATTGTTTGTTATTTAAGGCCTTTGATAGCCTGTCTGTGGCCCCTACTTGCAATACTCCTCCACTGACCACAATGCTGCCTGCCTGTGTATCCATGTAACCGATTTAAAACTGCCATGCCTGCCTATTGTTTGTTATTTTAGGCCTTTGTTAGCCTGTCTGCCGCCCCTACTTTCAATACTCCTCCACTGACCACAATGCTGCCTGCCTGTGTATCCATGTAACCGATTTAAAACTGCCATGCCTGCCTATTGTTTGTTATTTAAGGCCTTTGATAGCCTGTCTGCGGCCACTACTTGCAATACTCCTCCACTGACCACAATGCTGCCTGCCTGTGTATCCATGTAACCGATTTAAAACTGCCATGCCTGCCTATTGTTTGTTATTTTAGGCCTTTGATAGCCTGTCTGCGGCCCCTACTTGCAATACACCTCCACTGACCACAATGCTGCCTGCCTGTGTATCCATGTAACCGATTTAAAACTGCCATGCCTGCCTATTGTTTGTTATTTTTGGCCTTTGTTAGCCTGTCTGCGGCCCCTACTTTCAATACTCCTCCACTGACCACAATGCTGCTTGCCTGTGTATCCATGTAACCGATTTAAAACTGCCATGACTGCCTATTGTTTGTTATTTAAGGCCTTTGATAGCCTGTCTGCGGCCCCTACTTGCAATACTCCTCCACTGACCACAATTCTGCCTGGAGTCCCTACCTGTGTGTCCATGTAACCGATTTAAAACTGCCATGCCTGCCTATTGTTTGTTATTTTAGGCCTTTGTTAGCCTGTCTGCGGCCCCTACTTTCAATACTCCTCCACTGACCACAATGCTGCCTGCCTGTGTATCCATGTAACCGATTTAAAACTGCCATGCCTGCCTATTGTTTGTTATTTTTGGCCTTTGTTAGCCTGTCTGCGGCCCCTACTTTCAATACTCTCCACTGACCAAAATGCTGCCTGGAGTGCCTCCCTGTGTATCCATGTAACCGATTTAAAACTGCCATGCCTGCCTATTGTTTGTTATTTTAGGCCTGTGATAGGCTGTCTGCGGCCCCTACTTGCAATACTCCTCCACTGACCACAATGCTGCCTGCCTGTGTATCCATGTAACCGATTTAAAACTGCCATGCCTGCCTATTGTTTGTTATTTTAGGCCTTTGATAGCCTGTCTGCGGCCCCTACTTGCAATACTCCTCCACTGACCACAATGCTGCCTGCCTGTGTATCCATGTAACCGATTTAAAACTGCCATGCCTGCCTATTGTTTGTTATTTAAGGCCTTTGATAGCCTGTCTGTGGCCCCTACTTGCAATACTCCTCCACTGACCACAATGCTGCCTGCCTGTGTATCCATGTAACCGATATAAAACTGCCATGTCTGCCTATTGTTTGTTATTTTAGGCCTTTGTTAGCCTGTCTGCCGCCCCTACTTTCAATACTCCTCCACTGACCACAATGCTGCCTGCCTGTGTATCCATGTAACCGATTTAAAACTGCCATGCCTGCCTATTGTTTATTTAAGGCCTTTGATAGCCTGTCTGCGGCCCCTACTTGCAATACTCCTCCACTGACCACAATGCTGCCTGCCTGTGTATCCATGTAACCGATTTAAATCTGCCATGCCTGCCTATTGTTTGTTATTTTAGGCCTTTGTTAGCCTGTCTGCGGCCCCTACTTGCAATACTCCTCCACTGACCACAATGCTGCCTGGAGTGCGTGCCTGTGTATCCATGTAACCAATTTAAAACTGCCATGCCTGCCTATTGTTTGTTATTTTAGGCCTTTGATAGCCTGTCTGCGGCCCCTACTTGCAATACTCCTCCACTGACCACAATGCTGCCTGCCTGTGTATCCATGTAACCGATTTAAAACTGCCATGCCTGCCTATTGTTTGTTATTTAAGGCCTTTGATAGCCTGTCTGCGGCCCCTACTTGCAATACTCCTCCACTGACCACAATGCTGCCTGCCTGTGTATCCATGTAACCGATTTAAAACTGCCATGTCTGCCTATTGTTTGTTATTTTAGGCCTTTGATAGCCTGTCTGCGGCCCGTACATGCAATACTCCTCCACTGACCACAATGCTGCCTGCCTGTGTATCCATGTAACTGATTTAAAACTGCCATGCCTGCCTATTGTTTGTTATTTTAGGCCTTTGATAGCCTGTCTGCGGCCCCTACTTTCAATACTTCTCCACTGACCACAATGCTGCCTGCCTGTGTATCCATGTAACCGATTTAAAACTGCCATGACTGCCTATTGTTTGTTATTTAAGGCCTTTGATAGCCTGTCTGCGGCCCCTACTTGCAATACTCCTCCACTGACCACAATGCTGCCTGCCTGTGTATCCATGTAACCGATTTAAAACTGCCATGCCTGCCTATTGTTTGTTATTTTAGGCCTTTGTTAGCCTGTCTGTGGCCCCTACTTTCAATACTCCTCCACTGACCACAATGCTGCCTGGAGTCCCTGCCTGTGTGTCCATGTAACCGATTTAAAACTGCCATGACTGCCTATTGTTTGTTATTTAAGGCCTTTGATAGCCTGTCTGCGGCCCCTACTTGCAATACTCCTCCACTGACCACAATGCTGCCTGCCTGTGTATCCATGTAACCGATTTAAAACTGCCATGCCTGCCTATTGTTTGTTATTTTAGGCCTTTGATAGCCTGTCTGCGGCCCCTACTTGCAATACTCCTCCACTGACCACAATGCTGCCTGCCTGTGTATCCATGTAACCGATTTAAAACTGCCATGCCTGCCTATTGTTTGTTATTTAAGGCCTTTGATAGCCTGTCTGTGGCCCCTACTTGCAATACTCCTCCACTGACCACAATGCTGCCTGCCTGTGTATCCATGTAACCGATTTAAAACTGCCATGCCTGCCTATTGTTTGTTATTTTAGGCCTTTGTTATCCTGTCTGCCGCCCCTACTTTCAATACTCCTCCACTGACCACAATGCTGCCTGCCTGTGTATCCATGTAACCGATTTAAAACTGCCATGCCTGCCTATTGTTTGTTATTTAAGGCCTTTGATAGCCTGTCTGCGGCCACTACATGCAATACTCCTCCACTGACCACAATGCTGCCTGCCTGTGTATCCACGTAACCGATTTAAAACTGCCATGCCTGCCTATTGTTTGTTATTTTAGGCCTTTGATAGCCTGTCTGCGGCCCCTACCTGCAATACTCCTCCACTGACCACAATGCTGCCTGCCTGTGTATCCATGTAACCGATTTAAAACTGCCATGCCTGCCTATTGTTTGTTATTTTAGGCCTTTGATAGCCTGTCTGCGGCCCCTACTTGCAATACACCTCCACTGACCACAATGCTGCCTGCCTGTGTATCCATGTAACCGATTTAAAACTGCCATGCCTGCCTATTGTTTGTTATTTAAGGCCTTTGATAGCCTGTCTGTGGCCCCTACTTGCAATACTCCTCCACTGACCACAATGCTGCCTGCCTGTGTATCCATGTAACCGATTTAAAACTGCCATGCCTGCCTATTGTTTGTTATTTTAGGCCTTTGTTAGCCTGTCTGCGGCCCCTACTTGCAATACTCCTCCACTGACCACAATGCTTGCTGGAGTGCCTGCCTGTGTATCCATGTAACCGATTTAAAACTGCCATGCCTGCCTATTGTTTGTTATTTTAGGCCTTTGATAGGCTGTCTGCGGCCCCTACTTGCAATACTCCTCCACTGACCACAATGCTGCCTGCCTGTGTATCCATGTAACCGATTTAAAACTGCCATGCCTGCCTATTGTTTGTTTTTTTAGGCCTTTGATAGCCTGTCTGCGGCCCCTACTTGCAATACTCCTCCACTGACCACAATGCTGCCTGCCTGTGTATCCATGTAACCGATTTAAAACTGCCATGCCTGCCTATTGTTTGTTATTTAAGGCCTTTGATAGCCTGTCTGTGGCCCCTACTTGCAATACTCCTCCACTGACCACAATGCTGCCTGCCTGTGTATCCATGTAACCGATATAAAACTGCCATGCCTGCCTATTGTTTGTTATTTTAGGCCTTTGTTAGCCTGTCTGCCGCCCCTACTTTCAATACTCCTCCACTGACCACAATGCTGCCTGCCTGTGTATCCATGTAACCGATTTAAAACTGCCATGCCTGCCTATTGTTTGTTATTTAAGGCCTTTGATAGCCTGTCTGCGGCCCCTACTTGCAATACTCCTCCACTGACCACAATGCTGCCTGCCTGTGTATCCATGTAACCGATTTAAATCTGCCATGCCTGCCTATTGTTTGTTATTTTAGGCCTTTGATAGCCTGTCTGCGGCCCCTACTTGCAATACTCCTCCACTGACCACAATGCTGCCTGGAGTGCCTGCCTGTGTATCCATGTAACCGATTTAAAACTGCCATGCCTGCCTATTGTTTGTTATTTTAGGCCTTTGATAGCCTGTCTGCGGCCCCTACCTGCAATACTCCTCCACTGACCACAATGCTGCCTGCCTGTGTATCCATGTAACCGATTTAAAACTGCCATGCCTGCCTATTGTTTGTTATTTTAGGCCTTTGATAGCCTGTCTGCGGCCCCTACTTGCAATACTCCTCCACTGACCACAATGCTGCCTGCCTGTGTATCCATGTAACCGATTTAAAACTGCCATGCCTGCCTATTGTTTGTTATTTAAGGCCTTTGATAGCCTGTCTGCGGCCCCTACTTGCAATACTCCTCCACTGACCACAATGCTGCCTGCCTGTGTATCCATGTAACCGATTTAAAACTGCCATGCCTGCCTATTGTTTGTTATTTAAGGCCTTTGATAGCCTGTCTGTGGCCCCTACTTGCAATACTCCTCCACTGACCACAATGCTGCCTGCCTGTGTATCCATGTAACCGATTTAAAACTGCCATGCCTGCCTATTGTTTGTTATTTTAGGCCTTTGTTATCCTGTCTGCCGCCCCTACTTTCAATACTCCTCCACTGACCACAATGCTGCCTGCCTGTGTATCCATGTAACCGATTTAAAACTGCCATGCCTGCCTATTGTTTGTTATTTAAGGCCTTTGATAGCCTGTCTGCGGCCACTACTTGCAATACTCCTCCACTGACCACAATGCTGCCTGCCTGTGTATCCATGTAACCGATTTAAAACTGCCATGCCTGCCTATTGTTTGTTATTTAAGGCCTTTGATAGCCTGTCTGCGGCCACTACTTGCAATACTCCTCCACTGACCACAATGCTGCCTGCCTGTGTATCCATGTAACCGATTTAAAACTGCCATGCCTGCCTATTGTTTGTTATTTTAGGCCTTTGTTAGCCTGTCTGCGGCCCCTACTTTCAATCCTCCTCCACTGACCACAATGCTGCCTGGAGTGCCTGCCTGTGTATCCATGTAACCGATTTAAAACTGCCATGCCTGCCTATTGTTTGTTATTTTAGGCCTTTGTTAGCCTGCCTGCGGCCCCTACTTTCAATACTCCTCCACTGACCACAATGCTGCCTGGAGTCCCTGCCTGTGTATCCATGTAACGATTTAAAACTGCCATGCCTGCCTATTGTTTGTTATTTTAGGCCTTTGATAGCCTGTCTGCGGCCCCTACCTGCAATACTCCTCCACTGACCACAATGCTGCCTGCCTGTGTATCCATGTAACCGATTTAAAACTGCCATGCCTGCCTATTGTTTGTTATTTTAGGCCTTTGATAGCCTGTCTGTGGCCCCTACTTGCAATACTCCTCCACTGACCACAATGCTGCCTGCCTGTGTATCCATGTAACCAATTTAAAACTGCCATGCCTGCCTATTGTTTGTTATTTAAGGCCTTTGATAGCCTGTCTGTGGCCCCTACTTGCAATACTCCTCCACTGACCACAATGCTGCATGCCTGTGTATCCATGTAACCGATTTAAAACTGCCATGCCTGCCTATTGTTTGTTATTTTAGGCCTTTGTTAGCCTGTCTGCGGCCCCTACTTTCAATACTCCTCCACTGACCACAATGCTGCCTGCCTGTGTATCCATGTAACCGATTTAAAACTGCCATGCCTGCCTATTGTTTGTTATTTAAGGACTTTGATAGCCTGTCTGCGGCCCCTACTTGCAATACTCCTCCACTGACCACAATGCTGCCTGCCTGTGTATCCATATAACCGATTTAAAACTGCCATGCCTGCCTATTGTTTGTTATTTTTGGCCTTTGTTAGCCTGTCTCCGGCCCCTACTTTCAATACTCCTCCACTGACCACAATGCTGCCTGGAGTGCCTCCCTGTGTATCCATGTAACCGATTTCAAACTGCCATGCCTGCCTATTGTTTGTTATTTTAGGCCTTTGTTAGCCTGTCTGCGGCCCCTACTTTCAATACTCCTCCACTGACCACAATGTTGCCTGGAGTGCCTGCCTGTGTATCCATGTAACCGAATTAAAACTGCCATGCCTGCCTATTGTTTGTTATTTTAGGCCTTTGATAGCCTGTCTGCGGCCCCTACTTGCAATACTCCTCCACTGACCACAATGCTGCCTGCCTGTGTATCCATGTAACCGATTTAAAACTGCCATGCCTGCCTATTGTTTGTTATTTTAGGCCTTTGATAGCCTGTCTGCGGCCCCTACTTGCAATACTCCTCCACTGACCACAATGCTGCCTGGAGTGCCTGCCTGTGTATCCATGTAACCGATTTAAAACTTCCATGCCTGACTATTGTTTGTTATTTTAGGCCTTTGTTAGCCTGTCTGCGGCCCCTACTTGCAATACTCCTCCACTGACCACAATGCTGCCTGCCTGTGTATCCATGTAACCGATTTAACCCTTGTCAGGCTGCATAATTTTACAACCTTAACAGGCTGCATAGGTACAATTGTACCTTCACATATACCTCCACTGTGGGAAGACTTTACTTGGTTTCAGAAACTAAAGTTCATTCAGCTACAAATGTTATGCTGATATCTATTGTTCAGTGTTGTTACTGGTCACTTATGTTGCTGTCAATTAAGTTAATTCAAACTGGGAGTGGCTTCTACTTGTCTTCCTGCCTCCCTCCTCTCATTAGCCATTTTGCTGTTCATCTCATTGCTGTGAGCACACATTTCTAGGCTTGTGAAGTCTTCAATTTCTTGGAAACGAAGGTAGGAAAGTCTCACAGCATCTAACAGCCAGTTATACCTTTATTCTCATTATGTGGGGACAGAACAGTCAAATTGTCTTTCAGCCTGGACTTGGCTTACATATATTTTGTATGAAACTTATCACTATAGGTATAATTTTTATACGAAAAATGGATAATAATTAGTATCTACATATTGTTTTACGATGTTTTATTTATATTCAGCACAAAATACGAAGCCAAAATTCATCTAGCAAGTCATCATGAGTGATAGTAATGCTGGATCTAGTTTCCGCCATAATCCAAGAAAACGTGTTTGCAGGTTAGTATAATTTTGTGAAAAGCCAATAATGTAGTATTTCGGAAAATTATTTATTTTACATTTTTTCATATTTACAGATTTACGTCTGATGAAATAATGCGAATGCTAGAAGAATCTGATTCTGAGCATGAGGATGAACCATATGTTGCATCTGATGATGAAAACTATGTACCACAAGTGGATGTTACTGAAGAAGATTCAGACATTGAACAAGAAATGGTCATAGAGCATGAAAATGAATACGAATCAGACGAAAGTGTTGAGGATGATTCTGTGCCTCAAAGTGCAGGCGACATTTGGACTGCTAAGGATGAAACTCAATGGTGCAGTAATCCACTGCCAAATGCACAAACAAAATCTCGTAATGTCCTACGACAAAGAGGTGGCCCTGCAGCAATCAGCAACCTATATACAGCAAAAGAGCTATTCAAGTCCATCATGACTCCCGAGATGTGTGACATCATATTACGGGAAACGAATCGAAAGGCCAAGAGAGTTTGTGATGCTTACAACAACGAACTGGTACAACGTTTTCCTGATTCTTCCAAACGGCCACCACAAAAAACATTCAAGCAATTTACTGAAACTGAACTTCATGCATTTTTGGGCATACTGATTGCTGCTGGTGTGCACAGAGCCAACAAAGAGAATCTGGAGGAAATGTGGAATGTTGCTGCTCTGCCTCTTATACGTGCAGCCATGTCTCGTGACCGCTTCAAGATGATACTCAGATTTATCAGGTTTGACAACGAAAATACACGTGCAGAACGTGTGCAAACAGATAAAGCTGCACCAATACGGGACATCTGGACAATGCTGAACAGTAATCTGGAGAGAGCCTACAAGCCATATCATTGTATCACCGTCGACGAGCAATTATTTCCATTTAGAGGTCATACTAAATTTACCCAGTATATACCTTCAAAACCAGCTAAATATGGCATAAAGATTTTCTGGGCTTGTGACTCATCAAATGCCTACCCTTTACAAGGTCAGCTCTACACTGGGAAACCAACTGATGGTCCTCGACAAGTAAACATTGGAGAACGAACAGTATTGGACCTAGTGAGCTCGTATAAAGGCTCTGGAAGAAATGTCACCACCGATAACTTCTTTACAACCATGGAACTAGCTAAGGTATTGAACTCCTGGAACATGACACTAGTTGGTACAGTGAGAAAAAACAAAAGGTTCCTACCTAACAACATGCAGCCTGCCAAAGAAAGGCCTGTAAACTCGACAAATTTTGCCTACAATCATGATGCAACAGTCTGTTCATATGTACCAAAGAAGAACAAATCAGTCGTGCTTCTATCATCTATGCACATGACGGGAGAAGTTGAAGAGACACTAGCAGCCAAGCCAGAGATAATAAAATACTACAACATAACAAAAGGTGGCGTTGATGTTATGGATAAAATGTTGGGAGAGTACACTGTGAAACGACGAACATCACGTTGGACTTTGGCATTTTTCTACAATATGATTGATGTCAGTGGGTTAGCATCCTACATCATCTACAGAGAACACAATCCAAGCTTCAGGGCAAAGGATCAACGAAGAAAGTTCCTGAAAGATCTCGCAAATCAGCTGTGTATGATTGCAATTGAAGATCGTAGTACAAACAAAATGATAATGAGAAACCATTTTCTTCGAGGTGCAGTAGAAATGGTGCTTGGACGATGCATTGTGGTAGCATCGCAGCCAGCAGCTGGCCCCAACATACCTCATGGTAGTCGTGGACCCTCCCCTGTTGTTGGTAGTTGCTATGTCTGCAGAGACCTGAGGCGAAAACAACGCAAGACTAGAAAGTCTTGTGTGGTTTGTGTGAAACCCATTTGCGATGAACACTCTGTAGCAAAGCCAACATGCATTACTTGCAAAGAAAATCAATAAAAAAAAGTTTCTTACATTTTCTTTTATAATGTAAATGAACAGTTTTTTACTTGTTTATAATAGTTAAATAGCATTATCATTAAAAAAAAATTTATGCTTTTTCCCTTGCATTATCTTCATTCAAAATATATGAGGTACATTTGTACCTATGCAGCTTGTTATGGATGCAAAAAGATCTCAACCCCTTATCTCGGAAGCGGGTGGAGATATTTTATTGAAATTTGGCCAATATATTCTGGACCAAAAATGTAGAGATGTCACGAAATTTCAGCCCTCTACGTCTTTTCAAAAAAAAGTTATTGCAATTTTAAAACGGAATAGTTACAATTGTACCTATTCAGCCGGATAAGGGTTAAAACTGCCATGCCTGCCTATTGTTTGTTATTTTAGGCCTTTGATAGCCTGTCTGCGGCCCCTACTTGCAATACTCCTCCACTGACCACAATGCTGCCTGGAGTGCCTGCCTGTGTATCCATGTAACCGATTTAAAACTGCCATGCCTGCCTATTGTTTGTTATTTTAGGCCTTTGTTAGCCTGTCTGCGGCCCCTACTTTCAATACTCCTCCACTGACCACAATGCTGCCTGCCTGTGTATCCATGTAACCAATTTAAAACTGCCATGCCTGCCTATTGTTTGTTATTTAAGGCCTTTGATAGCCTGTCTGCGGCCCCTACTTGCAATACTCCTCCACTGACCACAATGCTGCCTGCCTGTGTATCCATGTAACCGATTTAAATCTGCCATGCCTGACTATTGTTTGTTATTTTAGGCCTTTGTTAGCCTGTCTGCGGCCCCTACTTGCAATACTCCTCCACTGACCACAATGCTGCCTGCCTGTGTATCCATGTAACCGATTTAAAACTGCCATGCCTGCCTATTGTTTGTTATTTTAGGCCTTTGATAGCCTGTCTGCGGCCCCTACTTGCAATACTCCTCCACTGACCACAATGCTGCCTGGAGTGCCTGCCTGTGTATCCATGTAACTGATTTAAAACTGCCATGCCTGCCTATTGTTTGTTATTTTAGGCCTTTGATAGCCTGTCTGCGGCCCCTACCTGCAATACTCCTCCACTGACCACAATGCTGCCTGCCTGTGTATCCATGTAACCGATTTAAAACTGCCATGCCTGCCTATTGTTTGTTATTTTAGGCCTTTGATAGCCTGTCTGCGGCCCCTACTTGCAATACTCCTCCACTGACCACAATGCTGCCTGCCTGTGTATCCATGTAACCGTTTTAAAACTGCCATGCCTGCCTATTGTTTGTTATTTAAGGCCTTTGATAGCCTGTCTGCGGCCCCTACTTGCAATACTCCTCCACTGACCACAATGCTGCCTGCCTGTGTATCCATGTAACCGATTTAAAACTGCCATGTCTGTTATGACCCCAATGGCGAGGGTCTCAGAGGAACGTGGAAGTCTGCAGAATACAAAAATCCAGCTCATAGGGCAGTGGTAGCTGGGTTGACCATATATCTACTCCTAACGCCAACACTAGAAGTAGCCGGGGATCATTCCTACGTTGATTCTAGATGACACGCTCCAGCCGGAGAATCTAGCTACCCCTAGTAGAGGAAAACAAAAGACCTTTCTTGCCTCCAGAGAAGGGGACCCCAAAGCTGGATAGAAGCCCCCCACAAATAATAACGGTGAGGTAAGAGGAAATGACAAACACAGAAATGAACCAGGTTTAGCACAGAGAGGCCCACTTACTGATAGCAGAATAAAGAAAGGTAACTTATATGGTCAACAAAAACCCTATCAAAATCCACACTGGAAATTCAAGAACCCCCGAACCGTCTAACGGTCCGGGGGAAGAACACCAGCCCCCTAGAGCTTCCAGCAAAGGTCAGGATATATATTTGGAACAAGCTGGACAAAAATACAAAACCAAAACAAAATAGCAAAAAGCAAAAAGCGGACTTAGCTGATATAACTGGAACCAGGATCAGTAGACAAGAGCACAGCAGACTAGCTCTGATAACTACGTTGCCAGGCATTGAACTGAAGGTCCAGGGAGCTTAAATAGCAACACCCTTAACTAACGACCCAGGTGCGGATAAAAGGAATGACAGAAAAACCAGAGTCAAAAAACTAGTAACCACTAGAGGGAGCAAAAAGTAAATTCACAACAGTACCCCCCCCTTAGTGAGGGGTCACCGAACCCTCACCACGACCACCAGGGCGATCAGGATGAGCGGCATGAAAGGCACGAACTAAATCGGCCGCATGAACATCAGAGGCGACCACCCAGGAATTATCCTCCTGACCATAGCCCTTCCACTTGACCAGGTACTGAAGCCTCCGCCTGGAGAGGCGAGAATCCAAGATCTTCTCCACCACGTACTCCAACTCGCCCTCAACCAACACCGGAGCAGGAGGCTCAGCAGAAGGAACTATAGGCACAATGTACCGCCGCAACAAGGACCTATGAAATACATTGTGAATAGCAAACGACACAGGAAGATCCAGACGAAAAGATACAGGATTAAGGATTTCCAATATCTTGTAAGGCCCAATAAAACGAGGTTTAAATTTGGGAGAGGAGACCTTCATAGGAACAAAGCGGGAAGAAAGCCATACCAAATCCCCAACGCGTAGTCGGGGACCCACACCGCGGCGGCGGTTGGCAAAGCGCTGAGCCCTCTCCTGTGACAACTTCAAGTTGTCCACCACATGATTCCAGATCCGCTGCAACCTATCCACCACAGAATCCACCCCAGGACAGTCAGAAGGCTCCACATGACCCGAAGAAAAGCGAGGATGGAAACCAGAGTTGCAGAAAAAAGGCGAAACCAAGGTGGTGGAACTAGCCCGATTATTAAGGGCAAACTCAGCCAACGGCAAGAATGTCACCCAATCGTCCTGATCAGCAGAGACAAAACACCTCAAATAAGCCTCCAAAGTCTGATTGGTTCGCTCCGTCTGTCCATTAGTCTGAGGATGGAAAGCAGACGAAAACGACAAATCAATGCCCATCCTACTACAAAAGGATCGCCAGAATCTGGAAACGAACTGGGATCCTCTGTCTGACACAATATTCTCAGGGATGCCGTGCAAACGAACCACGTTCTGGAAAAACACAGGAACCAGATCGGAAGAGGAAGGCAGCTTAGGCAAAGGAACCAAATGGACCATCTTTGAGAAGCGATCACATATCACCCAGATAACGGACATGCCCTGGGATAGCGGAAGATCAGAAATGAAATCCATGGAGATATGTGTCCAAGGTCTCTTCGGGACAGGCAAGGGCAAGAGCAAACCGCTGGCACGAGAACAGCAAGGCTTAGCTCGAGCACAAGTCCCACAGGACTGCACAAATGACCGCACATCCCTTGACAAGGAAGGCCACCAAAAGGACCTGGCCACCAGATCTCTGGTGCCAAAAATTCCCGGGTGACCTGCCAACACCGAGGAATGAACCTCGGAAATGACTCTGCTGGTCCACTTATCCGGGACAAACAGTCTGTCAGGTGGACAAGACTCAGGCCTATCAGCCTGAAATCTCTGCAACACACGTCGCAGATCCGGAGAAATAGCTGACAAGATAACTCCATCTTTAAGAATACCAACAGGATCAGCGACTCCAGGAGCATCAGGCACAAAGCTCCTAGAAAGAGCATCGGCCTTCACATTCTTTGAACCTGGTAAATACGAGACAACAAAATCAAAGCGGGAGAAAAACAATGACCAGCGGGCCTGTCTCGGATTAAGGCGTTTAGCAGACTCGAGATACATCAGATTTTTGTGATCAGTCAAGACCACCACACGATGCTTAGCACCCTCGAGCCAATGACGCCACTCCTCAAATGCCCATTTCATGGCCAACAACTCCCGATTGCCCACATCATAATTTCGCTCGGCAGGCGAAAACTTCCTAGAGAAAAAGGCACAAGGTTTCATAACAGAGCAACCAGGGCCTCTCTGCGACAAAACGGCCCCTGCTCCAATCTCTGAAGCATCCACCTCAACCTGAAAGGGAAGTGAGACATCGGGCTGGCACAAAACAGGCGCCGAAGTAAACCGGCGTTTCAACTCCTGGAAAGCCTCCACGGCAGCAGGAGCCCAGTTAGCTACATCGGAGCCCTTCTTGGTCATATCCGTCAAAGGTTTCACAATGCTAGAAAAATTAGCGATAAAACGACGGTAGAAGTTAGCGAAACCCAAGAACTTCTGTAGACTCTTAACTGACGAGGGCTGAGTCCAATCAAGAATAGCTCGGACCTTGACTGGGTCCATCTCCACAACAGAAGGGGAAAAAATGAACCCCAAAAAGGGAACCTTCTGTACACCAAAGAGACACTTTGAGCCCTTGACAAACAAAGAATTTTCACGCAAAATTTTAAAGACCAACCTGACCTGCTCCACATGCGAATCCCAATTATCAGAAAAAACCAAAATATCATCCAGATAAACAATCAAAAATTTATCCAGATACTTCCGGAAAATGTCATGCATAAAGGACTGAAAAACTGAAGGCGCATTGGAGAGCCCAAAAGGCATCACCAAGTACTCAAAATGACCTTCGGGCGTATTGAATGCGGTTTTCCATTCATCACCTTGCTTAATGCGCACAAGGTTGTACGCACCACGAAGATCTATCTTGGTGAACCACTTGGCACCTTTAATCCGGGCAAACAAGTCAGACAACAGCGGTAAAGGATACTGAAATTTGACAGTGATCTTATTTAAAAGCCGATAATCAATACAAGGTCTCAAAGATCCGTCCTTTTTTGCCACAAAAAAGAATCCCGCACCAAGAGGGGAAGAAGACGGACGAATATGTCCTTTCTCTAGAGACTCCTTGATATATGAACGCATAGCGGTATGTTCAGGTACCGACAGATTAAACAGTCTTCCCTTAGGAAATTTACTGCCTGGGATCAAATCTATAGCACAGTCACAGTCCCTATGAGGAGGCAGTGCACTGGACTCAGACTCACTGAAGACATCCTGATAATCAGACAAATACTCCGGAACTTCCGAAGGCGTAGAAGAAGCAATAGACACAGGCAGGGAATCCCCATGAATACCACGACAGCCCCAACTTGAGACTGACATAGCCTTCCAGTCCAGGACTGGATTATGGGTCTGTAACCATGGCAGCCCTAAAACAACCAAATCATGCATTTTATGTAAAACCAGGAAACGTATCACCTCGCGGTGTTCAGGAGTCATGCACATGGTAACCTGTGTCCAATACTGCGGTTTATTTGCTGCCAATGGCGTAGCATCAATACCCCTAAGAGGAATAGGATTTTCCAATGGTTCAAGAGTAAATCCACAGCGCTTAGCAAATGACAGATCCATAAGACTCAGGGCAGCACCTGAATCTACAAACGCCATGACAGGAAAAGACGACAGTGAGCAAATTAAAGTTACAGACAGAATAAATTTAGGTTGCAAATTACCAACGGTGACAGGACTAACAACCTTAGCTATACGTTTAGAGCATGCTGAGATAATATGTGTAGAATCACCACAGTAGTAGCACAAGCCATTCCGGCGTCTATGAATTTTCCGCTCATTTCTAGTCAGGATTCTATCACATTGCATTAAATCAGGTGTCCGTTCAGACAACACCATGAGGGAATTTGCGATTTTTCTATCACATTGCACCGAATTAGGTGTCTGTTCAGACAACACCATGAGGGAATTTGCGGTTTTGCGCTCCCGCAACCGCCGGTCAATTTGAATAGCCAGTGCCATAGTATCATTCAGACCTGTGGGAATGGGAAAACCCACCATAACATTCTTAATGGCTTCAGAAAGGCCATTTCTAAAATTAGCGGCCAGTGCACACTCGTTCCAATGTGTCAGCACGGACCATTTCCGAAATTTTTGGCAGTACACTTCAGCCTCGTCCTGCCCCTGAGACATAGCCAGCAAGGCCTTTTCTGCCTGAATCTCAAGATTGGGTTCCTCATAAAGTAAACCGAGCGCCAGAAAAAACGCATCAAGATCAGCCAATGCCGGATCTCCTGGCGCCAGCGAAAAAGCCCAATCCTGAGGGTCGCCCCGTAAGAACGAAATAACAATTTTTACTTGCTGAGCAGAGTCTCCAGATGAACAGGGTCTCAGGGACAAAAACAATTTACAATTATTCACGAAATTCCTAAACTTAAACCTGTCTCCGGAAAACAGTTCAGGAATCGGTATTTTAGGTTCTGACCTAGGATTTCTGATAACATAGTCTTGTATGCCCTGCACACGAGTAGCCAGCTGGTCCACACTTGTAATCAAGGTCTGGACATTCATGTCTGCAGCAAGCATAGCCACTCTGAGGTAAAGGGGAAGAAGAAAAAAAAAAAAAAAAAAAAAACTCAGAATCTTCTTTCTTATAATCCCTCTTCTGCAATGCATTAAACATTTAATACTGGCCTGGCAAACTGTTATGACCCCAATGGCGAGGGTCTCAGAGGAACGTGGAAGTCTGCAGAATACAAAAATCCAGCTCATAGGGCAGTGGTAGCTGGGTTGACCATATATCTACTCCTAACGCCAACACTAGAAGTAGCCGGGGATCATTCCTACGTTGATTCTAGATGACACGCTCCAGCCGGAGAATCTAGCTACCCCTAGTAGAGGAAAACAAAAGACCTTTCTTGCCTCCAGAGAAGGGGACCCCAAAGCTGGATAGAAGCCCCCCACAAATAATAACGGTGAGGTAAGAGGAAATGACAAACACAGAAATGAACCAGGTTTAGCACAGAGAGGCCCACTTACTGATAGCAGAATAAAGAAAGGTAACTTATATGGTCAACAAAAACCCTATCAAAATCCACACTGGAAATTCAAGAACCCCCGAACCGTCTAACGGTCCGGGGGAAGAACACCAGCCCCCTAGAGCTTCCAGCAAAGGTCAGGATATATATTTGGAACAAGCTGGACAAAAATACAAAACCAAAACAAAATAGCAAAAAGCAAAAAGCGGACTTAGCTGATATAACTGGAACCAGGATCAGTAGACAAGAGCACAGCAGACTAGCTCTGATAACTACGTTGCCAGGCATTGAACTGAAGGTCCAGGGAGCTTAAATAGCAACACCCTTAACTAACGACCCAGGTGCGGATAAAAGGAATGACAGAAAAACCAGAGTCAAAAAACTAGTAACCACTAGAGGGAGCAAAAAGTAAATTCACAACACATGTCTGCCTATTGTTTGTTATTTTAGGCCTTTGATAGCCTGTCTGCGGCCCGTACTTGCAATACTCCTCCACTGACCACAATGCTGCCTGCCTGTGTATCCATGTAACCGATTTAAAACTGCCATGCCTGCCTATTGTTTGTTATTTTAGGCCTTTGATAGCCTGTCTGCGGCCCCTACTTTCAATACTCCTCCACTGACCACAATGCTGCCTGCCTGTGTATCCATGTAACCGATTTAAAACTGCCATGACTGCCTATTGTTTGTTATTTAAGGCCTTTGATAGCCTGTCTGCGGCCCCTACTTGCAATACTCCTCCACTGACCACAATGCTGCCTGCCTGTGTATCCATGTAACCGATTTAAAACTGCCATGCCTGCCTATTGTTTGTTATTTTGGGCCTTTGTTAGCCTGTCTGCGGCCCCTACTTTCAATACTCCTCCACTGACCACAATGCTGCCTGGAGTCCCTGCCTGTGTGTCTATGTAACCGATTTAAAACTGCCATGCCTGCCTATTGTTTGTTATTTAAGGCCTTTGATAGCCTGTCTGTGGCCCCTACTTGCAATACTCCTCCACTGACCACAATGCTGCCTGCCTGTGTATCCATGTAACCGATTTAAAACTGCCATGCCTGCCTATTGTTTGTTATTTTAGGCCTTTGTTAGCCTGTCTGCCGCCCCTACTTTCAATACTCCTCCACTGACCACAATGCTGCCTGCCTGTGTATCCATGTAACCGATTTAAAACTGCCATGCCTGCCTATTGTTTGTTATTTAAGGCCTTTGATAGCCTGTCTGCGGCCACTACTTGCAATACTCCTCCACTGACCACAATGCTGCCTGCCTGTGTATCCATGTAACCGATTTAAAACTGCCATGCCTGCCTATTGTTTGTTATTTTAGGCCTTTGATAGCCTGTCTGCGGCCCCTACTTGCAATACACCTCCACTGACCACAATGCTGCCTGCCTGTGTATCCATGTAACCGATTTAAAACTGCCATGCCTGCCTATTGTTTGTTATTTTTGGCCTTTGTTAGCCTGTCTGCGGCCCCTACTTTCAATACTCCTCCACTGACCACAATGCTGCTTGCCTGTGTATCCATGTAACCGATTTAAAACTGCCATGACTGCCTATTGTTTGTTATTTAAGGCCTTTGATAGCCTGTCTGCGGCCCCTACTTGCAATACTCCTCCACTGACCACAATTCTGCCTGGAGTCCCTACCTGTGTGTCCATGTAACCGATTTAAAACTGCCATGCCTGCCTATTGTTTGTTATTTTAGGCCTTTGTTAGCCTGTCTGCGGCCCCTACTTTCAATACTCCTCCACTGACCACAATGCTGCCTGCCTGTGTATCCATGTAACCGATTTAAAACTGCCATGCCTGCCTATTGTTTGTTATTTTTGGCCTTTGTTAGCCTGTCTGCGGCCCCTACTTTCAATACTCTCCACTGACCAAAATGCTGCCTGGAGTGCCTCCCTGTGTATCCATGTAACCGATTTAAAACTGCCATGCCTGCCTATTGTTTGTTATTTTAGGCCTGTGATAGGCTGTCTGCGGCCCCTACTTGCAATACTCCTCCACTGACCACAATGCTGCCTGCCTGTGTATCCATGTAACCGATTTAAAACTGCCATGCCTGCCTATTGTTTGTTATTTTAGGCCTTTGATAGCCTGTCTGCGGCCCCTACTTGCAATACTCCTCCACTGACCACAATGCTGCCTGCCTGTGTATCCATGTAACCGATTTAAAACTGCCATGCCTGCCTATTGTTTGTTATTTAAGGCCTTTGATAGCCTGTCTGTGGCCCCTACTTGCAATACTCCTCCACTGACCACAATGCTGCCTGCCTGTGTATCCATGTAACCGATATAAAACTGCCATGTCTGCCTATTGTTTGTTATTTTAGGCCTTTGTTAGCCTGTCTGCCGCCCCTACTTTCAATACTCCTCCACTGACCACAATGCTGCCTGCCTGTGTATCCATGTAACCGATTTAAAACTGCCATGCCTGCCTATTGTTTATTTAAGGCCTTTGATAGCCTGTCTGCGGCCCCTACTTGCAATACTCCTCCACTGACCACAATGCTGCCTGCCTGTGTATCCATGTAACCGATTTAAATCTGCCATGCCTGCCTATTGTTTGTTATTTTAGGCCTTTGTTAGCCTGTCTGCGGCCCCTACTTGCAATACTCCTCCACTGACCACAATGCTGCCTGGAGTGCGTGCCTGTGTATCCATGTAACCAATTTAAAACTGCCATGCCTGCCTATTGTTTGTTATTTTAGGCCTTTGATAGCCTGTCTGCGGCCCCTACTTGCAATACTCCTCCACTGACCACAATGCTGCCTGCCTGTGTATCCATGTAACCGATTTAAAACTGCCATGCCTGCCTATTGTTTGTTATTTAAGGCCTTTGATAGCCTGTCTGCGGCCCCTACTTGCAATACTCCTCCACTGACCACAATGCTGCCTGCCTGTGTATCCATGTAACCGATTTAAAACTGCCATGTCTGCCTATTGTTTGTTATTTTAGGCCTTTGATAGCCTGTCTGCGGCCCGTACATGCAATACTCCTCCACTGACCACAATGCTGCCTGCCTGTGTATCCATGTAACTGATTTAAAACTGCCATGCCTGCCTATTGTTTGTTATTTTAGGCCTTTGATAGCCTGTCTGCGGCCCCTACTTTCAATACTTCTCCACTGACCACAATGCTGCCTGCCTGTGTATCCATGTAACCGATTTAAAACTGCCATGACTGCCTATTGTTTGTTATTTAAGGCCTTTGATAGCCTGTCTGCGGCCCCTACTTGCAATACTCCTCCACTGACCACAATGCTGCCTGCCTGTGTATCCATGTAACCGATTTAAAACTGCCATGCCTGCCTATTGTTTGTTATTTTAGGCCTTTGTTAGCCTGTCTGTGGCCCCTACTTTCAATACTCCTCCACTGACCACAATGCTGCCTGGAGTCCCTGCCTGTGTGTCCATGTAACCGATTTAAAACTGCCATGACTGCCTATTGTTTGTTATTTAAGGCCTTTGATAGCCTGTCTGCGGCCCCTACTTGCAATACTCCTCCACTGACCACAATGCTGCCTGCCTGTGTATCCATGTAACCGATTTAAAACTGCCATGCCTGCCTATTGTTTGTTATTTTAGGCCTTTGATAGCCTGTCTGCGGCCCCTACTTGCAATACTCCTCCACTGACCACAATGCTGCCTGCCTGTGTATCCATGTAACCGATTTAAAACTGCCATGCCTGCCTATTGTTTGTTATTTAAGGCCTTTGATAGCCTGTCTGTGGCCCCTACTTGCAATACTCCTCCACTGACCACAATGCTGCCTGCCTGTGTATCCATGTAACCGATTTAAAACTGCCATGCCTGCCTATTGTTTGTTATTTTAGGCCTTTGTTATCCTGTCTGCCGCCCCTACTTTCAATACTCCTCCACTGACCACAATGCTGCCTGCCTGTGTATCCATGTAACCGATTTAAAACTGCCATGCCTGCCTATTGTTTGTTATTTAAGGCCTTTGATAGCCTGTCTGCGGCCACTACATGCAATACTCCTCCACTGACCACAATGCTGCCTGCCTGTGTATCCACGTAACCGATTTAAAACTGCCATGCCTGCCTATTGTTTGTTATTTTAGGCCTTTGATAGCCTGTCTGCGGCCCCTACCTGCAATACTCCTCCACTGACCACAATGCTGCCTGCCTGTGTATCCATGTAACCGATTTAAAACTGCCATGCCTGCCTATTGTTTGTTATTTTAGGCCTTTGATAGCCTGTCTGCGGCCCCTACTTGCAATACACCTCCACTGACCACAATGCTGCCTGCCTGTGTATCCATGTAACCGATTTAAAACTGCCATGCCTGCCTATTGTTTGTTATTTAAGGCCTTTGATAGCCTGTCTGTGGCCCCTACTTGCAATACTCCTCCACTGACCACAATGCTGCCTGCCTGTGTATCCATGTAACCGATTTAAAACTGCCATGCCTGCCTATTGTTTGTTATTTTAGGCCTTTGTTAGCCTGTCTGCGGCCCCTACTTGCAATACTCCTCCACTGACCACAATGCTTGCTGGAGTGCCTGCCTGTGTATCCATGTAACCGATTTAAAACTGCCATGCCTGCCTATTGTTTGTTATTTTAGGCCTTTGATAGGCTGTCTGCGGCCCCTACTTGCAATACTCCTCCACTGACCACAATGCTGCCTGCCTGTGTATCCATGTAACCGATTTAAAACTGCCATGCCTGCCTATTGTTTGTTTTTTTAGGCCTTTGATAGCCTGTCTGCGGCCCCTACTTGCAATACTCCTCCACTGACCACAATGCTGCCTGCCTGTGTATCCATGTAACCGATTTAAAACTGCCATGCCTGCCTATTGTTTGTTATTTAAGGCCTTTGATAGCCTGTCTGTGGCCCCTACTTGCAATACTCCTCCACTGACCACAATGCTGCCTGCCTGTGTATCCATGTAACCGATATAAAACTGCCATGCCTGCCTATTGTTTGTTATTTTAGGCCTTTGTTAGCCTGTCTGCCGCCCCTACTTTCAATACTCCTCCACTGACCACAATGCTGCCTGCCTGTGTATCCATGTAACCGATTTAAAACTGCCATGCCTGCCTATTGTTTGTTATTTAAGGCCTTTGATAGCCTGTCTGCGGCCCCTACTTGCAATACTCCTCCACTGACCACAATGCTGCCTGCCTGTGTATCCATGTAACCGATTTAAATCTGCCATGCCTGCCTATTGTTTGTTATTTTAGGCCTTTGATAGCCTGTCTGCGGCCCCTACTTGCAATACTCCTCCACTGACCACAATGCTGCCTGGAGTGCCTGCCTGTGTATCCATGTAACCGATTTAAAACTGCCATGCCTGCCTATTGTTTGTTATTTTAGGCCTTTGATAGCCTGTCTGCGGCCCCTACCTGCAATACTCCTCCACTGACCACAATGCTGCCTGCCTGTGTATCCATGTAACCGATTTAAAACTGCCATGCCTGCCTATTGTTTGTTATTTTAGGCCTTTGATAGCCTGTCTGCGGCCCCTACTTGCAATACTCCTCCACTGACCACAATGCTGCCTGCCTGTGTATCCATGTAACCGATTTAAAACTGCCATGCCTGCCTATTGTTTGTTATTTAAGGCCTTTGATAGCCTGTCTGCGGCCCCTACTTGCAATACTCCTCCACTGACCACAATGCTGCCTGCCTGTGTATCCATGTAACCGATTTAAAACTGCCATGCCTGCCTATTGTTTGTTATTTAAGGCCTTTGATAGCCTGTCTGTGGCCCCTACTTGCAATACTCCTCCACTGACCACAATGCTGCCTGCCTGTGTATCCATGTAACCGATTTAAAACTGCCATGCCTGCCTATTGTTTGTTATTTTAGGCCTTTGTTATCCTGTCTGCCGCCCCTACTTTCAATACTCCTCCACTGACCACAATGCTGCCTGCCTGTGTATCCATGTAACCGATTTAAAACTGCCATGCCTGCCTATTGTTTGTTATTTAAGGCCTTTGATAGCCTGTCTGCGGCCACTACTTGCAATACTCCTCCACTGACCACAATGCTGCCTGCCTGTGTATCCATGTAACCGATTTAAAACTGCCATGCCTGCCTATTGTTTGTTATTTTAGGCCTTTGATAGCCTGTCTGCGGCCCCTACCTGCAATACTCCTCCACTGACCACAATGCTGCCTGCCTGTGTATCCATGTAACCGATTTAAAACTGCCATGCCTGCCTATTGTTTGTTATTTTAGGCCTTTGATAGCCTGTCTGCGGCCCCTACTTGCAATACACCTCCACTGACCACAATGCTGCCTGCCTGTGTATCCATGTAACCGATTTAAAACTGCCATGCCTGCCTATTGTTTGTTATTTAAGGCCTTTGATAGCCTGTCTGTGGCCCCTACTTGCAATACTCCTCCACTGACCACAATGCTGCCTGCCTGTGTATCCATGTAACCGATTTAAAACTGCCATGCCTGCCTATTGTTTGTTATTTTAGGCCTTTGTTAGCCTGTCTGCGGCCCCTACTTTCAATACTCCTCCACTGACCACAATGCTGCCTGCCTGTGTATCCATGTAACCGATTTAAAACTGCCATGCCTGTCTATTGTTTGTTATTTTTGGCCTTTGTTAGCCTGTCTGCGGCCCCTACTTTCAATACTCTCCACTGACCAAAATGCTGCCTGGAGTGCCTCCCTGTGTATCCATGTAACCGACTTAAAACTGCCATGCCTGCCTATTGTTTGTTATTTTAGGCCTTTGTTAGCCTGTCTGCGGCCCCTACTTGCAATACTCCTCCACTGACCACAATGCTTGCTGGAGTGCCTGCCTGTGTATCCATGTAACCGATTTAAAACTGCCATGCCTGCCTATTGTTTGTTATTTTAGGCCTTTGATAGGCTGTCTGCGGCCCCTACTTGCAATACTCCTCCACTGACCACAATGCTGCCTGCCTGTGTATCCATGTAACCGATTTAAAACTGCCATGCCTGCCTATTGTTTGTTTTTTTAGGCCTTTGATAGCCTGTCTGCGGCCCCTACTTGCAATACTCCTCCACTGACCACAATGCTGCCTGCCTGTGTATCCATGTAACCGATTTAAAACTGCCATGCCTGCCTATTGTTTGTTATTTAAGGCCTTTGATAGCCTGTCTGTGGCCCCTACTTGCAATACTCCTCCACTGACCACAATGCTGCCTGCCTGTGTATCCATGTAACCGATATAAAACTGCCATGCCTGCCTATTGTTTGTTATTTTAGGCCTTTGTTAGCCTGTCTGCCGCCCCTACTTTCAATACTCCTCCACTGACCACAATGCTGCCTGCCTGTGTATCCATGTAACCGATTTAAAACTGCCATGCCTGCCTATTGTTTGTTATTTAAGGCCTTTGATAGCCTGTCTGCGGCCCCTACTTGCAATACTCCTCCACTGACCACAATGCTGCCTGCCTGTGTATCCATGTAACCGATTTAAATCTGCCATGCCTGCCTATTGTTTGTTATTTTAGGCCTTTGATAGCCTGTCTGCGGCCCCTACTTGCAATACTCCTCCACTGACCACAATGCTGCCTGGAGTGCCTGCCTGTGTATCCATGTAACCGATTTAAAACTGCCATGCCTGCCTATTGTTTGTTATTTTAGGCCTTTGATAGCCTGTCTGCGGCCCCTACCTGCAATACTCCTCCACTGACCACAATGCTGCCTGCCTGTGTATCCATGTAACCGATTTAAAACTGCCATGCCTGCCTATTGTTTGTTATTTTAGGCCTTTGATAGCCTGTCTGCGGCCCCTACTTGCAATACTCCTCCACTGACCACAATGCTGCCTGCCTGTGTATCCATGTAACCGATTTAAAACTGCCATGCCTGCCTATTGTTTGTTATTTAAGGCCTTTGATAGCCTGTCTGCGGCCCCTACTTGCAATACTCCTCCACTGACCACAATGCTGCCTGCCTGTGTATCCATGTAACCGATTTAAAACTGCCATGACTGCCTATTGTTTGTTATTTAAGGCCTTTGATAGCCTGTCTGCCGCCCCTACTTTCAATACTCCTCCACTGACCACAATGCTGCCTGCCTGTGTATCCATGTAACCGATTTAAAACTGCCATGCCTGCCTATTGTTTGTTATTTTTGGCCTTTGTTAGCCTGTCTGCGGCCCCTACTTTCAATACTCTCCACTGACCAAAATGCTGCCTGGAGTGCCTCCCTGTGTATCCATGTAACCGACTTAAAACTGCCATGCCTGCCTATTGTTTGTTATTTTAGGCCTTTGTTAGCCTGTCTGCGGCCCCTACTTGCAATACTCCTCCACTGACCACAATGCTTGCTGGAGTGCCTGCCTGTGTATCCATGTAACCGATTTAAAACTGCCATGCCTGCCTATTGTTTGTTATTTTAGGCCTTTGATAGGCTGTCTGCGGCCCCTACTTGCAATACTCCTCCACTGACCACAATGCTGCCTGCCTGTGTATCCATGTAACCGATTTAAAACTGCCATGCCTGCCTATTGTTTGTTTTTTTAGGCCTTTGATAGCCTGTCTGCGGCCCCTACTTGCAATACTCCTCCACTGACCACAATGCTGCCTGCCTGTGTATCCATGTAACCGATTTAAAACTGCCATGCCTGCCTATTGTTTGTTATTTAAGGCCTTTGATAGCCTGTCTGTGGCCCCTACTTGCAATACTCCTCCACTGACCACAATGCTGCCTGCCTGTGTATCCATGTAACCGATATAAAACTGCCATGCCTGCCTATTGTTTGTTATTTTAGGCCTTTGTTAGCCTGTCTGCCGCCCCTACTTTCAATACTCCTCCACTGACCACAATGCTGCCTGCCTGTGTATCCATGTAACCGATTTAAAACTGCCATGCCTGCCTATTGTTTGTTATTTAAGGCCTTTGATAGCCTGTCTGCGGCCCCTACTTGCAATACTCCTCCACTGACCACAATGCTGCCTGCCTGTGTATCCATGTAACCGATTTAAATCTGCCATGCCTGCCTATTGTTTGTTATTTTAGGCCTTTGATAGCCTGTCTGCGGCCCCTACTTGCAATACTCCTCCACTGACCACAATGCTGCCTGGAGTGCCTGCCTGTGTATCCATGTAACCGATTTAAAACTGCCATGCCTGCCTATTGTTTGTTATTTTAGGCCTTTGATAGCCTGTCTGCGGCCCCTACCTGCAATACTCCTCCACTGACCACAATGCTGCCTGCCTGTGTATCCATGTAACCGATTTAAAACTGCCATGCCTGCCTATTGTTTGTTATTTTAGGCCTTTGATAGCCTGTCTGCGGCCCCTACTTGCAATACTCCTCCACTGACCACAATGCTGCCTGCCTGTGTATCCATGTAACCGATTTAAAACTGCCATGCCTGCCTATTGTTTGTTATTTAAGGCCTTTGATAGCCTGTCTGCGGCCCCTACTTGCAATACTCCTCCACTGACCACAATGCTGCCTGCCTGTGTATCCATGTAACCGATTTAAAACTGCCATGACTGCCTATTGTTTGTTATTTAAGGCCTTTGATAGCCTGTCTGCCGCCCCTACTTTCAATACTCCTCCACTGACCACAATGCTGCCTGCCTGTGTATCCATGTAACCGATTTAAAACTGCCATGCCTGCCTATTGTTTGTTATTTTTGGCCTTTGTTAGCCTGTCTGCGGCCCCTACTTTCAATACTCTCCACTGACCAAAATGCTGCCTGGAGTGCCTCCCTGTGTATCCATGTAACCGACTTAAAACTGCCATGCCTGCCTATTGTTTGTTATTTTAGGCCTTTGTTAGCCTGTCTGCGGCCCCTACTTTCAATACTCCTCCACTGACCACAATGCTTGCTGGAGTGCCTGCCTGTGTATCCATGTAACCGATTTAAAACTGCCATGCCTGCCTATTGTTTGTTATTTTAGGCCTTTGATAGGCTGTCTGCGGCCCTTACTTGCAATACTCCTCCACTGACCACAATGCTGCCTGCCTGTGTATCCATGTAACCGATTTAAAACTGCCATGCCTGCCTATTGTTTGTTATTTTAGGCCTTTGATAGCCTGTCTGCGGCCTCTACTTGCAATACTCCTCCACTGACCACAATGCTGCCTGCCTGTGTATCCATGTAACCGATTTAAAACTGCCATGCCTGCCTATTGTTTGTTATTTAAGGCCTTTGATAGCCTGTCTGTGGCCCCTACTTGCAATACTCCTCCACTGACCACAATGCTGCCTGCCTGTGTATCCATGTAACCGATATAAAACTGCCATGTCTGCCTATTGTTTGTTATTTTAGGCCTTTGTTAGCCTGTCTGCCGCCCCTACTTTCAATACTCCTCCACTGACCACAATGCTGCCTGCCTGTGTATCCATGTAACCGATTTAAAACTGCCATGCCTGCCTATTGTTTATTTAAGGCCTTTGATAGCCTGTCTGCGGCCCCTACTTGCAATACTCCTCCACTGACCACAATGCTGCCTGCCTGTGTATCCATGTAACCGATTTAAATCTGCCATGCCTGCCTATTGTTTGTTATTTTAGGCCTTTGATAGCCTGTCTGCGGCCCCTACTTGCAATACTCCTCCACTGACCACAATGCTGCCTGGAGTGCCTGCCTGTGTATCCATGTAACCAATTTAAAACTGCCATGCCTGCCTATTGTTTGTTATTTTAGGCCTTTAATAGCCTGTCTGCGGCCCCTACTTGCAATACTCCTCCACTGACCACAATGCTGCCTGCCTGTGTATCCATGTAACCGATTTAAAACTGCCATGCCTGCCTATTGTTTGTTATTTAAGGCCTTTGATAGCCTGTCTGCGGCCCCTACTTGCAATACTCCTCCACTGACCACAATGCTGCCTGCCTGTGTATCCATGTAACCGATTTAAAGCTGCCATGTCTGCCTATTGTTTGTTATTTTAGGCCTTTGATAGCCTGTCTGCGGCCCGTACTTGCAATACTCCACCACTGACCACAATGCTGCCTGCCTGTGTATCCATGTAACCGATTTAAAACTGCCATGCCTGCCTATTGTTTGTTATTTTAGGCCTTTGATAGCATGTCTGCGGCCCCTACTTTCAATACTCCTCCACTGACCACAATGCTGCCTGCCTGTGTATCCATGTAACCGATTTAAAACTGCCATGACTGCCTATTGTTTGTTATTTAAGGCCTTTGATAGCCTGTCTGCGGCCCCTACTTGCAATACTCCTCCACTGACCACAATGCTGCCTGCCTGTGTATCCATGTAACCGATTTAAAACTGCCATGCCTGCCTATTGTTTGTTATTTTAGGCCTTTGTTAGCCTGTCTGTGGCCCCTACTTTCAATACTCCTCCACTGACCACAATGCTGCCTGGAGTCCCTGCCTGTGTGTCCATGTAACCGATTTAAAACTGCCATGACTGCATATTGTTTGTTATTTAAGGCCTTTGATAGCCTGTCTGCGGCCCCTACTTGCAATACTCCTCCACTGACCACAATGCTGCCTGCCTGTGTATCCATGTAACCGATTTAAAACTGCCATGCCTGCCTATTGTTTGTTATTTTAGGCCTTTGATAGCCTGTCTGCGGCCCCTACTTGCAATACTCCTCCACTGACCACAATGCTGCCTGCCTGTGTATCCATGTAACCGATTTAAAACTGCCATGCCTGCCTATTGTTTGTTATTTTAGGCCTTTGATAGGCTGTCTGCGGCCCCTACTTGCAATACTCCTCCACTGACCACAATGCTGCCTGCCTGTGTATCCATGTAACCGATTTAAAACTGCCATGCCTGCCTATTGTTTGTTTTTTTAGGCCTTTGATAGCCTGTCTGCGGCCCCTACTTGCAATACTCCTCCACTGACCACAATGCTGCCTGCCTGTGTATCCATGTAACCGATTTAAAACTGCCATGCCTGCCTATTGTTTGTTATTTAAGGCCTTTGATAGCCTGTCTGTGGCCCCTACTTGCAATACTCCTCCACTGACCACAATGCTGCCTGCCTGTGTATCCATGTAACCGATATAAAACTGCCATGCCTGCCTATTGTTTGTTATTTTAGGCCTTTGTTAGCCTGTCTGCCGCCCCTACTTTCAATACTCCTCCACTGACCACAATGCTGCCTGCCTGTGTATCCATGTAACCGATTTAAAACTGCCATGCCTGCCTATTGTTTGTTATTTAAGGCCTTTGATAGCCTGTCTGCGGCCCCTACTTGCAATACTCCTCCACTGACCACAATGCTGCCTGCCTGTGTATCCATGTAACCGATTTAAATCTGCCATGCCTGCCTATTGTTTGTTATTTTAGGCCTTTGATAGCCTGTCTGCGGCCCCTACTTGCAATACTCCTCCACTGACCACAATGCTGCCTGGAGTGCCTGCCTGTGTATCCATGTAACCGATTTAAAACTGCCATGCCTGCCTATTGTTTGTTATTTTAGGCCTTTGATAGCCTGTCTGCGGCCCCTACCTGCAATACTCCTCCACTGACCACAATGCTGCCTGCCTGTGTATCCATGTAACCGATTTAAAACTGCCATGCCTGCCTATTGTTTGTTATTTTAGGCCTTTGATAGCCTGTCTGCGGCCCCTACTTGCAATACTCCTCCACTGACCACAATGCTGCCTGCCTGTGTATCCATGTAACCGATTTAAAACTGCCATGCCTGCCTATTGTTTGTTATTTAAGGCCTTTGATAGCCTGTCTGCGGCCCCTACTTGCAATACTCCTCCACTGACCACAATGCTGCCTGCCTGTGTATCCATGTAACCGATTTAAAACTGCCATGCCTGCCTATTGTTTGTTATTTAAGGCCTTTGATAGCCTGTCTGTGGCCCCTACTTGCAATACTCCTCCACTGACCACAATGCTGCCTGCCTGTGTATCCATGTAACCGATTTAAAACTGCCATGCCTGCCTATTGTTTGTTATTTTAGGCCTTTGTTATCCTGTCTGCCGCCCCTACTTTCAATACTCCTCCACTGACCACAATGCTGCCTGCCTGTGTATCCATGTAACCGATTTAAAACTGCCATGCCTGCCTATTGTTTGTTATTTAAGGCCTTTGATAGCCTGTCTGCGGCCACTACTTGCAATACTCCTCCACTGACCACAATGCTGCCTGCCTGTGTATCCATGTAACCGATTTAAAACTGCCATGCCTGCCTATTGTTTGTTATTTTAGGCCTTTGATAGCCTGTCTGCGGCCCCTACCTGCAATACTCCTCCACTGACCACAATGCTGCCTGCCTGTGTATCCATGTAACCGATTTAAAACTGCCATGCCTGCCTATTGTTTGTTATTTTAGGCCTTTGATAGCCTGTCTGCGGCCCCTACTTGCAATACACCTCCACTGACCACAATGCTGCCTGCCTGTGTATCCATGTAACCGATTTAAAACTGCCATGCCTGCCTATTGTTTGTTATTTAAGGCCTTTGATAGCCTGTCTGTGGCCCCTACTTGCAATACTCCTCCACTGACCACAATGCTGCCTGCCTGTGTATCCATGTAACCGATTTAAAACTGCCATGCCTGCCTATTGTTTGTTATTTTAGGCCTTTGTTAGCCTGTCTGCGGCCCCTACTTTCAATACTCCTCCACTGACCACAATGCTGCCTGCCTGTGTATCCATGTAACCGATTTAAAACTGCCATGCCTGTCTATTGTTTGTTATTTTTGGCCTTTGTTAGCCTGTCTGCGGCCCCTACTTTCAATACTCTCCACTGACCAAAATGCTGCCTGGAGTGCCTCCCTGTGTATCCATGTAACCGACTTAAAACTGCCATGCCTGCCTATTGTTTGTTATTTTAGGCCTTTGTTAGCCTGTCTGCGGCCCCTACTTGCAATACTCCTCCACTGACCACAATGCTTGCTGGAGTGCCTGCCTGTGTATCCATGTAACCGATTTAAAACTGCCATGCCTGCCTATTGTTTGTTATTTTAGGCCTTTGATAGGCTGTCTGCGGCCCCTACTTGCAATACTCCTCCACTGACCACAATGCTGCCTGCCTGTGTATCCATGTAACCGATTTAAAACTGCCATGCCTGCCTATTGTTTGTTTTTTTAGGCCTTTGATAGCCTGTCTGCGGCCCCTACTTGCAATACTCCTCCACTGACCACAATGCTGCCTGCCTGTGTATCCATGTAACCGATTTAAAACTGCCATGCCTGCCTATTGTTTGTTATTTAAGGCCTTTGATAGCCTGTCTGTGGCCCCTACTTGCAATACTCCTCCACTGACCACAATGCTGCCTGCCTGTGTATCCATGTAACCGATATAAAACTGCCATGCCTGCCTATTGTTTGTTATTTTAGGCCTTTGTTAGCCTGTCTGCCGCCCCTACTTTCAATACTCCTCCACTGACCACAATGCTGCCTGCCTGTGTATCCATGTAACCGATTTAAAACTGCCATGCCTGCCTATTGTTTGTTATTTAAGGCCTTTGATAGCCTGTCTGCGGCCCCTACTTGCAATACTCCTCCACTGACCACAATGCTGCCTGCCTGTGTATCCATGTAACCGATTTAAATCTGCCATGCCTGCCTATTGTTTGTTATTTTAGGCCTTTGATAGCCTGTCTGCGGCCCCTACTTGCAATACTCCTCCACTGACCACAATGCTGCCTGGAGTGCCTGCCTGTGTATCCATGTAACCGATTTAAAACTGCCATGCCTGCCTATTGTTTGTTATTTTAGGCCTTTGATAGCCTGTCTGCGGCCCCTACCTGCAATACTCCTCCACTGACCACAATGCTGCCTTCCTGTGTATCCATGTAACCGATTTAAAACTGCCATGCCTGCCTATTGTTTGTTATTTTAGGCCTTTGATAGCCTGTCTGCGGCCCCTACTTGCAATACTCCTCCACTGACCACAATGCTGCCTGCCTGTGTATCCATGTAACCGATTTAAAACTGCCATGCCTGCCTATTGTTTGTTATTTAAGGCCTTTGATAGCCTGTCTGCGGCCCCTACTTGCAATACTCCTCCACTGACCACAATGCTGCCTGCCTGTGTATCCATGTAACCGATTTAAAACTGCCATGACTGCCTATTGTTTGTTATTTAAGGCCTTTGATAGCCTGTCTGCCGCCCCTACTTTCAATACTCCTCCACTGACCACAATGCTGCCTGCCTGTGTATCCATGTAACCGATTTAAAACTGCCATGCCTGCCTATTGTTTGTTATTTTTGGCCTTTGTTAGCCTGTCTGCGGCCCCTACTTTCAATACTCTCCACTGACCAAAATGCTGCCTGGAGTGCCTCCCTGTGTATCCATGTAACCGACTTAAAACTGCCATGCCTGCCTATTGTTTGTTATTTTAGGCCTTTGTTAGCCTGTCTGCGGCCCCTACTTGCAATACTCCTCCACTGACCACAATGCTTGCTGGAGTGCCTGCCTGTGTATCCATGTAACCGATTTAAAACTGCCATGCCTGCCTATTGTTTGTTATTTTAGGCCTTTGATAGGCTGTCTGCGGCCCCTACTTGCAATACTCCTCCACTGACCACAATGCTGCCTGCCTGTGTATCCATGTAACCGATTTAAAACTGCCATGCCTGCCTATTGTTTGTTTTTTTAGGCCTTTGATAGCCTGTCTGCGGCCCCTACTTGCAATACTCCTCCACTGACCACAATGCTGCCTGCCTGTGTATCCATGTAACCGATTTAAAACTGCCATGCCTGCCTATTGTTTGTTATTTAAGGCCTTTGATAGCCTGTCTGTGGCCCCTACTTGCAATACTCCTCCACTGACCACAATGCTGCCTGCCTGTGTATCCATGTAACCGATATAAAACTGCCATGCCTGCCTATTGTTTGTTATTTTAGGCCTTTGTTAGCCTGTCTGCCGCCCCTACTTTCAATACTCCTCCACTGACCACAATGCTGCCTGCCTGTGTATCCATGTAACCGATTTAAAACTGCCATGCCTGCCTATTGTTTGTTATTTAAGGCCTTTGATAGCCTGTCTGCGGCCCCTACTTGCAATACTCCTCCACTGACCACAATGCTGCCTGCCTGTGTATCCATGTAACCGATTTAAATCTGCCATGCCTGCCTATTGTTTGTTATTTTAGGCCTTTGATAGCCTGTCTGCGGCCCCTACTTGCAATACTCCTCCACTGACCACAATGCTGCCTGGAGTGCCTGCCTGTGTATCCATGTAACCGATTTAAAACTGCCATGCCTGCCTATTGTTTGTTATTTTAGGCCTTTGATAGCCTGTCTGCGGCCCCTACCTGCAATACTCCTCCACTGACCACAATGCTGCCTGCCTGTGTATCCATGTAACCGATTTAAAACTGCCATGCCTGCCTATTGTTTGTTATTTTAGGCCTTTGATAGCCTGTCTGCGGCCCCTACTTGCAATACTCCTCCACTGACCACAATGCTGCCTGCCTGTGTATCCATGTAACCGATTTAAAACTGCCATGCCTGCCTATTGTTTGTTATTTAAGGCCTTTGATAGCCTGTCTGCGGCCCCTACTTGCAATACTCCTCCACTGACCACAATGCTGCCTGCCTGTGTATCCATGTAACCGATTTAAAACTGCCATGACTGCCTATTGTTTGTTATTTAAGGCCTTTGATAGCCTGTCTGCCGCCCCTACTTTCAATACTCCTCCACTGACCACAATGCTGCCTGCCTGTGTATCCATGTAACCGATTTAAAACTGCCATGCCTGCCTATTGTTTGTTATTTTTGGCCTTTGTTAGCCTGTCTGCGGCCCCTACTTTCAATACTCTCCACTGACCAAAATGCTGCCTGGAGTGCCTCCCTGTGTATCCATGTAACCGACTTAAAACTGCCATGCCTGCCTATTGTTTGTTATTTTAGGCCTTTGTTAGCCTGTCTGCGGCCCCTACTTTCAATACTCCTCCACTGACCACAATGCTTGCTGGAGTGCCTGCCTGTGTATCCATGTAACCGATTTAAAACTGCCATGCCTGCCTATTGTTTGTTATTTTAGGCCTTTGATAGGCTGTCTGCGGCCCTTACTTGCAATACTCCTCCACTGACCACAATGCTGCCTGCCTGTGTATCCATGTAACCGATTTAAAACTGCCATGCCTGCCTATTGTTTGTTATTTTAGGCCTTTGATAGCCTGTCTGCGGCCTCTACTTGCAATACTCCTCCACTGACCACAATGCTGCCTGCCTGTGTATCCATGTAACCGATTTAAAACTGCCATGCCTGCCTATTGTTTGTTATTTAAGGCCTTTGATAGCCTGTCTGTGGCCCCTACTTGCAATACTCCTCCACTGACCACAATGCTGCCTGCCTGTGTATCCATGTAACCGATATAAAACTGCCATGTCTGCCTATTGTTTGTTATTTTAGGCCTTTGTTAGCCTGTCTGCCGCCCCTACTTTCAATACTCCTCCACTGACCACAATGCTGCCTGCCTGTGTATCCATGTAACCGATTTAAAACTGCCATGCCTGCCTATTGTTTATTTAAGGCCTTTGATAGCCTGTCTGCGGCCCCTACTTGCAATACTCCTCCACTGACCACAATGCTGCCTGCCTGTGTATCCATGTAACCGATTTAAATCTGCCATGCCTGCCTATTGTTTGTTATTTTAGGCCTTTGATAGCCTGTCTGCGGCCCCTACTTGCAATACTCCTCCACTGACCACAATGCTGCCTGGAGTGCCTGCCTGTGTATCCATGTAACCAATTTAAAACTGCCATGCCTGCCTATTGTTTGTTATTTTAGGCCTTTAATAGCCTGTCTGCGGCCCCTACTTGCAATACTCCTCCACTGACCACAATGCTGCCTGCCTGTGTATCCATGTAACCGATTTAAAACTGCCATGCCTGCCTATTGTTTGTTATTTAAGGCCTTTGATAGCCTGTCTGCGGCCCCTACTTGCAATACTCCTCCACTGACCACAATGCTGCCTGCCTGTGTATCCATGTAACCGATTTAAAACTGCCATGTCTGCCTATTGTTTGTTATTTTAGGCCTTTGATAGCCTGTCTGCGGCCCGTACTTGCAATACTCCACCACTGACCACAATGCTGCCTGCCTGTGTATCCATGTAACCGATTTAAAACTGCCATGCCTGCCTATTGTTTGTTATTTTAGGCCTTTGATAGCATGTCTGCGGCCCCTACTTTCAATACTCCTCCACTGACCACAATGCTGCCTGCCTGTGTATCCATGTAACCGATTTAAAACTGCCATGACTGCCTATTGTTTGTTATTTAAGGCCTTTGATAGCCTGTCTGCGGCCCCTACTTGCAATACTCCTCCACTGACCACAATGCTGCCTGCCTGTGTATCCATGTAACCGATTTAAAACTGCCATGCCTGCCTATTGTTTGTTATTTTAGGCCTTTGTTAGCCTGTCTGTGGCCCCTACTTTCAATACTCCTCCACTGACCACAATGCTGCCTGGAGTCCCTGCCTGTGTGTCCATGTAACCGATTTAAAACTGCCATGACTGCATATTGTTTGTTATTTAAGGCCTTTGATAGCCTGTCTGCGGCCCCTACTTGCAATACTCCTCCACTGACCACAATGCTGCCTGCCTGTGTATCCATGTAACCGATTTAAAACTGCCATGCCTGCCTATTGTTTGTTATTTTAGGCCTTTGATAGCCTGTCTGCGGCCCCTACTTGCAATACTCCTCCACTGACCACAATGCTGCCTGCCTGTGTATCCATGTAACCGATTTAAAACTGCCATGCCTGCCTATTGTTTGTTATTTAAGGCCTTTGATAGCCTGTCTGTGGCCCCTACTTGCAATACTCCTCCACTGACCACAATGCTGCCTGCCTGTGTATCCATGTAACCGATTTAAAACTGCCATGCCTGCCTATTGTTTGTTATTTTAGGCCTTTGTTAGCCTGTCTGCCGCCCCTACTTTCAATACTCCTCCACTGACCACAATGCTGCCTGCCTGTGTATCCATGTAACCGATTTAAAACTGCCATGCCTGCCTATTGTTTGTTATTTAAGGCCTTTGATAGCCTGTCTGCGGCCACTACTTGCAATACTCCTCCACTGACCACAATGCTGCCTGCCTGTGTATCCATGTAACCGATTTAAAACTGCCATGCCTGCCTATTGTTTGTTATTTTAGGCCTTTGATAGCCTGTCTGCGGCCCCTACCTGCAATACTCCTCCACTGACCACAATGCTGCCTGCCTGTGTATCCATGTAACCGATTTAAAACTGCCATGCCTGCCTATTGTTTGTTATTTTAGGCCTTTGATAGCCTGTCTGCGGCCCCTACTTGCAATACACCTCCACTGACCACAATGCTGCCTGCCTGTGTATCCATGTAACCGATTTAAAACTGCCATGCCTGCCTATTGTTTGTTATTTAAGGCCTTTGATAGCCTGTCTGTGGCCCCTACTTGCAATACTCCTCCACTGACCACAATGCTGCCTGCCTGTGTATCCATGTAACCGATTTAAAACTGCCATGCCTGCCTATTGTTTGTTATTTTAGGCCTTTGTTAGCCTGTCTGCGGCCCCTACTTTCAATACTCCTCCACTGACCACAATGCTGCCTCCCTGTGTATCCATGTAACCGACTTAAAACTGCCATGCCTGCCTATTGTTTGTTATTTTAGGCCTTTGTTAGCCTGTCTGTGGCCCCTACTTGCAATACTCCTCCACTGACCACAATGCTTGCTGGAGTGCCTGCCTGTGTATCCATGTAACCGATTTAAAACTGCCATGCCTGCCTATTGTTTGTTATTTTAGGCCTTTGATAGGCTGTCTGCGGCCCCTACTTGCAATACTCCTCCACTGACCACAATGCTGCCTGCCTGTGTATCCATGTAACCGATTTAAAACTGCCATGCCTGCCTATTGTTTGTTATTTTAGGCCTTTGATAGCCTGTCTGCGGCCCCTACTTGCAATACTCCTCCACTGACCACAATGCTGCCTGCCTGTGTATCCAGGTAACCGATTTAAAACTGCCATGCCTGCCTATTGTTTGTTATTTAAGGCCTTTGATAGCCTGTCTGTGGCCCCTACTTGCAATACTCCTCCACTGACCACAATGCTGCCTGCCTGTGTATCCATGTAACCGATATAAAACTGCCATGCCTGCCTATTGTTTGTTATTTTAGGCCTTTGTTAGCCTGTCTGCCGCCCCTACTTTCAATACTCCTCCACTGACCACAATGCTGCCTGCCTGTGTATCCATGTAACCGATTTAAAACTGCCATGCCTGCCTATTGTTTGTTATTTAAGGCCTTTGATAGCCTGTCTGCGGCCCCTACTTGCAATACTCCTCCACTGACCACAATGCTGCCTGCCTGTGTATCCATGTAACCGATTTAAATCTGCCATGCCTGCCTATTGTTTGTTATTTTAGGCCTTTGATAGCCTGTCTGCGGCCCCTACTTGCAATACTCCTCCACTGACCACAATGCTGCCTGGAGTGCCTGCCTGTGTATCCATGTAACCGATTTAAAACTGCCATGCCTGCCTATTGTTTGTTATTTTAGGCCTTTGATAGCCTGTCTGCGGCCCCTACCTGCAATACTCCTCCACTGACCACAATGCTGCCTGCCTGTGTATCCATGTAACCGATTTAAAACTGCCATGCCTGCCTATTGTTTGTTATTTTAGGCCTTTGATAGCCTGTCTGCGGCCCCTACTTGCAATACTCCTCCACTGACCACAATGCTGCCTGCCTGTGTATCCATGTAACCGATTTAAAACTGCCATGCCTGCCTATTGTTTGTTATTTAAGGCCTTTGATAGCCTGTCTGCGGCCCCTACTTGCAATACTCCTCCACTGACCACAATGCTGCCTGCCTGTGTATCCATGTAACCGATTTAAAACTGCCATGTCTGCCTATTGTTTGTTATTTTAGGCCTTTGATAGCCTGTCTGCGGCCCGTACTTGCAATACTCCTCCACTGACCACAATGCTGCCTGCCTGTGTATCCATGTAACCGATTTAAAACTGCCATGCCTGCCTATTGTTTGTTATTTTAGGCCTTTGATAGCCTGTCTGCGGCCCCTACTTTCAATACTCCTCCACTGACCACAATGCTGCCTGCCTGTGTATCCATGTAACCGATTTAAAACTGCCATGACTGCCTATTGTTTGTTATTTAAGGCCTTTGATAGCCTGTCTGCGGCCCCTACTTGCAATACTCCTCCACTGACCACAATGCTGCCTGCCTGTGTATCCATGTAACCGATTTAAAACTGCCATGCCTGCCTATTGTTTGTTATTTTAGGCCTTTGTTAGCCTGTCTGTGGCCCCTACTTTCAATACTCCTCCACTGACCACAATGCTGCCTGGAGTCCCTGCCTGTGTGTCCATGTAACCGATTTAAAACTGCCATGACTGCCTATTGTTTGTTATTTAAGGCCTTTGATAGCCTGTCTGCGGCCCCTACTTGCAATACTCCTCCACTGACCACAATGCTGCCTGCCTGTGTATCCATGTAACCGATTTAAAACTGCCATGCCTGCCTATTGTTTGTTATTTTAGGCCTTTGATAGCCTGTCTGCGGCCCCTACTTGCAATACTCCTCCACTGACCACAATGCTGCCTGCCTGTGTATCCATGTAACCGATTTAAAACTGCCATGCCTGCCTATTGTTTGTTATTTAAGGCCTTTGATAGCCTGTCTGTGGCCCCTACTTGCAATACTCCTCCACTGACCACAATGCTGCCTGCCTGTGTATCCATGTAACCGATTTAAAACTGCCATGACTGCCTATTGTTTGTTATTTTAGGCCTTTGTTAGCCTGTCTGCCGCCCCTACTTTCAATACTCCTCCACTGACCACAATGCTGCCTGCCTGTGTATCCATGTAACCGATTTAAAACTGCCATGCCTGCCTATTGTTTGTTATTTAAGGCCTTTGATAGCCTGTCTGCGGCCACTACTTGCAATACTCCTCCACTGACCACAATGCTGCCTGCCTGTGTATCCATGTAACCGATTTAAAACTGCCATGCCTGCCTATTGTTTGTTATTTTAGGCCTTTGATAGCCTGTCTGCGGCCCCTACCTGCAATACTCCTCCACTGACCACAATGCTGCCTGCCTGTGTATCCATGTAACCGATTTAAAACTGCCATGCCTGCCTATTGTTTGTTATTTTAGGCCTTTGATAGCCTGTCTGCGGCCCCTACTTGCAATACACCTCCACTGACCACAATGCTGCCTGCCTGTGTATCCATGTAACCGATTTAAAACTGCCATGCCTGCCTATTGTTTGTTATTTAAGGCCTTTGATAGCCTGTCTGTGGCCCCTACTTGCAATACTCCTCCACTGACCACAATGCTGCCTGCCTGTGTATCCATGTAACCGATTTAAAACTGCCATGCCTGCCTATTGTTTGTTATTTTAGGCCTTTGTTAGCCTGTCTGCGGCCCCTACTTTCAATACTCCTCCACTGACCACAATGCTGCCTCCCTGTGTATCCATGTAACCGACTTAAAACTGCCATGCCTGCCTATTGTTTGTTATTTTAGGCCTTTGTTAGCCTGTCTGCGGCCCCTACTTGCAATACTCCTCCACTGACCACAATGCTTGCTGGAGTGCCTACCTGTGTATCCATGTAACCGATTTAAAACTGCCATGCCTGCCTATTGTTTGTTATTTTAGGCCTTTGATAGGCTGTCTGCGGCCCCTACTTGCAATACTCCTCCACTGACCACAATGCTGCCTGCCTGTGTATCCATGTAACCGATTTAAAACTGCCATGCCTGCCTATTGTTTGTTATTTTAGGCCTTTGATAGCCTGTCTGCGGCCCCTACTTGCAATACTCCTCCACTGACCACAATGCTGCCTGCCTGTGTATCCATGTAACCGATTTAAAACTGCCATGCCTGCCTATTGTTTGTTATTTAAGGCCTTTGATAGCCTGTCTGTGGCCCCTACTTGCAATACTCCTCCACTGACCACAATGCTGCCTGCCTGTGTATCCATGTAACCGATATAAAACTGCCATGCCTGCCTATTGTTTGTTATTTTAGGCCTTTGTTAGCCTGTCTGCCGCCCCTACTTTCAATACTCCTCCACTGACCACAATGCTGCCTGCCTGTGTATCCATGTAACCGATTTAAAACTGCCATGCCTGCCTATTGTTTGTTATTTAAGGCCTTTGATAGCCTGTCTGCGGCCCCTACTTGCAATACTCCTCCACTGACCACAATGCTGCCTGCCTGTGTATCCATGTAACCGATTTAAATCTGCCATGCCTGCCTATTGTTTGTTATTTTAGGCCTTTGATAGCCTGTCTGCGGCCCCTACTTGCAATACTCCTCCACTGACCACAATGCTGCCTGGAGTGCCTGCCTGTGTATCCATGTAACCGATTTAAAACTGCCATGCCTGCCTATTGTTTGTTATTTTAGGCCTTTGATAGCCTGTCTGCGGCCCCTACCTGCAATACTCCTCCACTGACCACAATGCTGCCTGCCTGTGTATCCATGTAACCGATTTAAAACTGCCATGCCTGCCTATTGTTTGTTATTTTAGGCCTTTGATAGCCTGTCTGCGGCCCCTACTTGCAATACTCCTCCACTGACCACAATGCTGCCTGCCTGTGTATCCATGTAACCGATTTAAAACTGCCATGCCTGCCTATTGTTTGTTATTTAAGGCCTTTGATAGCCTGTCTGCGGCCCCTACTTGCAATACTCCTCCACTGACCACAATGCTGCCTGCCTGTGTATCCATGTAACCGATTTAAAACTGCCATGTCTGCCTATTGTTTGTTATTTTAGGCCTTTGATAGCCTGTCTGCGGCCCGTACTTGCAATACTCCTCCACTGACCACAATGCTGCCTGCCTGTGTATCCATGTAACCGATTTAAAACTGCCATGCCTGCCTATTGTTTGTTATTTTAGGCCTTTGATAGCCTGTCTGCGGACCCTACTTTCAATACTCCTCCACTGACCACAATGCTGCCTGCCTGTGTATCCATGTAACCGATTTAAAACTGCCATGACTGCCTATTGTTTGTTATTTAAGGCCTTTGATAGCCTGTCTGCGGCCCCTACTTGCAATACTCCTCCACTGACCACAATGCTGCCTGCCTGTGTATCCATGTAACCAATTTAAAACTGCCATGCCTGCCTATTGTTTGTTATTTAAGGCCTTTGATAGCCTGTCTGCCGCCCCTACTTTCAATACTCCTCCACTGACCACAATGCTGCCTGCCTGTGTATCCATGTAACCGATTTAAAACTGCCATGCCTGCCTATTGTTTGTTATTTTAGGCCTTTGATAGCCTGTCTGCGGCCCCTACTTGCAATACTCCTCCACTGACCACAATGCTGCCTGCCTGTGTATCCATGTAACCGATTTAAAACTGCCATGCCTGCCTATTGTTTGTTATTTAAGGCCTTTGATAGCCTGTCTGTGGCCCCTACTTGCAATACTCCTCCACTGACCACAATGCTGCCTGCCTGTGTATCCATGTAACCGATATAAAACTGCCATGCCTGCCTATTGTTTGTTATTTTAGGCCTTTGTTAGCCTGTCTGCCGCCCCTACTTTCAATACTCCTCCACTGACCACAATGCTGCCTGCCTGTGTATCCATGTAACCGATTTAAAACTGCCATGCCTGCCTATTGTTTGTTATTTAAGGCCTTTGATAGCCTGTCTGCGGCCCCTACTTGCAATACTCCTCCACTGACCACAATGCTGCCTGCCTGTGTATCCATGTAACCGATTTAAATCTGCCATGCCTGCCTATTGTTTGTTATTTTAGGCCTTTGATAGCCTGTCTGCGGCCCCTACTTGCAATACTCCTCCACTGACCACAATGCTGCCTGCCTGTGTATCCATGTAACCGATTTAAAACTGCCATGTCTGCCTATTGTTTGTTATTTTAGGCCTTTGATAGCCTGTCTGCGGCCCGTACTTGCAATACTCCTCCACTGACCACAATGCTGCCTGCCTGTGTATCCATGTAACCGATTTAAAACTGCCATGCCTGCCTATTGTTTGTTATTTTAGGCCTTTGATAGCCTGTCTGCGGCCCCTACTTGCAATACTCCTCCACTGACCACAATGCTGCCTGCCTGTGTATCCATGTAACCGATTTAAAACTGCCATGCCTGCCTATTGTTTGTTATTTAAGGCCTTTGATAGCCTGTCTGTGGCCCCTACTTGCAATACTCCTCCACTGACCACAATGCTGCCTGCCTGTGTATCCATGTAACCGATATAAAACTGCCATGCCTGCCTATTGTTTGTTATTTTAGGCCTTTGTTAGCCTGTCTGCCGCCCCTACTTTCAATACTCCTCCACTGACCACAATGCTGCCTGCCTGTGTATCCATGTAACCGATTTAAAACTGCCATGCCTGCCTATTGTTTGTTATTTAAGGCCTTTGATAGCCTGTCTGCGGCCCCTACTTGCAATACTCCTCCACTGACCACAATGCTGCCTGCCTGTGTATCCATGTAACCGATTTAAATCTGCCATGCCTGCCTATTGTTTGTTTTTTTAGGCCTTTGATAGCCTGTCTGCGGCCCCTACTTGCAATACTCCTCCACTGACCACAATGCTGCCTGCCTGTGTATCCATGTAACCGATTTAAAACTGCCATGTCTGCCTATTGTTTGTTATTTTAGGCCTTTGATAGCCTGTCTGCGGCCCGTACTTGCAATACTCCTCCACTGACCACAATGCTGCCTGCCTGTGTATCCATGTAACCGATTTAAAACTGCCATGCCTGCCTATTGTTTGTTATTTTAGGCCTTTGATAGCCTGTCTGCGGACCCTACTTTCAATACTCCTCCACTGACCACAATGCTGCCTGCCTGTGTATCCATGTAACCGATTTAAAACTGCCATGACTGCCTATTGTTTGTTATTTAAGGCCTTTGATAGCCTGTCTGCGGCCCCTACTTGCAATACTCCTCCACTGACCACAATGCTGCCTGCCTGTGTATCCATGTAACCAATTTAAAACTGCCATGCCTGCCTATTGTTTGTTATTTAAGGCCTTTGATAGCCTGTCTGCCGCCCCTACTTTCAATACTCCTCCACTGACCACAATGCTGCCTGCCTGTGTATCCATGTAACCGATTTAAAACTGCCATGCCTGCCTATTGTTTGTTATTTTAGGCCTTTGATAGCCTGTCTGCGGCCCCTACCTGCAATACTCCTCCACTGACCACAATGCTGCCTGCCTGTGTATCCATGTAACCGATTTAAAACTGCCATGCCTGCCTATTGTTTGTTATTTTAGGCCTTTGATAGCCTGTCTGCGGCCCCTACTTGCAATACACCTCCACTGACCACAATGCTGCCTGCCTGTGTATCCATGTAACCGATTTAAAACTGCCATGCCTGCCTATTGTTTGTTATTTAAGGCCTTTGATAGCCTGTCTGTGGCCCCTACTTGCAATACTCCTCCGCTGATCACAATGCTGCCTGCCTGTGTATCCATGTAACCGATTTAAAACTGCCATGCCTGCCTATTGTTTGTTATTTAAGGCCTTTGATAGCCTGTCTGTGGCCCCTACTTGCAATACTCCTCCACTGACCACAATGCTGCCTGCCTGTGTATCCATGTAACCGATTTAAAACTGTCATGCCTGCCTATTGTTTGTTATTTTAGGCCTTTGTTAGCCTGTCTGCGGCCCCTACTTTCAATACTCCTCCACTGACCACAATGCTGCCTGCCTGTGTATCCATGTAACCGATTTAAAACTGCCATGCCTGCCTATTGTTTGTTATTTTTGGCCTTTGTTAGCCTGTCTGCGGACCCTACTTTCAATACTCTCCACTGACCACAATGCTGCCTGGAGTGCCTCCCTGTGTATCCATGTAACCGATTTAAAACTGCCATGCCTGCCTATTGTTTGTTATTTTAGGCCTTTGTTAGCCTGTCTGCGGCCCCTACTTTCAATACTCCTCCACTGACCACAATGCTTGCTGGAGTGCCTGCCTGTGTATCCATGTAACCGATTTAAAACTGCCATGCCTGCCTATTGTTTGTTATTTTAGGCCTTTGATAGCCTGTCTGCGGCCCCTACTTGCAATACTCCTCCACTGACCACAATGCTGCCTGCCTGTGTATCCATGTAACCGATTTAAAACTGCCATGCCTGCCTATTGTTTGTTATTTAAGGCCTTTGATAGCCTGTCTGTGGCCCCTACTTGCAATACTCCTCCACTGACCACAATGCTGCCTGCCTGTGTATCCATGTAACCGATTTAAAACTGCCATGCCTGCCTATTGTTTGTTATTTTAGGCCTTTGTTAGCCTGTCTGCGGACCCTACTTTCAATACTCCTCCACTGACCACAATGCTGCCTGCCTGTGTATCCATGTAACCGATTTAAAACTGCCATGCCTGCCTATTGTTTGTTATTTTAGGCCTTTGTTAGCCTGTCTGCCGCCCCTACTTTCAATACTCCTCCACTGACCACAATGCTGCCTGCCTGTGTATCCATGTAACCGATTTAAAACTGCCATGCCTGCCTATTGTTTGTTATTTAAGGCCTTTGATAGCCTGTCTGCGGCCACTACTTGCAATACTCCTCCACTGACCACAATGCTGCCTGCCTGTGTATCCATGTAACCGATTTAAAACTGCCATGCCTGCCTATTGTTTGTTATTTTAGGCCTTTGTTAGCCTGTCTGCGGCCCCTACTTTCAATCCTCCTCCACTGACCACAATGCTGCCTGGAGTGCCTGCCTGTGTATCCATGTAACCGATTTAAAACTGCCATGCCTGCCTATTGTTTGTTATTTTAGGCCTTTGTTAGCCTGCCTGCGGCCCCTACTTTCAATACTCCTCCACTGACCACAATGCTGCCTGGAGTCCCTGCCTGTGTATCCATGTAACGATTTAAAACTGACATGCCTGCCTATTGTTTGTTATTTTAGGCCTTTGATAGCCTGTCTGCGGCCCCTACCTGCAATACTCCTCCACTGACCACAATGCTGCCTGCCTGTGTATCCATGTAACCGATTTAAAACTGCCATGCCTGCCTATTGTTTGTTATTTTAGGCCTTTGATAGCCTGTCTGCGGCCCCTACTTGCAATACACCTCCACTGACCACAATGCTGCCTGCCTGTGTATCCATGTAACCAATTTAAAACTGCCATGCCTGCCTATTGTTTGTTATTTAAGGCCTTTGATAGCCTGTCTGTGGCCCCTACTTGCAATACTCCTCCACTGACCACAATGCTGCATGCCTGTGTATCCATGTAACCGATTTAAAACTGCCATGCCTGCCTATTGTTTGTTATTTTAGGCCTTTGTTAGCCTGTCTGCGGCCCCTACTTTCAATACTCCTCCACTGACCACAATGCTGCCTGCCTGTGTATCCATGTAACCGATTTAAAACTGCCATGCCTGCCTATTGTTTGTTATTTAAGGACTTTGATAGCCTGTCTGCGGCCCCTACTTGCAATACTCCTCCACTGACCACAATGCTGCCTGCCTGTGTATCCATATAACCGATTTAAAACTGCCATGCCTGCCTATTGTTTGTTATTTTTGGCCTTTGTTAGCCTGTCTGCGGCCCCTACTTTCAATACTCCTCCACTGACCACAATGCTGCCTGGAGTGCCTCCCTGTGTATCCATGTAACTGATTTAAAACTGCCATGCCTGACTATTGTTTGTTATTTTAGGCCTTTGATAGCCTGTCTGCGGCCCCTACTTGCAATACTCCTCCACTGACCACAATGCTGCCTGCCTGTGTATCCATGTAACCGATTTAAAACTGCCATGCCTGACTATTGTTTGTTATTTTAGGCCTTTGATAGCCTGTCTGCGGCCCCTACTTGCAATACTCCTCCACTGACCACAATGCTGCCTGGAGTGCCTGCCTGTGTATCCATGTAACCGATTTAAAACTTCCATGCCTGACTATTGTTTGTTATTTTAGGCCTTTGTTAGCCTGTCTGCGGCCCCTACTTGCAATACTCCTCCACTGACCACAATGCTGCCTGCCTGTGTATCCATGTAACCGATTTAAAACTGCCATGCCTGCCTATTGTTTGTTATTTTAGGCCTTTGATAGCCTGTCTGCGGCCCCTACTTGCAATACTCCTCCACTGACCACAATGCTGCCTGGAGTGCCTGCCTGTGTATCCATGTAACCGATTTAAAACTGCCATGCCTGCCTATTGTTTGTTATTTTAGGCCTTTGTTAGCCTGTCTGCGGCCCCTACTTTCAATACTCCTCCACTGACCACAATGCTGCCTGCCTGTGTATCCATGTAACCAATTTAAAACTGCCATGCCTGCCTATTGTTTGTTATTTAAGGCCTTTGATAGCCTGTCTGCGGCCCCTACTTGCAATACTCCTCCACTGACCACAATGCTGCCTGCCTGTGTATCCATGTAACCGATTTAAATCTGCCATGCCTGACTATTGTTTGTTATTTTAGGCCTTTGTTAGCCTGTCTGCGGCCCCTACTTGCAATACTCCTCCACTGACCACAATGCTGCCTGCCTGTGTATCCATGTAACCGATTTAAAACTGCCATGCCTGCCTATTGTTTGTTATTTTAGGCCTTTGATAGCCTGTCTGCGGCCCCTACTTGCAATACTCCTCCACTGACCACAATACTGCCTGGAGTGCCTGCCTGTGTATCCATGTAACCGATTTAAAACTGCCATGCCTGCCTATTGTTTGTTATTTTAGGTTTTTGATAGCCTGTCTGCGGCCCCTACCTGCAATACTCCTCCACTGACCACAATGCTGCCTGCCTGTGTATCCATGTAACCGATTTAAAACTGCCATGCCTGCCTATTGTTTGTTATTTTAGGCCTTTGATAGCCTGTCTGCGGCCCCTACTTGCAATACTCCTCCACTGACCACAATGCTGCCTGCCTGTGTATCCATGTAACCGATTTAAAACTGCCATGCCTGCCTATTGTTTGTTATTTAAGGCCTTTGATAGCCTGTCTGCGGCCCCTACTTGCAATACTCCTCCACTGACCACAATGCTGCCTGCCTGTGTATCCATGTAACCGATTTAAAACTGCCATGTCTGCCTATTGTTTGTTATTTTAGGCCTTTGATAGCCTGTCTGCGGCCCCTACTTGCAATACTCCTCCACTGACCACAATGCTGCCTGCCTGTGTATCCATGTAACCGATTTAAAACTGCCATGCCTGCCTATTGTTTGTTATTTTAGGCCTTTGATAGCCTGTCTGCGGCCCCTACCTGCAATACTCCTCCACTGACCACAATGCTGCCTGCCTGTGTATCCATGTAACCGATTTAAAACTGCCATGACTGCCTATTGTTTGTTATTTAAGGCCTTTGATAGCCTGTCTGCGGCCCCTACTTGCAATACTCCTCCACTGACCACAATGCTGCCTGCCTGTGTATCCATGTAACCGATTTAAAACTGCCATGCCTGCCTATTGTTTGTTATTTTGGGCCTTTGTTAGCCTGTCTGCGGCCCCTACTTTCAATACTCCTCCACTGACCACAATGCTGCCTGGAGTCCCTGCCTGTGTGTCCATGTAACCGATTTAAAACTGCCATGACTGCCTATTGTTTGTTATTTTAGGCCTTTGATAGCCTGTCTGCGGCCCCTACTTGCAATACTCCTCCACTGACCACAATGCTGCCTGCCTGTGTATCCATGTAACCGATTTAAAACTGCCATGCCTGCCTATTGTTTGTTATTTTAGGCCTTTGATAGCCTGTCTGCGGCCCCTACTTTCAATACTCCTCCACTGACCACAATGCTGCCTGCCTGTGTATCCATGTAACCGATTTAAAACTGCCATGACTGCCTATTGTTTGTTATTTAAGGCCTTTGATAGCCTGTCTGCGGCCCCTACTTGCAATACTCCTCCACTGACCACAATGCTGCCTGCCTGTGTATCCATGTAACCGATTTAAAACTGCCATGCCTGCCTATTGTTTGTTATTTTGGGCCTTTGTTAGCCTGTCTGCGGCCCCTACTTTCAATACTCCTCCACTGACCACAATGCTGCCTGGAGTCCCTGCCTGTGTGTCCATGTAACCGATTTAAAACTGCCATGACTGCCTATTGTTTGTTATTTTTGGCCTTTGATAGCCTGTCTGCGGCCCCTACTTGCAATACTCCTCCACTGACCACAATGCTGCCTGCCTGTGTATCCATGTAACCGATTTAAAACTGCCATGCCTGCCTATTGTTTGTTATTTTAGGCCTTTGATAGCCTGTCTGCGGCCCCTACTTGCAATACTCCTCCACTGACCACAATGCTGCCTGCCTGTGTATCCATGTAACCGATTTAAAACTGCCATGCCTGCCTATTGTTTGTTATTTTAGGCCTTTGTTAGCCTGTCTGCCGCCCCTACTTTCAATACTCCTCCACTGACCACAATGCTGCCTGCCTGTGTATCCATGTAACCGATTTAAAACTGCCATGCCTGCCTATTGTTTGTTATTTAAGGCCTTTGATTGCCTGTCTGCGGCCACTACTTGCAATACTCCTACACTGACCACAATGCTGCCTGCCTGTGTATCCATGTAACCGATTTAAAACTGCCATGTCTGCCTATTGTTTGTTATTTTAGGCCTTTGATAGCCTGTCTGTGGCCCGTACTTGCAATACTCCTCCACTGACCACAATGCTGCCTGCCTGTGTATCCATGTAACCGATTTAAAACTGCCATGCCTGCCTATTGTTTGTTATTTTAGGCCTTTGATAGCCTGTCTGCGGCCCCTACTTTCAATACTCCTCCACTGACCACAATGCTGCCTGCCTGTGTATCCATGTAACCGATTTAAAACTGCCATGCCTGCCTATTGTTTGTTATTTTGGGCCTTTGTTAGCCTGTCTGCGGCCCCTACTTTCAATACTCCTCCACTGACCACAATTCTGCCTGGAGTCCCTGCCTGTGTGTCCATGTAACCGATTTAAAACTGCCATGCCTGCCTATTGTTTGTTATTTTAGGCCTTTGTTAGCCTGTCTGTGGCCCCTACTTTCAATACTCCTCCACTGACCACAATGCTGCCTGCCTGTGTATCCATGTAACCGATTTAAAACTGCCATGCCTGCCTATTGTTTGTTATTTTTGGCCTTTGTTAGCCTGTCTGCGGCCCCTACTTTCAATACTCTCCACTGACCAAAATGCTGCCTGGAGTCCCTGCCTGTGTATCCATGTAACCGACTTAAAACTGCCATGCCTGCCTATTGTTTGTTATTTTAGGCCTTTGTTAGCCTGTCTGCGGCCCCTACTTTCAATACTCCTCCACTGACCACAATGCTGCCTGGAGTCCCTGCCTGTGTGTCCATGTAACCGATTTAAAACTGCCATGCCTGCCTATTGTTTGTTATTTTAGGCCTTTGATAGCCTGTCTGCGGCCCCTACTTGCAATACTCCTCCACTGACCACAATGCTGCCTGCCTGTGTATCCATGTAACCGATTTAAAACTGCCATGCCTGCCTATTGTTTGTTATTTTAGACCTTTGATAGCCTGTCTGCGGCCCCTACTTGCAATACTCCTCCACTGACCACAATGCTGCCTGCCTGTGTATCCATGTAACCAATTTAAAACTGCCATGCCTGCCTATTGTTTGTTATTTAAGGCCTTTGATAGCCTGTCTGTGGCCCCTACTTGCAATACTCCTCCACTGACCACAATGCTGCCTGCCTGTGTATCCATGTAACCGATTTAAAACTGCCATGCCTGCCTATTGTTTGTTATTTTAGGCCTTTGTTAGCCTGTCTGCCGCCCCTACTTTCAATACTCCTCCACTGACCACAATGCTGCCTGCCTGTGTATCCATGTAACCGATTTAAAACTGCCATGCCTGCCTATTGTTTGTTATTTAAGGCCTTTGATAGCCTGTCTGCGGCCACTACTTGCAATACTCCTCCACTGACCACAATGCTGCCTGCCTGTGTATCCATGTAACCGATTTAAAACTGCCATGCCTGCCTATTGTTTGTTATTTTAGGCCTTTGATAGCCTGTCTGCGGCCCCTACCTGCAATACTCCTCCACTGACCACAATGCTGCCTGCCTGTGTATCCATGTAACCGATTTAAAACTGCCATGCCTGCCTATTGTTTGTTATTTAAGGCCTTTGATTGCCTGTCTGCGGCCACTACTTGCAATACTCCTCCACTGACCACAATGCTGCCTGCCTGTGTATCCATGTAACCGATTTAAAACTGCCATGCCTGCCTATTGTTTGTTATTTTAGGCCTTTGATAGCCTGTCTGCGGCCCCTACTTTCAATACTCCTCCACTGACCACAATGCTGCCTGCCTGTGTATCCATGTAACCGATTTAAAACTGCCATGCCTGCCTATTGTTTGTTATTTTGGGCCTTTGTTAGCCTGTCTGCGGCCCCTACTTTCAATACTCCTCCACTGACCACAATTCTGCCTGGAGTCCCTGCCTGTGTGTCCATGTAACCGATTTAAAACTGCCATGCCTGCCTATTGTTTGTTATTTTAGGCCTTTGTTAGCCTGTCTGTGGCCCCTACTTTCAATACTCCTCCACTGACCACAATGCTGCCTGCCTGTGTATCCATGTAACCGATTTAAAACTGCCATGCCTGCCTATTGTTTGTTATTTTTGGCCTTTGTTAGCCTGTCTGCGGCCCCTACTTTCAATACTCTCCACTGACCAAAATGCTGCCTGGAGTGCCTCCATGTGTATCCATGTAACCGACTTAAAACTGCCATGCCTGCCTATTGTTTGTTATTTTAGGCCTTTGTTAGCCTGTCTGCGGCCCCTACTTTCAATACTCCTCCACTGACCACAATGCTGCCTGGAGTCCCTGCCTGTGTGTCCATGTAACCGATTTAAAACTGCCATGCCTGCCTATTGTTTGTTATTTTAGGCCTTTGATAGCCTGTCTGCGGCCCCTACTTGCAATACTCCTCCACTGACCACAATGCTGCCTGCCTGTGTATCCATGTAACCGATTTAAAACTGCCATGCCTGCCTATTGTTTGTTATTTTAGACCTTTGATAGCCTGTCTGCGGCCCCTACTTGCAATACTCCTCCACTGACCACAATGCTGCCTGCCTGTGTATCCATGTAACCAATTTAAAACTGCCATGCCTGCCTATTGTTTGTTATTTAAGGCCTTTGATAGCCTGTCTGTGGCCCCTACTTGCAATACTCCTCCACTGACCACAATGCTGCCTGCCTGTGTATCCATGTAACCGATTTAAAACTGCCATGCCTGCCTATTGTTTGTTATTTTAGGCCTTTGTTAGCCTGTCTGCCGCCCCTACTTTCAATACTCCTCCACTGACCACAATGCTGCCTGCCTGTGTATCCATGTAACCGATTTAAAACTGCCATGCCTGCCTATTGTTTGTTATTTAAGGCCTTTGATAGCCTGTCTGCGGCCACTACTTGCAATACTCCTCCACTGACCACAATGCTGCCTGCCTGTGTATCCATGTAACCGATTTAAAACTGCCATGCCTGCCTATTGTTTGTTATTTTAGGCCTTTGATAGCCTGTCTGCGGCCCCTACCTGCAATACTCCTCCACTGACCACAATGCTGCCTGCCTGTGTATCCATGTAACCGATTTAAAACTGCCATGCCTGCCTATTGTTTGTTATTTAAGGCCTTTGATTGCCTGTCTGCGGCCACTACTTGCAATACTCCTCCACTGACCACAATGCTGCCTGCCTGTGTATCCATGTAACCGATTTAAAACTGCCATGCCTGCCTATTGTTTGTTATTTTAGGCCTTTGATAGCCTGTCTGCGGCCCCTACCTGCAATACTCCTCCACTGACCACAATGCTGCCTGCCTGTGTATCCATGTAACCGATTTAAAACTGCCATGCCTGATAATTGTTTGTTATTTTAGGCCTTTGATAGCCTGTCTGCAGCCCCTACTTGCAATACACCTCCACTGACCACAATGCTGCCTGCCTGTGTATCCATGTAACCGATTTAAAACTGCCATGCCTGCCTATTGTTTGTTATTTTAGGCCTTTGATAGCCTGTCTGCGGCCCCTACTTGCAATACTCCTCCACTGACCACAATGCTGCCTGCCTGTGTATCCATGTAACCGATTTAAAACTGCCATGCCTGCCTATTGTTTGTTATTTAAGGCCTTTGATAGCCTGTCTGCGGCCCCTACTTGCAATACTCCTCCACTGACCACAATGCTGCCTGCCTGTGTATCCATGTAACCGATTTAAAACTGCCATGTCTGCCTATTGTTTGTTATTTTAGGCCTTTGATAGCCTGTCTGCGGCCCGTACTTGCAATACTCCTCCACTGACCACAATGCTGCCTGCCTGTGTATCCATGTAACCGATTTAAAACTGCCATGCCTGCCTATTGTTTGTTATTTTAGGCCTTTGATAGCCTGTCTGCGGCCCCTACTTTCAATACTCCTCCACTGACCACAATGCTGCCTGCCTGTGTATCCATGTAACCGATTTAAAACTGCCATGCCTGCCTATTGTTTGTTATTTTGGGCCTTTGTTAGCCTGTCTGCGGCCCCTACTTTCAATACTCCTCCACTGACCACAATGCTGCCTGCCTGTGTATCCATGTAACCGATTTAAAACTGCCATGCCTGCCTATTGTTTGTTATTTTAGGCCTTTGATAGCCTGTCTGCGGCCCCTACTTGCAATACTCCTCCACTGACCACAATGCTGCCTGCCTGTGTATCCATGTAACCGATTTAAAACTGCCATGTCTGCCTATTGTTTGTTATTTTAGGCCTTTGATAGCCTGTCTGCGGCCCGTACTTGCAATACTCCTCCACTGACCACAATGCTGCCTGCCTGTGTATCCATGTAACCGATTTAAAACTGCCATGCCTGCCTATTGTTTGTTATTTTAGGCCTTTGATAGCCTGTCTGCGGCCCCTACTTTCAATACTCCTCCACTGACCACAATGCTGCCTGCCTGTGTATCCATGTAACCGATTTAAAACTGCCATGCCTGCCTATTGTTTGTTATTTTAGGCCTTTGTTAGCCTGTCTGCGGCCCCTACTTTCAATACTCCTCCACTGACCACAATGCTGCCTGCCTGTGTATCCATGTAACCGATTTAAAACTGCCATGCCTGCCTATTGTTTGTTATTTTTGGCCTTTGTTAGCCTGTCTGCGGCCCCTACTTTCAATACTCTCCACTGACCAAAATGCTGCCTGGAGTGCCTCCCTGTGTATCCATGTAACCGACTTAAAACTGCCATGCCTGCCTATTGTTTGTTATTTTAGGCCTTTGTTAGCCTGTCTGCGGCCCCTACTTTCAATACTCCTCCACTGACCACAATTCTGCCTGGAGTCCCTGCCTGTGTGTCCATGTAACCGATTTAAAACTGCCATGCCTGCCTATTGTTTGTTATTTTAGGCCTTTGTTAGCCTGTCTGCGGCCCCTACTTTCAATACTCCTCCACTGACCACAATGCTGCCTGCCTGTGTATCCATGTAACCGATTTAAAACTGCCATGCCTGCCTATTGTTTGTTATTTTTGGCCTTTGTTAGCCTGTCTGCTGCCCCTACTTTCAATACTCTCCACTGACCAAAATGCTGCCTGGAGTGCCTCCCTGTGTATCCATGTAACCGACTTAAAACTGCCATGCCTGCCTATTGTTTGTTATTTTAGGCCTTTGTTAGCCTGTCTGCGGCCCCTACTTTCAATACTCCTCCACTGACCACAATGCTGCCTGGAGTCCCTGCCTGTGTGTCCATGTAACCGATTTAAAACTGCCATGCCTGCCTATTGTTTGTTATTTTAGGCCTTTGATAGCCTGTCTGCGGCCCCTACTTGCAATACTCCTCCACTGACCACAATGCTGCCTGCCTGTGTATCCATGTAACCAATTTAAAACTGCCATGCCTGCCTATTGTTTGTTATTTAAGGCCTTTGATAGCCTGTCTGTGGCCCCTACTTGCAATACTCCTCCACTGACCACAATGCTGCCTGCCTGTGTATCCATGTAACCGATTTAAAACTGCCATGCCTGCCTATTGTTTGTTATTTTAGGCCTTTGATAGCCTGTCTGCGGCCCCTACCTGCAATACTCCTCCACTGACCACAATGCTGCCTGCCTGTGTATCCATGTAACCGATTTAAAACTGCCATGCCTTCCTATTGTTTGTTATTTTAGGCCTTTGATAGCCTGTCTGCGGCCCCCACTTTCAATACTCCTCCACTGACCACAATGCTGCCTGCCTGTGTATCCATGTAACCGATTTAAAACTGCCATGCCTGCCTATTGTTTGTTATTTTGGGCCTTTGTTAGCCTGTCTGCGGCCCCTACTTTCAATACTCCTCCACTGACCACAATTCTGCCTGGAGTCCCTGCCTGTGTGTCCATGTAACCGATTTAAAACTGCCATGCCTGCCTATTGTTTGTTATTTTAGGCCTTTGTTAGCCTGTCTGCGGCCCCTACTTTCAATACTCCTCCACTGACCACAATGCTGCCTGCCTGTGTATCCATGTAACCGATTTAAAACTGCCATGCCTGCCTATTGTTTGTTATTTTTGGCCTTTGTTAGCCTGTCTGCGGCCCCTACTTTCAATACTCTCCACTGACCAAAATGCTGCCTGGAGTGCGTCCCTGTGTATCCATGTAACCGACTTAAAACTGCCATGCCTGCCTATTGTTTGTTATTTTAGGCCTTTGTTAGCCTGTCTGCGGCCCCTACTTTCAATACTCCTCCACTAACCACAATGCTTGCTGGAGTGCCTGCCTGTGTATCCATGTAACCGATTTAAAACTGCCATGCCTGCCTATTGTTTGTTATTTTAGGCCTTTGATAGGCTGTCTGCGGCCCCTACTTGCAATACTCCTCCACTGACCACAATGCTGCCTGCCTGTGTATCCATGTAACCGATTTAAAACTGCCATGCCTGCCTATTGTTTGTTATTTTAGGCCTTTGATAGCCTGTCTGCGGCCCCTACTTGCAATACTCCTCCACTGACCACAATGCTGCCTGCCTGTGTATCCATGTAACCGATTTAAAACTGCCATGCCTGCCTATTGTTTGTTATTTAAGGCCTTTGATAGCCTGTCTGTGGCCCCTACTTGCAATACTCCTCCACTGACCACAATGCTGCCTGCCTGTGTATCCATGTAACCGATATAAAACTGCCATGCCTGCCTATTGTTTGTTATTTTAGGCCTTTGTTAGCCTGTCTGCCGCCCCTACTTTCAATACTCCTCCACTGACCACAATGCTGCCTGCCTGTGTATCCATGTAACCGATTTAAAACTGCCATGCCTGCCTATTGTTTGTTATTTTAGGCCTTTGATAGCCTGTCTGCGGCCCCTACTTGCAATACTCCTCCACTGACCACAATGCTGCCTGCCTGTGTATCCATGTAACCGATTTAAATCTGCCATGCCTGCCTATTGTTTGTTATTTTAGGCCTTTGATAGCTTGTCTGCGGCCCCTACTTGCAATACTCCTCCACTGACCACAATGCTGCCTGGAGTGCCTGCCTGTGTATCCATGTAACCGATTTAAAACTGCCATGCCTGCCTACTGTTTGTTATTTTAGGCCTTTGATAGCCTGTCTGTGGCCCCTACTTGCAATACTCCTCCACTGACCACAATGCTGCCTGCCTGTGTATCCATGTAACCGATTTAAAACTGCCATGCCTGCCTATTGTTTGTTATTTAAGGCCTTTGATAGCCTGTCTGCGGCCCCTACTTGCAATACTCCTCCACTGACCACAATGCTGCCTGCCTGTGTATCCATGTAACCGATTTAAAACTGCCATGTCTGCCTATTGTTTGTTATTTTAGGCCTTTGATAGCCTGTCTGCGGCCCGTACTTGCAATACTCCTCCACTGACCACAATGCTGCCTGCCTGAGTATCCATGTAACCGATTTAAAACTGCCATGCCTGCCTATTGTTTGTTATTTTAGGCCTTTGATAGCCTGTCTGCGGCCCCTACTTTCAATACTCCTCCACTGACCACAATGCTGCCTGCCTGTGTATCCATGTAACCGATTTAAAACTGCCATGACTGCCTATTGTTTGTTATTTAAGGCCTTTGATAGCCTGTCTGCGGCCCCTACTTGCAATACTCCTCCACTGACCACAATGCTGCCTGCCTGTGTATCCATGTAACCGATTTAAAACTGCCATGCCTGCCTATTGTTTGTTATTTTAGGCCTTTGTTAGCCTGTCTGTGGCCCTTACTTTCAATACTCCTCCACTGACCACAATGCTGCCTGGAGTCCCTGCCTGTGTGTCCATGTAACCGATTTAAAACTGCCATGCCTGCCTATTGTTTGTTATTTTAGGCCTTTGATAGCCTGTCTGCGGCCCCTACTTGCAATACTCCTCCACTGACCACAATGCTGCCTGCCTGTGTATCCATGTAACCGATTTAAAACTGCCATGCCTGCCTATTGTTTGTTATTTTAGACCTTTGATAGCCTGTCTGCGGCCCCTACTTGCAATACTCCTCCACTGACCACAATGCTGCCTGCCTGTGTATCCATGTAACCGATTTAAAACTGCCATGCCTGCCTATTGTTTGTTATTTTAGACCTTTGATAGCCTGTCTGTGGCCCCTACTTGCAATACTCCTCCACTGACCACAATGCTGCCAGCCTGTGTATCCATGTAACCGATTAAAAACTGCCATGCCTGCCTATTGTTTGTTATTTTAGGCCTTTGTTAGCCTGTCTGCCGCCCCTACTTTCAATACTCCTCCACTGACCACAATGCTGCCTGCCTGTGTATCCATGTAACCGATTTAAAACTGCCATGCCTGCCTATTGTTTGTTATTTAAGGCCTTTGATAGCCTGTCTGCGGCCCCTACCTGTAATACTCCTCCACTGACCACAATGCTGCCTGCCTGTGTATCTATGTAACCGATTTAAAACTGCCATGCCTGCCTATTGTTTGTTATTTTAGGCCTTTGATAGCCTGTCTGCGGCCCCTACCTGTAATACTCCTCCACTGACCACAATGCTGCCTGCCTGTGTATCCATGTAACCGATTTAAAACTGCCATGCCTGCCTATTGTTTGTTATTTTAGGCCTTTGATAGCCTGTTTGCGGCCCCTACTTGCAATACACCTCCACTGACCACAATGCTGCCTGCCTGTGTATCCATGTAACCGATTTAAAACTGCCATGCCTGCCTATTGTTTGTTATTTAAGGCCTTTGATAGCCTGCCTGTGGCCCCTACTTGCAATACTCCTCCACTGACCACAATGCTGCCTGCCTGTGTATCCATGTAACCGATTTAAAACTGCCATGCCTGCCGATTGTTTGTTATTTTAGGCCTTTGTTAGCCTGTCTGCGGCCCCTACTTTCAATACTCCTCCACTGACCACAATGCTGCCTGCCTGTGTATCCATGTAACCGATTTAAAACTGCCATGCCTGCCTATTGTTTGTTATTTAAGGCCTTTGATAGCCTGTCTGTGGCCCCTACTTGCAATACTCCTCCACTGACCACAATGCTGCCTGCCTGTGTATCCATGTAACCGATTTAAAACTGCCATGCCTGCCTATTGTTTGTTATTTTAGGCCTTTGTTAGCCTGTCTGCCGCCCCTACTTTCAATACTCCTCCACTGACCACAATGCTGCCTGCCTGTGTATCCATGTAACCGATTTAAAACTGCCATGCCTGCCTATTGTTTGTTATTTAAGGCCTTTGATAGCCTGTCTGCGGCCACTACTTGCAATACTCCTCCACTGACCACAATGCTGCCTGCCTGTGTATCCATGTAACCGATTTAAAACTGCCATGCCTGCCTATTGTTTGTTATTTTAGGCCTTTGTTAGCCTGTCTGCGGCCCCTACTTTCAATCCTCCTCCACTGACCACAATGCTGCCTGGAGTGCCTGCCTGTGTATCCATGCAACCGATTTAAAACTGCCATGCCTGCCTATTGTTTGTTATTTTAGGCCTTTGTTAGCCTGCCTGCGGCCCCTACTTTCAATACTCCTCCACTGACCACAATGCTGCCTGGAGTCCCTGCCTGTGTATCCATGTAACGATTTAAAACTGCCATGCCTGCCTATTGTTTGTTATTTTAGGCCTTTGTTAGCCTGTCTGCGGCCCCTACTTTCAATACTCCTCCACTGACCACAATGCTGCCTGCCTGTGTATCCATGTAACCGATTTAAAACTGCCATGCCTGCCTATTGTTTGTTATTTAAGGACTTTGATAGCCTGTCTGCGGCCCCTACTTGCAATACTCCTCCACTGACCACAATGCTGCCTGCCTGTGTATCCATGTAACCGATTTAAAACTGCCATGCCTGCCTATTGTTTGTTATTTAAGCCTTTGATAGCCTGTCTGCGGCCCCTACTTGCAATACTCCTCCACTGACCACAATGCTGCCTGGAGTGCCTGCCTGTGTATCCATGTAACCGATTTAAAACTTCCATGCCTGACTATTGTTTGTTATTTTAGGCCTTTGTTAGCCTGTCTGCGGCCCCAACTTGCAATACTCCTCCACTGACCACAATGCTGCCTGCCTGTGTATCCATGTAACCGATTTAAAACTGCCATGCCTGCCTATTGTTTGTTATTTTAGGCCTTTGATAGCCTGTCTGCGGCCCCTACTTGCAATACTCCTCCACTGACCACAATGCTGCCTGGAGTGCCTGCCTGTGTATCCATGTAACCGATTTAAAACTGCCATGCCTGCCTATTGTTTGTTATTTTAGGCCTTTGTTAGCCTGTCTGCGGCCCCTACTTTCAATACTCCTCCACTGACCACAATGCTGCCTGCCTATTGTTTGTTATTTAAGGCCTTTGATAGCCTGTCTGCGGCCCCTACTTGCAATACTCCTCCACTGACCACAATGCTGCCTGCCTGTGTATCCATGTAACCGATTTAAATCTGCCATGCCTGACTATTGTTTGTTATTTTAGGCCTTTGTTAGCCTGTCTGCGGCCCCTACTTGCAATACTCCTCCACTGACCACAATGCTGCCTGGAGTGCCTGCCTGTGTATCCATGTAACCGATTTAAAACTGCCATGCCTGCCTATTGTTTGTTATTTTAGGCCTTTGATAGCCTGTCTGCGGCCCCTACTTGCAATACTCCTCCACTGACCACAATGCTGCCTGGAGTGCCTGCCTGTGTATCCATGTAACCGATTTAAAACTGCCATGCCTGCCTATTGTTTGTTATTTTAGGTTTTTGATAGCCTGTCTGCGGCCCCTACCTGCAATACTCCTCCACTGACCACAATGCTGCCTGCCTGTGTATCCATGTAACCGATTTAAAACTGCCATGCCTGCCTATTGTTTGTTATTTTAGGCCTTTGATAGCCTGTCTGCGGCCCGTACTTGCAATACTCCTCCACTGACCACAATGCTGCCTGCCTGTGTATCCATGTAACCGATTTAAAACTGCCATGCCTGCCTATTGTTTGTTATTTTAGGCCTTTGATAGCCTGTCTGCGGCCCCTACTTGCAATACTCCTCCACTGACCACAATGCTGCCTGCCTGTGTATCCATGTAACCGATTTAAAACTGCCATGCCTGCCTATTGTTTGTTATTTTGGGCCTTTGTTAGCCTGTCTGCGGCCCCTACTTTCAATACTCCTCCACTGACCACAATGCTGCCTGGAGTCCCTGCCTGTGTGTCCATGTAACCGATTTAAAACTGCCATGACTGCCTATTGTTTGTTATTTTAGGCCTTTGATAGCCTGTCTGCGGCCCCTACTTGCAATACTCCTCCACTGACCACAATGCTGCCTGCCTGTGTATCCATGTAACCGATTTAAAACTGCCATGCCTGCCTATTGTTTGTTATTTTAGGCCTTTGATAGCCTGTCTGAGGCCCCTACTTGCAATACTCCTCCACTGACCACAATGCTGCCTGCCTGTGTATCCATGTAACCGATTTAAAACTGCCATGCCTGCCTATTGTTTGTTATTTAAGGCCTTTGATAGCCTGTCTGTGGCCCCTACTTGCAATACTCCTCCACTGACCACAATGCTGCCTGCCTGTGTATCCATGTAACCGATTTAAAACTGCCATGCCTGCCTATTGTTTGTTATTTTAGGCCTTTGTTAGCCTGTCTGCCGCCCCTACTTTCAATACTCCTCCACTGACCACAATGCTGCCTGCCTGTGTATCCATGTAACCGATTTAAAACTGCCATGCCTGCCTATTGTTTGTTATTTAAGGCCTTTGATTGCCTGTCTGCGGCCACTACTTGCAATACTCCTCCACTGACCACAATGCTGCCTGCCTGTGTATCCATGTAACCGATTTAAAACTGCCATGCCTGCCTATTGTTTGTTATTTTAAGCCTTTGATAGCCTGTCTGCGGCCCCTACCTGCAATACTCCTCCACTGACCACAATGCTGCCTGCCTGTGTATCCATGTAACCGATTTAAAACTGCCATGCCTGCCTATTGTTTGTTATTTTAGGCCTTTGATGGCCTGTCTGCGGCCCCTACTTGCAATACTCCTCCACTGACCACAATGCTGCCTGCCTGTGTATCCATGTAACCGATTTAAAACTGCCATGTCTGCCTATTGTTTGTTATTTTAGGCCTTTGATAGCCTGTCTGCGGCCCGTACTTGCAATACTCCTCCACTGACCACAATGCTGCCTGCCTGTGTATCCATGTAACCGATTTAAAACTGCCATGCCTGCCTATTGTTTGTTATTTTAGGCCTTTGATAGCCTGTCTGCGGCCCCTACTTTCAATACTCCTCCACTGACCACAATGCTGCCTGCCTGTGTATCCATGTAACCGATTTAAAACTGCCATGCCTGCCTATTGTTTGTTATTTTGGGCCTTTGTTAGCCTGTCTGCGGCCCCTACTTTCAATACTCCTCCACTGACCACAATTCTGCCTGGAGTCCCTGCCTGTGTGTCCATGTAACCGATTTAAAACTGCCATGCCTGCCTATTGTTTGTTATTTTAGGCCTTTGTTAGCCTGTCTGCGGCCCCTACTTTCAATACTCCTCCACTGACCACAATGCTGCCTGCCTGTGTATCCATGTAACCGATTTAAAACTGCCATGCCTGCCTATTGTTTGTTATTTTTGGCCTTTGTTAGCCTGTCTGCGGCCCCTACTTTCAATACTCTCCACTGACCAAAATGCTGCCTGGAGTGCCTCCCTGTGTATCCATGTAACCGACTTAAAACTGCCATGCCTGCCTATTGTTTGTTATTTTAGGCCTTTGTTAGCCTGTCTGCGGCCCCTACTTTCAATACTCCTCCACTGACCACAATGCTGCCTGGAGTCCCTGCCTGTGTGTCCATGTAACCGATTTAAAACTGCCATGCCTGCCTATTGTTTGTTATTTTAGGCCTTTGTTAGCCTGTCTGCGGCCCCTACTTTCAATACTCCTCCACTGAACACAATGCTGCCTGGAGTCCCTACCTGTGTATCCATGTAACCGATTTAAAACTGCCATGCCTGCCTATTGTTTGTTATTTTAGACCTTTGATAGCCTGTCTGCGGCCCCTACTTGCAATACTCCTCCACTGACCACAATGCTGCCTGCCTGTGTATCCATGTAACCAATTTAAAACTGCCATGCCTGCCTATTGTTTGTTATTTAAGGCCTTTGATAGCCTGTCTGTGGCCCCTACTTGCAATACTCCTCCACTGACCACAATGCTGCCTGCCTGTGTATCCATGTAACCGATTTAAAACTGCCATGCCTGCCTATTGTTTGTTATTTTAGGCCTTTGTTAGCCTGTCTGCCGCCCCTACTTTCAATACTCCTCCACTGACCACAATGCTGCCTGCCTGTGTATCCATGTAACCGATTTAAAACTGCCATGCCTGCCTATTGTTTGTTATTTAAGGCCTTTGATAGCCTGTCTGCGGCCACTACTTGCAATACTCCTCCACTGACCACAATGCTGCCTGCCTGTGTATCCATGTAACCGATTTAAAACTGCCATGCCTGCCTATTGTTTGTTATTTTAGGCCTTTGATAGCCTGTCTGCGGCCCCTACCTGCAATACTCCTCCACTGACCACAATGCTGCCTGCCTGTGTATCCATGTAACCGATTTAAAACTGCCATGCCTGCCTATTGTTTGTTATTTTAGGCCTTTGATAGCCTGTCTGCGGCCCCTAGTTTCAATACTCCTCCACTGACCACAATGCTGCCTGCCTGTGTATCCATGTAACCGATTTAAAACTGCCATGCCTGCCTATTGTTTGTTATTTTAGGCCTTTGTTAGCCTGTCTGCCGCCCCTACTTTCAATACTCCTCCACTGACCACAATGCTGCCTGCCTGTGTATCCATGTAACCGATTTAAAACTGCCATGCCTGCCTATTGTTTGTTATTTAAGGCCTTTGATTGCCTGTCTGCGGCCACTACTTGCAATACTCCTCCACTGACCACAATGCTGCCTGCCTGTGTATCCATGTAACCGATTTAAAACTGCCATGCCTGCCTATTGTTTGTTATTTTAGGCCTTTGATAGCCTGTCTGCGGCCCCTACCTGCAATACTCCTCCACTGACCACAATGCTGCCTGCCTGTGTATCCATGTAACCGATTTAAAACTGCCATGCCTGCCTATTGTTTGTTATTTTAGGCCTTTGATAGCCTGTCTGCGGCCCCTACTTGCAATACACCTCCACTGACCACAATGCTGCCTGCCTGTGTATCCATGTAACCGATTTAAAACTGCCATGCCTGCCTATTGTTTGTTATTTTAGGCCTTTGATAGCCTGTCTGTGGCCCCTACTTTCAATACTCCTCCACTGACCACAATGCTGCCTGCCTGTGTATCCATGTAACCGATTTAAAACTGCCATGCCTGCCTATTGTTTGTTATTTTAGGCCTTTGATAGCCTGTCTGCGGCCCCTACTTTCAATACTCCTCCACTGACCACAATGCTGCCTGCCTGTGTATCCATGTAACCGATTTAAAACTGCCATGCCTGCCTATTGTTTGTTATTTTGGGCCTTTGTTAGCCTGTCTGCGGCCCCTACTTTCAATACTCCTCCACTGACCACAATTCTGCCTGGAGTCCCTGCCTGTGTGTCCATGTAACCGATTTAAAACTGCCATGCCTGCCTATTGTTTGTTATTTTAGGCCTTTGTTAGCCTGTCTGCGGCCCCTACTTTCAATACTCCTCCACTGACCACAATGCTGCCTTCCTGTGAATCCATGTAACCGATTTAAAACTGCCATGCCTGCCTATTGTTTGTTATTTTTGGCCTTTGTTAGCCTGTCTGCGGCCCCTACTTTCAATACTCTCCACTGACCAAAATGCTGCCTGGAGTGCCTCCCTGTGTATCCATGTAACCGACTTAAAACTGCCATGCCTGCCTATTGTTTGTTATTTTAGGCCTTTGTTAGCCTGTCTGTGGCCCCTACTTTCAATACTCCTCCACTGACCACAATGCTGCCTGGAGTCCCTGCCTGTGTGTCCATGTAACCGATTTAAAACTGCCATGCCTGCCTATTGTTTGTTATTTTAGGCCTTTGATAGCCTGTCTGCGGGCCCTACTTGCAATACTCCTCCACTGACCACAATACTGCCTACCTGTGTATCCATGTAACCGATTTAAAACTGCCATGCCTGCCTATTGTTTGTTATTTTAGACCTTTGATAGCCTGTCTGCGGCCCCTACTTGCAATACTCCTCCACTGACCACAATGCTGCCTGCCTGTGTATCCATGTAACCAATTTAAAACTGCCATGCCTGCCTATTGTTTGTTATTTAAGGCCTTTGATAGCCTGTCTGTGGCCCCTACTTGCAATACTCCTCCACTGACCACAATGCTGCCTGCCTGTGTATCCATGTAACCGATTTAAAACTGCCATGCCTGCCTATTGTTTGTTATTTAAGGCCTTTGATAGCCTGTCTGCGGCCCCTACCTGCAATACTCCTCCACTGACCACAATGCTGCCTGCCTGTGTATCCATGTAACCGATTTAAAACTGCCATGCCTGCCTATTGTTTGTTATTTTAGGCCTTTGTTAGCCTGTCTGCCGCCCCTACTTTCAATACTCCTCCACTGACCACAATGCTGCCTGCCTGTGTATCCATGTAACCGATTGAAAACTGCCATGCCTGCCTATTGTTTGTTATTTAAGGCCTTTGATAGCCTGTCTGCGGCCACTACTTGCAATACTCCTCCACTGACCACAATGCTGCCTGCCTGTGTATCCATGTAACCGATTTAAAACTGCCATGCCTGCCTATTGTTTGTTATTTTAGGCCTTTGATAGCCTGTCTGCGGCCCCTACCTGCAATACTCCTCCACTGACCACAATGCTGCCTGCCTGTGTATCCATGTAACCGATTTAAAACTGCCATGCCTGCCTATTGTTTGTTATTTTAGGCCTTTGATAGCCTGTCTGCGGCCCCTACTTTCAATACTCCTCCACTGACCACAATGCTGCCTGCCTGTGTATCCATGTAACCGATTTAAAACTGCCATGCCTGCCTATTGTTTGTTATTTTGGGCCTTTGTTAGCCTGTCTGCGGCCCCTACTTTCAATACTCCTCCACTGACCACAATTCTGCCTGGAGTCCCTGCCTGTGTGTCCATGTAACCGATTTAAAACTGCCATGCCTGCCTATTGTTTGTTATTTTAGGCCTTTGTTAGCCTGTCTGCGGCCCCTACTTTCAATACTCCTCCACTGACCACAATGCTGCCTGCCTGTGTATCCATGTAACCGATTTAAAACTGCCATGCCTGCCTATTGTTTGTTATTTTTGGCCTTTGTTAGCCTGTCTGCGGCCCCTACTTTCAATACTCTCCACTGACCAAAATGCTGCCTGGAGTGCCTCCCTGTGTATCCATGTAACCGACTTAAAACTGCCATGCCTGCCTATTGTTTGTTATTTTAGGCCTTTGTTAGCCTGTCTGCGGCCCCTACTTTCAATACTCTCCACTGACCAAAATGCTGCCTGGAGTGCCTCCCTGTGTATCCATGTAACCGACTTAAAACTGCCATGCCTGCCTATTGTTTGTTATTTTAGGCCTTTGATAGGCTGTCTGCGGCCCCTACTTGCAATACTCCTCCACTGACCACAATGCTGCCTGCCTGTGTATCCATGTAACCAATTTAAAACTGCCATGCCTGCCTATTGTTTGTTATTTTAGGCCTTTGATAGCCTGTCTGCGGCCCTTACTTGCAATACTCCTCCCCTGACCACAATGCTGCCTGCCTGTGTATCCATGTAACCGATTTAAAACTGCCATGCCTGCCTATTGTTTGTTATTTAAGGCCTTTGATAGCCTGTCTGTGGCCCCTACTTGCAATACTCCTCCACTGACCACAATGCTGCCTGCCTGTGTATCCATGTAACCGATATAAAACTGCCATGCCTGCCTATTGTTTGTTATTTTAGGCCTTTGTTAGCCTGTCTGCCGCCCCTACTTTCAATACTCCTCCACTGACCACAATGCTGCCTGCCTGTGTATCCATGTAACCGATTTAAAACTGCCATGCCTGCCTATTGTTTGTTATTTTAGGCCTTTGATAGCCTGTCTGCGGCCCCTACTTGCAATACTCCTCCACTGACCACAATGCTGCCTGCCTGTGTATCCATGTAACCGATTTAAATCTGCCATGCCTGCCTATTGTTTGTTATTTTAGGCCTTTGATAGCCTGTCTGCGGCCCCTACTTGCAATACTCCTCCACTGACCACAATGCTGCCTGGAGTGCCTGCCTGTGTATCCATGTAACCGATTTAAAACTGCCATGCCTGCCTATTGTTTGTTATTTTAGGCCTTTGATAGCCTGTCTGCGGCCCCTACTTGCAATACTCCTCCACTGACCACAATGCTGCCTGCCTGTGTATCCATGTAACCGATTTAAAACTGCCATGCCTGCCTATTGTTTGTTATTTAAGGCCTTTGATAGCCTGTCTGCGGCCCCTACTTGCAATACTCCTCCACTGACCACAATGCTGCCTGCCTGTGTATCCATGTAACCGATTTAAAACTGCCATGTCTGCCTATTGTTTGTTATTTTAGGCCTTTGATAGCCTGTCTGCGGCCCGTACTTGCAATACTCCTCCACTGACCACAATGCTGCCTGCCTGTGTATCCATGTAACCGATTTAAAACTGCCATGACTGCCTATTGTTTGTTATTTAAGGCCTTTGATAGCCTGTCTGCGGCCCCTACTTGCAATACTCCTCCACTGACCACAATGCTACCTGCCTGTGTATCCATGTAACCGATTTAAAACTGCCATGCCTGCCTATTGTTTGTTATTTTAGGCCTTTGTTAGCCTGTCTGTGGCCCCTACTTTCAATACTCCTCCACTGACCACAATGCTGCCTGGAGTCCCTGCCTGTGTGTCCATGTAACCGATTTAAAACTGCCATGCCTGCCTATTGTTTGTTATTTTAGGCCTTTGATAGCCTGTCTGCGGCCCCTACTTGCAATACTCCTCCACTGACCACAATGCTGCCTGCCTGTGTATCCATGTAACCGATTTAAAACTGCCATGCCTGCCTATTGTTTGTTATTTTAGACCTTTGATAGCCTGTCTGCGGCCCCTACTTGCAATACTCCTCCACTGACCACAATGCTGCCTGCCTGTGTATCCATGTAACCAATTTAAAACTGCCATGCCTGCCTATTGTTTGTTATTTAAGGCCTTTGATAGCCTGTCTGTGGCCCCTACTTGCAATACTCCTCCACTGACCACAATGCTGCCTTCCTGTGTATCCATGTAACCGATTTAAAACTGCCATGCCTGCCTATTGTTTGTTATTTTAGGCCTTTGTTAGCCTGTCTGCCGCCCCTACTTTCAATACTCCTCCACTGACCACAATGCTGCCTGCCTGTGTATCCATGTAACCGATTTAAAACTGCCATGCCTGCCTATTGTTTGTTATTTAAGGCCTTTGATAGCCTGTCTGCGGCCACTACTTGCAATACTCCTCCACTGACCACAATGCTGCCTGCCTGTGTATCCATGTAACCGATTTAAAACTGCCATGCCTGCCTATTGTTTGTTATTTTAGGCCTTTGATAGCCTGTCTGCGGCCCCTACCTGCAATACTCCTCCACTGACCACAATGCTGCCTGCCTGTGTATCCATGTAACCGATTTAAAACTGCCATGCCTGCCTATTGTTTGTTATTTTAGGCCTTTGATAGCCTGTCTGCGGCCCCTACTTGCAATACACCTCCACTGACCACAATGCTGCCTGCCTGTGTATCCATGTAACCGATTTAAAACTGCCATGCCTGCCTATTGTTTGTTATTTAAGGCCTTTGATAGCCTGTCTGTGGCCCCTACTTGCAATACTCCTCCACTGACCACAATGCTGCCTGCCTGTGTATCCATGTAACCGATTTAAAACTGCCATGCCTGCCTATTGTTTGTTATTTTAGGCCTTTGTTAGCCTGTCTGCGGCCCCTGCTTTCAATACTCCTCCACTGACCACAATGCTGCCTGCCTGTGTATCCATGTAACCGATTTAAAACTGCCATGCCTGCCTATTGTTTGTTATTTTTGGCCTTTGTTAGCCTGTCTGCGGCCCCTACTTTCAATACTCTCCACTGACCAAAATGCTGCCTGGAGTGCCTCCCTGTGTATCCATGTAACCGACTTAAAACTGCCATGCCCGCCTATTGTTTGTTATTTTAGGCCTTTGTTAGCCTGTCTGCGGCCCCTACTTTCAATACTCCTCCACTGACCACAATGCTTGCTGGAGTGCCTGCCTGTGTATCCATGTAACCGATTTAAAACTGCCATGCCTGCCTATTGTTTGTTATTTTAGGCCTTTGATAGCCTGTCTGCGGCCTCTACCTGCAATACTCCTCCACTGACCACAATGCTGCCTGCCTGTGTATCCATGTAACCGATTTAAAACTGCCATGCCTGCCTATTGTTTGTTATTTTAGGCCTTTGATAGCCTGTCTGCGGCCCCTACTTGCAATACTCCTCCACTGACCACAATGCTGCCTGCCTGTGTATCCATGTAACCGATTTAAAACTGCCATGCCTGCCTATTGTTTGTTATTTAAGGCCTTTGATAGCCTGTCTGTGGCCCCTACTTGCAATACTCCTCCACTGACCACAATGCTGCCTGCCTGTGTATCCATGTAACCGATATAAAACTGCCATGCCTGCCTATTGTTTGTTATTTTAGGCCTTTGTTAGCCTGTCTGCCGCCCCTACTTTCAATACTCCTCCACTGACCACAATGCTGCCTGCCTGTGTATCCATGTAACCGATTTAAAACTGCCATGCCTGCCTATTGTTTGTTATTTAAGGCCTTTGATAGCCTGTCTGCGGCCCCTACTTGCAATACTCCTCCACTGACCACAATGCTGCCTGCCTGTGTATCCATGTAACCGATTTAAATCTGCCATGCCTGCCTGTTGTTTGTTATTTTAGGCCTTTGATAGCCTGTCTGCGGCCCCTACTTGCAATACTCCTCCACTGACCACAATGCTGCCTGGAGTGCCTGCCTGTGTATCCATGTAACCGATTTAAAACTGCCATGCCTGCCTATTGTTTGTTATTTAAGGCCTTTGATAGCCTGTCTGCGGCCCCTACTTGCAATACTCCTCCACTGACCACAATGCTGCCTGCCTGTGTATCCATGTAACCGATTTAAAACTGCCATGTCTGCCTATTGTTTGTTATTTTAGGCCTTTGAGAGCCTGTCTGCGGCCCGTACTTGCAATACTCCTCCACTGACCACAATGCTGCCTGCCTGTATATCCATGTAACCGATTTAAAACTGCCATGCCTGCCTATTGTTTGTTATTTTAGGCCTTTGATAGCCTGTCTGCGGCCCCTACTTTCAATACTCCTCCACTGACCACAATGCTGCCTGCCTGTGTATCCATGTAACCGATTTAAAACTGCCATGACTGCCTATTGTTTGTTATTTTAGGCCTTTGATAGCCTGTCTGCGGCCCCTACTTGCAATACTCCTCCACTGACCACAATGCTGCCTGCCTGTGTATCCATGTAACCGATTTAAAACTGCCATGCCTGCCTATTGTTTGTTATTTTAGGCCTTTGTTAGCCTGTCTGCGGCCCCTACTTTCAATACTCCTCCACTGACCACAATGCTGCCTGGAGTCCCTGCCTGTGTGTCCATGTAACCGATTTAAAACTGCCATGCCTGCCTATTGTTTGTTATTTTAGGCCTTTGATAGCCTGTCTGCGGCCCCTACTTGCAATACTCCTCCACTGACCACAATGCTGCCTGCCTGTGTATCCATGTAACCGATTTAAAACTGCCATGACTGCCTATTGTTTGTTATTTTAGGCCTTTGATAGCCTGTCTGCGGCCCCTACTTTCAATACTCCTCCACTGACCACAATGCTGCCTGCCTGTGTATCCATGTAACCGATTTAAAACTGCCATGCCTGCCTATTGTTTGTTATTTAAGGCCTTTGATAGCCTGTCTGCGGCCACTACTTGCAATACTCCTCCACTGACCACAATGCTGCCTGCCTGTGTATCCATGTAACCGATTTAAAACTGCCATGCCTGCCTATTGTTTGTTATTTTAGGCCTTTGTTAGTCTGTCTGCGGCCCCTACTTTCAATACTCCTCCACTGACCACAATGCTGCCTGGAGTCCATGCCTGTGTATCCATGTAACGATTTAAAACTGCCATGCCTGCCTATTGTTTGTTATTTTAGGCCTTTGATAGCCTGTCTGCCGCCCCTACTTTCAATACTCCTCCACTGACCACAATGCTGCCTGCCTGTGTATCCATGTAACCGATTTAAAACTGCCATGCCTGCCTATTGTTTGTTATTTTAGGCCTTTGTTAGCCTGTCTGCCGCCCCTACTTTCAATACTCCTCCACTGACAACAATGCTGCCTGCCTGTGTATCCATGTAACCGATTTAAAACTGCCATGCCTGCCTATTGTTTGTTATTTAAGGCCTTTGATAGCCTGTCTGCGGCCCCTACCTGCAATACTCCTCCACTGACCACAATGCTGCCTGCCTGTGTATCCATGTAACCGATTTAAAACTGCCATGCCTGCCTATTGTTTGTTATTTTAGGCCTTTGATAGCCTGTCTGCGGCCCCTACTTGCAATACACCTCCACTGACCACAATGCTGCCTGCCTGTGTATCCATGTAACCGATTTAAAACTGCCATGCCTGCCTATTGTTTGTTATTTAAGGCCTTTGATAGCCTGTCTGTGGCCCCTACTTGCAATACTCCTCCACTGACCACAATGCTGCCTGCCTGTGTATCCATGTAACCGATTTAAAACTGCCATGCCTGCCTATTGTTTGTTATTTAAGGACTTTGATAGCCTGTCTGCGGCCCCTACTTGCAATACTCCTCCACTGACCACAATGCTGCCTGCCTGTGTATCCATATAACCGATTTAAAACTGCCATGCCTGCCTATTGTTTGTTATTTTTGGCCTTTGTTAGCCTGTCTGCGGCCCCTACTTTCAATACTCCTCCACTGACCACAATGCTGCCTGGAGTGCCTCCCTGTGTATCCATGTAACCGATTTAAAACTGCCATGCCTGACTATTGTTTATTATTTTAGGCCTTTGATAGCCTGTCTGCGGCCCCTACTTGCAATACTCCTCCACTGACCACAATGCTGCCTGCCTGTGTATCCATGTAACCGATTTAAAACTGCCATGCCTGCCTATTGTTTGTTATTTAAGCCTTTGATAGCCTGTCTGCGGCCCCTACTTGCAATACTCCTCCACTGACCACAATGCTGCCTGGAGTGCTTGCCTGTGTATCCATGTAACCGATTTAAAACTTCCATGCCTGACTATTGTTTGTTATTTTAGGCCTTTGTTAGCCTGTCTGCGGCCCCTACTTGCAATACTCCTCCACTGACCACAATGCTGCCTGCCTGTGTATCCATGTAACCGATTTAAAACTGCCATGACTGCCTATTGTTTGTTATTTTAGGCCTTTGATAGCCTGTCTGCGGCCCCTACTTGCAATACTCCTCCACTGACCACAATGCTGCCTAGAGTGCCTGCCTGTGTATCCATGTAACCGATTTAAAACTGCCATGCCTGCCTATTGTTTGTTATTTTAGGCCTTTGTTAGCCTGTCTGCGGCCCCTACTTTCAATACTCCTCCACTGACCACAATGCTGCCTGCCTGTGTATCCATGTAACCAATTTAAAACTGCCATGCCTGCCTATTGTTTGTTATTTTAGGCCTTTGATAGCCTGTCTGTGGCCCCTACTTGCAATACTCCTCCACTGACCACAATGCTGCCTGCCTGTGTATCCATGTAACCGATATAAAACTGCCATGCCTGCCTATTGTTTGTTATTTTAGGCCTTTGTTAGCCTGTCTGCCGCCCCTACTTTCAATACTCCTCCACTGACCACAATGCTGCCTGCCTGTGTATCCATGTAACCGATTTAAAACTGCCATGCCTGCCTATTGTTTGTTATTTTAGGCCTTTGATAGCCTGTCTGCGGCCCCTACTTGCAATACTCCTCCACTGACCACAATGCTGCCTGCCTGTGTATCCATGTAACCGATTTAAATCTGCCATGCCTGCCTATTGTTTGTTATTTTAGGCCTTTGATAGCCTGTCTGCGGCCCCTACTTGCAATACTCCTCCACTGACCACAATGCTGCCTGGAGTGCCTGCCTGTGTATCCATGTAACCGATTTAAAACTGCCATGCCTGCCTATTGTTTGTTATTTTAGGCCTTTGATAGCCTGTCTGCGGCCTCTACTTGCAATACTCCTCCACTGACCACAATGCTGCCTGCCTGTGTATCCATGTAACCGATTTAAAACTGCCATGCCTGCCTATTGTTTGTTATTTAAGGCCTTTGATAGCCTGTCTGCGGCCCCTACTTGCAATACTCCTCCACTGACCACAATGCTGCCTGCCTGTGTATCCATGTAACCGATTTAAAACTGCCATGTCTGCCTATTGTTTGTTATTTTAGGCCTTTGATAGCCTGTCTGCGGCCCGTACTTGCAATACTCCTCCACTGACCACAATGCTGCCTGCCTGAGTATCCATGTAACCGATTTAAAACTGCCATGCCTGCCTATTGTTTGTTATTTTAGGCCTTTGATAGCCTGTCTGTGGCCCCTACTTGCAATACTCCTCCACTGACCACAATGCTGCCTGCCTGTGTATCCATGTAACCGATATAAAACTGCCATGCCTGCCTATTGTTTGTTATTTTAGGCCTTTGTTAGCCTGTCTGCCGCCCCTACTTTCAATACTCCTCCACTGACCACAATGCTGCCTGCCTGTGTATCCATGTAACCGATTTAAAACTGCCATGCCTGCCTATTGTTTGTTATTTTAGGCCTTTGATAGCCTGTCTGCGGCCCCTACTTGCAATACTCCTCCACTGACCACAATGCTGCCTGCCTGTGTATCCATGTAACCGATTTAAATCTGCCATGCCTGCCTATTGTTTGTTATTTTAGGCCTTTGATAGCCTGTCTGCGGCCCCTACTTGCAATACTCCTCCACTGACCACAATGCTGCCTGGAGTGCCTGCCTGTGTATCCATGTAACCGATTTAAAACTGCCATGCCTGCCTATTGTTTGTTATTTTAGGCCTTTGATAGCCTGTCTGCGGCCTCTACTTGCAATACTCCTCCACTGACCACAATGCTGCCTGCCTGTGTATCCATGTAACCGATTTAAAACTGCCATGCCTGCCTATTGTTTGTTATTTAAGGCCTTTGATAGCCTGTCTGCGGCCCCTACTTGCAATACTCCTCCACTGACCACAATGCTGCCTGCCTGTGTATCCATGTAACCGATTTAAAACTGCCATGTCTGCCTATTGTTTGTTATTTTAGGCCTTTGATAGCCTGTCTGCGGCCCGTACTTGCAATACTCCTCCACTGACCACAATGCTGCCTGCCTGAGTATCCATGTAACCGATTTAAAACTGCCATGCCTGCCTATTGTTTGTTATTTTAGGCCTTTGATAGCCTGTCTGCGGCCCCTACTTTCAATACTCCTCCACTGACCACAATGCTGCCTGCCTGTGTATCCATGTAACCGATTTAAAACTGCCATGACTGCCTATTGTTTGTTATTTAAGGCCTTTGATAGCCTGTCTGCGGCCCCTACTTGCAATACTCCTCCACTGACCACAATGCTGCCTGCCTGTGTATCCATGTAACCGATTTAAAACTGCCATGCCTGCCTATTGTTTGTTATTTTAGGCCTTTGTTAGCCTGTCTGTGGCCCCTACTTTCAATACTCCTCCACTGACCACAATGCTGCCTGGAGTCCCTGCCTGTGTGTCCATGTAACCGATTTAAAACTGCCATGCCTGCCTATTGTTTGTTATTTTAGGCCTTTGATAGCCTGTCTGCGGCCCCTACTTGCAATACTCCTCCACTGACCACAATGCTGCCTGCCTGTGTATCTATGTAACCGATTTAAAACTGCCATGCCTGCCTATTGTTTGTTATTTAAGGCCTTTGATAGCCTGTCTGTGGCCCCTACTTGCAATACTCCTCCACTGACCACAATGCTGCCTGCCTGTGTATCCATGTAACCGATTTAAAACTGCCATGCCTGCCTATTGTTTGTTATTTAAGGCCTTTGATAGCCTGTCTGTGGCCCCTACTTGCAATACTCCTCCACTGAATACAATGCTGCCTGCCTGTGTATCCATTTAACCGATTTAAAACTGCCATGCCTGCCTATTGTTTGTTATTTTAGGCCTTTGTTAGCCTGTCTGCCGCCCCTACTTTCAATACTCCTCCACTGACCACAATGCTGCCTGCCTGTGTATCCATGTAACCGATTTAAAACTGCCATGCCTGCCTATTGTTTGTTATTTAAGGCCTTTGATAGCCTGTCTGCGGCCACTACTTGCAATACTCCTCCACTGACCACAATGCTGCCTGCCTGTGTATCCTTGTAACCGATTTAAAACTGCCATGCCTGCCTATTGTTTGTTATTTTAGGCCTTTGTTAGCCTGTCTGCGGCCCCTACTTTCAATACTCCTCCACTGACCACAATGCTGCCTGGAGTGCCTGCCTGTGTATCCATGTAACCGATTTAAAACTGCCATGCCTGCCTATTGTTTGTTATTTTAGGCCTTTGTTAGCCTGCCTGCGGCCCCTACTTTCAATACTCCTCCACTGACCACAATGCTGCCTGGAGTCCATGCCTGTGTATCCATGTAACGATTTAAAACTGCCATGCCTGCCTATTGTTTGTTATTTTAGGCCTTTGATAGCCTGTCTGCGGCCCCTACCTGCAATACTCCTCCACTGACCACAATGCTGCCTGCCTGTGTATCCATGTAACCAATTTAAAACTGCCATGCCTGCCTATTGTTTGTTATTTTAGGCCTTTGATAGCCTGTCTGCGGCCCCTACTTGCAATACACCTCCACTGACCACAATGCTGCCTGCCTGTGTATCCATGTAACCAATATAAAACTGCCATGCCTGCCTATTGTTTGTTATTTAAGGCCTTTGATAGCCTGTCTGTGGCCCCTACTTGCAATACTCCTCCACTGACCACAATGCTGCCTGCCTGTGTATCCATGTAACCGATTTAAAACTGCCATGCCTGCCTATTGTTTGTTATTTTATGCCTTTGTTAGCCTGTCTGCGGCCCCTACTTTCAATACTCCTCCACTGACCACAATGCTGCCTGCCTGTGTATCCATGTAACCGATTTAAAACTGCCATGCCTGCCTATTGTTTGTTATTTAAGGACTTTGATAGCCTGTCTGCGGCCCCTACTTTCAATACTCCTCCACTGACCACAATGCTGCCTGCCTGTGTATCCATGTAACCGATTTAAAACTGCCATGCCTGCCTATTGTTTGTTATTTAAGGACTTTGATAGCCTGTCTGCGGCCCCTACTTGCAATACTCCTCCACTGACCACAATGCTGCCTGCCTGTGTATCCATGTAACCGATTTAAAACTGCCATGCCTGCCTATTGTTTGTTATTTTAGGCCTTTGTTAGCCTGTCTGCGGCCCCTACTTTCAATACTCCTCCACTGACCACAATGCTGCCTGGAGTGCCTGCCTGTGTATTCATGTAACCGATTTAAAACTGCCATGCCTGCCTATTGTTTGTTATTTTAGGCCTTTGATAGCCTGTCTGCGGCCCCTACTTGCAATACTCCTCCACTGACCACAATGCTGCCTGCCTGTGTATCCATGTAACCGATTTAAAACTGCCATGCCTGCCTATTGTTTGTTATTTTAGGCCTTTGATAGCCTGTCTGCGGCCCCTACTTGCAATACTCCTCCACTGACCACAATGCTGCCTGGAGTGCCTGCCTGTGTATCCATGTAACCGATTTAACACTGCCATGCCTGACTATTGTTTGTTATTTTAGGCCTTTGTTAGCCTGTCTGCGGCCCCTACTTGCAATACTCCTCCACTGACCACAATGCTGCCTGCCTGTGTATCCATGTAACCGATTTAAAACTGCCATGCCTGCCTATTGTTTGTTATTTTAGGCCTTTGATAGCCTGTCTGCGGCCCCTACTTGCAATACTCCTCCACTGACCACAATGCTGCCTGGAGTGCCTGCCTGTGTATCCATGTAACCGATTTAAAACAGCCATGCCTGCCTATTGTTTTTTATTTTAGGCCTTTGTTAGCCTGTCTGCGGCCCCTACTTTCAATACTCCTCCACTGACCACAATGCTGCCTGGAGTCCCTGCCTGTGTATCCATGTAACCGATTTAAAACTGCCGTGCCTGCCTATTGTTTGTTATTTTAGGCCTTTGATAGCCTGTCTGCGGCCCCTACTTGCAATACGCCTCCACTGACCACAATGCTGCCTGCCTGTGTATCCATGTAACCGATTTAAAACTGCCATGCCTGCCTATTGTTTGTTATTTTAGGCCTTTGATAGCCTGTCTGCGGCCCCTACTTGCAATACTCCTCCACTGACCACAATGCTGCCTGCCTGTGTATCCATGTAACCGATTTAAAACTGCCATGCCTGCCTATTGTTTGTTATTTAAGGCCTTTGATAGCCTGTCTGTGGCCCCTACTTGCAATACTCCTCCACTGACCACAATGCTGCCTGCCTGTGTATCCATGTAACCGATTTAAAACTGCCATGCCTGCCTATTGTTTGTTATTTTAGGCCTTTGTTAGCCTGTCTGCCGCCCCTACTTTCAATACTCCTCCACTGACCACAATGCTGCCTGCCTGTGTATCCATGTAACCGATTGAAAACTGCCATGCCTGCCTATTGTTTGTTATTTAAGGCCTTTGATAGCCTGTCTGCGGCCACTACTTGCAATACTCCTCCACTGACCACAATGCTGCCTGCCTGTGTATCCATGTAACCGATTTAAAACTGCCATGCCTGCCTATTGTTTGTTATTTTAGGCCTTTGATAGCCTGTCTGCGGCCCCTACTTGCAATACTCCTCCATTGACCACAATGCTGCCTGCCTGTGTATCCATGTAACCGATTTAAAACTGCCATGCCTGCCTATTGTTTGTTATTTAAGGCCTTTGATAGCCTGTCTGTGGCCCCTACTTGCAATACTCCTCCATTGACCACAATGCTGCCTGCCTGTGTATCCATGTAACCGATTTAAAACTGCCATGCCTGCCTATTGTTTGTTATTTTAGGCCTTTGATAGCCTGTCTGCGGCCCATACTTTCAATACTCCTCCACTGACCACAATGCTGCCTGCCTGTGTATCCATGTAACCGATTTAAAACTGCCATGCCTGCCTATTGTTTGTTATTTAAGGCCTTTGTTAGCCTGTCTGCGGCCCCTAATTTCAATACTCTCCACTGACCACAATGCTGCCTGGAGTGCCTCCCTGTGTATCCATGTAACCGATTTAAAACTGCCATGCCTGCCTATTGTTTGTTATTTTAGGCCTTTGTTAGCCTGTCTGCGGCCCCTACTTTCAATACTCCTCCACTGACCACAATGCTTGCTGGAGTGCCTGCCTGTGTATCCATGTAACCGATTTAAAACTGCCATGCCTGCCTATTGTTTGTTATTTTAGGCCTTTGATAGCCTGTCTGCGGCCCCTACTTGCAATACTCCTCCACTGACCACAATGCTGCCTGCCTGTGTATCCATGTAACCGATTTAAAACTGCCATGCCTGCCTATTGTTTGTTATTTAATGCCTTTGATAGCCTGTCTGTGGCCCCTACTTGCAATACTCCTCCACTGACCACAATGCTGCCTGCCTGTGTATCTATGTAACCGATTTAAAACTGCCATGCCTGCCTATTGTTTGTTATTTTAGGCCTTTGATAGCCTGTCTGCCGCCCCTACTTTTAATACTCCTCCACTGACCACAATGCTGCCTGCCTGTGTATCCATGTAACCGATTTAAAACTGCCATGCCTGCCTATTGTTTGTTATTTTAGGCCTTTGATAGCCTGTCTGCGGCCCCTACTTGCAATACTCCTCCACTGACCACAATGCTGCCTGCCTGTGTATCCATGTAACCGATTTAAAACTGCCATGCCTGCCTATTGTTTGTTATTTTAGGCCTTTGTTAGCCTGTCTGCGGCCCCTACTTTCAATACTCCTCCACTGACCACAATGCTGCCTGGAGTGCCTGCCTGTGTATCCATGTAACCGATTTAAAACTGCCATGCCTGCCTATTGCTTGTTATTTTAGGCCTTTGTTAGCCTGCCTGCGGCCCCTACTTTCAATACTCCTCCACTGACCACAATGCTGCCTGGAGTCCCTGCCTGTGTATCCATGTAACCGATTTAAAACTGCCATGCCTGCCTATTGTTTGTTATTTTAGGCCTTTGATAGCCTGTCTGCGGCCCCTACCTGCAATACTCCTCCACTGACCACAATGCTGCCTGCCTGTGTATCCATGTAACCGATTTAAAACTGCCATGCCTGCCTATTGTTTGTTATTTTAGGCCTTTGATAGCCTGTCTGCGGCCCCTACTTGCAATACACCTCCACTGACCACAATGCTGCCTGCCTGTGTATCCATGTAACCAATTTAAAACTGCCATGCCTGCCTATTGTTTGTTATTTAAGGCCTTTGATAGCCTGTCTGTGGCCCCTACTTGCAATACTCCTCCACTGACCACAATGCTGCATGCCTGTGTATCCATGTAACCGATTTAAAACTGCCATGCCTGCCTATTGTTTGTTATTTTAGGCCTTTGATAGCCTGTCTGCGGCCCCTACTTTCAATACTCCTCCACTGACCACAATGCTGCCTGGAGTGCCTCCCTGTGTATCCATGTAACCGATTTAAAACTGCCATGCCTGCCTATTGTTTGTTATTTTAGGCCTTTGTTAGCCTGTCTGCGGCCCCTACTTTCAATACTCCTCCACTGACCACAATGCTGCCTGGAGTGCCTGCCTGTGTATCCATGTAACCGATTTAAAACTGCCATGCCTGCCTATTGTTTGTTATTTTAGGCCTTTGTTAGCCTCTCTGCGGCCCCTACTTGCAATACTCCTCCACTGACCACAATGCTGCCTGCCTGTGTATCCATGTAACCGATTTAAAACTGCCATGCCTGCCTATTGTTTGTTATTTTAGGCCTTTGATAGCCTGTCTGCGGCCCCTACTTGCAATACTCCTCCACTGACCACAATGCTGCCTGGAGTGCCTGCCTGTGTATCCATGTAACCAATTTAAAACTGCCATGCCTGACTATTGTTTGTGATTTTAGGCCTTTGTTAGCCTGTCTGCGGCCCCTACTTGCAATACTCCTCCACTGACCACAATGATGCCTGCCTGTGTATCCATGTAACCGATTTAAAACTGCCATGCCTGCCTATTGTTTGTTATTTTAGGCCTTTGATAGCCTGTCTGCGGCCCCTACTTGCAATACTCCTCCACTGACCACAATGCTGCCTGGAGTGCCTGCCTGTGTATCCATGTAACCGATTTAAAACTGTCATGCCTGACTATTGTTTGTTATTTTAGGCCTTTGATAACCTGTCTGCGGCCCCTACCTGCAATACTCCTCCACTGACCACAATGCTGCCTGCCTGTGTATCCATGTAACCGATTTAAAACTGCCATGCCTGCCTATTGTTTGTTATTTTAGGCCTTTGATAGCCTGTCTGCGGCCCCTACTTGCAATACTCCTCCACTGACCACAATTCTGGCTGCCTGTGTATCCATGTAACCGATTTAAAACTGCCATGCCTGCCTATTGTTTGTTATTTAAGGCCTTTGATAGCCTGTCTGCGGCCTCTACTTGCAATACTCCTCCACTGACCACAATGCTGCCTGCCTGTGTATCCATGTAACCGATTTAAAACTGCCATGCCTGCCTATTGTTTGTTATTTAAGGCCTTTGATAGCCTGTCTGCGGCCCCTACTTGCAATACTCCTCCACTGACCACAATGCTGCCTGCCTGTGTATCCATGTAACCGATTTAAAACTGCCATGCCTGCCTATTGTTTATTATTTTAGGCCTTTGTTAGCCTGTCTGCGGCCCCTACTTTCAATACTCCTCCACTGACCACAATGCTGCCTGGAGTGCCTGCCTGTGTATCCATGTAACCGATTTAAAACTGCCATGCCTGCCTATTGTTTGTTATTTTAGGCCTTTGTTAGCCTGTCTGCGGCCCATACTTTCAATACTCCTCCACTGACCACAATGCTGCCTGGAGTGCCTGCCTGTGTATCCATGTAACCGATTTAAAACTGCCATGCCTGCCTATTGTTTGTTATTTTAGGCCTTTGATAGCCAGTCTGCGGCCCCTACTTGCAATACTCCTCCACTGACCACAATGCTGCCTGCCTGTGTATCCATGTAACCAATTTAAAACTGCCATGCCTGCCTATTGTTTGTTATTTTAGGCCTTTGATAGCCTGTCTGCGGCCCCTACTTGCAATACTGTTATGACCCCAATGGCGAGGGTCTCAGAGGAACGTGGAAGTCTGCAGAATACAAAAATCCAGCTCATAGGGCAGTGGTAACTGGGTTGACCATATATCTACTCCTAACGCCAACACTAGAAGTAGCCGGGGATCATTCCTACGTTGATTCTAGATGACACGCGCCAGCCGGAGAATCTAGCTACCCCTAGTAGAGGAAAACAAAAGACCTTTCTTGCCTCCAGAGAAGGGGACCCCAAAGCTGGATAGAAGCCCCCCACAAATAATGACGGTGAGGTAAGAGGAAATGACAAACACAGAAATGAACCAGGTTTAGCACAGAGAGGCCCGCTTACTGATAGCAGAATAAAGAAAGGTAACTTATATGGTCAACAAAAACCCTATCAAAATCCACACTGGAAATTCAAGAACCCCCGAACCGTCTAACGGTCCGGGGGGAGAACACCAGCCCCCTAGAGCTTCCAGCAAAGGTCAGGATATAGATTTGGAACAAGCTGGACAAAAATACAAAACCAAAACAAATAGCAAAAAGCAAAAGGCAGACTTAGCTGATATAACTGGAACCAGGATCAGTAGACAAGAGCACAGCAGACTAGCTCTGATAACTACGTTGCCAGGCATAGAACTGAAGGTCCAGGGAGCTTATATAGCAACACCCCTAACTAACGACCCAGGTGCGGATAAAAGTAATGACAGAAAAACCAGAGTCAAAAAACTAGTAACCACTAGAGGGAGCAAAAAGCAAATTCACAACAGTACCCCCCCCTTAGTGAGGGGTCACCGAACCCTCACCACGACCACCAGGGCGATCAGGATGAGTGGCATGAAAGGCACGAACTAAATCGGCCGCATGAACATCAGAGGCGACCACCCAGGAATTATCCTCCTGACCATAGCCCTTCCACTTGACCAGGTACTGAAGTCTCCGCCTGGAGAGGCGAGAATCCAAGATCTTCTCCACCACGTACTCCAACTCGCCCTCAACCAACACCGGAGCAGGAGGCTCAGCAGAAGGAACTACAGGCACAATGTACCGCCGCAACAAGGACCTATGAAATACATTGTGAATAGCAAACGACACAGGAAGATCCAGACGAAAAGATACAGGATTAAGGATTTCCAATATCTTGTAAGGCCCAATAAAACGAGGTTTAAATTTGGGAGAGGAGACCTTCATAGGAACAAAGCGGGAAGAAAGCCATACCAAATCCCCAACGCGTAGTCGGGGACCCACACCGCGGCGGCGGTTGGCAAAGCGCTGAGCCTTCTCCTGTGACAACTTCAAGTTGTCCACCACATGATTCCAGATCTGCTGCAACCTATCCACCACAGAATCCACCCCAGGACAGTCAGAAGGCTCCACATGACCCGAAGAAAAGCGAGGATGGAAACCAGAGTTGCAGAAAAAAGGCGAAACCAAGGTGGCGGAACTAGCCCGATTATTAAGGGCAAACTCAGCCAACGGCAAGAATGTCACCCAATCGTCCTGATCAGCAGAGACAAAACACCTCAAATAAGCCTCCAAAGTCTGATTGGTTCGCTCCGTCTGTCCATTAGTCTGAGGATGGAAAGCAGACGAAAACGACAAATCAATGCCCATCCTACCACAAAAGGATCGCCAGAACCTGGAAACGAACTGGGATCCTCTGTCTGACACAATATTCTCAGGGATGCCGTGCAAACGAACCACGTTCTGGAAAAACACAGGAACCAGATCGGAAGAGGAAGGCAGCTTAGGCAAAGGAACCAAATGGACCATCTTGGAGAAGCGATCACAAATCACCCAGATAACGGACATGCCCTGAGATAGCGGAAGATCAGAAATGAAATCCATGGAGATATGTGTCCAAGGTCTCTTCGGGACAGGCAAGGGCAAGAGCAAACCGCTGGCACGAGAACAGCAAGGCTTAGCTCGAGCACAAGTCCCACAGGACTGCACAAATGACCGCACATCCCTTGACAAGGAAGGCCACCAAAAGGACCTGGCCACCAGATCTCTGGTGCCAAAAATTCCCGGGTGACCTGCCAACACCGAGGAATGAACCTCGGAAATGACTCTGCTGGTCCACTTATCCGGGACAAACAGTCTGTCAGGTGGACAAGACTCAGGCCTATCAGCCTGAAATCTCTGCAACACACGTCGCAGATCCGGAGAAATAGCTGACAAGATAACTCCATCTTTAAGAATACCAACAGGATCAGCGACTCCAGGAGCATCAGGCACAAAGCTCCTAGAAAGAGCATCGGCCTTCACATTCTTTGAACCTGGTAAATACGAGACAACAAAATCAAAGCGGGAGAAAAACAATGACCAGCGGGCCTGTCTCGGATTAAGGCGTTTAGCAGACTCGAGATACATCAGATTTTTGTGATCAGTCAAGACCACCACACGATGCTTAGCACCCTCGAGCCAATGACGCCACTCCTCAAATGCCCATTTCATGGCCAACAACTCCCGATTGCCCACATCATAATTTCGCTCGGCAGGCGAAAACTTCCTAGAGAAAAAGGCACAAGGTTTCATAACAGAGCAACCAGGGCCTCTCTGCGACAAAACGGCCCCTGCCCCAATCTCCGAAGCATCCACCTCAACCTGAAAGGGAAGTGAGACGTCAGGCTGGCACAAAACAGGCGCCGAAGTAAACCGGCGTTTCAACTCCTGGAAAGCCTCCACGGCAGCAGGAGCCCAGTTAGCTACATCGGAGCCCTTCTTGGTCATATCCGTCAAAGGTTTCACAATGCTAGAAAAATTAGCGATAAAACGACGGTAGAAGTTAGCGAAGCCCAAGAACTTCTGAAGACTCTTAACTGACGAGGGCTGAGTCCAATCAAGAATAGCTCGGACCTTGACTGGGTCCATCTCCACAGCAGAAGGGGAAAAAATGAACCCCAAAAAGGGAACCTTCTGCACACCAAAGAGACACTTTGAGCCCTTGACAAACAAAGAAATTTCACGCAAAATTTTAAAGACCAACCTGACCTGCTCCACATGCGAATCCCAATTATCAGAAAAAACCAAAATATCATCCAGATAAACAATCAAAAATTTATCCAGATACTTCCGGAAAATGTCATGCATAAAGGACTGAAAAACTGAAGGCGCATTGGAGAGCCCAAAAGGCATCACCAAGTACTCAAAATGACCTTCGGGCGTATTGAATGCGGTTTTCCATTCATCACCTTGCTTAATGCGCACAAGGTTGTACGCACCACGAAGGTCTATCTTGGTGAACCACTTGGCACCCTTAATCCGGGCAAACAAGTCAGACAACAGCGGTAAAGGATACTGAAATTTGACAGTGATCTTATTTAAAAGCCGATAATCAATACAAGGTCTCAAAGATCCGTCCTTTTTTGCCACAAAAAAGAATCCCGCACCAAGAGGGGAAGAAGACGGACGAATATGTCCTTTCTCCAGAGACTCCTTGATATATGAACGCATAGCGGTATGTTCAGGTACCGACAGATTAAACAGTCTTCCCTTAGGAAATGTACTGCCTGGGATCAAATCTATAGCACAGTCACAGTCCCTATGAGGAGGCAGTGCACTGGACTCAGACTCACTGAAGACATCCTGATAATCAGACAAATACTCCGGAACTTCCGAAGGCGTAGAAGAAGCAATAGACACAGGCAGGGAATCCCCATGAATACCACGACAGCCCCAACTTGAGACTGACATAGCCTTCCAGTCCAGGACTGGATTATGGGTCTGTAACCATGGCAGCCCTAAAACGACCAAATCATGCATTTTATGTAAAACCAGGAAACGTATCACCTCGCGGTGTTCAGGAGTCATGCACATGGTAACCTGTGTCCAATACTGCGGTTTATTTGCTGCCAATGGTGTAGCATCAATACCCCTAAGAGGAATAGGATTTTCTAATGGTTCAAGAGTAAAACCACAGCGCTTAGCAAATGAGAGATCCATGAGACTCAGGGCAGCACCTGAATCTACAAACGCCATGACAGGATAAGATGACAGTGAGCAAATCAAAGTTACAGACAGAATAAATTTAGGTTGCAAATTACCAACGGTGACAGGACTAACAACCTTAGCTATACGTTTAGAGCATGCTGAGATAACATGTGTAGAATCACCACAGTAGTAGCACAAGCCATTCCGGCGTCTATGAATTTTCCGCTCATTTCTAGTCAGGATTCTATCACATTGCATTAAATCAGGTGTCTGTTCAGACAACACCATGAGGGAATTTGCGGTTTTTCTATCACATTGCACCGAATTAGGTGTCTGTTCAGACAACACCATGAGGGAATTTGCGGTTTTGCGCTCCCGCAACCGCCGGTCAATTTGAATAGCCAGTGCCATAGTATCATTCAGACCTGTGGGAATGGGAAAACCCACCATAACATTCTTAATGGCTTCAGAAAGGCCATTTCTAAAATTAGCGGCCAGTGCACACTCGTTCCAATGTGTCAGCACGGACCATTTCCGAAATTTTTGGCAATACACTTCAGCCTCGTCCTGCCCCTGAGACATAGCCAGCAAGGCCTTTTCTGCCTGAATCTCAAGATTGGGTTCCTCATAAAGTAAACCGAGCGCCAGAAAAAACGCATCAAGATCAGCCAATGCCGGATCTCCTGGCGCCAGCGAAAAAGCCCAATCCTGAGGGTCGCCCCGTAAGAACGAAATAACAATTTTTACTTGCTGAGCAGAATCTCCAGATGAACAGGTTCTCAGGGACAGAAACAATTTACAATTATTCACGAAATTCCTAAACTTAAACCTGTCTCCGGAAAACAGTTCAGGAATCGGTATTTTAGGTTCTGACCTAGGATTTCTGATAACATAGTCTTGTATGCCCTGCACACGAGTAGCCAGCTGGTCCACACTTGTAATCAAGGTCTGGACATTCATGTCTGCAGCAAGCATAGCCACTCTGAGGTAAAGGGGAAGAAGAAAAAAAAAACTCAGAATCTTCTTTCTTATAATCCCTCTTCTGCAATGCATTAAACATTTAATACTGGCCTGGCAAACTGTTATGACCCCAATGGCGAGGGTCTCAGAGGAACGTGGAAGTCTGCAGAATACAAAAATCCAGCTCATAGGGCAGTGGTAACTGGGTTGACCATATATCTACTCCTAACGCCAACACTAGAAGTAGCCGGGGATCATTCCTACGTTGATTCTAGATGACACGCGCCAGCCGGAGAATCTAGCTACCCCTAGTAGAGGAAAACAAAAGACCTTTCTTGCCTCCAGAGAAGGGGACCCCAAAGCTGGATAGAAGCCCCCCACAAATAATGACGGTGAGGTAAGAGGAAATGACAAACACAGAAATGAACCAGGTTTAGCACAGAGAGGCCCGCTTACTGATAGCAGAATAAAGAAAGGTAACTTATATGGTCAACAAAAACCCTATCAAAATCCACACTGGAAATTCAAGAACCCCTGAACCGTCTAACGGTCCGGGGGGAGAACACCAGCCCCCTAGAGCTTCCAGCAAAGGTCAGTATATAGATTTGGAACAAGCTGGACAAAAATACAAAACCAAAACAAATAGCAAAAAGCAAAAGGCAGACTTAGCTGATATAACTGGAACCAGGATCAGTAGACAAGAGCACAGCAGACTAGCTCTGATAACTACGTTGCCAGGCATAGAACTGAAGGTCCAGGGAGCTTATATAGCAACACCCCTAACTAACGACCCAGGTGCGGATAAAAGGAATGACAGAAAAACCAGAGTCAAAAAACTAGTAACCACTAGAGGGAGCAAAAAGCAAATTCACAACAAATACTCCTCCACTGACCACAATGCTGCCTGCCTGTGTATCCATGTAACCGATTTAAAACTGCCATGCCTGCCTATTGTTTGTTATTTTAGGCCTTTGATAGCCTGTCTGCGGCCCCTACTTGCAATACTCCTCCACTGACCACAATGCTGCCTGTAGTGCCTGCCTGTGTATCCATGTAACCGATTTAAAACTGCCATGCCTGCCTATTGTTTGTTATTTTAGGCCTTTGATAGCCTGTCTGCGGCCCCTACCTGCAATACTCCTCCACTGACCACAATGCTGCCTGCCTGTGTATCCATGTAACCGATTTAAAACTGCCATGCCTGCCTATTGTTTGTTATTTTAGGCCTTTGATAGCCTGTCTGCGGCCCCTACTTGCAATACTCCTCCACTGACCACAATGCTGCCTGCCTGTGTATCCATGTAACCGATTTAAAACTGCCATGCCTGCCTATTGTTTGTTATTTAAGGCCTTTGATAGCCTGTCTGCGGCCCCTACTTGCAATACTCCTCCACTGACCACAATGCTGCCTGCCTGTGTATCCATGTAACCGATTTAAAACTGCCATGCCTGCCTATTGTTTGCTATTTTAGGCCTTTGATAGCCTGTCTGCGGCCCCTACTTGCAATACTCCTCCACTGACCACAATGCTGCCTGCCTGTGTATCCATGAAGCCGATTTAAAACTGCCATGCCTGCCTATTGTTTGCTATTTTAGGCCTTTGATAGCCTGTCTGCGGCCCCTACTTGCAATACTCCTCCACTGACCACAATGCTGCCTGCCTGTGTATCCATGTAACCGATTTAAAACTGCCATGCCTGCCTATTGTTTGTTATTTTAGGCCTTTGATAGCCTGTCTGCGGACCCTACTTTCAATACTCCTCCACTGACCACAATGCTGCCTGCCTGTGTATCCATGTAACCGATTTAAAACTGCCATGCCTGCCTATTGTTTGTTATTTTAGGCCTTTGATAGCCTGTCTGCGCCCCCTACCTGCAATACTCCTCCACTGACCACAATGCTGCCTGCCTGTGTATCCATGTAACCGAGTTTAAACTGCCATGCCTGCATATTGTTTGTTATTTAAGGCCTTTGATAGCCTGTCTGCGGCCCCTACTTGCAATACTCCTCCACTGACCACAATGCTGCCTGCCTGTGTATCCATGTAACCGATTTAAAACTGCCATGCCTGCCTATTGTTTGTTATTTAAGGCCTTTGATAGCCTGTCTGCGGCCCCTACTTGCAATACTCCTCCACTGACCACAATGCTGCCTGCCTGTGTATCCATGTAACCGATTTGAAACTGCCATGCCTGCCTATTGTTTGTTATTTAAGGACTTTGATAGCCTGTCTGCGGCCCCTACTTGCAATACTCCTCCACTGACCACAATGCTGCCTGCCTGTGTATCCATGTAACCGATTTAAAACTGCCATGCCTGCCTATTGTTTGTTATTTTAGGCCTTTGATAGCCTGTCTGCGGCCCCTACTTGCAATACTCCTCCACTGACCACAATGCTGCCTGCCTGTGTATCCATGTAACCGATTTAAAACTGCCATGCCTGCTTATTGTTTGTTATTTTAGGCCTTTGATAGCTTGTCTGCGACCCCTACTTGCAATACTCCTCCACTGACCACAATGCTGCCTGGAGTGCCTGTGTATCCATGTAACCGATTTAAAACTGCCATGCCTGCCTATTGTTTGTTATTTAAGGACTTTGATAGCCTGTCTGCGGCCCCTACTTGCAATACTCCTCCACTGACCACAATGCTGCCTGCCTGTGTATCCATGTAACCGATTTAAAACTGCCATGCCTGCCTATTGTTTGTTATTTTAGGCCTTTGATAGCCTGTCTGCGGCCCCTACTTTCAATACTCCTCCACTGACCACAATGCTGCCTGCCTGTGTATCCATGTAACCGATTTAAAACTGCCATGCCTGCTTATTGTTTGTTATTTTAGGCCTTTGATAGCCTGTCTGCGGCCCCTACTTGCAATACTCCTCCACTGACCACAATGGTGCCTGGAGTGCCTGCCTGTGTATCCATGTAACCGATTTAAAACTGTCATGCCTGACTATTGTTTGTTATTTTAGGCCTTTGATAGCCTGTCTGAGGCCCCTACCTGCAATACTCCTCCACTGACCACAATGCTGCCTGCCTGTGTATCCATGTAACCGATTTAAAACTGCCATGCCTGCCTATTGTTTGTTATTTTAGGCCTTTGAGAGCCTGTCTGCGGCCCCTACTTGCAATACTCCTCCACTGACCACAATGCTGCCTGGAGTGCCTGCCTGTGTATCCATGTAACCGATTTAAAACTGCCATGCCTGCCTATTGTTTGTTATTTTAGGCCTTTGAGAGCCTGTCTGCGGCCCCTACTTGCAATACTCCTCCACTGACCACAATGCTGCCTGGAGTGCCTGCCTGTGTATCCATGTAACCGATTTAAATCTGCCATGCCTGCCTATTGTTTGTTATTTTAGGCCTTTGATAGCCTGTCTGCGGCCCCTACCTGCAATACTCCTCCACTGACCACAATGCTGCCTGCCTGTGTATCCATGTAACCAATTTAAAACTGCCATGCCTGCCTATTGTTTGTTATTTTAGGCCTTTGATAGCCTGTCTGCGGCCCCTACTTGCAATACTCCTCCACTGACCACAATGCTGCCTGCCTGTGTATCCATGTAACCGATTTAAAACTGCCATGCCTGCCTATTGTTTGTTATTTTAGGCCTTTGTTAGCCTGTCTGCGGCCCCTACTTTTAATACTCCTCCACTGACCACAATGCTGCCTGGAGTGCCTCCCTGTGTATCCATGTAACCGATTTAAAACTGCCATGCCTGCCTATTGTTTGTTATTTTAGGCCTTTGTTAGCCTGTCTGCGGCCCCTACTTTCAATACTCCTCCACTGACCACAATGCTGCCTGGAGTGCCTGCCTGTGTATCCATGTAACTAATTTAAAACTGCCATGCCTGACTATTGTTTGTTATTTTAGGCCTTTTGTTAGCCTGTCTGCGGCCCCTACTTGCAATACTCTTCCACTGACCACAATGCTGCCTGCCTGTGTATCCATGTAACCGATTTAAAACTGCCATGCCTGCCTATTGTTTGTTATTTTAGGCCTTTGATAGCCTGTCTGCGGCCCCTACCTGAAATACTCCTCCACTGACCACAATGCTGGCTGCCTGTGTATCCATGTGACCGATTTAAAACTGCCATGCCTGCCTATTGTTTGTTATTTTAGGCCTTTGATAGCCTGTCTGCGGCCCCTACTTGCAATACTCCTCCACTGACCACAATGCTGCCTGCCTGTGTATCCATGTAACCGATTTAAAACTGCCATGCCTGCCTATTGTTTGTTATTTAAGGACTTTGATAGCCTGTCTGCGGCCCCTACTTGCAATACTCCTCCACTGACCACAATGCTGCCTGCCTGTGTATCCATGTAACCGATTTAAAACTGCCATGCCTGCCTATTGTTTGTTATTTAAGGACTTTGATAGCCTGTCTGCGGCCCCTACTTGCAATACTCCTCCACTGACCACAATGCTGCCTGCCTGTGTATCCATGTAACCGATTTAAAACTGCCATGCCTGCCTATTGTTTGTTATTTTAGGCCTTTGATAGCCTGTCTGCGGCCCCTACTTGCAATACTCCTCCACTGACCACAATGCTGCCTGCCTGTGTATCCATGTAACCGATTTAAAACTGCCATGCCTGCCTATTGTTTGTTATTTAAGGACTTTGATAGCCTGTCTGCGGCCCCTACTTGCAATACTCCTCCACTGACCACAATGCTGCCTGCCTGTGTATCCATGTAACCGATTTAAAACTGCCATGCCTGCCTATTGTTTGTTATTTTAGGCCTTTGATAGCCTGTCTGCGGCCCCTACTTGCAATACTCCTCCACAGACCACAATGCTGCCTGCCTGTGTATCCATGTAACCGATTTAAAACTGCCATGCCTGCTTATTGTTTGTTATTTTAGGCCTTTGATAGCCTGTCTGCGGCCCCTACTTGCAATACTCCTCCACTGACCACAATGGTGCCTGGAGTGCCTGCCTGTGTATCCATGTAACCGATTTAAAACTGTCATGCCTGACTATTGTTTGTTATTTTAGGCCTTTGATAGCCTGTCTGCGGCCCCTACCTGCAATACTCCTCCACTGACCACAATGCTGCCTGCCTGTGTATCCATGTAACCGATTTAAAACTGCCATGCCTGCCTATTGTTTGTTATTTTAGGCCTTTGAGAGCCTGTCTGCGGCCCCTACTTGCAATACTCCTCCACTGACCACAATGCTGCCTGGAGTGCCTGCCTGTGTATCCATGTAACCGATTTAAAACTGCCATGCCTGCCTATTGTTTGTTATTTTAGGCCTTTGAGAGCCTGTCTGCGGCCCCTACTTGCAATACTCCTCCACTGACCACAATGCTGCCTGGAGTGCCTGCCTGTGTATCCATGTAACCGATTTAAATCTGCCATGCCTGCCTATTGTTTGTTATTTTAGGCCTTTGATAGCCTGTCTGCGGCCCCTACCTGCAATACTCCTCCACTGACCACAATGCTGCCTGCCTGTGTATCCATGTAACCAATTTAAAACTGCCATGCCTGCCTATTGTTTGTTATTTTAGGCCTTTGATAGCCTGTCTGCGGCCCCTACTTGCAATACTCCTCCACTGACCACAATGCTGCCTGCCTGTGTATCCATGTAACCGATTTAAAACTGCCATGCCTGCCTATTGTTTGTTATTTTAGGCCTTTGTTAGCCTGTCTGCGGCCCCTACTTTTAATACTCCTCCACTGACCACAATGCTGCCTGGAGTGCCTCCCTGTGTATCCATGTAACCGATTTAAAACTGCCATGCCTGCCTATTGTTTGTTATTTTAGGCCTTTGTTAGCCTGTCTGCGGCCCCTACTTTCAATACTCCTCCACTGACCACAATGCTGCCTGGAGTGCCTGCCTGTGTATCCATGTAACTAATTTAAAACTGCCATGCCTGACTATTGTTTGTTATTTTAGGCCTTTTGTTAGCCTGTCTGCGGCCCCTACTTGCAATACTCTTCCACTGACCACAATGCTGCCTGCCTGTGTATCCATGTAACCGATTTAAAACTGCCATGCCTGCCTATTGTTTGTTATTTTAGGCCTTTGATAGCCTGTCTGCGGCCCCTACCTGAAATACTCCTCCACTGACCACAATGCTGGCTGCCTGTGTATCCATGTGACCGATTTAAAACTGCCATGCCTGCCTATTGTTTGTTATTTTAGGCCTTTGATAGCCTGTCTGCGGCCCCTACTTGCAATACTCCTCCACTGACCACAATGCTGCCTGCCTGTGTATCCATGTAACCGATTTAAAACTGCCATGCCTGCCTATTGTTTGTTATTTAAGGACTTTGATAGCCTGTCTGCGGCCCCTACTTGCAATACTCCTCCACTGACCACAATGCTGCCTGCCTGTGTATCCATGTAACCGATTTAAAACTGCCATGCCTGCCTATTGTTTGTTATTTAAGGACTTTGATAGCCTGTCTGCGGCCCCTACTTGCAATACTCCTCCACTGACCACAATGCTGCCTGCCTGTGTATCCATGTAACCGATTTAAAACTGCCATGCCTGCCTATTGTTTGTTATTTTAGGCCTTTGATAGCCTGTCTGCGGCCCCTACTTGCAATACTCCTCCACTGACCACAATGCTGCCTGCCTGTGTATCCATGTAACCGATTTAAAACTGCCATGCCTGCCTATTGTTTGTTATTTAAGGACTTTGATAGCCTGTCTGCGGCCCCTACTTGCAATACTCCTCCACTGACCACAATGCTGCCTGCCTGTGTATCCATGTAACCGATTTAAAACTGCCATGCCTGCCTATTGTTTGTTATTTTAGGCCTTTGATAGCCTGTCTGCGGCCCCTACTTGCAATACTCCTCCACAGACCACAATGCTGCCTGCCTGTGTATCCATGTAACCGATTTAAAACTGCCATGCCTGCTTATTGTTTGTTATTTTAGGCCTTTGATAGCCTGTCTGCGGCCCCTACTTGCAATACTCCTCCACTGACCACAATGGTGCCTGGAGTGCCTGCCTGTGTATCCATGTAACCGATTTAAAACTGTCATGCCTGACTATTGTTTGTTATTTTAGGCCTTTGATAGCCTGTCTGCGGCCCCTACCTGCAATACTCCTCCACTGACCACAATGCTGCCTGCCTGTGTATCCATGTAACCGATTTAAAACTGCCATGCCTGCCTATTGTTTGTTATTTTAGGCCTTTGAGAGCCTGTCTGCGGCCCCTACTTGCAATACTCCTCCACTGACCACAATGCTGCCTGGAGTGCCTGCCTGTGTATCCATGTAACCGATTTAAAACTGCCATGCCTGCCTATTGTTTGTTATTTTAGGCCTTTGAGAGCCTGTCTGCGGCCCCTACTTGCAATACTCCTCCACTGACCACAATGCTGCCTGGAGTGCCTGCCTGTGTATCCATGTAACCGATTTAAATCTGCCATGCCTGCCTATTGTTTGTTATTTTAGGCCTTTGATAGCCTGTCTGCGGCCCCTACCTGCAATACTCCTCCACTGACCACAATGCTGCCTGCCTGTGTATCCATGTAATCAATTTAAAACTGCCATGCCTGCCTATTGTTTGTTATTTTAGGCCTTTGATAGCCTGTCTGCGGCCCCTACTTGCAATACTCCTCCACTGACCACAATGCTGCCTGCCTGTGTATCCATGTAACCGATTTAAAACTGCCATGCCTGCCTATTGTTTGTTATTTTAGGCCTTTGTTAGCCTGTCTGCGGCCCCTACTTTTAATACTCCTCCACTGACCACAATGCTGCCTGGAGTGCCTCCCTGTGTATCCATGTAACCGATTTAAAACTGCCATGCCTGCCTATTGTTTGTTATTTTAGGCCTTTGTTAGCCTGTCTGCGGCCCCTACTTGCAATACTCTTCCACTGACCACAATGCTGCCTGCCTGTGTATCCATGTAACCGATTTAAAACTGCCATGCCTGCCTATTGTTTGTTATTTTAGGCCTTTGATAGCCTGTCTGCGGCCCCTACCTGAAATACTCCTCCACTGACCACAATGCTGGCTGCCTGTGTATCCATGTGACCGATTTAAAACTGCCATGCCTGCCTATTGTTTATTATTTTAGGCCTTTGATAGCCTGTCTGCGGCCCCTACTTGCAATACTCCTCCACTGACCACAATGCTGCCTGCCTGTGTATCCATGTAACCGATTTAAAACTGCCATGCCTGCCTATTGTTTGTTATTTAAGGCCTTTGATAGCCTGTCTGCGGCCCCTACTTGCAATACTCCTCCACTGACCACAATGCTGCCTGCCTGTGTATCCATGTAACCGATTTAAAACTGCCATGCCTGCCTATTGTTTGTTATTTTAGGCCTTTGATAGCCTGTCTGCGGCCCCTACTTGCAATACTCCTCCACTGACCACAATGCTGCCTGCCTGTGTATCCATGTAACCGATTTAAAACTGCCATGCCTGCCTATTGTTTGTTATTTAAGGCCTTTGATAGCCTGTCTGCGGCCCCTACTTGCAATACTCCTCCACTGACCACAATGTTGGCTGCCTGTGTATCCATGTGACCGATTTAAAACTGCCATGCCTGCCTATTGTTTGTTATTTTAGGCCTTTGATAGCCTGTCTGCGGCCCCTACTTGCAATACTCCTCCACTGACCACAATGCTGCCTGCCTGTGTATCCATGTAACCGATTTAAAACTGCCATGCCTGCCTATTGTTTGTTATTTAAGGCCTTTGATAGCCTGTCTGCGGCCCCTACTTGCAATACTCCTCCACTGACCACAATGCTGCCTGGCTGTGTATCCATGTAACCAAATTAAAACTGCAATGCCTGCCTATTGTTTGTTATTTTAGGCCTTTGTTAGCCTGTCTGCGGCCCCTACTTTCAATACTCCTCCACTGACCACAATGCTGCCTGGAGTGCCTGCCTGTGTATCCATGTAACGGATTTAAAACTGCCATGCCTGCCTATTGTTTGTTATTTTAGGCCTTTGATAGCCTGTCTGCAGCCCCTACTTGCAAAACTCCTCCACTGACCACAATGCTGCCTGGAGTGCCTGCCTGTGTATCCATGTAACCGATTTAAAACTGCCATGCCTGCCTATTGTTTGTTATTTTAGGCCTTTGATAGCCTGTCTGCGGCCCCTCCCTGCAATACTCCTCCACTGACCACAATGCTGCCTGCCTGTGTATCCATGTAACCGATTTAAAACTGCCATGCCTGCCTATTGTTTGTTATTTTAGGCCTTTGATAGCCTGTCTGCGGCCCCTACCTGAAATACTCCTCCACTGACCACAATGCTGGCTGCCTGTGTATCCATGTGACCGATTTAAAACTGCCATGCCTGCCTATTGTTTGTTATTTTAGGCCTTTGATAGCCTGTCTGCGGCCCCTACTTGCAATACTCCTCCACTGACCACAATGCTGCCTGCCTGTGTATCCATGTAACCGATTTAAAACTGCCATGCCTGCCTATTGTTTGTTATTTAAGGCCTTTGATAGCCTGTCTGCGGCCCCTACTTGCAATACTCCTCCACTGACCACAATGCTGCCTGCCTGTGTATCCATGTAACCGATTTAAAACTGCCATGCCTGCCTATTGTTTGTTATTTTAGGCCTTTGATAGCCTGTCTGCGGCCCCTACCTGAAATACTCCTCCACTGACCACAATGTTGGCTGCCTGTGTATCCATGTGACCGATTTAAAACTGCCATGCCTGCCTATTGTTTGTTATTTTAGGCCTTTGATAGCTTGTCTGCGGCCCCTACTTGCAATACTCCTCCACTGACCACAATGGTGCCTGGAGTGCCTGCCTGTGTATCCATGTAACCGATTTAAAACTGCCATGCCTGCTTATTGTTTGTTATTTTAGGCCTTTGATAGCTTGTCTGCGGCCCCTACTTGCAATACTCCTCCACTGACCACAATGCTGCCTGGAGTGCCTGTGTATCCATGTAACCGATTTAAAACTGCCATGCCTGCCTATTGTTTGTTATTTAAGGACTTTGATAGCCTGTCTGCGGCCCCTACTTGCAATACTCCTCCACTGACCACAATGCTGCCTGCCTGTGTATCCATGTAACCGATTTAAAACTGCCATGCCTGCCTATTGTTTGTTATTTTAGGCCTTTGATAGCCTGTCTGCGGCCCCTACTTGCAATACTCCTCCACTGACCACAATGCTGCCTGCCTGTGTATCCATGTAACCGATTTAAAACTGCCATGCCTGCTTATTGTTTGTTATTTTAGGCCTTTGATAGCCTGTCTGCGGCCCCTACTTGCAATACTCCTCCACTGACCACAATGGTGCCTGGAGTGCCTGCCTGTGTATCCATGTAACCGATTTAAAACTGTCATGCCTGACTATTGTTTGTTATTTTAGGCCTTTGATAGCCTGTCTGCGGCCCCTACCTGCAATACTCCTCCACTGACCACAATGCTGCCTGCCTGTGTATCCATGTAACCGATTTAAAACTGCCATGCCTGCCTATTGTTTGTTATTTTAGGCCTTTGAGAGCCTGTCTGCGGCCCCTACTTGCAATACTCCTCCACTGACCACAATGCTGCCTGGAGTGCCTGCCTGTGTATCCATGTAACCGATTTAAAACTGCCATGCCTGCCTATTGTTTGTTATTTTAGGCCTTTGAGAGCCTGTCTGCGGCCCCTACTTGCAATACTCCTCCACTGACCACAATGCTGCCTGGAGTGCCTGCCTGTGTATCCATGTAACCGATTTAAATCTGCCATGCCTGCCTATTGTTTGTTATTTTAGGCCTTTGATAGCCTGTCTGCGGCCCCTACCTGCAATACTCCTCCACTGACCACAATGCTGCCTGCCTGTGTATCCATGTAACCAATTTAAAACTGCCATGCCTGCCTATTGTTTGTTATTTTAGGCCTTTGATAGCCTGTCTGCGGCCCCTACTTGCAATACTCCTCCACTGACCACAATGCTGCCTGCCTGTGTATCCATGTAACCGATTTAAAACTGCCATGCCTGCCTATTGTTTGTTATTTTAGGCCTTTGTTAGCCTGTCTGCGGCCCCTACTTTTAATACTCCTCCACTGACCACAATGCTGCCTGGAGTGCCTCCCTGTGTATCCATGTAACCGATTTAAAACTGCCATGCCTGCCTATTGTTTGTTATTTTAGGCCTTTGTTAGCCTGTCTGCGGCCCCTACTTTCAATACTCCTCCACTGACCACAATGCTGCCTGGAGTGCCTGCCTGTGTATCCATGTAACCAATTTAAAACTGCCATGCCTGACTATTGTTTGTTATTTTAGGCCTTTTGTTAGCCTGTCTGCGGCCCCTACTTGCAATACTCTTCCACTGACCACAATGCTGCCTGCCTGTGTATCCATGTAACCGATTTAAAACTGCCATGCCTGCCTATTGTTTGTTATTTTAGGCCTTTGATAGCCTGTCTGCGGCCCCTACCTGAAATACTCCTCCACTGACCACAATGCTGGCTGCCTGTGTATCCATGTGACCGATTTAAAACTGCCATGCCTGCCTATTGTTTGTTATTTTAGGCCTTTGATAGCCTGTCTGCGGCCCCTACTTGCAATACTCCTCCACTGACCACAATGCTGCCTGCCTGTGTATCCATGTAACCGATTTAAAACTGCCATGCCTGCCTATTGTTTGTTATTTAAGGCCTTTGATAGCCTGTCTGCGGCCCCTACTTGCAATACTCCTCCACTGACCACAATGCTGCCTGCCTGTGTATCCATGTAACCGATTTAAAACTGCCATGCCTGCCTATTGTTTGTTATTTTAGGCCTTTGATAGCCTGTCTGCGGCCCCTACCTGAAATACTCCTCCACTGACCACAATGTTGGCTGCCTGTGTATCCATGTGACCGATTTAAAACTGCCATGCCTGCCTATTGTTTGTTATTTTAGGCCTTTGATAGCCTGTCTGCGGCCCCTACTTGCAATACTCCTCCACTGACCACAATGCTGCCTGCCTGTGTATCCATGTAACCGATTTAAAACTGCCATGCCTGCCTATTGTTTGTTATTTAAGGCCTTTGATAGCCTGTCTGCGGCCCCTACTTGCAATACTCCTCCACTGACCACAATGCTGCCTGGCTGTGTATCCATGTAACCAAATTAAAACTGCAATGCCTGCCTATTGTTAGTTATTTTAGGCCTTTGTTAGCCTGTCTGCGGCCCCTACTTTCAATACTCCTCCACTGACCACAATGCTGCCTGGAGTGCCTGCCTGTGTATCCATGTAACTGATTTAAAACTGCCATGCCTGCCTATTGTTTGTTATTTTAGGCCTTTGTTAGCCTGTCTGCGGCCCCTACTTTCAATAATCCTGCACTGACCACAATGCTGCCTGCCTGTGTATCCATGTAACCGATTTAAAACTGCCATGCCTGCCTATTGTTTGTTATTTTAGGCCTTTGATAGCCTGTCTGCGGCCCCTACCTGCAATACTCCTCCACTGACCACAATGCTGCCTGCCTGTGTATCCATGTAACCGATTTAAAACTGCCATGCCTGCCTATTGTTTGTTATTTAAGGACTTTGATAGCCTGTCTGCGGCCCCTACTTGCAATACTCCTCCACTGACCACAATGCTGCCTGCCTGTGTATCCATGTAACCGATTTAAAACTGCCATGCCTGCCTATTGTTTGTTATTTTAGGCCTTTGATAGCCTGTCTGCGGCCCCTACTTGCAATACTCCTCCACTGACCACAATGCTGCCTGCCTGTGTATCCATGTAACCGATTTAAAACTGCCATGCCTGCTTATTGTTTGTTATTTTAGGCCTTTGATAGCCTGTCTGCGGCCCCTACTTGCAATACTCCTCCACTGACCACAATGCTGCCTGGAGTGCCTGTGTTTCCATGTAACCGATTTAAAACTGCCATGCCTGCCTATTGTTTGTTATTTTAGGCCTTTGAGAGCCTGTCTGCGGCCCCTACTTGCAATACTCCTCCACTGACCACAATGCTGCCTGGAGTGCCTGCCTGTGTATCCATGTAACCGATTTAAAACTGTAAAACTGTCATGCCTGACTATTGTTTGTTATTTTAGGCCTTTGATAGCCTGTCTGCGGCCCCTACTTTCAATACTCCTCCACTGACCACAATGCTGCCTGCCTGTGTATCCATGTAACCGATTTAAAACTGCCATGCCTGCCTATTGTTTGTTATTTTAGGCCTTTGAGAGCCTGTCTGCGGCCCCTACTTGCAATACTCCTCCACTGACCACAATGCTGCCTGGAGTGCCTGCCTGTGTATCCATGTAACCGATTTAAAACTGCCATGCCTGCCTATTGTTTGTTATTTTAGGCCTTTGATAGCCTGTCTGCGGCCCCTACCTGCAATACTCCTCCACTGACCACAATGCTGCCTGCCTGTGTATCCATGTAACCAATTTAAAACTGCCATGCCTGCCTATTGTTTGTTATTTTAGGCCTTTGATAGCCTGTCTGCGGCCCCTACTTGCAATACTCCTCCACTGACCACAATGCTGCCTGCCTGTGTATCCATGTAACCGATTTAAAACTGCCATGCCTGCCTATTGTTTGTTATTTTAGGCCTTTGATAGCCTGTCTGCGGCCCCTACTTGCAATACTCCTCCACTGACCACAATGCTGCCTGGAGTGCCTCCCTGTGTATCCATGTAACCGATTTAAAACTGCCATGCCTGCCTATTGTTTGTTATTTTAGGCCTTTGTTAGCCTGTCTGCGGCCCCTACTTTCAATACTCCTCCACTGACCACAATGCTGCCTGGAGTGCCTGCCTGTGTATCCATGTAACCAATTTAAAACTGCCATGCCTGACTATTGTTTGTTATTTTAGGCCTTTTGTTAGCCTGTCTGCGGCCCCTACTTGCAATACTCTTCCACTGACCACAATGCTGCCTGCCTGTGTATCCATGTAACCGATTTAAAACTGCCATGCCTGCCTATTGTTTGTTATTTTAGGCCTTTGATAGCCTGTCTGCAGCCCCTACTTGCAATACTCCTCCACTGACCACAATGCTGCCTGGAGTGCCTGCCTGTGTATCCATGTAACCGATTTAAAACTGCCATGCCTGCCTATTGTTTGTTATTTAAGGACTTTGATAGCCTGTCTGCGGCCCCTACTTGCAATACTCCTCCACTGACCACAATGCTGCCTGCCTGTGTATCCATGTAACCGATTTAAAACTGCCATGCCTGCTTATTGTTTGTTATTTTAGGCCTTTGATAGCCTGTCTGCGGCCCCTACTTGCAATACTCCTCCACTGACCACAATGCTGCCTGGAGTGCCTGTGTATCCATGTAACCGATTTAAAACTGCCATGCCTGCCTATTGTTTGTTATTTTAGGCCTTTGATAGCCTGTCTGTGGCCCCTACCTGCAATACTCCTCCACTGACCACAATGCTGCCTGCCTGTGTATCCATGTAACCGATTTAAAACTGTAAAACTGTCATGCCTGACTATTGTTTGTTATTTTAGGCCTTTGATAGCCTGTCTGCGGCCCCTACTTGCAATACTCCTCCACTGACCACAATGCTGCCTGCCTGTGTATCCATGTAACCGATTTAAAACTGCCATGCCTGCCTATTGTTTGTTATTTTAGGCCTTTGAGAGCCTGTCTGCGGCCCCTACTTGCAATACTCCTCCACTGACCACAATGCTGCCTGGAGTGCCTGCCTGTGTATCCATGTAACCGATTTAAAACTGCCATGCCTGCCTATTGTTTGTTATTTTAGGCCTTTGATAGCCTGTCTGCGGCCCCTACCTGCAATACTCCTCCACTGACCACAATGCTGCCTGCCTGTGTATCCATGTAACCAATTTAAAACTGCCATGCCTGCCTATTGTTTGTTATTTTAGGCCTTTGATAGCCTGTCTGCGGCCCCTACTTGCAATACTCCTCCACTGACCACAATGCTGCCTGCCTGTGTATCCATGTAACCGATTTAAAACTGCCATGCCTGCCTATTGTTTGTTATTTTAGGCCTTTGTTAGCCTGTCTGCGGCCCCTACTTTTAATACTCCTCCACTGACCACAATGCTGCCTGGAGTGCCTCCCTGTGTATCCATGTAACCGATTTAAAACTGCCATGCCTGCCTATTGTTTGTTATTTTAGGCCTTTGTTAGCCTGTCTGCGGCCCCTACTTTCAATACTCCTCCACTGACCACAATGCTGCCTGGAGTGCCTGCCTGTGTATCCATGTAACCAATTTAAAACTGCCATGCCTGACTATTGTTTGTTATTTTAGGCCTTTTGTTAGCCTGTCTGTGGCCCCTACTTGCAATACTCTTCCACTGACCACAATGCTGCCTGCCTGTGTATCCATGTAACCGATTTAAAACTGCCATGCCTGCCTATTGTTTGTTATTTTAGGCCTTTGATAGCCTGTCTGCAGCCCCTACTTGCAATACTCCTCCACTGACCACAATGCTGCCTGGAGTGCCTGCCTGTGTATCCATGTAACCGATTTAAAACTGCCATGCCTGCCTATTGTTTGTTATTTTAGGCCTTTGATAGCCTGTCTGCGGCCCCTACTTGCAATACTCCTCCACTGACCACAATGCTGCCTGCCTGTGTATCCATGTAACCGATTTAAAACTGCCATGCCTGCCTATTGTTTGTTATTTTAGGCCTTTGTTAGCCTGTCTGCGGCCCCTACTTGCAATACTCCTCCACTGACCACACCAATGCTGCCCGTGTACCCCTGGAACCTATTTAAAAGTTCATAGAGCCTAGTTATATATTTTATTTACTATTAATAAGGCCATGATGGACTACGCTGTACCACGCTACAAGCTAACCAGTCAACACTTCTTTTGCGAGAAAAGCCATCCCAACCCTCCACCAGCATGTAAAAGACCGCATTGTCCATGCACTCTGGCAATCTGTGAGTACAAAGGTGCACCTGACAACAGACGCATGGACCTGTAGGCATGGCCACGGAAGATTACGTGTCCATTACGGTGCAATCGGTTAATGTGGTGGATGCATGGTCCACAGGGGACAGCCTACTAAGTCTGTCTGCAGTCCCTAATTCAAATTGTCCTCCACTGTCTAAATCGGAGCTTCCACCTTCTGGCTTTCGGCCTATAGTATCAGAAATTAAACTGCATTTGGCCTTCAACTTTGGTTGCGGCCTACTAACGGTGTCTGCCCCTGCCTGGTGTTTGTCCTCAACTGAATAAAGCTGAGCTTCAACCTTCTGGCTCTCATTAAGTGCTGTGTTTTTAAAAATTGGTGGTTAGGGCCTACTAACGGTGTCTGCCCCTCCCTGGTGTTTGCCCTCAACTGAATAAAGCTGAGCTTCCACCTTCTGGCTTTCGGCCTATAGTATCAGATATTAAACTGCATTTGGCCTTCAACTTTGGTTACGGCCTACTAACGGTGTCTGCCCCTGCCTGGTGTTTGTCCTCAGCTGAATAAAGCTGAGCTTCAACCTTCTGGCTCTCATTAAGTGCTGTGTTTTTAAAAATTGGTGGTTAGGGCCTACTAACGGTGTCTGCCCCTCCCTGGTGTTTGCCCTCAACTGAATAAAGCTGAGCTTCCACCTTCTGGCTTTTGGCCTATAGTTTCAGATATTAAACTGCATTTGGCCTTCAACTTTGGTTACGGCCTACTAACGGTGTCTGCCCCTGCCTGGTGTTTGCCCTCAACTGAATAAAGCTGAGCTTCCACCTTCTGGCTTTCGGCCTATAGTATCAGATATTAAACTGCATTTGGCCTTCAACTTTGGTTACGGCCTACTAACGGTGTCTGCCCCTGCCTGGTGTTTGTCCTCAACTGAATAAAGCTGAGCTTCAACCTTCTGGCTCTCATTAAGTGCTGTGTTTTTAAAAATTGGTGGTTAGGGCCTACTAACGGTGTCTGCCCCTCCCTGGTGTTTGCCCTCAACTGAATAAAGCTGAGCTTCCACCTTCTGGCTTTCGGCCTATAGTATCAGATATTAAACTGCATTTGGCCTTCAACTTTGTTTACGGCCTACTAACGGTGTCTGCCCCTCCCTGGTGTTTGTCCTCAACTGAATAAAGCTGAGCTTCAACCTTCTGGCTCTCATTAAGTGCTGTGTTTTTAAAAATTGGTGGTTAGGGCCTACTAACGGTGTCTGCCCCTCCCTGGTGTTTGCCCTCAACTGAATAAAGCTGAGCTTCCACCTTCTGGCTTTCGGCCTATAGTATCAGATATTAAACTGCATTTGGCCTTCAACTTTGGTTACGGCCTACTAACGGTGTCTGCCCCTGCCTGGTGTTTGTCCTCAACTGAATAAAGCTGAGCTTCAACCTTCTGGCTCTCATTAAGTGCTGTGTTTTTAAAAATTGGTGGTTAGGGCCTACTAACAGTGTCTGCCCCTCCCTGGTGTTTGCCCTCAACTGAATAAAGCTGAGCTTCAGTCTTAGGCTTTTGGCCTAAAGTATCAGATATTAATCTGCATTTGGCCTATTAGTGTGTTTGGGCCCTTAAAACAGTGTCTGCTGCTCCTGGGTTTGCTACTCCACTGAACAAAGCAATGCCGCCTGTTTAGTCCTGTTACCAATTTTGAACTGCATTTAGCCTACTTTATTCTTTGGCCCTATATCTGTTTCCTCCTCATCCTGCCCATTGCCCAGCCACTGCTAGATGAGTCTGCTGGTACATTGACCTAGACCACTACATTCCCCTTGCACTCTACACAGCCAGAATCTGACCCTGCTGAAAGTAAGGTTCCCCTTCCCGCATGTTATACCACCTTACACAGGGACAAAGAGGAAGGTGCAGATGAAAGTGCAGGTTCCTTAATCAGGTGGGGGGGGGGGGCATACTCGTTGGCGACGTCACTGGCACAGGGCCCCTCAGAGTACGCAAAAGTGTCGCTGCTGGTGGGAGGCGCCCCCGCCGTGCAAACACACTGCTGTACTTTGAGGGGCCCTGTGCCAGTGCCAATGCGAACGAGTGTGCCCCCCTGCTTGCTCAGGATCACAGCCCTTGCAACGTTGAAATACTTACCTCTCCCTGCTCCACCGCCGTGACGTAGTCCACGATTCCTGGGCCCACTAAAACCTTGAACCAGCCCTACCCCCCACAACTTTTGCCAAATGACCCCCAAGTTCCATTGAACAACTATTATTATAAAGTTAATTAAGATTGACAAGCTTCAGAAACAAGAATGGATGTTTTTGGCATTAAAATGGGCACTGTAGGTGTTTTCCTGGCCTCCACTCACTGCCGACTATGCTTCCCCATTGACTTGCATTGGGTTTCGTATTTCGGTCGATCCCCGACTTTTAGCGATAATCGGCCGACTGCACTCGACTCGACTCTGGACAAAGTCGGGTTTCACAAAACCCGACTCGATCTTTAAAAAATGAAAGTCGCTCAACCCTAGTGGCCAGTAGTGATGAGCGAGTGTACTCGTTGCTCTGGTTTTCCCGAGCACGCTCGGGTGATCTCCGAGTGTTTATGAGTGCTCGGAGATTAAGTTTTCATCGCCTCAGCAGCATGATTTACAGCTATTAGCCAGCTTGATTACATGTGGGGATTAACTAGCAACGAGGCAACCCCCACATGTACTCAGCCTGGCTAATAGCTGTAAATCATTCAGCTGCCGTGATGAAAACTAAATCTCCGAACATTAACAAATACTCGGAGGTCTCCCGAGCGTGCTCGAGAAAACCCGAGCAACGAGTACACTCGCTCATCACTTGTGACCAGGCCTGTTGGAGCTCTGCTGCAGTGGAAGAGGGGCTTGCTTTGGATTTTCTAACCAACAAACAGGGTCGGACTGGTCCACCGGAGAACCGGAGAGGTGGGCCCAGGCCCTGACACCTGCTGACATACAGTGCCAGCAGTGCCTAGGGCCCCTGCTGCTCCAGGGGCCCTCAGCAAGTGGGGTGTCGCTAATAGCGGCACACCATGCAGCTGCTATGGGGCCCCCAGTACCAGCGGAGAATCAGCGGGTGACAGGAAGCCTAAGCCTGTCCCCACTGCTAAAGTGAAATGAATATTCATGCTTCCCCACGCCCCCATTTCACTATAATAGCTGGCAGCGTTAGCCGCAAATTGCGGCTAAACACTGCCCGCTATCAGAGCCTGCAGACCAGGGCCCCCCGCCACTCCATCAGGGGCCCCGAGCTCACACGGCCGCTATGGGGCCGTAAGCCAGGGGTCCCGGCGCCAATGCCGCCCCCCAGCGCTCGTTAATGGGGAGAGAGCATCAGATGACGCTCCCTCTCCCATGATTCCCCTCGTCGCTGACACACAGCAGGTGCGCGATGACGTCACTTCATCGCGCACCTGCTGTGTGTGAGGCCGACAGCAGCGCAGCTCCTGACATCAGAGCAGAGCCGCTGCTGGAGTCAGCATGGGAGCGAGGAGGAGAGGTGAGTATTGTGCTTTTTTTTGTGTTTTTCTTATTATTGAGTCCTGGTTGGTTGTATGGGGGGGTGAGCTGCAAGATGCCCTATGGGGCAAGGAGGGGGTGTGAGCTGCATGATGCCCTATGGGGCAAGGGGGGTGAGCTGCATGATGCCCTATGGGGCAAGGAGGGGGTGTGAGCTGCATGATGCCCCATGGGGCAAGGGGGGGGAAGTGAGCTGCATGATGCCCTATGGGGCAAGGGGGGTGAGCTGCATGATGCCCTATGGGGCAGGGGGTGTGAGCTGCATGAATCCCCATGGGGCAAGGGGGGAGTGAGCTGCATAATGCCCTATGAGGCAAGGGGGGTGAGCTGCATGATGCCCTATGGGGCAAGGAGGGGGTGTGAGCTGCATGATGCCCTATGAGGCAAGGGGAGGTGAGCTGCATGATGCCCTATGGGGCAAGGAGGGGGTGTGAGCTGCATGATGCCCTATGGGGCAAGAGGGGGTGAGCTGCATGATGCCCTATGGGGCAAGGGGGGTGAGCTGCATGATGCCCTATGGGGCAAGGGGGTGAGCTGCATTATGCCCTATGGCGCAAGGGGGGGGTGATGTTATGACACCAATGGCAGAGGGTCTCAGGAATCAATACCAAGTCTGCAAACACAAAAAACCAGCTCATAGGGCAGTGGTAACTGGGCTGACCATATATCTAATCCTAGCACCACAAATAGAAGTAGCCGGGGAACGTGCCTACGTTGGTTCTAGATGTCTCGCGCCAGCGGGAGAACTAACTAACCCTAGAAGGGAAAAGAAAGACCTTTCTTGCCTCCAGAGAAAAGACCCCAAAAGTTGGATACAAGCCCCCAACAAATAATAACGGTGAGGTAAGAGGAAAAGACAAACATAAGAATGAGCTAGGTATTTAGCAAAGAGAGGCCCACTAGCTAATAGCAGAATATAGTAAGATGACTTATATGGTCAGCAAAAACCCTATTAAAATATCCACACTGGATATTCAAGAACCCCCGAACCGTCTAACGGCCGGGGGGAGAACACCAGCCCCCTAGAGCTTCCAGCAAGGTCAGAAATCACATTTAGTACAAGCTGGACAAAAATAGTAGCAAGCAAGTAACTCAAAAAACAAAGAAGCAAGACTTAGCTTAATTTAGCAAGAGCCAGGACCAGCAGACAGGAGCAACAGAAGGATCTGATTACAACGATGCCATGCACTGGACTAAGGATCCAGGAAGTTAATATAGCGACACCCCTGGACTAACGACCCAGGTGAGTGCCAAACAGAAAAAAGACAATCCCAGAGTCATACCACTAGTGACCACAAGAGGGAGCCAAAAAGTCTAATTCACAACAGTACCCCCCCTTAAGGAGGGGTCACCGAACCCTCACCAAGACCACCAGGGCGATCAGGATGAGCAGCGTGAAAGGCACTAACTAAATCGGCCGCATGCACATCAGAGGCAACCACCCAGGAATTATCCTCCTGACCATAGCCCTTCCACTTGACCAGATACTGAAGCCTCCGCCTGGAGAGACGAGAATCCAAGATCTTCTCCACCACGTACTCCAACTCGCCCTCAACCAACACCGGAGCAGGAGGCTCAACAGAAGGAACCACAGGTACAATGTACCGCCGCAACAAAGACCTATGGAACACGTTGTGAATGGCAAACGACACAGGAAGATCCAAGCGAAAGGACACAGGATTAAGGATTTCCAATATCTTGTAAGGACCGATGAAGCGAGGCTTAAATTTAGGAGAGGAGACCTTCATAGGAACAAATCGAGAAGACAGCCATACCAAATCCCCAACACGAAGTCGGGGACCCACACCGCGGCGGCGGTTGGCAAAACGCTGAGCCTTCTCTTGTGACAACTTTAAGTTGTCCACCACATGATTCCAGATCTGCTGCAACCTATCCACCACAGAATCTACCCCAGGACAGTCAGAAGGCTCCACATGTCCCGAGGAAAAACGAGGATGGAAACCAGAGTTGCAGAAAAATGGCGAAACCAATGTAGCGGAACTAGCCCGATTATTAAGGGCAAACTCAGCCAACGGCAAGAAGGTCACCCAATCATCCTGATCCGCAGAAACAAAACACCTCAAATAAGCCTCCAGAGTCTGATTAGTTCGCTCCGTTTGTCCATTAGTCTGAGGATGAAAGGCAGACGAAAACGACAACTCAATGCCCATCCTAGCACAAAAGGATCGCCAGAACCTGGAAACAAACTGGGATCCTCTGTCAGACACAATATTCTCAGGAATGCCATGTAAACGAACCACATTCTGAAAGAACACAGGAACCAGATCGGAAGAGGAAGGCAGCTTAGGCAAAGGTACCAAATGGACCATCTTAGAAAAGCGATCACATACCACCCAGATGACAGACATGCCCTGAGACACCGGGAGATCTGAAATGAAATCCATGGAAATGTGTGTCCAAGGCCTCTTCGGGACAGGCAAGGGCAAGAGCAACCCGCTGGCACGCGAACAGCAAGGCTTAGCTCGAGCACAAGTCCCACAGGACTGCACAAACGACCGCACATCCCGTGACAAGGAAGGCCACCAAAAGGACCTAGCCACCAGATCTCTGGTGCCAAAAATTCCCGGATGCCCTGCCAACACCGAGGAATGAACCTCGGAAATGACTCTGCTGGTCCACTTATCAGGAACAAACAGTCTGTCAGGTGGACAAGAGTCAGGTCTACCAGCCTGAAATCTCTGCAACACACGTCGCAAATCCGGAGAAATGGCTGACAAGATAACTCCCTCTTTAAGAATACCAACTGGTTCTGCGACTCCCGGAGAGTCAGGCACAAAGCTCCTTGAAAGAGCATCCGCCTTCACATTCTTTGAACCTGGTAAATACGAGACCACAAAGTCAAAACGGGAGAAAAACAATGACCAGCGGGCCTGTCTAGGATTCAGGCGTTTAGCAGACTCGAGATACATCAAATTTTTGTGATCAGTCAAGACCACCACACGATGCTTAGCACCCTCGAGCCAATGACGCCACTCCTCAAATGCCCACTTCATGGCCAACAACTCCCGATTGCCAACATCATAATTCCGCTCAGAAGGCAAAAACTTCCTCGAGAAAAAGGCACAAGGTCTCATCACAGAGCAACCAGGGCCTCTCTGCGACAAAACGGCCCCTGCCCCAATCTCAGAAGCATCCACTTCAACCTGAAAGGGAAGTGAGACATCAGGCTGGCACAAAACAGGCGCCGAAGTAAACCGGCGCTTCAACTCCTGGAAAGCCTCCACGGCTGCAGGAGCCCAGTTAGCAACATCAGAACCTTTCTTGGTCATATCCGTCAAAGGTTTAGCAATGCTAGAAAAATTAGCAATAAAACGACGGTAGAAGTTAGCAAAACCCAAGAACTTCTGAAGACTCTTAACTGACGTGGGTTGAGTCCAATCATGAATAGCACGGACCTCGACTGGGTCCATCTCCACCGAAAAAGGGGAAAAAATAAACCCCAAAAAGGGAACCTTCTGTACTCCAAAGAGACACTTTGAGCCCTTAACAAATAAAGCATTCTCACGCAAAACCTGAAACACCATCCTGACCTGCTCTACATGCGAGTCCCAGTCATCAGAAAAAAACAGAATATCATCCAGATAAACGATCATAAATTTATCCAGATACTTCCGGAAAATATCATGCATAAAGGACTGAAACACTGAAGGAGCATTAGAGAGCCCAAAAGGCATCACCAAGTACTCAAAATGACCTTCAGGCGTATTAAACGCGGTTTTCCATTCATCTCCTCGCTTAATGCGCACAAGGTTGTACGCACCACGAAGATCTATCTTGGTGAACCACTTGGCACCTTTAATTCGGGCAAACAAGTCTGACAACAGAGGCAAAGGATACTGAAATTTAACAGTGATTCTATTCAAAAGCCGATAGTCAATACAAGGTCTCAAAGATCCGTCCTTCTTGGCCACAAAAAAGAATCCCGCACCAAGAGGGGAAGAGGAAGGTCGGATATGCCCCTTCTCCAGAGTTTCCTTGATATACGAACGCATTGCGGTATGCTCAGGTACAGACAGATTAAATAGTCTTCTCTTAGGAAATTTGCTACCTGGAATCAAATCTATGGCACAGTCACAGTCCCTATGAGGAGGCAGAACACTGGACCTGGACTCGCTGAACACATCCTGATAATCAGACAAATACTCAGGAACTTCCGAAGGAGTAGAGGAAGCAATAGACACCGGAGGGGAATCACCATGAATACCCTGACAGCCCCAACTTGACACAGACATTGCCTTCCAATCCAAGACTGGATTATGAGTCTGTAACCATGGCAAACCCAAAACGACCAAATCATGCATTTTATGCAGAACAAGAAAACGAATCACCTCCCGATGTTCAGGAGTCATGCACATGGTTACCTGTGTCCAAAACTGCGGTTTATTTTCCGCCAATGGCGTAGCATCAATACCCCTCAGAGGGATAGGATTAACCAACGGCTCAAGAACAAAACCACAGCGCTTGGCAAATGACAGATCCATAAGACTCAGGGCAGCACCTGAATCCACAAACGCCATAACAGGGTAAGAGGACAATGAGCAAATTAAAGTCACAGACAAAATAAATTTAGGTTGCAAATTACCAATGGCGACAGGACTAACAACCCTTGTTAGGCGTTTAGAGCATGCTGATATAACATGTGTAGAATCACCACAGTAAAAACACAACCCATTCTGACGTCTATGATTTTTCCGCTCATTTCTGGTCTGAATTCTATCACATTGCATCAAATCAGGTGCTTGTTCAGACAACACCACCAGAGGATTAGCGGTTTTACGCTCCCGCAAACGTCGGTCAATTTGAATAGCCAGCGCCATGGAATCATTCAGACTTGTAGGAATGGAGAAACCCACCATCACATTCTTAATGGCTTCAGAAAGGCCATTTCTGAAATTTGCGGCCAGAGCACACTCATTCCACTGAGTAAGCACGGACCATTTCCGAAATTTTTGGCAATACACTTCAGCTTCATCCTGGCCCTGAGAAATAGCCAGCAAGGCTTTTTCTGCCTGAACCTCAAGATTGGGTTCCTCGTAAAGCAATCCGAGCGCCAGAAAAAACGCATCAATATTTGCCAATGCCGGATCTCCTGGCGCTAGTGAGAAAGCCCAATCCTGGGGGTCGCCCTGTAAAAAAGAGATAACAATTTTAACTTGCTGAGCTGAGTCTCCAGATGAACGGGGTCTCAGAGATAGAAACAATTTACAATTATCCCTGAAATTCCTAAACTTAAATCGGTCTCCAGAAAACAGTTCAGGAATAGGTATTTTAGGTTCAGACATAGAACTACTGGTAACAAAATCTTGTATGCTTTGCACACGAGCAGCAAGCTGGTCCACACTTGTAATCAAGGTCTGGACATTCATGTCTGCAGCAAGCTCAAGCCACTCAGAGGTAAAGGGGAGGAAGAGAGGAAAAAAAAAAAAAAACTCAGAATTTCCTTTCTTATTATCCCACTTCTGCAATGCATTAAACATTCAATGTAGGCCTGGCATACTGTTATGACCCCAATGGCAGAGGGTCTCAGGAATCAATACCAAGTCTGCAAACACAAAAAACCAGCTCATAGGGCAGTGGTAACTGGGCTGACCATATATCTAATCCTAGCACCACAAATAGAAGTAGCCGGGGAACGTGCCTACGTTTTTTCTAGATGTCTCGCGCCAGCCGGAGAACTAACTAACCCTAGAAGGGAAAAGAAAGACCTTTCTTGCCTCCAGAGAAAAGACCCCAAAAGTTGGATACAAGCCCCCAACAAATAATAACGGTGAGGTAAGAGGAAAAGACAAACATAAGAATGAGCTAGGTATTTAGCAAAGAGAGGCCCACTAGCTAATAGCAGAATATAGTAAGATGACTTATATGGTCAGCAAAAACCCTATTAAAATATCCACACTGGATATTCAAGAACCCCCGAACCGTCTAACGGCCGGGGGGAGAACACCAGCCCCCTAGAGCTTCCAGCAAGGTCAGAAATCACATTTAGTACAAGCTGGACAAAAATAGTAGCAAGCAAGTAACTCAAAAAACAAAGAAGCAAGACTTAGCTTAATTTAGCAAGAGCCAGGACCAGCAGACAGGAGCAACAGAAGGATCTGATTACAACGATGCCATGCACTGGACTAAGGATCCAGGAAGTTAATATAGCGACACCCCTGGACTAACGACCCAGGTGAGTGCCAAACAGAAAAAAGACAATCCCAGAGTCATACCACTAATGACCACAAGAGGGAGCCAAAAAGTCTAATTCACAACAGGGTGAGCTGCATGATGCCCTATGGGGCAAGGGGGGTGAGCTGCATGATACCCTATGGGGAGGGTGAGCTGCATGATACCCTATGGGGGGAATGAGCTGCATGATGCCCTATGGGGGGAGTGAGCTGCATGATTCCCTATGGGGGAATGAGCTGCATGATGCCCTATGGGGGGAGTGAGCTGTATGATGCCCTATGGGGAGGGTGAGCTGCCTGATACCCTATGGGGAGGGTGAGCTGCATGATGCCCTATGGGGGGAATGAGCTGCATGATGCTCTATGGGGGGATTGAGCTGCTTGATGCCCTATGGGGGGAGTAAGCTGCTTGATGCCCTATGAGGGAGTGAGCTGCATGATGCCCTATGGGGGAATGAGCAGCGTGATGCCCTATGGGGGGAGTGAGCTGCCTGATATCCTATGGGGAGGGTGAGCTGCCTGATACCCTATGGGGAGGGTGAGCTGCATGATGCCCTATGGGGAGGGTGAGCTGCCTGATACCTTATGGGGGGGAATGAACTGCATGATGCCCTATGGGGGGAATGAGCTGCATGACGCCCTATGGGGGTAGTGAGCTGCATGATGCCCTATGGGGGGAGTGAGCTGCATGATGCCCTATGGGGAGGGTGAGCTGTCTGATACTCTATGGGGAGGGTGAGCTGCATGATACCATATGGGGAGCGTGAGCTGCATGATATTCTATGGGGGAATGAGCTGCATGATACCTGTTGTGAATTAGACTTTTTTGGCTCCCTCTTGTGGTCACTAGTGATATGACTCTGGGATTGTCTTTCCTCAGTTTGGCACCCACCTGGGTCGTTAGTCCAGAGGTGTTGCTATATAAACTTCCTGAATTCTCAGTCTGGTGCCTGGCATCGTTGTAATCAGTTCCTTTCTGTTTTCTCCTGTCTGCTGGTCCTGGATCTTGCAAAATTAAGCTAAGTCCTGCTTCTTTGTTTTTTGGTTTTTGCTTTGCTCTTATTTTTTGTCCAGCTTGTACTAAATGTGATTCCTGATTTTGCTGGAAGCTCTAGGGGGCTGGTATTCTCCCCCCGGGCCGTTAGTCGGTTCGGGGGTTCTTGAATATCCAGTGTGGAAATTTTGATAGGGTTTTTGCTGACCGTATAAGTCATCTTACTATATTCTGCTATTAGTCAGTGGGCCTCTCTTTGCTAAATATCTAGTTCATTCTTACGTTTGTCTTTTCTTCTTACCTCACCGTTATTATTTGTTGGGGGCTTGTATCCAACTTTTGGGGTCTTTTCTCTGGAGGCAAGAAAGGTCTATCTTTCCCTTCTAGGGTTAGTTCGTTCTCCGGCTGGCGCGAGACGTCTAGAACCAACATAGGCACGTTCCCCGGCTGCTGCTATTTGTGGTGCTAGGATTAGATATATGGTCAGCCCAGTTACCACTGCCCTATGAGCTGGGTTTTTGTGTTTTTTACTGTGGTGATTCTACACATGTTATATCAGCATGCTCTAAACGCCTAACAAGGGTTGTTAGTCCTGTCGCCATTGGTAATTTGCAACCTAAATTTGTTTTGTCTGTGACTTTAATTTGTTCATTGTCCTCCTACCCTGTTATGGCATTTGTGGATTCAGGTGCTGCCCTGAGTCTTATGGATCTGTCATTTGCCAAGCGCTGTGGTTTTGTTCTTGAGCCGTTGGTAAATCCTATCCCTCTTAGAGGTATCGATGCTACGCCATTGGCGGAAAATAAACCGCAGTTTTGGACACAGGTAACCATGTGCATGACTCCTGAACATCGGGAGGTGATTCGTTTTCTTGTTCTGCATAAAATGCATGATTTGGTCGTTTTGGGTCTGCCATGGTTACAGACCCATAATCCAGTCTTGGATTGGAAGGCAATGTCTGTGTCAAGTTGGGGCTGTCAGGGAATTCATGGTGATTCCCCGCCGGTGTCTATTGCTTCCTCTACTCCTTCGGAAGTTCCTGAGTATTTGTCTGATTATCAGGATGTATTCAGCGAGTCCAGGTCCAGTGCTCTGCCTCCTCATAGGGACTGTGACTGCGCTATAGATTTGATTCCAGGTAGTAAATTTCCTAAGGGAAGATTATTTAATCTGTCTGTACCTGAGCATACCGCAATGCGTTCGTATATCAAGGAATCTCTGGAGAAGGGGCATATCCGTCCATCCTCTTCCCCTCTTGGTGCGGGATTCTTTTTTGTGGCCAAGAAGGACGGATCTTTGAGACCTTGTATTGACTATCGGCTTCTGAATAAAATCACTGTTAAATTTCAGTATCCTTTGCCTCTGTTGTCGGACTTGTTTGCCCGGATTAAAGGTGCCAAGTGGTTCACCAAGATAGATCTTCGTGGTGCGTACAATCTTGTGCGCATTAATCAAGGAGATGAATGGAAAACTGCATTTAATACGCCCGAAGGTCATTTTGAGTACTTGGTGATGCCTTTTGGGCTCTCTAATGCTCCTTCAGTGTTTCAGTCCTTTATGCATGATATTTTCCGGAAGTATCTGGATAAATTTATGATCGTTTATCTGGATGATATTCTGTTTTTTTCTGATGATTGGGACTTGCAAGTGGAGCAGGTCAGGATGGTGTTTCAGGTTTTGCGTGAGAATGCTTTGTTTGTTAAGGGCTCAAAGTGTCTCTTTGGAGTACAGAAGGTTCCCTTTTTGGGTTTTATTTTTTCCCCTTCTGCGGTGGAGATGGACCCAGTCAAGGTCCGAGCTATTCATGATTGGACTCAACCCACGTCAGTTAAGAGTCTTCAGAAGTTCTTGGGTTTTGCTAACTTCTACCATCGTTTTATCGCTAACTTTTCTAGCGTTGTTAAACCTTTGACGGATATGACCAAGAAAGGTTCAGATGTTTCTAACTGGGCTCCTGCAGCCGTGGAAGCTTTCCAAGAGTTGAAGCGCCGGTTTACTTCGGCGCCTGTTTTGTGCCAGCCTGATGTCTCACTTCCCTTTCAGGTTGAAGTGGATGCTTCTGAGATTGGGGCAGGGGCCGTTTTGTCGCAGAGAGGCCCTGGTTGCTCTGTAATGAGACCATGTGCTTTTTTCTCTAGGAAGTTTTCGCCTGCTGAGCGGAATTATGATGTTGGCAATCGGGAGTTGTTGGCCATGAAGTGGGCATTTGAGGAGTGGCGTCATTGGCTCGAGGGTACTAAGCATCGTCTGGTGGTCTTGACTGATCACAAAAATCTGATGTATCTCGAGTCTGCTAAACGCCTGAATCCTAGACAGGCCCGTTGGTCATTGTTTTTCTCCCGTTTTGACTTTGTGGTCTCGTATTTACCAGGTTCAAAGAATGTGAAGGCTGATGCTCTTTCAAGGAGCTTTGTGCCTGACTCTCCTGGAGTCGCAGAACCAGTTGGTATTCTTAAAGAGGGAGTTATTTTGTCAGCCATTTCTCCGGATTTGCGACGTGTGTTGCAGAGATTTCAGGCTGGTAGACCTGACTCTTGTCCACCTGACAGACTGTTTGTTCCTGATAAGTGGACCAGCAGAGTCATTTCCGAGGTTCATTCCTCGGTGTTGGCAGGGCATCCGGGAATTTTTGGCACCAGAGATTTGGTGGCTAGGTCCTTTTGGTGGCCTTCCTTGTCACGGGATGTGCGGTCTTTTGTGCAGTCCTGTGGGACTTGTGCTCGAGCTAAGCCTTGCTGTTCTCGTGCCAGCGGGTTGCTCTTGCCCTTGCCTGTCCCGAAGAGGCCTTGGACACACATTTCCATGGATTTCATTTCAGATCTTCCGGTGTCTCAGGGCATGTCTGTCATCTGGGTGGTATGTGATCGCTTTTCCAAGATGGTCCATTTGGTATCTTTGCCTAAGCTGCCTTCCTCTTCCGATCTGGTTCCTTTGTTCTTTCAGAATGTGGTTCGTTTACATGGCATTCCTGAGAATATTGTGTCTGACAGAGGATCCCAGTTTGTTTCCAGGTTCTGGCGATCCTTTTGTGCTAAGATGGGCATTGATTTGTCGTTTTCGTCTGCCTTTCATCCTCAGACTAATGGACAAACGGAGCAAACTAATCAGACTCTGGAGGCTTATTTGAGGTGTTTTGTTTCTGCTGATCAGGATGATTGGGTGACCTTCTTGCCGTTGGCTGAGTTTGCCCTTAATAATCGGGCTAGTTCCGCTACTTTGGTTTCGCCATTTTTCTGCAACTCTGGTTTCCATCCTCGTTTTTCCTCGGGACATTTGGAGCCTTCTGACTCTCCTGGGGTAGATTCCGTGGTGGATAGGTTGCAGCAGATTTGGAATCATGTGGTGGACAACTTAAAGTTGTCACAGGAGAAGGCTCAGCGTTTTGCCAACCGCCACCGCGGTGTGGGTCCCCGACTTCGTGTTGGGGATTTGGTATGGCTGTCTTCTCGATTTGTTCCTATGAAGGTCTCCTCTCCTAAATTTAAGCCTCGCTTCATCGGTCCTTACAAGATATTGGAAATCCTTAATCCTGTGTCCTTTCGCTTGGATCTTCCGGTGTCATTTGCCATTCACAACGTGTTCCATAGGTCTTTGTTGCGGCGGTACGTTGTACCTGTGGTTCCTTCTGTTGAGCCTCCTGCTCCGGTCTTGGTTGAGGGTGAGTTGGAGTATGTGGTGGAGAAGATCTTGGATTCTCGTCTCTCCAGGCGGAGGCTTCAGTATCTGGTCAAGTGGAAGGGCTATGGTCAGGAGGATAATTCCTGGGTGGTTGCCTCTGATGTGCATGCGGCCGATTTAGTTCGTGCCTTTCACGCTGCTCATCCTGATCGCCCTGGTGGTCTTGGTGAGGGTTCGGTGACCCCTCCTTAAAGGGGGGGTACTGTGGTGAATTAGACTTTTTTGGCTCCCTCTTGTGGTCACTAGTGATATGACTCTGGGATTGTCTTTCCTCAGTTTGGCACCCACCTGGGTCGTTAGTCCAGGGGTGTTGCTATATAAACTTCCTGAATTCTCAGTCTGGTGCCTGGCATCGTTGTAATCAGTTCCTTTCTGTTTGCTCCTGTCTGCTGGTCCTGGATCTTGCAAAATTAAGCTAAGTCCTGCTTCTTTGTTTTTTGGTTTTTGCTTTGCTCTTATTTTTTGTCCAGCTTGTACTAAATGTGATTCCTGATTTTGCTGGAAGCTCTAGGGGGCTGGTATTCTCCCCCCCGGGCCGTTAGTCAGTTCGGGGGTTCTTGAATATCCAGCGTGGAAATTTTGATAGGGTTTTTGCTGACCGTATAAGTCATCTTACTATATTCTGCAACGTATGATTTTGGGATGTGCGGTTCATGCTCTTTTTTTTTTTTTTCTTTTTGCACATAGCATGTACTTGTCTCTTTTTTTGGACCAGCACTCCTCCCATTTGGCTCAGGTGATTTTAATTAGCAGGAGACTGCAAAGTAAGGGGTCTAGCCCATTTTGGCTCTCACTGAAGAGCTGGAGGAAGGTGAGTTTAAATGCTCCCTTCATTTTGGTGCTGGTGCTGTGTGGCGGCCATTGTTGCTGTGGCTTTGTGCTGGTGGGGCAGCGCGGTCTGGAGTCTTGGGGACTCAGTCTCGCAGCATGGGTGCTGTGGGGCAACAGACCGTCCGCCCTGCTGATGCATGGCCGCTGCGGCAGTGGTCGCCACACGGCTCCGCTCCGTTAGGGCGTTAGGACCCACTACGAGGTTTGCCGTGAAGGGGCAGTGGGCTTCATACAGTCTGATCAGAATGTTAAACTGAAAACCTCATGTTCAGTATTTAAATTTTTGCCTAGCGGCTTTAGATCAACGTATGATTTTGGGATGTGCGGTTCATGCTCTTTTTTTTTTTTTCTTTTTGCACATAGCATGTACTTGTCTCTTTTTTTGGACCAGCACTCCTCCCATTTGGCTCAGGTGATTTTAATTAGCAGGAGACTGCAAAGTAAGGGGTCTAGCCCATTTTGGCTCTCACTGAAGAGCTGGAGGAAGGTGAGTTTAAATGCTCCCTTCATTTTGGTGCTGGTGCTGTGTGGCGGCCATTGTTGCTGTGGCTTTGTGCTGGTGGGGCGGCGCGGTCTGGAGTCTTGGGGACTCAGTCTCGCAGCATGGGTGCTGTGGGGCAACAGACCGTCCACCCTGCTGATGCGTGGCCGCTGCGGCGGTGGTCGCCGCACGGCTCCGCTCCTTTAGGGCGTTAGGACCCACTACGAGGTTTGCCGTGAAGGGGCAGTGGGCTTCATACAGTCTGATCAGAATGTTAAACTGAAAACCTCATGTTCAGTATTTAAATTTTTGCCTAGCGGCTTTAGATCAACGTATGATTTTGGGATGTGCGGTTCATGCTCTTTTTTTTTTTTTCTTTTTGCACATAGCATGTACTTGTCTCTTTTTTTGGACCAGCACTCCTCCCATTTGGCTCAGGTGATTTTAATTAGCAGGAGACTGCAAAGTAAGGGGTCTAGCCCATTTTGGCTCTCACTGAAGAGCTGGAGGAAGGTGAGTTTAAATGCTCCCTTCATTTTGGTGCTGGTGCTGTGTGGCGGCCATTGTTGCTGTGGCTTTGTGCTGGTGGGGCAGCGCGGTCTGGAGTCTTGGGGACTCAGTCTCGCAGCATGGGTGCTGTGGGGCAACAGACCGTCCGCCCTGCTGATGCATGGCCGCTGCGGCGGTGGTCGCCACACGGCTCCGCTCCGTTAGGGCGTTAGGACCCACTACGAGGTTTGCCGTGAAGGGGCAGTGGGCTTCATACAGTCTGATCAGAATGTTAAACTGAAAACCTCATGTTCAGTATTTAAATTTTTGCCTAGCGGCTTTAGATCAACGTATGATTTTGGGATGTGCGGTTCATGCTCTTTTTTTTTTTTTCTTTTTGCACATAGCATGTACTTGTCTCTTTTTTTGGACCAGCACTCCTCCCATTTGGCTCAGGTGATTTTAATTAGCAGGAGACTGCAAAGTAAGGGGTCTAGCCCATTTTGGCTCTCACTGAAGAGCTGGAGGAAGGTGAGTTTAAATGCTCCCTTCATTTTGGTGCTGGTGCTGTGTGGCGGCCATTGTTGCTGTGGCTTTGTGCTGGTGGGGCGGCGCGGTCTGGAGTCTTGGGGACTCAGTCTCGCAGCATGGGTGCTGTGGGGCAACAGACCGTCCACCCTGCTGATGCGTGGCCGCTGCGGCGGTGGTCGCCGCACGGCTCCGCTCTTTTAGGGCATTAGGACCCACTACGAGGTTTGCCGTGAAGGGGCAGTGGGCTTCATACAGTCTGATCAGAATGTTAAACTGAAAACCTCATGGTCACTATTTAAATTTTTGCCTAGCGGCTTTAGATCAACGTATGATTTTGGGATGTGCGGTTCATGCTCTTTTTTTTTTTTTTTTTTTTCTTTTTGCACATAGTTCTTTCTTACGTTTGTCTTTTCTTCTTACCTCACCGTTATTATTTGTTGGGGGCTTGTATCCAACTTTTGGGGTCTTTTCTCTGGAGGCAAGAAAGGTCTATCTTTTCCCTTCTAGGGTTAGTTAGTTCTCCGGCTGGCGCGAGACGTCTAGAACCAACATAGGCACGTTCCCCGGCTGCTGCTATTTGTGGTGCTAGGATTAGATATATGGTCAGCCCAGTTACCACTGCCCTATGAGCTGGGTTTTTGTGTTTGCAGACTTGGTATTTACTTTTGAGACCCTCTGCCATTGGGGTCATAACAGATACCCTATGGGGGGAATGAGCTGCATGATGCCCTATGGGGGGAGTAAACTGCACGATGCCCTATGGGGGAGTGAGCTGCCTGATACCCTATGGGGAGGGTGAGCTGCCTGATACCCTATGGGGAGGGTGAGCTGCCTGATACCCTATGGGGAGCGTGAGCTGCATGATGCCCTATGGGGAGGGTGAGCTGCCTGATACCCTATGGAGAGAGTGAGCTGCATGATACCCTATGGGGGGAATGAGCTGCATGATGCCCTATGGGGGGAGTGAGCTGCATGATGCCCTATGGGGGGAGTAAGCTGCATGATTCCCTATGGGGAGGGTGAGCTGTCTGATACTCTATGGGGAGGGTGTTATGATCTGGTGACCTTGGAGCCGCATGAAACTTTCTCTGGGGTCGGTGGAATCTGTACTGACCGCAAATCCTGAACTAACACCGCAACTAGAAGTAGCCGTGGGGTGTGCCTAACATACCCTAGACACCTCGACACAGCCGGAGGACTAAATACCCCTATAGATGGAAATAGGAATGCTACCTTGCCTCAGAGCAGACCCCCAAAGGATAGGCAGCCCCCCACGAATAATGACTGTGAGTAGGAGAAGAATAGACACACGCAGGTAGAAAACAGGATTTAGCAAAAGAGGCCACTCTAGCTAAATAGGAAAGGATAGGAGAGATTACTAGGCGGTCAGTATTAAAACCCTTCCAAAAATATCCACAGCAGATAATACAAAAAGTTCCACAATCTAACTAAAGACATGGAATGTATATCTGCCACTCCAGAGAATCCAGCAAGACTGAGAAAATACTGACACAATCTAAGCTGGACCAGAAAACACAAAGAATAGCACTGAATTGTGAAGCACACAACATGTGTGCCACAGGAAAAAAACAAACAGACACTTATCTTTGCTGATTTGGCAGAAAGGCAGGAGGAACCAGGCAGAGGTCCTACACCTCCCAACAACAATTGACAACTGGCAAGGACTAATGAATCTTGCACGCCTAAATACCCCAGTCAGAACTGCAATCAGCAGATACACCTGACCAGGACTGCAACTCAGGGGCAACTGCATTACCACCTACAACCACCGGAGGGAGCCCAAAAGCAGAATTCACAACAGTACCCCCCCCTTGAGGAGGGGTCACCGAACCCTCACCAGAGCCCCCAGGCCGATCAGGACGAGCCAGATGAAAAGCATGAACCAAATCAGCAGCATGGACATCAGAAGCAAAAACCCAAGAATTATCCTCCTGGCCATAACCCTTCCATTTGACAAGGTACTGAAACCTCCGCCTCGAAAAACGAGAATCCAAAATCTTCTCAACCACATACTCCAACTCCCCATCAACCAAAACAGGGGCCGGAGGATCAATTGAGGGAGCAACGGGCACCACATATTTCCGCAATAAAGATCTATGGAAGACATTATGGATAGCAAAAGAGGCCGGAAGCGCCAATCGAAAAGACACCGGATTAATAATCTCAGAAATCCTATAAGGACCAATAAACCGAGGCTTAAACTTAGGGGAAGAGACTTTCATAGGAACATGACGGGAAGACAACCAAACCAAATCCCCAACCCGAAGCCGGGAACCAACACACCGACGACGGTTAGCAAAACGTTGAGCCTCCTCCTGAGACAACACCAAATTGTCCACCACATGAGCCCAAATCTGCTGCAACCTGTCAACCGCAGAATCCACACCAGGACAGTCAGAAGGCTCAACCTGCCCAGAAGAAAAACGAGGATGAAAACCAAAATTACAAAAAAAAAGGCGAAACCAAAGTAGCCGAACTAGCCCGATTATTAAGGGCAAACTCGGCCAATGGCAAAAAGGCCACCCAATCATCCTGATCGGCAGACACAAAGCATCTCAAATAAGTCTCCAAAGTCTGATTAGTTCGCTTGGTCTGGCCATTTGTCTGAGGATGAAATGCAGAAGAAAAAGACAAATCAATGCCCAGCCTAGCACAAAAGGCCCCCCAAAACCTAGAAACAAACTGGGAACCTCTGTCGGACACAATATTCTCCGGAATACCATGCAAACGAACCACATGCTGAAAAAACAACGGAACCATCTCTGAAGAGGAAGGCAATTTAGGCAAAGGCGCCAAATGAACAATCTTAGAAAACCGGTCACAAACAACCCAGATAACCGACATCCTCTGGGAAACCGGAAGATCAGAAATAAAATTCATAGAAATATGCGTCCAGGGCCCGGCAATGGCAAAAGTAACCCACTAGCACGGGAACAACAAGGCTTGGCCCGCGCACAAGTCCCACAGGACTGCACAAAAGAACGCACATCACGTGACAACGAAGGCCACCAAAAGGACCTACCAACCAAATCTCTGGTACCAAAAATACCAGGATGACCAGCCAACACAGAACAGTGAACCTCAGAAATTACTCTACTAGTCCATCTGTCAGGAACAAACAATTTCCCCACAGGACAGCGGTCAGGTCTATCAGCCTGAAATTCCTGAAGAACCCGCCGTAAATCAGGGGAAATGGCAGAAAGGACCACCCCTTCTTTCAGAATGCCGACCGGTTCAAGGGCCTCAGGAGAATCAGGCAAAAAACTCCTAGAAAGGGCATCAGCCTTAATATTCTTAGAACCCGGAAGATACGAAACCACGAAATCAAAACAGGAAAAAAACAAGGACCATCGAGCCTGTGTAGGACTCAGCCGTTTGGCAGACTCGAGGTAAATCAAATTCTTATGATCAGTCAGGACCACAATACGGAGCTTAGCTCCCTCAAGCCAATGTCGCCACTCCTCAAATGCCCACTTCATAGCCAACAACTCCCGATTGCCGACATCATAATTGCATTCAGCAGGCGAAAACTTGCGGGAGAAGAAGGCACACGGTTTCATCAAAGAACCAACAGAATCCCTCTGAGACAAAACGGCCCCTGCTCCAATCTCAGAAGCATCAATCTCAACCTGAAACGGAAGAGAAACATCTGGTTGGCGCAACACTGGAGCAGAAGTAAATCGGCGGCGTTTAAGCTCCTGAAAGGCAGAGACAGCCGCAGAGGACCAATTCGCCACATCAGCGTCTTTTTTCGTCAAATCAGTCGAGGGTTTAACCACGCTGGAGAAGTTAGCAATGAAACGGCGATAAAAATTTGCAAAACCCAAAAATTTATGAAGGCTCTTCACGGATGTGGGTTGAATCCAACCATGAATGGCCTGAACCTTAACCGGATCCATCTCCATAGATGAGGGAGAAAAAATAAAGCCCCAAAAAGAAACCTTCTGCACCCCAAAGAGACACTTAGACCCCTTCACAAACAAAGCATTGTCACGAAGGATCTGAAATACCATCCAGACCTGTTCCACATGAGACTTCCAATCATCGGAAAAAATCAAAATATCGTCCAAATATACAATCAAAAATTTATCAATATAAGTCCGGAAGATATCATGCATGAAGGATTGAAAAACAGATGGAGCGTTAGTGAGCCCGAATGGCATCACAAGGTATTCAAAATGGCCTTCGGGCGTATTAAACGCAGTTTTCCATTCATCACCCTGTTTAATACGAACAAGATTATATGCCCCCCGAAGGTCAATCTTTGTAAACCAACTAGCCCCCTTAATCCTAGCAAACAAATCGGAAAGCAAAGGTAAAGGGTATTGAAACTTGACCGTGATCTTATTCAAGAGGCGATAATCAATACAAGGTCTCAAGGAGCCATCCTTCTTAGCAACAAAAAAAAAAACCTGCTCCCAACGGTGAAGAAGATGGCCGAATATGCCCTTTCTCCAAAGACTCCTTAACATAACTCCGCATGGCGGTATGTTCAGGCACAGACAGGTTGAAAAGTCGACCCTTAGGAAACTTACTGCCTGGAATCAAGTCAATCGCACAATCACAGTCCCTGTGCGGTGGAAGGGAACTGGACTTGGGCTCATCGAATACATCCTGAAAATCAGACAAAAACTCTGGAATTTCAGAAGAGGAAGGAGACTGACATCAAAGGAACATCATTATGAACCCCCTGACAACCCCAACTAGTCACAGACATAGATTTCCAATCCAACACAGGATTATGTACCTGCAACCACAGGAAACCCAGCACGATAACATCATGCAAATTATGCAACACCAGAAATCGACAATCTTCCTGATGGGCTGGCGCCATGTGCATGGTCACCTGTGTCCAAAACTGAGGCTTATTTTTAGCCAAAGGTGTAGCATCAATCCCCCTTAAAGGAATAGGGTTCTGCAAAGGCTGCAAGGGAAAACCACAACGCCTGGCAAACTCAAAATCCATTAAGTTCAAGGCGGCGCCTGAATCCACAAACGCCATGACAGAAAATGATGACAATGAGCAGATCAAGGACACCGATAACAGAAATTTAGGTTGTACAGTACTGATGGTAAATGAACTAGCGATCCTCTTTGTCCGCTTAGGGCAGACTGAAATGACATGAGAAGCGTCGCCACAATAATAACACAACCTATTCTGACGTCTGAATCCTTGTCGTTCCGTTCTAGACAAAATCCTATCACACTGCATTGGCTCAGGAATTGGCTCTGAGGACGACGCCACAGCGTGCACAGTTCTACGCTCCCGCAAGCGCCGATCAATCTGAATGGCCAGAGACATAGAATCACTCAGACCGGAAGGCGTGGGAAACCCCACCATAACATCTTTAACGGATTCAGAAAGACCCTTTCTGAAAATTGCCGCCAAAGCATCATCATTCCATTTAGTCAACACAGACCATTTTCTAAATTTCTGACAAAACAATTCTGCCGCCTCTTGACCCTGAGACAGGGCCAACAAGGTTTTTCCGCTTGATCCACAGAATTAGGTTCATCATATAATAATCCTAAAGCCTGAAAAAAGGAATCTACATTAAGCAAGGCCGGATTCCCAGATTCCAGGGAAAATGCCCAATCCTGTGGATCGCCACGCAGCAGGGAGATGACAATTTTAACCTGCTGAATGGAATCACCGGAGGATCGCGGTCTCAGAGCAAAAAACAGTTTACAATTATTTTTAAACCCCCAAAATTTGGACCTATCACCAAAAAACAAATCAGGAGTAGGAATCTTCGGCTCTAAAGCTGGAGTCTGAACAATATAATCAGAAATACCCTGTACCCTAGCAGCAAGCTGGTCTACACGAGAAGCTAATTCCTGAACATCCATGCTGGCACAAGACTCCTCAGCCACCCATAAATAAAGAGGGAAAAAAAGACAAAACAGACTGCAGAAAAAAAAATGGCTCAACACCTTTCTTCCCTTCTTCTGAGATGCATTTAACTCATTATGGGCCAGTTGTACTGTTATGATCTGGTGACCTTGGAGCTGCATGAAACTTTCTCTGGAGTCGGTGGAACCTGTACTGACCGCAAATCCTGAACTAACACCGCAACTAGAAGTAGCCGTGGGGTGTGCCTAACATACCCTAGACACCTCGACACAGCCGGAGGACTGAATACCCCTATAGATGGAAATAGGAATGCTACCTTGCCTCAGAGCAGACCCCCAAAGGATAGGCAGCCCCCCACGAATAATGACTGTGAGTAGGAGAAGAATAGACACACGCAGGTAGAAAACAGGATTTAGCAAAAGAGGCCACTCTAGCTAAATAGGAAAGGATAGGACAGATTACTAGGCGGTCACTATTAAAACCCTTCCAAAAATATCCACAGCAGATAATACAGAAAGTTCCACAATCTAACTAAAGACATGGAATGTATATCTGCCACTCCAGAGAATCCAGCAAGACTGAGAAAATACTGACACAATCTAAGCTGGACAAGAAAACACAAAAAATATCACTGAATTGTGAGGCACACAGCATGTGTGCCACAGGAAAAAAACAACCAGACACTTATCTTTGCTGATTTGGCAGAAAGGCAGGAGGAACCAGGCAGAGGTCCTACACCTCCCAACAACAATTGACAACTGGCAAGGACTAATGAATCCTGCACGCCTAAATACCCCAGTCAGAACTGCAATCAGCAGATACACCTGACCAGGACTGCAACTCAGGGGCAACTGCATTACCACCTACAACCACCGGAGGGAGCCCAAAAGCAGAATTCACAACAGGAGGGTGAGCTGCATGATACCCTATGGGGAGGGTGAGCTGCATGATACCCTATGGGGGAATGAGCTGCATGATACCCTATGGGGGGAATGAGCTGCATGATGCCCTATGGGGGAGTGAGCTGCATGATGCGCTATAGGGAGGGTGAGCTGCCTGATACCCTATGGGGAGGGTGAGCTGAATGATGCCCTATGGGGGGAGTGAGCTGCATGATGCCCTATGGGGGGAGTTAGCTGCATGATGCCCTATGGGGGTAGCTGTATGATGCCCTATGAGGGTGAGCTGCATGATACCCTATGAGAGGGGGCAGCGTGATACCCTATGAGAGGGCTACATTATATTCCATGAAGGGGCTGCATTATACCTTATGAGGGGGGTTGCACTATACTCTAAGGGGGCTACATTATACCCTATGGGGACTGCTGTTGTGAATTTGCTTTTTGCTCCCTCTAGTGGTTACTAGTTTTTTGACTCTGGTTTTTCTGTCATTCCTTTTATCCGCACCTGGGTCGTTACTTAGGGGTGTTGCTATATAAGCTCCCTGGACCTTCAGTTCAATGCCTGGCAACGTAGTTATCAGAGCTAGTCTGCTGTGCTCTTGTCTACTGATCCTGGTTCCAGTTATATCAGCTAAGTCTGCCTTTTGCTTTTTGCTATTTGTTTTGGTTTTGTATTTTTGTCCAGCTTGTTCCTAATCTATATCCTGACCTTTGCTGGAAGCTCTAGGGGGGCTGGTGTTCTCCCCCCGGACCGTTAGACGGTTCGGGGGTTCTTGAATTTCCAGTGTGGATTTTAATAGGGTTTTTGTTGACCATATAAGTTACCTTTCTTTATTCTGCTATCAGTAAGCGGGCCTCTCTGTGCTAAACCTGGTTCATTTCTGTGTTTGTCATTTCCTCTTACCTCACCGTCATTATTTGTGGGGGGCTTCTATCCAGCTTTGGGGTCCCCTTCTCTGGAGGCAAGAAAGGTCTTTGTTTTCCTCTACTAGGGGTAGCTAGATTCTCCGGCTGGCGCGTGTCATCTAGAATCAACGTAGGAATGATCCCCGGCTACTTCTAGTGTTGGCGTTAGGAGTAGATATATGGTCAACCCAGTTACCACTGCCCTATGAGCTGGATTTTTGTATTCTGCAGATTTCCACGTTCCTCTGAGACCCTCGCCATTGGGGTCATAACAGTTTGCCAGGCCAGTATTAAATGTTTAATGCATTGCAGAAGAGGGATTATAAGAAAGAAGATTCTGAGTTTTTTTTTTTTTTCTTCTTCCCCTTTACCTCAGAGTGGCTATGCTTGCTGCAGACATGAATGTCCAGACCTTGATTACAAGTGTGGACCAGCTGGCTACTCGTGTGCAGGGCATACAAGACTATGTTATCAGAAATCCTAGGTCAGAACCTAAAATACCGATTCCTGAACTGTTTTCCGGAGACAGGTTTAAGTTTAGGAATTTCGTGAATAATTGTAAATTGTTTTTGTCCCTGAGACCCTGTTCATCTGGAGATTCTGCTCAGCAAGTAAAAATTGTGATTTCGTTCTTACGGGGCGACCCTCAGGATTGGGCTTTTTCGCTGGCGCCAGGAGATCCGGCATTGGCTGATCTTGATGCGTTTTTTCTGGCGCTCGGTTTACTTTATGAGGAACCCAATCTTGAGATTCAGGCAGAAAAGGCCTTGCTGGCTATGTCTCAGGGGCAGGACGAGGCTGAAGTGTATTGCCAAAAATTTCGGAAATGGTCCGTGCTGACACATTGGAACGAGTGTGCACTGGCAGCTAATTTTAGAAATGGCCTTTCTGAAGCCATTAAGAATGTTATGGTGGGTTTTCCCATTCCCACAGGTCTGAATGACACTATGGCACTGGCTATTCAAATTGACCGGCGGTTGCGGGAGCGCAAAACCGCAAATTCCCTCATGGTGTTGTCTGAACAGACACCTAATTCGGTGCAATGTGATAGAAAAACCGCAAATTCCCTCATGGTGTTGTCTGAACAGACACCTGATTTAATGCAATGTGATAGAATCCTGACTAGAAATGAGCGGAAAATTCATAGACGCCGGAATGGCTTGTGCTACTACTGTGGTGATTCTACACATGTTATCTCAGCATGCTCTAAACGTATAGCTAAGGTTGTTAGTCCTGTCACCGTTGGTAATTTGCAACCTAAATTTATTCTGTCTGTAACTTTGATTTGCTCACTGTCATCTTATCCTGTCATGGCGTTTGTAGATTCAGGTGCTGCCCTGAGTCTCATGGATCTCTCATTTGCTAAGCGCTGTGGTTTTACTCTTGAACCATTAGAAAATCCTATTCCTCTTAGGGGTATTGATGCTACACCATTGGCAGCAAATAAACCGCAGTATTGGACACAGGTTACCATGTGCATGACTCCTGAACACCGCGAGGTGATACGTTTCCTGGTTTTACATAAAATGCATGATTTGGTTGTTTTAGGGCTGCCATGGTTACAGACCCATAATCCAGTCCTGGACTGGAAGGCTATGTCAGTCTCAAGTTGGGGCTGTCGTGGTATTCATGGGGATTCCCTGCCTGTGTCTATTGCTTCTTCTACGCCTTCGGAAGTTCCGGAGTATTTGTCTGATTATCAGGATGTCTTCAGTGAGTCTGAGTCCAGTGCACTGCCTCCTCATAGGGACTGTGACTGTGCTATAGATTTGATCCCAGGCAGTAAATTTCCTAAGGGAAGACTGTTTAATCTGTCGGTACCTGAACATACCGCTATGCGTTCATATATCAAGGAGTCTCTGGAGAAAGGACATATTCGTCCGTCTTCTTCCCCTCTTGGTGCGGGATTCTTTTTTGTGGCAAAAAAGGACGGATCTTTGAGACCTTGTATTGATTTTCGGCTTTTAAATAAGATCACTGTCAAATTTCAGTATCCTTTACCGCTGTTGTCTGACTTGTTTGCCCGGATTAAGGGTGCCAAGTGGTTCACCAAGATAGACCTTCGTGGTGCGTACAACCTTGTGCGCATTAAGCAAGGTGATGAATGGAAAACCGCATTCAATACGCCCGAAGGTCATTTTGAGTACTTGGTGATGCCTTTTGGGCTCTCCAATGCGCCTTCAGTTTTTCAGTCCTTTATGCATGACATTTTCCGGAAGTATCTGGATAAATTTTTGATTGTTTATCTGGATGATATTTTGGTTTTTTCTGATAATTGGGATTCGCATGTGGAGCAGGTCAGGTTGGTCTTTAAAATTTTGCGTGAAAATTCTTTGTTTGTCAAGGGCTCAAATTGTCTCTTTGGTGTACAGAAAGTTCCCTTTTTGGGGTTCATTTTTTCCCCTTCTGCTGTGGAGATGGACCCAGTCAAGGTCCGAGCTATTCTTGATTGGACTCAGCCCTCGTCAGTTAAGAGTCTTCAGAAGTTCTTGGGCTTCGCTAACTTCTACCGTCGTTTTATCGCTAATTTTTCTAGCATTGTGAAACCTTTGACGGATATGACCAAGAAGGGCTCCGATGTAGCTAACTGGGCTCCTGCTGCCGTGGAGGCTTTCCAGGAGTTGAAACGCCGGTTTACTTCGGCGCCTGTTTTGTGCCAGCCTGACGTCTCACTTCCCTTTCAGGTTGAGGTGGATGCTTCGGAGATTGGGGCAGGGGCCGTTTTGTCGCAGAGAGGCCCTGGTTGCTCTGTTATGAAACCTTGTGCCTTTTTCTCTAGGAAGTTTTCGCCTGCCGAGCGAAATTATGATGTGGGCAATCGGGAGTTGTTGGCCATGAAATGGGCATTTGAGGAGTGGCGTCATTGGCTCGAGGGTGCTAAGCATCGTGTGGTGGTCTTGACTGATCACAAAAATCTGATGTATCTCGAGTCTGCTAAACGCCTTAATCCGAGACAGGCCCGCTGGTCATTGTTTTTCTCCCGCTTTGATTTTGTTGTCTCGTATTTACCAGGTTCAAAGAATGTGAAGGCCGATGCTCTTTCTAGGAGCTTTGTGCCTGATGCTCCTGGAGTCGCTGATCCTGTTGGTATTCTTAAAGATGGAGTTATCTTGTCAGCTATTTCTCCGGATCTGCGACGTGTGTTGCAGAGATTTCAGGCTGATAGGCCTGAGTCTTGTCCACCTGACAGACTGTTTGTCACGGATAAGTGGACCAGCAGAGTCATTTCCGAGGTTCATTCCTCGGTGTTGGCAGGTCACCCGGGAATTTTTGGCACCAGAGATCTGGTGGCCAGGTCCTTTTGGTGGCCTTCCTTGTCAAGGGATGTGCGGTCATTTGTGCAGTCCTGTGGGACTTGTGCTCGAGCTAAGCCTTGCTGTTCTCGTGCCAGCGGTTTGCTCTTGCCCTTGCCTGTCCCGAAGAGACCTTGGACACATATCTCCATGGATTTCATTTCTGATCTTCCGCTATCTCAGGGCATGTCTGTTATCTGGGTGATATGTGATCGCTTCTCCAAGATGGTCCATTTGGTTCCTTTGCCTAAGCTGCCTTCCTCTTCCGATCTGGTTCCTGTGTTTTTCCAGAACGTGGTTCGTTTGCACGGCATCCCTGAGAATATTGTGTCAGACAGAGGATCCCAGTTCGTTTCCAGGTTCTGGCGATCCTTTTGTAGTAGGATGGGCATTGATTTGTCGTTTTCGTCTGCTTTCCATCCTCAGACTAATGGACAGACGGAGCGAACCAATCAGACTTTGGAGGCTTATTTGAGGTGTTTTGTCTCTGCTGATCAGGACGATTGGGTGACATTCTTGCCGTTGGCTGAGTTTGCCCTTAATAATCGGGCTAGTTCCGCCACCTTGGTTTCGCCTTTTTTCTGCAACTCTGGTTTCCATCCTCGCTTTTCTTCGGGTCATGTGGAGCCTTCTGACTGTCCTGGGGTGGATTCTGTGGTGGATAGGTTGCAGCAGATCTGGAATCATGTGGTGGACAACTTGAAGTTGTCACAGGAGAAGGCTCAGCGCTTTGCCAACCGCCGCCGCGGTGTGGGTCCCCGACTACGCGTTGGGGATTTGGTATGGCTTTCTTCCCGCTTTGTTCCTATGAAGGTCTCCTCTCCCAAATTTAAACCTCATTTTATTGGGCCTTACAAGATATTGGAAATCCTTAATCCTGTATCTTTTCGTCTGGATCTTCCTGTGTCGTTTGCTATTCACAATGTATTTCATAGGTCCTTTTTGCCGCGGTACATTGTGCCTGTAGTTCCTTCTGCTGAGCCTCCTGCTCCGGTGTTGGTTGAGGGCGAGTTGGAGTACGTGGTGGAGAAGATCTTGGATTCTCGCCTCTCCAGGCGGAGGCTTCAGTACCTGGTCAAGTGGAAGGGCTATGGTCAGGAGGATAATTCCTGGGTGGTCGCCTCTGATGTTCATGTGGCCGATTTAGTTCGTGCCTTTCATGCCGCTCATCCTGATCGCCCTGGTGGTCGTGGTGAGGGTTCGGTGACCCCTCACTAAGGGGGGGGTACTGTTGTGAATTTGCTTTTTGCTCCCTCTAGTGGTTACTAGTTTTTTGACTCTGGTTTTTCTGTCATTCCTTTTATCCGCACCTGGGTCGTTACTTAGGGGTGTTGCTATATAAGCTCCCTGGACCTTCAGTTCAATGCCTGGCAACGTAGTTATCAGAGCTAGTCTGCTGTGCTCTTGTCTACTGATCCTGGTTCCAGTTATATCAGCTAAGTCTGCCTTTTGCTTTTTGCTATTTGTTTTGGTTTTGTATTTTTGTCCAGCTTGTTCCTAATCTATATCCTGACCTTTGCTGGAAGCTCTAGGGGGGCTGGTGTTCTCCCCCCGGACCGTTAGACGGTTCGGGGGTTCTTGAATTTCCAGTGTGGATTTTAATAGGGTTTTTGTTGACCATATAAGTTACCTTTCTTTATTCTGCTATCAGTAAGCGGGCCTCTCTGTGCTAAACCTGGTTCATTTCTGTGTTTGTCATTTCCTCTTACCTCACCGTCATTATTTGTGGGGGGCTTCTATCCAGCTTTGGGGTCCCCTTCTCTGGAGGCAAGAAAGGTCTTTGTTTTCCTCTACTAGGGGTAGCTAGATTCTCCGGCTGGCGCGTGTCATCTAGAATCAACGTAGGAATGATCCCCGGCTACTTCTAGTGTTGGCGTTAGGAGTAGATATATGGTCAACCCAGTTACCACTGCCCTATGAGCTGGATTTTTGTATTCTGCAGATTTCCACGTTCCTCTGAGACCCTCGCCATTGGGGTCATAACAGACTGCATTATACTCTGAGGCTGGTTGCATTATATTCTATGGGGGGGCTACATTATATTTTATAGGGGGCTGCATTATATTCTGTGAGGGGGATACATTGTACCCTATGAGGGGGCTACTTTATTTTCTTTGAGGCTACCCCAACCCCTGCTACATAATTAAGACGTGTACTACCTTATATTATACCCTGATATTAGCGTGTTTTACCGCACAATTGGTGGTCTTGTATTTATTTCTATGCAGCTACATAGTGGGACCCAAATGAATAACAACTTATAAGACTAAACACCATGGTAACTCATAATATGACAAAAATCTGTACCATAGGTGAAAAAGGACCAACAAGACCTATCATCAAGATAAGCACATGACACAAGAGGGAAACGATGAAAAATGGTCACACACAATAAATAGAAATGCTATAACCTTTATTAATACCAAACCACAATATTAAAACCAGGTGAGCGGAGGGAAGGTAGTAAAGCACAGAAAACACTGTTATGAAGTTAACAGGAAGGGCGCCACCAGAGATAACAGTCCTACAGGCTTATACATTATCAGAGTAAACAAATAAGCAAAAATAGGAAACAAATAGTAAAAACTAAATAAACCAAAATAATAACTTGATCCTACTGCAGTCAGGGATACCAAGCCAAGTACCAACTGTTTCACATATAAGATAGGTGAGTGCAAGAACCGCTATAATGCTATCCTAATTGAAATCCCATACCTATCAAACCGACACAGTAGATATTAGTAAAGCAAGGTACCCACCGCACAGAGGACTGTAGTACTGGAGGCGCGCTTCCACCCCAACGCGCGTTTCGGCGATCACACCTTCATCAGGGGGCCCCTGATGAAGGTGTGATCGCCGAAACGCGCGTTGGGGTGGAAGCGCGCCTCCAGTACTACAGTCCTCTGTGCGGTGGGTACCTTGCTTTACTAATATCTACTGTGTCGGTTTGATAGGTATGGGATTTCAATTAGGATAGCATTATAGCGGTTCTTGCACTCACCTATCTTATATGTGAAACAGTTGGTACTTGGCTTGGTATCCCTGACTGCAGTAGGATCAAGTTATTATTTTGGTTTATTTAGTTTTTACTATTTGTTTCCTATTTTTGCTTATTTGTTTACTCTGATAATGTATAAGCCTGTAGGACTGTTATCTCTGGTGGCGCCCTTCCTGTTAACTTCATAACAGTGTTTTCTGTGCTTTACTACCTTCCCTCCGCTCACCTGGTTTTAATATTGTGGTTTGGTATTAATAAAGGTTATAGCATTTCTATTTATTGTGTGTGACCATTTTTCATCGTTTCCCTCTTGTGTCATAGTGGGACCCAAGAATGATTTTCTCTGGTGGGCCCAAGGTACTCCAGTCTGACGCTGCCAACAAACGTTCCTCCTGAGCAGTTGTCTTGCTGGGTCTGCCGGACCTGGGCTTGTCAAACACATCCCCAGTCTCTTCAAATCTTTTTTTAATTCTTTGTTCTTAACGCTGAGACACATTACAGGTGCCAGCCACCTCTGCAGTGGATCTGGTCTTCAGCCTCTTGATAATCCAGGCTTTGGATGCAGGGTGGATTTTTGGCATGTTATCAGAGCTCAAGTTGCAGTTCAAGTGAAGGTCTGGGGTGATGGGTTTCTTTTTATACACACACACTAATTAACCGATGATTTACTGAGCACAGGTGAGGATGTAAACTAGGATTGTGTGCATTATATGACCAGGCAACAAAACTTTTGTCTTGCCAAAATCTGACCATTCTGTGTCCATTAAATGATCAATATTTCTGCATTGATGCCAATTTATTTTCTTAACCTAAACCACATTTCAGAGGGTTTCAGCTTTCAAAAGAATAATTTATATAACCAAAGGATGAATTTAACATCAGGTAATAAACTTTTATTTACATAACATGGATAAGCGACATAACTTCTGTCAGGGAGTGTACCTGATAACCATTTTTCTGAAAATGCCAAGGGTAATACTGATGATGCTGATGATGAAAATATGCATGCATTACCTGTTAACCATTTATGTCCTGGAAATGATGTGTTCACAGGTGCAGGAGTGCTCAGCCAGGTCACTCCGCAGGGTGGGATGGCTGGGGAACCCCTAACAGGAGCAAGCGATGGTGCTCAGGGAAATGGGAAGATGCATGGGAACTGTGAGGAAGGTGATGCTGTGCAACTGACCAGTGCCACGGAGAACTGCCCCATATATAGCACTGCTCCTGAGATGTTGGGGGTGTATGGGGAGGTAGTACCCATAGCAGTGCCGGCTGATGGGTCTGTGGAAATCCCCAGGGAGACAGCCTACATAGCTGCTGTCACCTGCAGTCAAAGTGCCCGGAACACAGATAATGTTCTGCCTTCTGGATCCTCCTCAGTCACAGGCATGACTGAACCAGAGATGGACCCAGAGCAGGTCCCAGAGGGTTCCCGTGGGGAAGGGACCCTGACGTCGCTTCTGACCCTAGTCAAGAGTTCCAGGCCGCTCTGCACTCAGATGCGAGCCTGGAGAATTTGAGGCACCTTGCCGAGACACCCACCTCCATGACTGATAAGAAGAGGGTTTTCTGGGAATGAGGGAGGTTGTACCGGGAGACAGTACCCAGAAAATACCAAAAGGAGTGGTTGATGGAAAGACAGCTGGTCATCCCGTACCAATTCAGGGGTGAGTTGTTGCGGATTGCCCATGAGATGCCACTCGCTGGACACTTGGGGATCAGCAAAACTAAGGCCCGGCTGTCTCCACACTTCTATTGGCCCAAGATGGGGACAGATGTGACAAATTACTGCCACACCTGTATCACCTGTCAAAGAGTGGTGAAGGCGGGGCCTGTTCTTAAGGCTCCCCTGATCCCTTTGCCAGTGATAGAAGAGCCTTTCCAGAGGATTGCAGTGGACATTGTGGTCCCAAGCAGCTCTGGAAAGCAATACATCCTCACTGTGGTAGACTACGCTACCCAGTACCCAGAGGCAGTGGCTTTGTCCTCAACTAGGGCAGATAAGGTGGCGGATGCACTGTTGGCCATCTTTACAAGGGGTAGGATTTCCCAGGGAGATGCTTACTGATCAAGGGACCCAATTCATGTCTCGCCTAATGGAGGCTCTCTGTAAGGGAATGCAGGTGAAGCGTCTGGTATTGAGTGGGTATCACCCACAGACCAATGGCTTGTGTGAGCGCTTCAACAGTTCCCTCTAGGGTTGAGCGAAACGGATCGGTCAATTTCATAAATCGCCGACTTTCAGCAAAGTCGGGTTTCGTGAAACCCGAGCCGATCCCAGTGTGGGATCGGCCATGCGGTCGGCGATCTTTGCGCCAAAGTCGCGTTTCATATGACGCGTTCAGCGCCATTTCTCAGCCAATGAAGGTGGACGCAGAGTGTGGGCAGCGTGATGACATAGGTCTCGGTCCCCACCATCTTAGAGAAGGGCATTACAGGGATTGGCTTGCTTTCAGCGGCGTCACAGGGGCTATAAAGGGGCGTGCACGCCGACCGCCATCTTACTTCTGCCGATTGTAGCATAGGAAGAGGTTGCTGCAGCTTCGTCAGAAGCAGGGATATTGTTAGGGAGGAAATATAAACCCCCAAACCGTGCTGTAGCGATTTCCACTGTCCAACACCACCTTTTCTTTGCAGGGACAGTGGAGGCTAGATTTCTGTGCATCAGCTCTGTAGCTTATAAGGCTCCCTGATAGCTGCATTGCTGTTTGTATGCCGCTGTGCAAACCAACTGCTTTTTTCAAAGCAAAAATCCTGTTGCTTCTTTCTGCACAGTTCTCTTGTTTCTTTGTTTGTCCACACTTTTGTGTGCAGCAGTCCTTTTTACTGCTGGCTGCCATACTTGTCCTGAGATCATTGTAGGGAGATTGTTATTGTAGCACAGTCCCTTTTTTTATATATATATCTGCTAGCCACTGTCTGCCACTGAAGCTGTGTAGTGTAATACAGTGGGCCTGATTTTCCCAGCAGTCTCCCACACCTATAAAGGGAAATTTCTATTGCCACTAAGTGCATCTGCGTCAGTCCTGTTTGTGGCATATCTGTCAGCCATTTTCTGACACTGAAACTGTGTAGTGTAATACAGTGGGCCTGATTTTCCCAGCAGTCTCCCACACCTATAAAGGGAAATTTCTATTGCCACTAAGGGCATCTGCGTCAGTCCTGTTTGTGGCATATCTGTCAGCCACTTTCTGACACTGATACTGTGTACTGTAATACAGTGGGCCTGATTTTCCCAGCAGTCTCCCACACCTATAAAGGGAAATTTCTATTGCCACTAAGGGCATCTGTGTCAGTCCTGTTTGTGGCATATCTGTCAGCCACTTTCTGACACTGATACTGTGTACTGTAATACAGTGGGCCTGACTTTCCCAGCAGTCTCCCACACCTATAAAGGGAAATTTCTATTGCCACTAAGGGCATCTGCGTCAGTCCTGTTTGTGGCATATCTGACAGCCACTTTCTGACACTGAAACTGTGTAGTTAGTGTAATACAGTGGGCCTGATTTTCCCAGCAGTCTCCCACACCTATAAAGGGAAATTTCTATTGCCACTAAGTGCATCTGCATCAGTCCTGTTTGTGGCATATCTGTCAGCCACTTTCTGACACTGAAACTGTGTAGTGTAATACAGTGGGCCTGATTTTCCCAGAAGTCTCCCACACCTATAAAGGGAAATTTCTATTGCCACTAAGTGCATCTGTGTCAGTCCTGTTTGTGGCATATCTGTCAGCCACTTTCTGACACTGAAACTGTGTAGTGTAATACAGTGGGCCTGATTTTCCCAGCAGTCTCCCACACCTATAAAGGGTGATTTAAATTCACAACAAGTTTACGTACACCTTCTACCTGGTTTTACAGTACCATATAACGGTTGTTAGTTTGGTTACATTTTGCCAAGAATGAGGAAGTCTGGTGGAAGAGGTCGTGGCTGTGGGCGGTCATTGCCAGCTGGTAATGATGGTAGTGGTGGTGGAGCATCAGGTGGTCGTGGGAAAAGCAAAATAGCACCTAAGTTTCGAGTTGTTGAGCCAGTGTCATTGTCTGGCTACACAAGGCCTCGAACGCTCCCTTTTCTGGGAGTAGGAAAACCGCTTTTAAAGCTGGAGCAGCAGGAAAAAGTTTTGGCTTTTCTTGCTGACTCTGCCTCTAGCTCTTTCGCCTCCTCTTCGGAAAGTGCAAAATTTAAAAGCAGCGCGTCGTCAGTGGATGCTCCCGGTCAGGAACAAGTCGCTTCCTTGTGTCCTTCACCCAGAACAACAGTGAAGGATGCGTCAGGTGACACAACAGGTTACTCCATGGAGCTCTTTACACATACCGTGCCTGGGATAGAAAGGGAAATTGTTAACAGGCCATGCCCATTACAAGATGAATCGGACATGGAGTGCACAGATGCACAGCCACAGCTGGATTATTATGCTGTTCGATTGACTCAGATCACAACATTGCGCTCGCAGTGTACTGAGCCACAATCTGACCCTGATGAGACTATGAGAACGCTATAGCACCGGCTTACACGGTGACACAGAGGAAGGTGCACAGGACATAGAAGAGGAGGTGATAGATGACCCAGCTGTTGACCCAGATTGGCAGCCATTGGGGGAACAGGGTGCCGCTGGCAGTAACTCTAAAGCGGAGGAGGAGGAGCCGCAGCAGGCATCAACATTGCAACAGCTTTCATCTGGCAGGCCCGTATCTGGCCAAAAACGTGTGTCAAAACCAAAAACAGTTGTAGGACAGCGTGGCCATCCTGTTAAAGTAGCACAGGGTGCAATGCCTGAAAAGGTATTCGATAGTAGGAAGAGTGCAGTCTGGCAATTTTTTAACCAAGATCCGAATGATCAGTGCAAAGTGATCTGTAAGAAATGCTCAAGGACCTTTAGCAGAGGTCAGAATGTCAAAAATTTAAATACAACTTGCATGCGTAGACATTTAACCACCATGCACTTGCAAGCCTGGACTAACTACCAATTGTCCCATAACGTTGTTGCACCCGCTCACAATGAAGCTAGTCAGCAACGCTACATTCCTTCCCTCACTGTAAGCCCACTGTTTACGACACCACCTGCAGCAAATGTGGAGGTATCGTCGCAAGGCCAAAGCAGTCAGGGAATCACCAGGTTCTTGGTAGGAAACACTGTATGTAGGCCAACAGCAAGAATACCATCACCAACCCTCTCTCAGTCTGACATGTCCACCACCACCCCCGCTAGTTCCACCATATGCAGCTCTCCAGTCCAGCTCACCCTACAAGAGACTCTCGTTAGGAAAAGGAAGTGCTCGTCCTCTCATCCGCGTACACAGGGTTTGAACGCCCACATTGCTAGACTAATTTTGTTAGAGATGATGCCCTACCGGTTGGTTGAAAGCGAAGCTTTCAAAGCCCTGATGGCCTGCGCAGTACCACGCTATGACCTATCCAGTTGACACTTCTTTGTGAGAAAAACCATCCCAGCCCTCCACCAGCATGTCAAAGACCACATTGTCCATGCACTCAGGCAATCTGTCAGTAGAAAGGTGCACCTCACAACAGATGCATGGACCAGTAGGCAAGGCCAGGGACGTTACGTGTCCATCATGGCACACTGGGTTAATGTGTTGGATGCAGGGTCCACAGGGGACAGCCATATTGGGACAGTTCTGCCTAGCCCACGGTCTAGGAAACATTTGGCTGTAGGAGTTCGCCACACCTTCTCCTCCTCGTCCTCCAGCAGAAGCGAGAGCTCGTCCACAGACCGCAGTCGCACGACCACTCCATCCGCAGCTGCCAGTGTTGCACACGAGGTGTCCCATTATGGAACAGCTAGTGGTAAGCGTCAGCAGGCTGTGTTGGAAATGAAGTGTTTGGGCGACAACAGACACACCGCGGAAGTTCTGTCCGAGTTCTTGCAGCAAGAAACTCAGTCATGGCTGGGCAGTGTACATCTTGAGGCAGACAAGGTAGTCAGTGATAACGGAAGGCATTTTATGGCTGCCATAGCCCTTTCACAACTGAAACACATTCCTTGCCTGGCTCACACCTTGAACCTGGTGGTGCAGAGCTTCCTGAAAAGTTATCCGGGGTTACCCGCCCTGCTCCTGAAGGTGCGAAGACTTTGCTCGCACATCCGCCGTTTGCCCGTACTTTCCAGCCGTATGCAGAACCATCAGCGAACTTTGCAGCTTCCCCAGCACCGCCTAATAATCGACGTTGCAACAAGGTGGAACTCCACACTGCACATGCTTCAGAGGCTGTGCGAACAGAGGCGTGCTGTTATGTATTTGTGGGAGGATACACATACACGGCCAGGTGTAGCGCCCCCACTGCCGCAGGGCCGAGGGGTACCCGGTACTGGGCCTCTGAGTCTCTGCTCTGGGGTTGTCACGGTGGCTAGACCCGGTCCGTGACCCTGTTGAGGGGCGTACAGTAATAGATGTGGATGGTGGTGGTGGTGCGGTGCGGTAAATAACGAGGACACCAGGTTGCAGTCTCTTTACCTCTTTACTGAAGGCTACTGGGTCCTCAGTCCGGAATACGGTTAGCCGGGCTGCGCAAGTCCGGCCGGTCCGATGGCACCTCCTGAGTTCCCTTCGCAGGTGGAAATCTGTGCTTTCCTTCTAGCGCTTATGTGTTGTGGTCCTCCCCTGCTGTGCTTACGGGATAGTCCCCACAACTGTTGTGTCTGTTTCTCGTGTTCCCTCACAACTCGATTCTGTTGTTCTTCTTCTTCTTCTCGCCCCCCAGATCTTATGGTAGGACGCACCCGTATGACGGGAAGGATCGGAGCTCTTCTGGGACCCTAGAGTCGCCCCTCTCCAAAGGTTGCCCCCTATGTCTGCGTAGGTGATGTAGGTGAGACAGCCAGCCTATAGCTCTCTGTCCTGCCGTTGGTTTGAAGTAATGCTTAGAGCTCTGTACTTCCTCGGCGTTCCGGCCACCGGTTATTTACGCCTCAGTAGGATGTTGCCTCGGTCTAACAGCACAACTCCTACTGGTATTCTCCCTGTTGCGTTGATCTCGTTTCTCACTCAGCACAATAAATCTTGCTTCTTGTCCTTTCTTAGGGCACTATGAAGTGCAGGCGCGGTCCCGTAGCTTTCTCTCTGATTGCCAGGCCTCTGTCAGGATCCCACCCCTGACAGGGACCCTACTGAATCTTCCCCTACAACACCCTCTGCCACAAGGTGTTGCCTGGTTCCAACCCAGTCAGCGTTCTCTCTAACTTCCTGCCTAACCCCCAGTTTTACCAGACTGTGAGGAGTGGCCTAATGAATAGTCCCCTTAGCTCCCCCTGGAGGCCAGACTGTAAAATGTATTGGTGTCTGTGATACCTGGTCAGATGAACTCCTTCAGTGCCATCAGACGTACCATAGCCCCCTTGTTGTGAATTTGGATTCTGGGCTCCCCCGGTGGCCGCTTGTGGAATTGGACTTGTCATCCTCTTTCCTGTTTCACCTGGTTCCATCAGTAGTGGGTGTCGCTATTTAAGCTCATTTCTCTGGTGGTTTCTTGCCGGTCAACAATGTTATCTGATGCCTCTCAGTGCTTGTTCCTGCTTCTAGACAACTACTAGATAAGTTGGACTTTTGTCCATGTTTGTTTTGCCTATTTGTTCCAGTTCACAGCTGAAGTTTTGTTACTGTGTCTGGAAAGCTCTCGTTGATCAGGGATTGCTACTCTGGCGTTATGAGTTAATGCCAGAGTTTAAGGTAATCTCTGGATGGTGTTTTGTTAGTGTTTTTCTGCTGACCATGAAAGTATACTATCTGTCTTCTGCTATCTAGTAAGCGGACCTCAAATTTGCTAAGACTATTTTCCTGCTGCGTTTGTTGTTTCATCTGAACTCACCGTCATTATATGTGGGGGGCTACTGTCTTCTTTGGAATATTTCTCTAGAGGTGAGCCAGGTCTTATATTTCCCTCTGCTAGCTATTTAGGTCTTAGGCCAGAGCTGGGCATCTAGCGATAAATAGGAAATGCTACCTGGCTATTTCTAGTTGCGCGGCAGGCTTAGTTCTTGGTCAGTATAGTTCCATCTTCCGAGAGCTTGTCCCTCTATAGGCTTGCTATGATCTCTGCCTGCAGAGATCATGACAGTTTGACCGGCCAGTAAAGTGTTAAAGACCCAGGTTGAGAAAGGAGAGTTATAAGAAGTCTGCTGGAATTTTTTTTTTTTTTTTTTTCCTCCAGTCTGCCTTGCTGCAGTCTTTTTTCTCTCTCTCCTCCTAATCTCTGTATGGCTCTGTGTGCACCTGACAATAATGGATCTCCAGAGTGTAACTGCGGGTTTGAATAATCTCATCACGAAAGTACAAAATTTACAAGATTTTGTGGTACATGCTCCGGTATCTGAGCCGAGAATTCCTTTGCCGGAGTTCTTCACAGGGAATAGAGCTAGCTTCCAGAATTTCCGAAATAATTGTAAGCTTTATTTGTCTGTTGTGAATTTGGATTCTGGGCTCCCCCGGTGGCCGCTTGTGGAATTGGACTTGTCATCCTCTTTCCTGTTTCACCTGGTTCCATCAGTAGTGGGTGTCGCTATTTAGGCTCATTTCTCTGGTGGTTTCTTGCCGGTCGGCAATGTTATCTGATGCCTCTCAGTGCTTGTTCCTGCTTCTAGACTACTACTAGATAAGTTGGACTTTTGTCCATGTTTTGTTTTGCCTATTTGTTCCAGTTCACAGCTGAAGTTTTGTTACTGTGTCTGGAAAGCTCTCGTTGATCAGGGATTGCTACTCTGGCGTTATGAGTTAATGCCAGAGTTTAAGGTAATCTCTGGATGGTGTTTTGTTAGTGTTTTTCTGCTGACCATGAAAGTATACTATCTGTCTTCTGCTATCTAGTAAGCGGACCTCAAATTTGCTAAGACTATTTTCCTGCTGCGTTTGTTGTTTCATCTGAACTCACCGTCATTATCTGTGGGGGGCTACTGTCTTCTTTGGAATATTTCTCTAGAGGTGAGCCAGGTCTTATATTTCCCTCTGCTAGCTATTTAGGTCTTAGGCCAGAGCTGGGCATCTAGCTATAAATAGGAAATGCTACCTGGCTATTTCTAGTTGCGCGGCAGGCTTAGTTCATGGTCAGTATAGTTCCTTCTTCCGAGAGCTTGTCCCTCTATAGGCTTGCTATGATCTATGCCTGCAGAGATCATGACAGTTTGACCGGCCAATAAAGTGTTAAAGACCCAGGTTGAGAAAGGAGAGTTATAAGAAGTCTGCTGGAATTTTTTTTTTTTTTTTTCCAGTCTGCCTTGCTGCAGTCTTTTTTCTCTCTCTCCTCCTAATCTCTGTATGGCTCTGTGTGCACCTGACAATAATGGATCTCCAGAGTGTAACTGCGGGTTTGAATAATCTCATCACGAAAGTACAAAATTTACAAGATTTTGTGGTACATGCTCCGGTATCTGAGCCGAGAATTCCTTTGCCGGAGTTCTTCACAGGGCATAGAGCTAGCTTCCAGAATTTCCGAAATAATTGTAAGCTTTATTTGTCCCTGAAGTCTCGTTCAGCTGGAGACCCTGCTCAGCAGGTTAGGATTGTGATTTCCTTGCTCAGGGGTGACCCTCAAGATTGGGCCTTCTCATTGCCAGCAGGGGATCCTGCGTTACGCGATGTGGATGCGTTTTTTCTGGCCTTGGGCTTGCTTTATGAGGAACCTCATTTGGAACTTCAGGCAGAAAAAACTTTGATGGCACTATCTCAGGGGCAAGACGAAGCTGAAGTTTTCTGCCAAAAATTCCGTAAATGGTCTGTGCTTACTCAGTGGAATGAGTGCGCCTTGGCGGCAACTTTCAGAGAAGGTCTCTCTGATGCCGTTAAGGATGTTATGGTGGGGTTCCCTGTGCCTGCAGGTCTGAATGAGTCCATGACAATGGCTATTCAGATTGATAGGCGTCTGCGGGAGCGCAAACCGGTGCACCATCTGGCGGTGTCTATGGAAAAGACGCCAGAAAGTATGCAGTGTGATAGAATTCTGTCCAGGAGCGAGCGACAGAATTTTAGACGGAAGAATGGATTGTGTTTCTATTGTGGGGATTCTACTCATGTTATATCAGCATGCTCTAGGCGTACAAAGAAGCTTGATAAGTCTGTTTCCATTGGCACCATTCAGTCTAAGTTTATTTTGTCTGTAACCCTGATTTGCTCTTTGTCATCCATTGCCACGGACGCCTATGTTGACTCTGGCGCCGCTCTGAGTCTTATGGATTGGTCCTTTGCCAATCGTTGTGGTTTTGATTTAGAGCCTTTGGAGACTCTTATTCCTCTGAAGGGGATTGACTCCACCCCATTGGCTAATAATAAACCACAATACTGGACACAAGTAACCATGCGTATCAATCCGGATCACCAGGAGATTATTCGTTTCCTGGTGCTGTATAATTTACATGACGATTTGGTACTGGGATTGCCATGGTTGCAGTCTCACAACCCAGTCTTGGACTGGAGAGCAATGTCTGTGTTGAGCTGGGGATGTAAGGGTATTCATGGGGACTTACCTTTGGTTTCTATTTCGTCGTCCATTCCCTCTGAAGTCCCTGAGTTCCTCTCTGATTATCAAGACGTCTTTGACGAACCCAAGCTTGGGTCGTTACCTCCGCACCGTGAGTGCGATTGTGCCATAGATTTGATACCGGGTTGTAAATATCCCAAGGGTCGTTTGTTTAATCTGTCTGTGCCGGAACATGCTGCTATGCGGGAATATATAAAGGAGTCTTTGGAAAAGGGACATATTCGTCCATCTTCTTCTCCCTTGGGAGCTGGGTTTTTCTTTGTCTCAAAAAAAGACGGCTCTTTGAGACCATGTATTGATTATCGGCTTCTGAATAAGATCACTGTTAAGTATCAATACCCATTGCCATTGCTTACTGATTTGTTTGCTCGTATAGAGGGTGCTAAGTGGTTCTCTAAAATTGATCTTCGTGGGGCGTATAATTTGGTGCGGATCAGGCAGGGGGATGAGTGGAAGACCGCATTTAATACGCCCGAGGGCCACTTTGAGTATTTGGTCATGCCTTTTGGTCTTTCTAATGCCCCTTCAGTTTTCCAGTCTTTTATGCATGATATTTTCCGCGATTTTCTGGATAAATTTATGATAATATATCTGGATGATATTCTGATTTTTTCTGATGACTGGGACTCTCATGTCCAGCAGGTCAGGAGAGTTTTTCAGGTTCTGCGGTCTAATTCTTTATGTGTGAAGGGGTCTAAGTGCGTTTTTGGGGTCCAGAAAATTTCCTTTTTGGGGTATATTTTTTCTCCCTCTTCCATTGAGATGGATCCCGTCAAGGTGCAAGCTATTTGTGACTGGACTCAGCCCTCCTCTCTTAAGGGTCTTCAGAGATTTTTGGGCTTTGCCAACTTTTACCGCCGATTTATTGCTGGTTTTTCGGATGTCGTTAAACCACTGACTGATTTGACCAGACAAGGCGCTGATGTTGCTAATTGGTCCCCTCATGCTGTAGAGGCCTTTCAGGAGCTTAAGCGCCGTTTTGCCTCTGCCCCTGTGTTGCGTCAGCCTGATGTGAATCTGCCTTTTCAGGTTGAGGTTGACGCTTCGGAGATCGGAGCTGGGGCAGTGTTGTCGCAGAAAGGTTCCGACTGCTCCGTCATTAGGCCTTGTGCCTTCTTTTCTCGCAAATTTTCGCCCGCAGAGCGGAATTATGATGTTGGGAATCGGGAGCTTTTGGCCATGAAGTGGGCGTTTGAGGAGTGGCGCCATTGGCTCGAGGGGGCTAGGCATCAGGTGGTGGTATTGACTGACCACAAAAATTTGATTTATCTTGAGACTGCCAGACGCCTGAATCCTAGACAGGCGCGCTGGTCTTTATTTTTTTCTTGCTTTAATTTTGTGGTGTCATACCTACCGGGTTCTAAGAATGTTAAGGCAGATGCCCTTTCTAGGAGTTTTGACCCGGACTCTCCTGGTAATTCTGAACCCACAGGTATCCTTAGGGAGGGAGTAATTTTGTCGGCCGTTTCTCCTGATCTGCGGCGGTCCTTGCAAGAGTTTCAGGCGGATAGACCGGATCGTTGTCCGCCTGATAGACTGTTTGTTCCGGATGATTGGACCAGCAGAGTCATCTCTGAGGTACATTCTTCTGCATTGGCAGGTCATCCCGGAATTTTTGGTACCAGGGATTTGGTGGCAAGATCCTTCTGGTGGCCTTCCCTGTCACGAGATGTGCGAGTCTTTGTGCAGTCATGTGACGTTTGTGCTCGGGCCAAGTCTTGTAGTTCTCGGGCTAGCGGACTGCTGTTGCCCTTGCCTATTCCTAAGAGGCCTTGGACACACATCTCGATGGATTTTATTTCAGATCTGCCTGTTTCCCAGAAGATGTCTGTCATCTGGGTGGTCTGTGACCGTTTCTCTAAAATGGTCCATTTGGTTCCTCTGCCCAAGTTGCCTTCTTCTTCTGAGTTGGTTCCTCTGTTTTTTCAGAATGTTGTGCGATTGCACGGTATTCCTGAGAATATTGTTTCTGACAGAGGTACCCAATTTGTGTCTAGATTTTGGCGGGCATTCTGTGCTAGGATGGGCATAGATTTGTCTTTTTCATCTGCTTTTCACCCTCAGACTAATGGCCAGACCGAGCGGACTAATCAGACCCTGGAGACATATCTGAGGTGTTTTGTCTCTGCTGACCAGGATGATTGGGTTGCTTTTTTGCCATTGGCAGAGTTCGCCCTCAATAATCGGGCCAGCTCTTCCACCTTGGTGTCCCCGTTTTTCTGTAATTCGGGGTTTCACCCTCGATTTTCCTCCGGTCAGGTGGAATCCTCGGATTGTCCTGGAGTGGATGCGGTGGTGGAGAGATTGCATCACATCTGGGGGCAGGTTATGGACAATTTGAAGTTGTCCCAGGAGAAGACTCAGCGTTTTGCCAACCGTCATCGTCGTGTTGGTTCTCGGCTTTGTGTTGGAGATTTGGTGTGGTTGTCTTCTCGTTTTGTCCCTATGAGGGTCTCTTCTCCTAAGTTTAAACCTCGGTTCATCGGCCCTTATAGAATATTGGAGATTCTTAATCCTGTTTCTTTCCGTTTGGACCTCCCTGCGTCCTTTTCCATTCATAACGTTTTTCATCGGTCGTTATTGCGCAGGTATGAGGTACCTGTGGTACCTTCAGTTGAGCCTCCTGCTCCGGTGTTGGTTGAGGGTGAGTTGGAGTACGTTGTGGAGAAAATTTTGGACTCTCGTGTTTCCAGACGGAGACTCCAGTATCTGGTCAACTGGAAGGGTTACGGCCAGGAGGATAATTCTTGGGTCAATGCATCTGATGTTCATGCTTCTGATCTTGTTCGTGCCTTCCATAGGGCTCATCCTGGTCGCCCTGGTGGATCTGGTGAGGGTTCGGTGCCCCCTCCTTGAGGGGGGGGTACTGTTGTGAATTTGGATTCTGGGCTCCCCCGGTGGCCGCTTGTGGAATTGGACTTGTCATCCTCTTTCCTGTTTCACCTGGTTCCATCAGTAGTGGGTGTCGCTATTTAGGCTCATTTCTCTGGTGGTTTCTTGCCGGTCGGCAATGTTATCTGATGCCTCTCAGTGCTTGTTCCTGCTTCTAGACTACTACTAGATAAGTTGGACTTTTGTCCATGTTTTGTTTTGCCTATTTGTTCCAGTTCACAGCTGAAGTTTTGTTACTGTGTCTGGAAAGCTCTCGTTGATCAGGGATTGCTACTCTGGCGTTATGAGTTAATGCCAGAGTTTAAGGTAATCTCTGGATGGTGTTTTGTTAGTGTTTTTCTGCTGACCATGAAAGTATACTATCTGTCTTCTGCTATCTAGTAAGCGGACCTCAAATTTGCTAAGACTATTTTCCTGCTGCGTTTGTTGTTTCATCTGAACTCACCGTCATTATCTGTGGGGGGCTACTGTCTTCTTTGGAATATTTCTCTAGAGGTGAGCCAGGTCTTATATTTCCCTCTGCTAGCTATTTAGGTCTTAGGCCAGAGCTGGGCATCTAGCTATAAATAGGAAATGCTACCTGGCTATTTCTAGTTGCGCGGCAGGCTTAGTTCATGGTCAGTATAGTTCCTTCTTCCGAGAGCTTGTCCCTCTATAGGCTTGCTATGATCTATGCCTGCAGAGATCATGACATTTGTCCCTGAAGTCTCGTTCAGCTGGAGACCCTGCTCAGCAGGTTAGGATTGTGATTTCCTTGCTCAGGGGTGACCCTCAAGATTGGGCCTTCTCATTGCCAGCAGGGGATCCTGCGTTACGCGATGTGGATGCGTTTTTTCTGGCCTTGGGCTTGCTTTATGAGGAACCTCATTTGGAAATTCAGGCAGAAAAAACTTTGATGGCACTATCTCAGGGGCAAGACGAAGCTGAAGTTTTCTGCCAAAAATTCCGTAAATGGTCTGTGCTTACTCAGTGGAATGAGTGCGCCTTGGCGGCAACTTTCAGAGAAGGTCTCTCTGATGCCGTTAAGGATGTTATGGTGGGGTTCCCTGTGCCTGCAGGTCTGAATGAGTCCATGACAATGGCTATTCAGATTGATAGGCGTCTGCGGGAGCGCAAACCGGTGCACCATCTGGCGGTGTCTATGGAAAAGACGTCAGAAAGTATGCAGTGTGATAGAATTCTGTCCAGGAGCGAGCGACAGAATTTTAGACGGAAGAATGGATTGTGTTTCTATTGTGGGGATTCTGCTCATGTTATATCAGCATGCTCTAGGTGTACAAAGAAGCTTGATAAGTCTGTTTCCATTGGCACCATTCAGTCTAAGTTTATTTTGTCTGTAACCCTGATTTGCTCTTTGTCATCCATTGCCACGGACGCCTATGTTGACTCTGGCGCCGCTCTGAGTCTTATGGATTGGTCCTTTGCCAATCGTTGTGGTTTTGATTTAGAGCCTTTGGAGACTCTTATTCCTCTGAAGGGGATTGACTCCACCCCATTGGCTAATAATAAGCCACAATACTGGACACAAGTAACCATGCGTATCAATCCGGATCACCAGGAGATTATTCGTTTCCTGGTGCTGTATAATTTACATGACGATTTGGTACTGGGATTGCCATGGTTGCAGTCTCACAACCCAGTCTTGGACTGGAGAGCAATGTCTGTGTTGAGCTGGGGATGTAAGGGTATTCATGGGGACTTACCTTTGGTTTCTATTTCGTCGTCCATTCCCTCTGAAGTCCCTGAGTTCCTCTCTGATTATCAAGACGTCTTTGACGAACCCAAGCTTGGGTCGTTACCTCCGCACCGTGAGTGCGATTGTGCCATAGATTTGATACCGGGTTGTAAATATCCAAAGGGTCGTTTGTTTAATCTGTCTGTGCCGGAACATGCTGCTATGCGGGAATATATAAAGGAGTCTTTGGAAAAGGGACATATTCGTCCATCTTCTTCTCCCTTGGGAGCTGGGTTTTTTTTTGTCTCAAAAAAAGACGGCTCTTTGAGACCATGTATTGATTATCGGCTTCTGAATAAGATCACTGTTAAGTATCAATACCCATTGCCATTGCTTACTGATTTGTTTGCTCGTATAGAGGGTGCTAAGTGGTTCTCTAAAATTGATCTTCGTGGGGCGTATAATTTGGTGCGGATCAGGCAGGGGGATGAGTGGAAGACCGCATTTAATACGCCCGAGGGCCACTTTGAGTATTTGGTCATGCCTTTTGGTCTTTCTAATGCCCCTTCAGTTTTCCAGTCTTTTATGCATGATATTTTCCGCGATTTTCTGGATAAATTTATGATAATATATCTGGATGATATTCTGATTTTTTCTGATGACTGGGACTCTCATGTCCAGCAGGTCAGGAGAGTTTTTCAGGTTTTGCGGTCTAATTCTTTATGTGTGAAGGGGTCTAAGTGCGTTTTTGGGGTCCAGAAAATTTCCTTTTTGGGGTATATTTTTTCTCCCTCTTCCATTGAGATGGATCCCGTCAAGGTGCAAGCTATTTGTGACTGGACTCAGCCCTCCTCTCTTAAGGGTCTTCAGAGATTTTTGGGCTTTGCCAACTTTTACCGCCGATTTATTGCTGGTTTTTCGGATGTCGTTAAACCACTGACTGATTTGACCAGACAGGGCGCTGATGTTGCTAATTGGTCCCCTCATGCTGTGGAGGCCTTTCAGGAGCTTAAGCGCCGTTTTGCCTCTGCCCCTGTGTTGCGTCAGCCTGATGTGAATCTGCCTTTTCAGGTTGAGGTTGACGCTTCGGAGATCGGAGCTGGGGCAGTGTTGTCGCAGAAAGGTTCCGACTGCTCCGTCATTAGGCCTTGTGCCTTCTTTTCTCGCAAATTTTCGCCCGCAGAGCGGAATTATGATGTTGGGAATCGGGAGCTTTTGGCCATGAAGTGGGCGTTTGAGGAGTGGCGCCATTGGCTCGAGGGGGCTAGGCATCAGGTGGTGGTATTGACTGACCACAAAAATTTGATTTATCTTGAGACTGCCAGACGCCTGAATCCTAGACAGGCGCGCTGGTCTTTATTTTTTTCTCGCTTTAATTTTGTGGTGTCATACCTACCGGGTTCTAAGAATGTTAAGGCAGATGCCCTTTCTAGGAGTTTTGACCCGGACTCTCCTGGTAATTCTGAACCCACAGGTATCCTTAGGGAGGGAGTAATTTTGTCGGCCGTTTCTCCTGATCTGCGGCGGTCCTTGCAAGAGTTTCAGGCGGATAGACCGGATCGTTGTCCGTCTGATAGACTGTTTGTTCCGGATGATTGGACCAGCAGAGTCATCTCTGAGGTACATTCTTCTGCATTGGCAGGTCATCCCGGAATTTTTGGTACCAGGGATTTGGTGGCAAGATCCTTCTGGTGGCCTTCCCTGTCACGAGATGTGCGAGTCTTTGTGCAGTCATGTGACGTTTGTGCTCGGGCCAAGTCTTGTAGTTCTCGGGCTAGTGGACTGCTGTTGCCCTTGCCTATTCCTAAGAGGCCTTGGACACACATCTCGATGGATTTTATTTCAGATCTGCCTGTTTCCCAGAAGATGTCTGTCATCTGGGTGGTCTGTGACCGTTTCTCTAAAATGGTCCATTTGGTTCCTCTGCCCAAGTTGCCTTCTTCTTCTGAGTTGGTTCCTCTGTTTTTTCAGAATGTTGTCCGATTGCACGGTATTCCTGAGAATATTGTTTCTGACAGAGGTACCCAATTTGTGTCTAGATTTTGGCGGGCATTCTGTGCTAGGATGGGCATAGATTTGTCTTTTTCATCTGCTTTTCACCCTCAGACTAATGGCCAGACCGAGCGGACTAATCAGACCCTGGAGACATATCTGAGGTGTTTTGTCTCTGCTGACCAGGATGATTGGGTTGCTTTTTTGCCGTTGGCAGAGTTCGCCCTCAATAATCGGGCCAGCTCTTCCACCTTGGTGTCCCCGTTTTTCTGTAATTCGGGGTTTCACCCTCGATTTTCCTCCGGTCAGGTGGAATCCTCGGATTGTCCTGGAGTGGATGCGGTGGTGGAGAGATTGCATCACATCTGGGGGCAGGTTATGGACAATTTGAAGTTGTCCCAGGAGAAGACTCAGCGTTTTGCCAACCGTCATCGTCGTGTTGGTTCTCGGCTTTGTGTTGGAGATTTGGTGTGGTTGTCTTCTCGTTTTGTCCCTATGAGGGTCTCTTCTCCTAAGTTTAAACCTCGGTTCATCGGCCCTTATAGAATATTGGAGATTCTTAATCCTGTTTCTTTCCGTTTGGACCTCCCTGCGTCCTTTTCCATTCATAACGTTTTTCATCGGTCGTTATTGCGCAGGTATGAGGTACCTGTTGTACCTTCAGTTGAGCCTCCTGCTCCGGTGTTGGTTGAGGGTGAGTTGGAGTACGTTGTGGAGAAAATTTTGGACTCTCGTGTTTCCAGACGGAGACTCCAGTATCTGGTCAACTGGAAGGGTTACGGCCAGGAGGATAATTCTTGGGTCAATGCATCTGATGTTCATGCTTCTGATCTTGTTCGTGCCTTCCATAGGGCTCATCCTGGTCGCCCTGGTGGATCTGGTGAGGGTTCGGTGCCCCCTCCTTGAGGGGGGGGTACTGTTGTGAATTTGGATTCTGGGCTCCCCCGGTGGCCGCTTGTGGAATTGGACTTGTCATCCTCTTTCCTGTTTCACCTGGTTCCATCAGTAGTGGGTGTCGCTATTTAAGCTCATTTCTCTGGTGGTTTCTTGCCGGTCAACAATGTTATCTGATGCCTCTCAGTGCTTGTTCCTGCTTCTAGACAACTACTAGATAAGTTGGACTTTTGTCCATGTTTGTTTTGCCTATTTGTTCCAGTTCACAGCTGAAGTTTTGTTACTGTGTCTGGAAAGCTCTCGTTGATCAGGGATTGCTACTCTGGCGTTATGAGTTAATGCCAGAGTTTAAGGTAATCTCTGGATGGTGTTTTGTTAGTGTTTTTCTGCTGACCATGAAAGTATACTATCTGTCTTCTGCTATCTAGTAAGCGGACCTCAAATTTGCTAAGACTATTTTCCTGCTGCGTTTGTTGTTTCATCTGAACTCACCGTCATTATATGTGGGGGGCTACTGTCTTCTTTGGAATATTTCTCTAGAGGTGAGCCAGGTCTTATATTTCCCTCTGCTAGCTATTTAGGTCTTAGGCCAGAGCTGGGCATCTAGCGATAAATAGGAAATGCTACCTGGCTATTTCTAGTTGCGCGGCAGGCTTAGTTCTTGGTCAGTATAGTTCCATCTTCCGAGAGCTTGTCCCTCTATAGGCTTGCTATGATCTCTGCCTGCAGAGATCATGACACCCCCTTTAGCGGCGGAGCCACAGTAATGCAACGACCAGGACTCTGGGGCGCTGCACTGGCAGTTGGATGGCAGACATGGAGTTGCCAGGTGTGCAGTGGTCGAAGCTACAAGACCTGTGTCAAGTCCTTCAGTGTTTTGAGGAATGCACACGCCTGGTTAGTGCAGACGACGCCATCATAAGCATGAGCATCCCCCTAATGCGTCTGCTGATGCAAAGTTTGACGCTCATAAAGGAGCAGGTGTCTGCAGCTGAGGACGAAGCCTTGATGACAGTCAGCCATTTTCTGCTCAGGGAAGTCTCCTGGACGAGGTGGCGGATGAAGAGAAGGAGGACGAGGAGGATGACGGGGATGAATATTTATGGGAGGAGGAAGCTTCTCAGGGGGCAATAGAAACTGGTGGCGTTGCAAGGTCAGGTACAGGGTTTTTGAGGGAGACAAGTTATGTTGATTTACCAGAAAGTGCTCCTCAACCCACCACAAGCAGTGAATTGACACCTGGAACATTGTCCCACATGGCTGCTTATGGCTTGCGTATCCTAAAAAGGGACCCCCGCATTATCAAAATGATGACCGATGACGATTACTGGTTGGCCTGCCTCCTGGATCCATGCTATAAAGGGAAATTGCAAAATATCATGCCACATGAGAACCTGGAGCAAATATTGGCTACCAAACAAGCAACTCTTGTAGACCGTTTGGTTCAGGCATTCCCAGCACACAGCGGCGGTGATGGTTCTCACACGAGCTGCAGGGGGTAACATGGCAGAGGTGTTAGAGGTGCACAAATCAGAAGTGGCATTGGACAGAGGGGTTTTATGACCAGGTTGTGGAGTGATTTCGCAATGACCGCAGACACGTCAGGTACTGCAGCATCAATTCAAAGTGACAGGAGACAACATTTGTCCAGTATGATTCCAAAATATTTTTCCTCCCTTATCGATGTTCTCCCTCACACGTCATTCCCATTTGATTACTGGGCATCCAAAATAGACACCTGGCCTGAATTGGCAGAATATGCATTACAGGAGCTTGCTTGCCCAGCTGCTAGTGTGCTATCAGAAAGAGTATTCAGTGCTGCTGGTTCAATACTGACCGAAAAAAGGACTCGTCTGGCTACCCAAAATGTTGATGATCTAACCTTCATTAAAATGAACCAATCATGGATTTCTAATTATTTTGACCCACCTTTCCCTGCTGACACCTAGCTTTCCTGTAAAAAGGTCTTGCTTTTGGACTCGTCTTACTGACTGCTCCAATTCCTCCATTTGCAGCTGCTGAATGTCCACCATAGGCCATTTTTACAGCTCCCTAAATGGGCTAACTCCCCCCACAGGGCCGTATTCACCACTTGGCGCAAGCACCCGTGCGAGTGCCGTTTGGCTGAACAGGTGGGTGTGCTGTTATGACCCCAATGGCAGAGGGTCTCAAAAGTAAATACCAAGTCTGCAAACACAAAAAACCAGCTCATAGGGCAGTGGTAACTGGGCTGACCGTATATCTAATCCTAGCACCACAAATAGCAGCAGCCGGGGAACGTGCCTACGTTGGTTCTAGACGTCTCGCGCCAGCCGGAGAACTAACTAATCCTAGAAGGGAAAAGATAGACCTTTCTTGCCTCCAGAGAAAAGACCCCAAAAGTTGGATACAAGCCCCCAACAAATAATAACGGTGAGGTAAGAAGAAAAGACAAACGTAAGAATGAACTAGATATTTAGCAAAGAGAGGCCCACTGACTAATAGCAGAATATATTAAGATGACTTATACGGTCAGCAAAAACCCTATCAAAATTTCCACGCTGGATATTCAAGAACCCCCGAACCGTCTAACGGCCCGGGGGGAGAATACCAGCCCCCTAGAGCTTCCAGCAGAATCAGGAATCACATTTAGTACAAGCTGGACAAAAAATAAGAGCAATGCAAATAACCAAAAAACCAAGAAGCAGGACTTAGCTTAATTTTGCAAGATCCAGGACCAGCAGACAGGAGCAAACAGAAAGGAACTGATTACAACGATGCCAGGCACCAGACTGAGAATTCAGGAAGTTTATATAGCAACACCCCTGGACTAACAACCCAGGTGGGTGCCAAACTGAGGAAAGACAATCCCAGAGTCATATCACTAGTGACCACAAGAGGGAGCCAAAAAAGTCTAATTCACAACAGTACCCCCCCTTTAAGGAGGGGTCACCGAACCCTCACCAAGATCACCAGGGCGATCAGGATGAGCAGCGTGAAAGGCACGAACTAAATCGGCCGCATGCACATCAGAGGCAACCACCCAGGAATTATCCTCCTGACCATAGCCCTTCCACTTGACCAGATACTGAAGCCTCCGCCTGGAGAGAGGAGAATCCAAGATCTTCTCCACCACATACTCCAACTCGCCCTCAACCAACACCGGAGCAGGAGGCTCAACAGAAGGAACCACAGGCACAACGTACCGCCGCAACAAAGACCTATGGAACACGTTGTGAATGGCAAACGACACCGGAAGATCCAAGCGAAAGGACACAGGATTAAGGATTTCCAATATCTTGTAAGGACCGATGAAGCGAGGCTTAAATTTAGGAGAGGAGACCTTCATAGGAACAAATCGAGAAGACAGCCATACCAAATCCCCAACACGAAGTCGGGGACCCACACCGCGGCGGCGGTTGGCAAAACGCTGAGCCTTCTCCTGTGACAACTTTAAGTTGTCCACCACATGATTCCAAATCTGCTGCAACCTATCCACCATGGAATCTACCCCAGGACAGTCAGAAGGCTCCACATGTCCCGAGGAAAAACAAGGATGGAAACCAGAGTTGCAGAAAAATGGCGAAACCAAAGTAGCGGAACTAGCCCGATTATTAAGGGCAAACTCAGCCAACGGCAAGAAGGTCACCCAATCATCCTGATCAGCAGAAACAAAACACCTCAAATAAGCCTCCAGAGTCTGATTTGTTCGCTCCGTTTGTCCATTAGTCTGAGGATGAAAGGCAGACGAAAACGACAAATCAATGCCCATCTTAGCACAAAAGGATCGCCAGAACCTGGAAACAAACTGGGATCCTCTGTCAGACACAATATTCCCAGGAATGCCGTGTAAACGAACCACATTCTGAAAGAACAAAGGAACCAGATCGGAAGAGGAAGGCAGCTTAGGCAAAGATACCAAATGGACCATCTTGGAAAAGCGATCACATACCACCCAGATGACAGACATGCCCTGAGACACCGGAAGATCTGAAATGAAATCCATGGAAATGTGTGTCCAAGGCCTCTTCGGGACAGGCAAGGGCAAGAGCAACCCGCTGGCACGAGAACAGCAAGGCTTAGCTCGAGCACAAGTCCCACAGGACTGCACAAAAGACCGCACATCCCGCGACAAGGAAGGCCACCAAAAGGACCTAGCCACCAAATCTCTGGTGCCAAAAATTCCCGGATGCCCTGCCAACACCGAGGAATGAACCTCGGAAATGACTCTGCTGGTCCACTTATCAGGAACAAACAGTCTGTCAGGTGGACAAGAGTCAGGTCTACCAGCCTGAAATCTCTGCAACACACGTCGCAAATCCGGAGAAATGGCTGACAAAATAACTCCCTCTTTAAGAATACCAACTGGTTCTGCGACTCCAGGAGAGTCAGGCACAAAGCTCCTTGAAAGAGCATCAGCCTTCACATTCTTTGAACCTGGTAAATACGAGACCACAAAGTCAAAACGGGAGAAAAACAATGACCAACGGGCCTGTCTAGGATTCAGGCGTTTAGCAGACTCGAGATACATCAGATTTTTGTGATCAGTCAAGACCACCAGACGATGCTTAGCACCCTCGAGCCAATGACGCCACTCCTCAAATGCCCACTTCATGGCCAACAACTCCCGATTGCCAACATCATAATTCCGCTCAGCAGGCAAAAACTTCCTAGAGAAAAAAAGCACATGGTCTCATTACAGAGCAACCAGGGCCTCTCTGCGACAAAACGGCCCCTGCCCCAATCTCAGAAGCATCCACTTCAACCTGAAAGAGAAGTGAGACATCAGGCTGGCACAAAACAGGCGCCGAAGTAAACCGGTGCTTCAACTCTTGGAAAGCTTCCACGGCTGCAGGAGCCCAGTTAGAAACATCTGAACCTTTCTTGGTCATATCCGTCAAAGGTTTAACAACGCTAGAAAAGTTAGCGATAAAACGACGGTAGAAGTTAGCAAAACCCAAGAACTTCTGAAGACTCTTAACTGACGTGGGTTGAGTCCAATCATGAATAGCTCGGACCTTGACTGGGTCCATCTCCACCGCAGAAGGGGAAAAAATAAAACCCAAAAAGGGAACCTTCTGTACTCCAAAGAGACACTTTGAGCCCTTAACAAACAAAGCATTCTCACGCAAAACCTGAAACACCATCCTGACCTGCTCTACATGCGAGTCCCCATCATCAGAAAAAAACAGAATATCATCCAGATAAACAATCATAAATTTATCCAGATACTTCCGGAAAATATCATGCATAAAGGACTGAAACACTGAAGGAGCATTAGAGAGCCCAAAAGGCATCACCAAGTACTCAAAATGACCTTCGGGCGTATTAAATGCAGTTTTCCATTCATCTCCTTGCTTAATGCGCACAAGGTTGTACGCACCACGAAGATCTATCTTGGTGAACCACTTGGCACCTTTAATCCGGGGAAACAAGTCCGACAACAGAGGCAAAGGATACTGAAATTTAACAGTGATTTTATTCAGAAGCCGATAGTCAATACAAGGTCTCAAAGATCCGTCCTTCTTGGCCACAAAAAAGAATCCCGCACCAAGAGGGGAAGAGGATGGACGGATATGCCCCTTCTCCAGAGATTCCTTGATATACGAACGCATTGCGGTATGCTCAGGTACAGACAGATTAAATAATCTTCCCTTAGGAAATTTACTACCTGGAATCAAATCTATAGCGCAGTCACAGTCCCTATGAGGAGGCAGAGCACTGGACCTGGACTCGCTGAATACATCCTGATAATCAGACAAATACTCAGGAACTTCCGAAGGAGTAGAGGAAGCAATAGACACCGGCGGGGAATCACCATGAATTCCCTGACAGCCCCAACTTGACACAGACATTGCCTTCCAATCCAAGACTGGATTATGGGTCTGTAACCATGGCAGACCCAAAACGACCAAATCATGCATTTTATGCAGAACAAGAAAACGAATCACCTCCCGATGTTCAGGAGTCATGCACATGGTTACCTGTGTCCAAAACTGCGGTTTATTTTCCGCCAATGGCGTAGCATCAATACCTCTAAGAGGGATAGGATTTACCAACGGCTCAAGAACAAAACCACAGCGCTTGGGAAATGACAGATCCATAAGACTCAGGGCAGCACCTGAATCCACAAACGCCATAACAGGGTAGGAGGACAATGAGCAAATTAAAGTCACAGACAAAATAAATTTAGGTTGCAAATTACCAATGGCGACAGGACTAACAACCCTTATTAGGCGTTTAGAGCATGCTGATATAACATGTGTAGAATCACCACAGTAAAAACACAACCCATTCTGACGTCTATGATTTTTCCATTCATTTCTAGTCTGAATTCTACCACATTGCATTAAATCAGGTGTTTGTTCAGACAACACCACCAGAGGATTAGCGGCTTTGCGCTCCCGCAAACGCCGGTCAATTTGAATAGCCAGCGCCATGGAATCATTCAGACTTGTAGGAATGGGGAAACCCACCATCACATTCTTAATGGCTTCAGAAAGGCCATTTCTGAAATTTGCGGCCAGAGCACACTCATTCCACTGAGTAAGCACGGACCATTTCCGAAATTTTTGGCAATACACTTCAGCTTCATCCTGGCCCTGAGAAATAGCCAGCAAGGCTTTTTCTGCCTGAATTTCAAGATTGGGTTCCTCGTAAAGCAATCCGAGCGCCAGAAAAAACGCATCAATATTTGCCAATGCCAGATCTCCTGGCGCAAGCGAGAAAGCCCAATCCTGAGGGTCGCCCCGTAAGAAAGAGATAACAATTTTAACTTGCTGAGCTGAGTCTCCAGATGAACGGGGTCTCAGAGATAGAAACAATTTACAATTATTCCTGAAATTCCTAAACTTAAATCGGTCTCCAGAGAACAGTTCAGGAATAGGTATTTTAGGTTCAGACATTGGACTACTGGTAACAAAATCTTGTATGCCCTGCACACGAGCAGCAAGCTGATCTACACTTGTAATCAAGGTCTGGACATTCATGTCTGCAGCAAGCTCAAGCCACTCAGAGGTAAAGGGGAGGAAGAAAGAGAAGAAAAAAAAAAACCTCAGAATTTCCTTTCTTATTATCCCACTTCTGCAATGCATTAAACATTCAACTTTGGCCTGGCATACTGTTATGACCCCAATGGCAGAGGGTCTCAAAAGTAAATACCAAGTCTGCAAACACAAAAAAACAGCTCATAGGGCAGTGGTAACTGGGCTGACCGTATATCTAATCCTAGCACCACAAATAGCAGCAGCCGGGGAACGTGCCTACGTTGGTTCTAGACGTCTCGCGCCAGCCGGAGAACTAACTAACCCTAGAAGGGAAAAGATAGACCTTTCTTGCCTCCAGAGAAAAGACCCCAAAAGTTGGATACAAGCCCCCAACAAATAATAACGGTGAGGTAAGAAGAAAAGACAAATGTAAGAATGAACTAGATATTTAGCAAAGAGAGGCCCACTGACTAATAGCAGAATATAGTAAGATGACTTAAACGGTCAGCAAAAACCCTATCAAAATTTCCACGCTGGATATTCAAGAACCCCCGAACCGTCTAACGGCCCGGGGGGAGAATACCAGCCCCCTAGAGCTTCCAGCAAAATCAGGAATCACATTTAGTACAAGCTGGACAAAAAATAAGAGCAATGCAAATAACCAAAAAACCAAGAAGCAGGACTTAGCTTAATTTTGCAAGATCCAGGACCAGCAGACAGGAGCAAACAGAAAGGAACTGATTACAACGATGCCAGGCACCAGACTGAGAATTCAGGAAGTTTATATAGCAACACCCCTGGACTAACGACCCAGGTGGGTGCCAAACTGAGGAAAGACAATCCCAGAATCATATCACTAGTGACCACAAGAGGGAGCCAAAAAAGTCTAATTCACAACAGTGTACCCACTTTTGGGCAACGGCACTGGCACAGGGTCCCTCATAGTACAATGAAGTGTCTCGGGCGGTGGTGGTGCACACCCAACATCAGACACACCGTCGTAACATGAGGGGCCCTGGGCCAGTACCGCCGCCCACGAGAGAGTGTTCCCCCCAGCTCAAACAGTGCTCTACCACTTGCAAAATTACCTCTCACTGCTCCACCACTGTTTAGTCTGTGCTGTTAAATCCTTCAATGGCACTGCCAATACCAATTTGTTGACATGATTGATGCTAATAAAAATATTCAGGGGCCCTGTCCTACATTTACACCAGTTAATACTTTGCGCCAACTACCACTGTCTGCAAGTCAGCAGAGGAGCCCACCCCTGTACCTAGGTATGCCACCTGTTTATTTGTGAAAAAAAATTTTTGCCAGACATTAACCTCACGTTATTATTTTGGCCTACTAACTGTGTCAGACACTCCTTACAGTTGTCCTCCACTGAACACAGCTAGGCCGCCTGCGTACTCCTGTAACCTATTTTTAACTGCATTTTGCCTATTACTTTTTTGGCCCTACTAACTGTGTCTGCCCCTCTTTGCAATCGTCCTCTGCTGAACACACCAATGCTGCCTGTGTACCCCTGTAACCTATTTTAAACTGCATAGAGCCAACTTTTTTATTTTAGACCTAGTAAGTCTGTCTGCGGTCCCTCCTTGCAATCGTCCGCCGCTGACCAAACCAATGCTGCCTGTGTACCCCTGTAACCTATTTTAAACTGCATAGAGCCAACTTTTTTATTTTAGGCCTAGTAAGTCTGTCTGCGGTCCCTCCTTGCAATCGTCCCCCGCTGACTAAACCAATGCTGCCTGTGTACCCCTGTAACCTATTTAAAACTGCATAGAGCCTACTTTTTTATTTTAGGCCTAGTAAGTCTGCGCTACTCCTTCCAATTGTCCTCCGCTGACCACACCAATGCTGCCTGTGTACCCCTGTAACCTATTTTAAACTGCATAGACCCAACTTTTTTATTTTAGGCCTAGTAAGTCTGTCTGCGATCCCTCCTTGCAATCGTCCTCTGCTGACCAAACCAATGCTGCCTGTGTACCCCTGTAACCTATTTAAAACTGCATAGAGCCTACTTTTTTATTTTAGGCCTAGTAAGTCTGAGCCACTCCTTCCAATTGTCCTCCGCTGACCACACCAATGCTGCCTCTGTACCCCTGTAACCTTTTTGAAACTGCATTGAGCCAACGTTTTTGGTTAAGGCCTACTACCTGTGTCTGTCTGCGCCACTCAATACAGCTGTCCTCCTCTGAAAAAAGCTGAGCTTCAATTGTCAGGTTTTCAGCCTATAGGAATTTGAAAACTGCATTGGGGCTACGAGTTTGGTTGGGCCTACTAACGGTGTCTGCCGCTCGTTGGTGTTCTCCTGGTTTTTTATCCTGAGCTTCTATCTTCAGGCTTTCGGCCTGTATTTAGAATATTAAACTGCATTTAGGCTACTAGTTTGGTTGGGCCTACTAACAGTGTCTGCCGCTCCTTGGTGTTGTCCTCCAAGGAAAAAAGCTGAGCTTCAATCTTCAGGTTTTCAGCCTATATCAGATATTAAACTGCATTTGGCCTACTAGATTGGTTGGGGCCTACTAACGGTGTCTGCCGCTCCTTGGTGTTCTCCTCCACTGAACAAAGCTGAGCTTCAATCTTCAGGCTTTCGGCTTATATTTTTAATATGAAACTGCATTTGGCCTACTAGTTTGGTTGGGCCTTACTAATGGTGTCTGCCGCTCCTTGGTGTTCTCCTCCACTGAACAAAGCTGAGCTTCAACCTTCAGGCTTTCGGCCTATATTTACAAATTTTAAACTGCATTTGGCCTACTAGTTTGGTTGGGCCCTACTAACGGTGTCTGCCGCTCCTTGGTGTTCTCCTCCACTGAACAAAGCTGAGCTTCAATCTTCAGGCTTTTGGCCTATATTTACAAATTTTAAACTGCATTTGTCCTACTAGTTTGGTTGGGCTCTACTAACGGTGTCTGCCGCTCCTTGGTGTTCTCCTCCACTGAACAAAGCTGAGCTTCAATCTTCAGGCTTTCGGCTTATATTTTTAATATGAAACTGTATTTGGCCTACTAGTTTGGTTGGGCCCTACTAACGGTGTCTGCCGCTCCTTGGTGTTCTCCTCCACTGAACAAAGCTGAGCTTCAATTTTCAGGCTTTCGGCCTATATTTACAAATTTTAAACTGCATTTGGCCTACTAGTTTGGTTGGGCCCTACTAACGGTGTCTGCCGCTCCTTGGTGTTCTCCTCCACTGAACAAAGCTGAGCTTCAATCTTCAGGTTTTCGGCTTATATTTTTAATATGAAACTGCATTTGGCCTACTAGTTTGGTTGGACCCTACTAACGGTGTCTGCCGCTCCTTGGTGTTCTCCACTGAACAAAGCTGAGCTTCAATCTTCAGGCTTTCGGCCTATATTTACAAATTTTAAACTGCATTTGGCCTACTAGTTTGGTTGGGCCCTAGTATCGGTGTATGCCGCTGCTTGGTGTTCTCCTCCACTGAACAAAGCTGAGCTTCAATCTTCAGGCTTTCGGCTTATATTTTTAATATGAAACTGCATTTGGCCTACTAGTTTGGTTGGGCCCTACTAACGGTGTCTGCCGCTCCTTGGTGTTCTCCTCCACTGAACAAAGCTGAGCTTCAATCTTCAGGCATTCGGCCTATATTTACAAATTTTAAACTGCATTTGGCCTACTAGTTTGGTTGGGCCCTTCTAACGGTGTCTGTCGCTGCTTGGTGTTGTCCTCCACGGAAAAAAGCTGAGCTTCAATCTTCAGGCTTTTGGCCAATATTTACAAATTTTAAACTGCATTTGGCCTGCTAGTTTGGTTGGGCCCTACTAACGGTGTCTGCCGCTACTTGGTGTTCTCCTCCACTGAACAAAGCTGAGCTTCAATCTTCAGGCTTTCGGCTTATATTTTTAATATGAAACTGCATTTGGCCGACTAGTTTGGTTGGGCCTTACTAACGGTGTCTGCCGCTCTTTGGTGTTCTCCTCCACTGAACAAAGCAGTGCCGCCTGTTTACTCCTGTTACCAATTTTGAACTTTATTTGGCCCACTTTATTATTTGGGCCTACTAACTGTGTCTGCCTCTCATTACAGTTGTCCTCCACTGAACAAAGCAATGCCGCCTGGTTAGTCCTGTTACCAATTTTGAACTGCATTTAGCCCACTTTATTATTTGGGCCTATATCTGTGTTTCCTCCTCATCCTGCCCATTGCCCAGCCACTGCTAGTTGAGTCTGCTGGTACATTGACCCAGACCACTACATTCCCCTTGCACTCTACACAGCCAGAATCTGACCCTGCTGAAAGTCAGGTTCCCCTTCCCGCATACTATACCACCTTACACGGGGACAAAGAGGAAGGCGCAGATGAAAGTGCAGGTTCCATCATAAGGTGGGGAGGGCATACTCGTTGATGACGTCACTGTCACAGAGCCCCTCATAGTACGCAAAAGTGTCTCTGCCGGTGGGAGGCGCCCCCGCCGTCAAACACAACGCCGTACTTTGAGTGGCCCTGTGCCAGTGCCAATGCAAATGAGTGGGCCCCCCCTGCTTGCTCAGGATCACAGCACTTGCAAAGTTGAAATACTGACCTCTCCCTGCTCCACTGCCGTGACGTAGTTCGCGTTTCCTGGGCCCACGAGAAACTTGAGCCAGCCCTACCCCCCCCCACAACTTTAGCCAAATGACCCCCAATTTTCAATGCCTAACTATTATTATAAGGTAAATTAAGATTCACAAGCTTAAGTGACACGAATTGCTGTTTTTGGCATTAAAATGGGCACTGTAGGTGTTTTCCTGTCCTCCACTCACTGCCGACTTTGCTTCCCCATTGACTTATATTGGGTTTCGTGTTTCGGTCGATCCCCGACTTTGCGCGATAATCGGACGATTTCACTCGACTCGACTTTTGACAAAGTCGGGTTTCGCGAAACCCGACTTGATCCTAAAAAAGTAAAAGTCGCTCAACCCTAGTTCCCTCAAATAGATGCCATGCTGGAACCTTTCCGGGCCATGTTCTCCAACCGACTTGGAAGGACTGAGTTAGCAGTCCACGAGGTGGACACCGGGAATCATGCTCCACTATGGAAAACACCCTATCGAATCTCCGACAAGGTCCAGCAGGTTATGTGCCAGGAGATCGATCAGATGTTACAGCTGGGGGTGATTCAATGGTCAAAGAGTGCGTGGGCCTCACCTACTCACCTATAGTTCTCGTGTCAAAGAAGGTTCGGACCACCCGGGTCTGCGTGGACTTCATGGGGCTCAACGCCATCACAGCCTCTGACGTGCACCCAATGCCGAGCAGCGAGAAGATGCTTGAGCGGTTAGCTGGCGCAGAATATCTGATCATAATGGATTTGAGTCGAGGATACTGGCAGATTCCCCTGAGCCCCGATGCGCAGAAGAAGTCAGCTTTTATCACATCCTTTGGACTGTATGAATCCACGGTCATGCTCTTCGGGATGAAGAATGCCCCTGCCACTTTCCAGCGGATGGTCATCTACCTGTTTCAGGGACTGGAGAAGTACGTGGTGGAATACTTGGGTGACATTGCCATCTACAGTTCCTCCTGGGACGAACATGTGCAGCATCTTCAGGAGGTGATAAGGTGAATTCACTAAGCCGGTCTGACCATCAAGCCGGTAAAGTGCCAGATGGGCATGAGAGAGGTCCACTACCTGGGGCACCGGGTAGGCGGGAACTCAATAAGGCCAGAGCCTGGGAAAGTGGATCATGTCCTGGCCCACCCCCAGGACCAAGAAGCAGGTGATGTCCTTTCTGGGCACTGCATGGTACTATAGGCCATTCGTACAGAACTATAGTAGCCTGGCAAAACCCTTGACAGACCTCACCAAGAAGAAGCTACCCCAAATAGTCGACCGGACCGACGACTATGAGGGGGCTTTCAAGGCTTTGAAAACAGCCCTGTTCATCTCTCCCGTGTTAAAAGCAGTCAACAGCAGTCAGTTTGGCCTCGGTGCTGTGCTCAGCCAGGTCGAATCGGGGAACCAAGAGCACCCTGTGTTGTACCTGAGCCGGAAGCTTCTGCCGAGGGAAGTGGCCTACTCCACCATCGAGAAGGAGTGCCTGGCCATGGTCTGGGCCCAGCAACGTTTGCAGCCCTACCTGTACGGTCGACCCTTCACTGTGCTGACAGACCACAACCCTCTGTGCTGGCTACAAGCCATGTGTGGAATCAACGGAAGGTTGCTACGCTGGAGCCGTGCCCTCCAACAGTACGACTTCACTGTGAAACACAAAAAGGGCAGCGAGCATGGCATGCAGATGGGTTGCCCTGCCGGTGCGAACCTGCCGAGGTGCGCATGGAGGAGTACCATGAAGTTCTGCCTTTGTAGCGCAGTCCAAAAGGGGGAGGTGTCAGGAAATAGGAATAAGTTCTGACTACTTCAATTACACATACAGAGCTCTCAGCTGCAGTTTCCTGTGCCTGCGTGTGTAATCCTAAACCCCTCATTTCCCCCTCCTTCAGCAATGTTTATGGCTTTGTGTTGTGAAAGCCAGACTCTGTGTAAAAGCCCTCATCCCCCCTCCCACCTGATACTGGCTAAAACTGGTACAGCAAGCAAGGGATTCTATTGTTTGTTTAAGGTTATGTAGCATGGTGGCTTAGTGGTTAGCACTGCAGCCTTGCAGAGTTGGAGTCCTGGGTTCAATTCCCACCAAGGACAACATCTGCAAAGAGTTTGTATCATCTCGCTGTGTTTGCGTGGGTTTCCTCCGGGCACTCCGGTTTCCTCCCACATTCCAAAGACATACTAATAGGGAATTTAGATTGTGAGCCACATTGGGGACAGCGATGATAATGTCTGTAAAGCGCTGTGGAATATGTTAGCGCTATATAAAAATAAAGATTATTTATTATTATGTATATTGATACCAATCCAGGCTAGAGATATAAGGATTATATAATCAGGATGTAAGCGGGTCGTGTAACTATATCGTGTGGTGAATCCCCCTGATGTAGTGCACCTCCTGATCATTGTGTCGTTCGTATAGGAGGTTCATACAGCGAGCTATGTATAAAAATGCTTTGTCATAACACTAAGAAAGGGAAGGATTCAGCCTCTTAGTGAGGTCACACAGGGGGAATGCCTTGGTTTTAAGCTGGGAGATAACTGAGTGGGACATCAGTCTTCCAGTGTCTTTTGTCCAGGGTATAGCTGCTATTCAGAAGTGTGATATGTATCTAGATGTGTCACCCATCCCCGAGAGCACACGGTCAGCCATGAGATTAAATGATCTGAACGCAATGTAAGTGTTCTCTTCAACTTTAATCCCATTTTATTTGTATTTGTACTGTACCTGCGATACTTTTCTTCTTTTTAATATATTTGTATACTTCTGTAAACACTGCCTACCTTTTTTGGAGTAAAATATAAAATTACTAGCTTTGTCTCTCCTTGCTCTATAACGTACCATCGCGTCCTCTGAGGTGAATTACGCTACTAATCTGGGTTGGCTCTGGACCCGTTAATAATTAAGAAGTCGGAGCTGGTGGCAGCAGGATTTGTCCTGTGCATTTGGGAGGCTTTGTAGTGACTGGCGGCGTTGATAATTATTGTTCCCGCCTGAGTGGGAGTAGTTGCCCTCGCTGCAGCGTGCCCAGTAGACAATACATAGCAGGCAGCTTATCTGGCGACTAATTATCCTAAGTGCAGCACCCTGTCTGACCTGATGGTAAGGGGGGCGCCAGAGAGCTGCAAGTTTCAAACTGGAACTGGGAAGTGTTATATAGATAAATCCACTTCAGAAAGAACCAGGGGCAACCAAACAACCCCAGTTCATGACAAATTGGTGTGAGTGGTGAAGATGATAAAGGTATCCTCCCCATGAACCGTGACATGCCATATTCTGAGTTTACTTCCAGAAGGTTCCATGGCTTTCCAGACACATGCTGTGGGCTCTCTGACCGCCCCTCTCCAGCTGCATAGGAAACTCTGCTTCTCACTACAAACTCTGTGCAAGTTGATACCAGCGTGCAGCAACCCCACTGAGTAGTTTATGGCTTTAAGCTGGCTAAAGGCAGCTGTGGTAACATGTCCTCTTTTGTTCATGTACAAACTTAATAGTATGGCATAACTTGACCCCAATTAGTGACAGAGATATGGAAGTTACATATTTGGGATGTGCAACAATAGGGCTACACACAAGTTTTCTAAGCGCAGCGCCTAGCAGAAATGAAGAAATGGATTACTACTTAACCGGGTCACCCAGCTACCCCATGTGTAGACTTAAATGGAAGCTAACCTCGTGAGTAGTGTTGAGCGATACCTTCCGATACTCAAAGGTATCGGTATCGGATGGTATCAGCCGATATCCAAAAAGTATCGGATATCACCGATACCGATACCCGATACCAATGCAAGTCAATGGGACACAAATATCGGAAGTATCCTGGATGGTTCCCAGGGTCTGAAGGAGAGGAAACTCTCCTTCAGGCCCTGGGATCCATATTCATGTAAAAAAATAAAGAATTAAAATAAAAAATATGGATATACTCACCCTCGGACGAGCCCTGGACCTTACCGATGTAACCGGCAGCCTCCGTTCCTAAGAATGAGGAGTTTAGGACCTTCGATGACATCGCGGCTTGTGATTGGTAGCGTGACCGCTCATGTGACCGCTCACGCGACCAATCACAAGCCGCGATATCATCACAGGTCCTAAACTCCTCATTCTTAGGAACGGAGGCTGCCAGTTACATCGGTAAGGTCCAGGGGCCGCCGGAGGGGTGAGTATATCCATATTTTTTATTTTAATTCTTTATTTTTTACATGAATATGGATCCCAGGGCCTGAAGGAGAGTCTCCTCTCCTCCAGACCCTGGGAACCATACACTGGGAACTTCCGATTCCGATATCCGATATCACAAAAATATCGGAACTCGGTATCGGAATTCCGATACAGCAAGTATCGGCCGATACCCTATACTTGCGGTATTGGAATGCTCAACACTACTCGTGAGAAGACATGCAATATGTTTGTCATCACTCTACGAGGTTCCCAGCGCACGCTAGGATAAATACGAGTCTTTCCCTAGGAAGCTAGCTGAGAGACGCTCTGTAATGCATCTTGATGTATCGCCCCTCCCCCGCACTGCATGGTCTGCTATGACATGATATGAAAGAACTGTAAGTCTATTTACTTCCTTTAATCCCCTTTTATTTTGTAATCGTCTGTATATACATAATTGTCTCATTTTATCATATCTTTTATACTTTTGTAAACACTGTCTAACGTTTGGAGTAAAATATATATAATTACTAGCTTCGTTTCTCCTTGCCCTATAACGTACTTTCACATTCTCTGAAGTAAATTATGCTACTAATTGGGTTGGCTCCTGACCCATTATTGATTAAGGAATATGAGCTGGTGGCAGCGGACCGTATTGAGCTTGTTCGGTGAAGCTGGCAGAGACGGAACGGGGTTTATAAGTGTATTGCTCTGCTGCGGCTGGGAATAATTATATCATGACGTCAGCTTTTTTAGTGATTTGTTTGTCCACCAACAAAACTCCCCTCACAATATTAACATAATCTAGCTCTGTGGGTCCTATCTAAATATCACTAAAATAAAATTAAAATTTATTAATTAATTCTGGACCATCCACATAGGTGACACTAATAAGCAATACATAAAGTGCGCGTGCTCAACAGTGCTCAAATAAAAAATTGGTTTGGTCTCCCAAAGTCTCGTTGTCCCATATCGAATCCATCATGAACAGGAGCAAAAATATGTACCTTTTTAAATTTGATAACGGGGGAGGATGTCTATTCTTCCCTGTCGTGCCCCTGCGTTGCTCCCATCCTGGCAAGGACAGTCCCCAGGTATATGCTATTTGGGACACCCACCACTACTCAAAATATATATGTGTATTTTCCCTACACGTTTCCTCCCCAATAAGGGGGATTCATCAGGGGAATCTAATGATAAATATCAAAGAGTGGACTCTTTGCTATTTTAATTATAATTAATTTTAATGTTAATCAATAAAGGCTATATTTTAGTGATATTTAGATAGGACCCTCAGGAATAATTATATCAACCTTGTTGCAGTGTGTGCCCCACAGCCAGTACATAGCAGGCAGCCTTTCTGGTGACTAATTATCCTAGGCGCAGTCCCCTGGCTTACCTGAGCGTAAAGGGGGGTGCCAGAGAGCTGCAAGTTCCAAACCGGAACTGGAAAGTGGGATATAGATAAATCCCCTTCAGAAAAGAACCAGGGCTGGCCAAACAACCCCGGTTCATGACAGATCCCCTACCAACCATTAAGAGTTCTACAGATCAGTTAGATGCTCCTAATCAACTTGTTACCTTCATGAAAGACAGGGTGTCTTACATAGTCACCTTTATAAAAGACTTCTGTCCACAGACTCAATCAGCCAGACTTTAACCTTTACAACATGGGCAAGACCAAAGAGCTTTAAAAGGATGTCAGGGACAAGATCATAGACCTGCACTGTAACACCCCAGGTAACTGGTTGTTACAGTGATGTTGCCTTCCTTTCGAGAAGGGCAATATCATGCTTGGATGCAAGGAGGATTTCCTTTACCAGGTAAGCACCTACATGCAACACATTCTGAATTCAGGCCAGAAGGGGGAGCTCTGAACCCGGATTCAGGGGAGCTTCCCCCAGACATATGTATTCTGGTCTGGAGGAGGAGTCAGTTAGTTCAGAGGAGTGAGAGCAGAGAGTGGGGCCGTGTAGCCACGTGTGAGCTGCAGCTCCAGGAACAGAAGATAACTTGAAGGGTTGGAATGTTAGTGAGCATTTGAGGAAAGGAGCAAAGGAGAAGGAAAGGGCTTAGAGGGGAACTGTGACCGGGCACCCTCTGAGCCGAAGTGCAGAAACCGGGCACCGGGAGCCTGAGGTTGTGTTGAACTCTAGGTCGTACAGCAGAACCAGAGGGCAAAGGACTTTATGTAATTTGCCGGCACCCACACCTGAAGGTGCAGCAGTACACGAAGAGCCTGGGTTGTGATAGAGACCCTATAAAAAGGCTTGCACTGCCCACCATACGGGTAACTGTCCCAGGACAGGAGAGAGAGGACTTTGTCAGGGATCCAAAGGCAGCAAGGACCTCACATACGAGCGCAAGCAGGAAGGCTTATGGACCTCACCTGGGAGAGGGATCCACCATTGCCTCCAGGCCGGCCAGATCACATCACCACCTGTTGCTGATACCCTGGACTGTGGCCTGATTCAGCCAGTAAACCAGGTAAAGAGACTGTAATCCTGTGTCCTCTGTTTATCCTGGCACCACACCACTCTAGCCAAACACACTGGGAACCCTGGGGCCCCCGCTTCACCTATGGGAAGCAACACCATCTTTGCTGCAGCACCACTGCCCTCAGAGGACCCCTTTAAGCAGCATCAGTCACCTCTGACCGAGAACCACAGGTGGCGTCATGAACTTTTATTATTTTTCACAACTCCATTAAACACCGTTCCTTTTACTTGGGCGCCCAACGCCATGGACCAGGTTGCTGCCACCGTGACCTCCCCTTTAATAAGGACCAGACCCGGTACCGAGTATCCCCACTGCCCTGGCGGGCGACTCACACAAAGCTGGAATTGGCTACAAAACCATAAGTAAGATGCTGGGTAAATTGGAGACAACTGTTGGTGCAATTACTGTGGGGTAGCCTTGATCACGAGGAAGATGAGAGATCAGCCTAAAACTACACTGGGTGAACTTGTTCATGATCTCAAGGCAGCTGGGACCACAGTCACCAAGAAAACCATTGGTGATGCATTACGCCGTTAAGGTTTAAAATCATGCAGTGCCCGCAAGGTCCCCCTGCTAAAGAAGGCAGATGTGCAGGCCCGTCTGAAGTTTGAAAATGAACACCTAGATGATTCTGTCAGTGATTGGGAGAAGGTGCTGTGGTCAGATGAGACAAAAATTGAGCTCTTTGGCATTAACTCAAATCGCCGTGTGTGGAGGAAGAGAAATGTTGCCTATGACCCAAAGAACACTGTCCCCAATGTCAAGCATGGAGGTGGAAGCATTATGTTTTGGGGGTGTTTCTCTGGTAAGGGCACAGGACTACCTCACCGCATCAATGGGAGAATGGATGGAGCCATGTACCGTAAAATCCTGAGTGACAACCTACTTCCCTTCGCCAGGACATTAAAAATGGGTCGTGACTGGGTCTTCCAGCAAGACAATGACCCAAAACATACAGCCAAGGCAACAAAGTATTGGGTCAAAAAGAAGCACATTAACCGCTTTCTGCCAGCTGACGGAATAGTACGTCAGCTGGCAGAACCCCCGCTTTGAGGTGGGCTCCGGCGGTGAGCCCACCTCAAAGCCGCGACATGTCAGCTGTTTTGTACAGCTGACATGTGCGCGCAATGAGCGCGAGCGGAATCGCGATCCGCCCGCACCCATTAACTAGTTAAATGCTGCTGTCAAACGCTGACAGCGGCATTTAACTAGCGCTCCCGGCCGTGCGGCTGGAAGTGCTGGCACCACTGACCCCCGTCACATGATCGGTGGTCATCGGTGCATTGCCATAACAACCAGAGGTCTCCTTGAGACCTCTATGGTTGTTGATGGCCGATTGGTTTGAGCGCCACCCTGTGGTCGGTGTTCACAGCAACCCTGCATTTCTGCTACATAGAGGTGATCTGCGCTTCACAGGGCAGGATGGGAGACACAGGGAAGAATAGAGACACGGAACAAGAAAGGAGACACAGGGGGCACAAATGGAGATATGGGGAAGAATATAGACATGGGGGCAAGAATGGAGACACAGGGAGCAAGAATGAAGACACAGGGCAAGAATGGAGACACAGGGCAAGAATGGAGACACGGGGCAAGAATGGAGACACGGGGGCAAGAATGGAGACACGGGGTCAAGAATGGAGACACAGGGGGCAAGAATGGAGACACAGGGGGCAAGAATGGAGACATAGGGGCAAGAATGGAGACACGGGGCAAGAATGGAGACACAGGGGGCACAAATGGAGATATGGGGAAGAATATAGACACGGGGGCAAGAATGGAGACACAGGGAGCAAGAATGGAGACACAGGGCAAGAATGGAGACACAGGGGGCAAGAATGGAGACACAGGGGGCAAGAATGGAGACATAGGGGCAAGAATGGAGACACAGGGGGCAAGAATGGAGACACAGGGCAAGAATGGAGACACAGGGCAAGAATGGAGACACGGGGCAAGAATGGAGACACGGTGCAAGAATGGAGACACTGGGGGCAAGAATGGAGACACAGGGGGCTAGAATGGAGACATGGGAGCAAGAATGGAGATACAAGGGGCAAGAATGGATACACTGGGGGCAAGAATGGAGACACAGGGGGCAAGAATGGAGACACGGGGCAAAAATGGAGACACGGGGCAAGAATAGAGACACAGGGGCAAGAATGGAGACATGGGGCAGGATGGATACAAGGGGAAGGATGGAGACACAGGGATCAGGATTATGGGGCAGGATGGAGACAGATGGGGCAGGATGGAGATATGGGGCAGGATCATGGGCCAGGATGGAGACAGATGGGGCAGGATGGAGCCAGATAGGGCAGGATAATGGGGCAGTATGGAGACACATGGTGCAGGATCATGGGGTAGGATGGAGATACATAGTGCGGGATGGATACAATGGAGACAGATAGAGCAGGATCACAGGGCAAATGGGGCAGGATCACGGGACATCACATGGGGGTAGAATGGATACTGAAGAGGGCAGGATGGGAGAACATATGGGGCCAGAATGGGAGAACTTATGGCCGGAGCTAGTAATGAGACACACCCAGGATGGGGATATTATTACCATAAGGGCTAATTAAGGGATATTTTTACTGCAGTCATGTATTTATTTTTTGAGAATACTGTTTTTAATGTTGGGGGGGGGGGCAGTCCTGTTACTGTGCAGAGTGACACTATGTTGCCTTTTTTTCTTTATCTGGTGTAGTGTAGAAGTTGGGGAAAAATTAAGTAATGTGTTCTACAAGCTGTGCTCTAGATGACTGTGTTATTTCCTGCTGAGATGAGCCCTTGCTGGAAGAAGTGACGTCACTGAGTCAGTGTGTTACCTGTACACTGACATTATACACTGTATACTATATACAGTGGTCCTGTGTACAATGTCACCAGTGATCACTGTATTACCTTTACAGTATACACTATATACAGAGCTCCTGTGTATATTGTCTTTGATCACTGTATAACCTGTACAATATATACAGCGATCATGTGTATAATGTCACTGGTGATCTCTGTATTGCCTGTACACTATATACTATATACATAGCTCGTGTATATAATGTCACTGGTGATCATAGTATTACCTGTACACTATATACAGAGCTCCTGTGTATAATATCACCCATAATCACTGTATTACCTGTACACAGACACTGCATACTAAGTACAGATCTCCTGTGTATAATGACACTTAGGATGATATTAGTATTGTTTTTTTATTAATGATCAGTATTGTAGTATTCAGTCACTATGTGGTGGTAATGTGTTGTCCAGCCATGGTGTGGCAGTATTTGTTCATTTGTATGTGCTGTTATTTGGTCACAATGTGGTGGTAATATGTGGTCTGGACATTGTATGGTGGTATTTGTTCCTTGTATGTGATATTATTCGGTCACTGTGGTGGTAATATGTGGTCTGGACATGGTGTTACGGTATTTGTTCCTTGTATGTGGTGGTAATATGGTGACTGGTCATCTGATAATATTGGTCATTTTAAAAATTGAAAAATAAATACAAATCTACCCAAATTGTATTGGATATTTTAACAAATGATTAATAGGATAGAGTAAAGTAGTGGTCGGCCAAAAGAGTTTACCTTGCCGTGGTAGCGGCTTAAAAAATCTTTTGGCCAAAACAAAAGCTGCTGGCTATAAGTGTGATCTGGTGATGGGAAATATTAATGTGTGATTGGTGAGAAGTAGAATGTTTCCAAGAGAGAGCGGTGGGGCTGTGGACAGTTCAAAGGGTGGAGCCTGGATGGAGTCTCAAGTGGGCCCCCAAAATTTTGTCAGTATGGGGCCCCGAAATTCTTTGTGTAGCTCTGACCATTGACCTCTTTGCTTCTCTAATGAGTGCTTTTCTTGCTTGGGATGTCAGGTTAGGAGGTCCCCCATGTCTTGGTAGGTTTGCAATTGTGCCATGCTCCTTCCTTTTTGTATGATGGCTTGAACAGTGCTCTGTGAGATGTTCAGAGCTTGGGCTATTTACTATATGCTAGCACTGCTTTCCTCTTCTCCACACCTTTATCCCTGACCTGTCTGGTGGGCTCCTTGGTTTTCATGATGCGGTTTGATCCCTAATGTTCTCACACAAACCTCTGAGGCCTTTACAGAACAGCTGTAGTTTACTGAGGAGAAATCACACTCAGGTGGACTCAGTGTACTAATTATGTGACTTCTGGTTGTAATTGGTCACTCATGATTTTATTTAGAGACATCAAATTACAGGGGCCTGAATACTAATGCACCTCTCAAATCTCAGATATATATATATATATATATATATATATATATATATATTTATTTTTTTTTTAAATGTTAAAAAATATATACACTGGCGCTATAACCACAATTGTACGCTGCACAAGTGCTGCCAATATCACAACCGGATTATGTGCCCAATCCGATAATAGGAGAAACCAGTATAAAACAAACAAAGAAAGATATGGCGCTACGAGTGGCTGCAAACTGACCATGTTAGCGGTACGGTTAAAAATATATATAAAAATATATGCACACAACTCCCTTACAGGCGTGTTACACCTAGTGCTGGCTGCGTCAGCCCAGCCTCAGTAAATTAGCACAGTGATAAACAATAGCTGATGCTAATGACAAAAGATCGCCTGCTGTGTGTATATCCTTGCCGGCTAGACTACTTGCTTAGAGACTTAGGTGTCCGGTACTCACGCATAGATGTGCGTTCCGGTTCAGAGCAGTTCCCGTCCACACGGGAGGTAGGTGTATAGATGTCAGCGTTAGCCCAGGTCAGTGGCTACGGGTGCTGGCGGTGAAGATCGCAAGTGCTACGTGTAGTGCCAGAGACGTCCCGGCCGGTGGCGTCCCTGGATACACGTGGAAAAAAAGGCCGGCACTGCAGAACAGTGAGTGACGTCACTGGCCTATGGGGGCCTGTATGGGCCAATTCTAACCTACGCGTTTCAAAGTGACACGCACTTCTTCATCAGGGTTACCGCTCGCTGTCTTCACCCGCATATATAGGCACCTTGCACCCCGCTGTGTGTTTCCACTCACGTGAGACTAAATGCCTCTGACTGTTACCTGTCATCCATATAGACATAGCGATCATGGGTTACCCCTCAGCATATGGACACCCAATTTTTCGCTATGTGTCAGGTGTTCCCAGAAAATTATTCGCTGCGATATTGGATTAGCCTATTCCTGTGTACATATTATGTATCACCAGTTGCAGTTCTATATAGAGAATATTACTAAAAGGGGGCTTATCCTACCAAGATTAAAACATAACTTTTATTAAGACCGTAAACATATAAAAACATACAAAAATATACAAAAAAATCCATAAAAAATTGTATTGTAGTTAAAAACCGATAAAAATATAAATATGTGCTTATACCATTATAGTGCCTTGCACTTTAGGTTAATAATATACAGGGAAAAAAATTTTCTGTCACCAGAGGGAAGGCTATAAAACTGTACCCATACTGCAGGCTACCCCTGTCACTAAAGTGCGGCAATACGGCAATAAAATCAGGTGGACTAAAAATGTGTGGTAATTATCCCTACATGTCCAATATACTTGGGGATTACATAACGTATAAAGGGCCATAAAACTCCCACTGTAGGTCGATTCCTGTTCCCAAAGTGTGGCAATAGGCTCGGATGAGCTATAAAACTAATAATTATCCCAGAATATCCAATACACTTTAGGATTAAAAGGCAAATATTTCCAATTCAGAATTTAAGCCCTTCGGTCTTAGACTGTCCAGTGTGTAAATCCACTGGGATTCTATTCTGGACATGGTTTTGATAAAATCGCCCCCTCTTTTATTTGGGCGTACAACCTGGATGCCATAAAATATAATGCCTTTCAAGGATTGCCCATGTTTCTCCTTAAAATGTCGTGATAGGGGATGCCCTAGGAAACCTTTCTTAATATTTTTAAAATGTTCCTGTATACGTATCTTTAATTGCCTTTTAGTACGCCCCACATACATCTTGTTGCAAGGGCATTGAATTACATAAATCACCCCAGTAGTATGGCAGGACATGTTGTCTTTAATGGAGAATTCTTTCATACCATCCATATCTTTATGAGTCATGATCCCACAAGCTACTTTGTCAGGAAACTAGACATCTTGGCCCAAAAGGGTAAATTTAAAGGAATTCTGGATAAAAAAGAGTACGCATATATTGTAAATAAAAACCCAAGTAGAGCAATTTTTTATCATATACCGAAACTCCACAAGGATCTAACCAATCCCCCAGGTTGACCGATCATATCTGGAATCAACAGCCTAACAGCCAACTTATCCAGATATGTTGATGTGCACCTGCAGAAATGCATGAAAGTGTATTGGATATTCTGGGATAATTATTAGTTTTATAGCTCATCCGAGCCTATTGCCACACTTTGGGAACAGGAATCGACCTACAGTGGGAGTTTTATGGCCCTTTATACGTTATGTAATCCCCAAGTATATTGGACATGTAGGGATAATTACCACACATTTTTAGTCCACCTGATTTTATTGCCGTATTGCCGCACTTTAGTGACAGGGGTAGCCTGCAGTATGGGTACAGTTTTATAGCCTTCCCTCTGGTGACAGAAATTTTTTTTCCCTGTATATTATTAACCTAAAGTGCAAGGCACTATAATGGTATAAGCACATATTTATATTTTTATCGGTTTTTAACTACAATACAATTTTTTATGGATTTTTTTGTATATTTTTGTATGTTTTTATATGTTTACGGTCTTAATAAAAGTTATGTTTTAATCTTGGTAGGATAAGCCCCCTTTTAGTAATATTCTCTATATAGAACTGCAACTGGTGATACATAATATGTACACAGGAATAGGCTAATCCAATATCGCAGCGAATAATTGCCTGGCAACACCTGACACATAGCGAAAAATTGGGTGTCCATATGCTGAGGGGTAACCCATGATCGCTATGTCTATATGGATGACAGGTAACAGTCAGAGGCATTTAGTCTCACGTGAGTGGAAACACACAGCGGGGTGCGAGGTGCCTATATATGCGGGTGAAGACAGCGAGCGGTAACCCTGATGAAGAAGTGCATGTCACTTTGAAACGCGTAGGTTAGAATTGGCCATACAGGCCCCCATAGGCCAGTGACGTCACTCACTGTTCTGCAGTGCCGGCCTTTTTTTCCACGTGTATCCAGGGACGCCACCGGCCGGGACGTCTCTGGCACTACACGTAGCACTTGCGATCTTCACCGCCACCACCCATAGCCACTGACCTGGGCTAACGCTGACATCTATACACCTACCTCCCGTGTGGACGGGAACTGCTCTGAACCGGAACGCACATCTATGCGTGAGTACCGGACACCTAAGTCTCTAAGCAAGTAGTCTAGCCGGCAAGGTTATACACACAGCAGGCGATCTTTTGTCATTAGCATCAGCTATTGTTTATCACTGTGCTAATTTACTGAGGCTGGGCTGACGCAGCCAGCACTAGGTGTAACACGCCTGTAAGGGAGTTGTGTGCATATATTTTTATATATATTTTTAACCGTACCGCTAACATGGTCAGTTTGCAGCCACTCGTAGCGCCATATCTTTCTTTGTTTGTTATATATTTTTTTTTAGTTATTATCGTATGATTTCTGTTAAAGTTCACAAATACTTGCTATTTTGTGCTGGTGTCACACGAAATCTCAATCATACAGTAATGTGAAAAAATGTTGAAAAGTTCATGGGGTTTGAATACTTTTTGAAGGCAGCAGCAGTGACAGTAGCAGCTGTGATATTCAAGTTAATGACCCAAGCAGCTTACAATCACCCGATATCAGCACCCTCTGCTGTCAGCGCATAATGGTGGTGATAGTTGTGTGGTCTTGCTCATTTCTGCATTATCCTACACAAGGACAGTCGGTGGCCGCCTGCATTTCGAGGGTGTAACCTTATGTCAGAGATACCGGCCCGGTGCTAGTGTGTGTGCTCACGTAACCCTGTACACATGTATTCAGTCACATGAAGTTTATTGCACAGCGCTGACAACCTGCACGACAACAATTGGACTTTGACCTTCCAAATCACAACACTTTGCCTGCAGTCTGATGTCAGGAAGAACCTGTGTTCAGGTTCTACACCGAGCTGAAAAGGAGAGGTCCACACCGGATACTATGTAATGCTGTGCTGGCAAGTCAATACTCTGAGGCATCTGTACCCCATGTCCCATCGCATTTGCATGCTGTGTCCCACTGAGCACAGACCCCACATTCTGCTCTGTCCTGACCCCGTATCCCACCGCATCTGCATGCTGTGTCCCACCGAGTACAGACCCCACATCCTGCCGTTCGCACCCCGTGTCCCACTGCATCTGCACGCTGTGTCCCACCGAGTACATGCCACACATCCTGCCAGATCCACACCGCATGCCGTGCCACAACCACACTCTGTGTCCTGCACCTCATCCCCACATCTTCTGTCCTGATGCATCCATACTCAAAGTTCTGCCACATCTGCACCCTACATCCTGCTACATCTGTACCCCGTGTCCTGCCGTATGTGTGGACACTGGACAAGGTGTAGATGCGGCAGTACACAGAGTGTGTATATGGCAGGACATGGGATGCCGATGTGGTAGTACGCAGGGTGCAGATGCATCAGGACGAGATATGGGGAAGAGGTGTTGATGCGGTAGTACACAGAGTGCGAATATGGCAGGAAATGGAGTGCGGATTCAGCAGGACACGGGGTGCTGATGTGAAAGGACATGTGGAGCGGATGTTACAGGAAGCAGGAAGCAGGAAGCCGTTGTGGCAGGAAAAAGAGTGTGGATGCGCAGAGCCGTATCTAGGGGAGCAGCCGGGGCATGTGCCCCTAGCGCAGCAGGCAGGGGGGAACAGTCAGGCCAGGGTGGTCCACAGTGTCTCCCCCAGTGACTGCATTCTGCCGCCCCCGGACTGAGAGCCAGATTGCCCTCATGCGCAGTGGGCAGGGAGTGATCCCTGCAGCTCCGCTGCCTACAAGAGAGAATACCAGCGGAGCGGCAGGGATCCGTCCTGCTTCCTGCCTGCGCTTCCTCTCACACAGACAGCAGCGCCGCTGGATGATGTAATCAGTCAGCGGCTGGCTGTGTCAGAGAGGACGCTGCCGATGGTGATGCTGCAGCAGAGAAGTGTCTGCGTGTGTTTAGGGGGAGGAGAGGGCAAAGATGGGGCAGAAGGGGAGAGGGCAATGATGGCGGAGGAGGAAATGATGGAAGTGGTGGAATGGGCAATGATGGGGAAAAAGCAATGATGGAGGTGGTGGAAAGAACAATGATGGGGTGGTGTGCGAGAATGCAATGATGGAGATGGTGGAAAGGGCAATAACGGGGGTGGGGGATAATGGAGGTGGTGGAATGGGCAATGATGGGAGTGGTGGGGGAAAAGACAATGGTGGCGGACGAGGAAATGATGGAGGTAGTGGATTGGGCAATTATATGGGGTGGTGGGGGAGAAAGCAATGATGGAGGTGGTGAAGAGGGCAATGATGGGGTGGGGGAGAGGACAATAATGGGATGCGGGGGGAGAAAGACAAGGGGGGGATGTGGGGGATTGGGATGGGAGGAAGGGGGACTTATAATGGACTTAGGAACAGGGGGAGATGGAGGAAGACATTATTATCGCTTATTACGTCTAACACAGTCCCTTAGTATAGGGTGTACGTACTTATTATGTATAACGCCACCCTTAGTTACATAGTTTCCTCTTTTATTATGTATTACACCATCCCTTATTACATACCATCCTCTCTAGTTATATATGGTGCCATCCTTTATTATATAGCTTCCTCTGCTGTTACTGTATGTACAGTACTGTCTCTTAAATAGTGCATTCTTGTTATTTTTGTTACTCACAGTGCCCTCTTTTATTACATAGTCCCCTCTCTTTTTAAAAATTCAAAAAAGCAGGCAGCACTCCATGTCATCTGAAAAATCTGTGCAGGATTTATTGAACCCATATGTCTGGGCAACGTTTCGGGTCCAAATGAGCTTTTCTCAAGCCTTTTAGATATTTTTAGATATAAAATGACTGCTGATGGGGGAGTCAGTGACAGACGACCAGTCCAACAGTTTCTCCATTAGAAAAGAAGCCTTCATTGCATTATACAGCTAACAAGATAGGACGGTATGTAATAAAAAACATGGCTCTATATAATCTAATATGTAACAGACGGTGCTGTACATAAAAAGATAGGGCACTGAGTAATAAGGGACGGCAATATAGATAATAAAGGACACTATGTAATATATATACATGTATATGTGTGTGTGGCTATATATATAGCTTTGTCGCCATAAAAGGACACATTTCTTGCACAGGGGCCCCAAGCTGTCAGTGCCCGCCCCTGCTCTGACTGCCGGGTCAGAGCGACGCCAGCAGCGTGATCAGGTCATGTGATCATGTTGCTAACGTCACTCGCCTGCGCTGCAGAGGCCAACACTGGTGGTAAGTAGTGATGAGTGAGTGTACTCATTGCTCGAGTTTTCCTGAGCACGCTCGGGTGATCTCTGAGTATTTGTTAATGTTCGGAGATTAAGTTTTCATCGCCTCAGCTGAATGATTTACAGCTACTACCCAGCCTGCGTACATGTGGGGGTTGCCTGGTTGCTAGGGAATCCTCACATGTAATCAAGCTGTCTAGTAGCTGTAAATCATTCAGCTGCGGCGATGAAAACTTAATCCCCGAACACTAACAAATACTCGGAGATCACACGAGCGTGCTCGGGAAAACCCAAGCAACGAGTACACTCGCTCATCAGTAGTGATAAGTAGGGTTGAGCGAAACGGGTCGATCATTTTCAAAAGTCGCCGACTTTTGGCTAAGTCGGCGTCTCATGAAACCCGATCCGACCCCTGTGCTTGTCGGCCATGCGGTACGCGACTTTCGCGCCAAAGTCGCGTTTCAATGACGCGAAAAGCGCCATTTCTCAGCCAATGAAGGTGAACGCAGAGTGTGGGCAGCGTGATGACATAGATCCTGGTCCCCACCATCTTAGAGAAGGGCATTGCAGTGATTGGCTTGCTGTCTGCGGCGTCACAGGGGCTATAAAGGGGCGTTCCCGCCGACCGCCATCTTACTGCTGCTGATCTGAGCTTAGGGAGAGGTTGCTGCCGCTTCGTCAGAAGCAGGGAGAGCGTTAGGCAGGGTCCACTAACCACCAAACCGCTTGTGCTGTAGCGATTTCCACTGTCCAACACCACCTTCGGTGTGCAGGAACAGTGGAAGCTATTTTTTTTTTTTTTTTCCTCAGCGCTGTAGCTCATTGGGCTGCCCTAGAAGGCTCCGTGATAGCTGTATTGCTGTGTGTACGCCACTGTGGAAACCAACTGCTTTTTTCAAAGCACATATCCTCTTGTTCCTTTCTGCACAGCTATCTTTTTTGTTTGTCCACACTTTTTATTTACCGTATTTTCCGGCGTATAAGACGACTTTTTAACCCCCGAAAATCTTCTTAAAAGTCGGGGGTCGTCTTATACGCCGGGAATCGACTTGTACGCCGGTGTATATGGTGGGTGGGGAGGGGGAGTGATCCTGATGACGAGGGGGCGTCTCACAGGAAAGTGAGTAATCCCCATTACCTTATCCTAGCGGTGCAGCGTGGGGGTGTCAGTGCTGGGAGCGGCGGCGGCTGCTGTGTTCTGGTGCGGCGGCTCCTCTTCTGTGTGGGGCCTCTGTGCTGTGAGGTGGCGGCGGCAGCGGCGTATCTTTATCCAGTTGGGGCTCCTCCGGCATCTCCTTAGCCCTGGAGGCCCCGCCGCAACTCCATCGGTGCAATGTGGTGGCCTCCGGGAAAATGGCCGCTGCTCAGATTCAGATCTCGTGTCCCGAGATTTCGGGACGAGATCTGAATCTGAGCAGCGGCCATTTTCCCGGAGGCCACCGCATCGCACCTATTGAGCTGCCTCCGGGAAAATGGCCGCTGCATTGCACTCATGGAGTTGCGGCGGGGCCTCCAGGGCTAAGGAGATGCCGGAGGAGCCCCAACTGGATAAAGATATGCCGCCGCCACCGCCACCGCACAGCACAGAGGCCCCACACAGAAGAGGAGCCGCCGCACCAGAGCACAGCAGCCGCCGCACCAGAGCACAGCAGCCGCCGCACCAGAGCACAGCAGCCGCCGCCGCCACTCCCAGCACTGAGACCCCCACGCTGCACCGCTACGATAAGGTAATGGGGGATACTCACCTTCCTGTGAGACGCCCCCTCGTCATCAGGATCACTCCCCCCCCCCCCCAAAAGGCACATATTCACCGGCCCTATAAGACGACATAGGGTGTATAAGAAGACCCCCGACTTTTAAGAAGATTTTATATTTTAACTGGTAAAGTTGGGGGGTCGTCTTATACGCCCAGTCGTCTTATACGCCGGAAAATACGGTAATTTGTGCATCAGTCCACTCCTATTGCTGCCTGCCATACCTGGCTTAGATTACTGCAGGGAGATAGTAATTGTAGGACAGTCCCTGTTTTGTTTTTTTTTTGTGGGAGATTAAGATTGGCATTTCTGCTACAGTGCCATCCCTGTGTGTGCCACCTCTCACTGAGTGGGCCATAGAAAGCCTATTTATTTTTTCCGTGATTTGTGTTCTAAATTCTACCTCAACACAAAAACACTACATCAATCAGTGGTAGAAAAATATTGGCCTCAGTCAGGGCTTGTGTGCCACTGCTGTGTGTGCTATCTCTTATTCAGTGGGCTATAGAAAGCCTATTTATTTATTTATTTATTTTCTTATTATTTGGTTTCTAAAGTCTCCCTGAAAAAAAAAACAAAAAAAAAAAAAAACAGTGGGAGAGTAATATTGCCCTTTCAGCTTGTGTGCCAGTCTTGACTCCTGGGTGTGCCACCTCTCTCTCATTCAGTGGGCCATAGAAAGCCTATTTATTTTTTTTTTTAAATATTATTGGGTTTCTAAAGTCTCCCTTAAAAAACAAAAAATACATAAAAAAACAGTGGGAGAGTAATATTGCCCTTTCAGCTTGTGTGCCAGTCTTGACTCCTGGGTGTGCCACCTCTCTCCCTCTCATTCAGTGGGCCATAGAAAGCCTATTTTTTTTTTTTTTTAAATATTATTGGGTTTCTAAAGTCTCCCTTAAAAAACAAAAAATACATAAAAAAACAGTGGGAGAGTAATATTGCCCTTTCAGCTTGTGTGCCAGTCTTGACTCCTGGGTGTGCCACCTCTCTCTCTCATTCAGTGGGCCATAGAAAGGCTATTTATTTTTTTGGTTTTTTTAATATTATTTGGTTTCTAAAGTCTCCCTGAAAAAAAAAAAAAAACATAAAAAACAGTGGGAGAGTAATATTGCCCTTTTCAGCTTGTGTGCCAGTCTTGACTCCTGGGTGTGCCACCTCTCTCTCATTCAGTGGGCCATAGAAAGGCTATTTATTTTTTTTGGTTTTTTTAATATTATTTGGTTTCTAAAGTCTCCCTGAAAAAAAAAAAAAGAACATAAAAAAACAGTGGGAGAGTAATATTGCCCTTTCAGCTTGTGTGCCAGTCTTGACTCCTGGGTGTGCCACCTCACTCTCTCATTCAGTGGGCCATAGAAAGGCTATTTATTTTTTTGGTTTTTTTAATATTATTTGGTTTCTAAAGTCTCCCTGAAAAAAAAAAAAAAACATAAAAAACAGTGGGAGAGTAATATTGCCCTTTCAGCTTGTGTGCCAGTCTTGACTCCTGGGTGTGCCACCTCTCTCTCATTCAGTGGGCCATAGAAAGGCTATTTATTTTTTTGGTTTTTTTAATATTATTTGGTTTCTAAAGTCTCCCTGAAAAAAAAAAAAACATAAAAAAACAGTGGGAGAGTAATATTGCCCTTTCAGCTTGTGTGCCAGTCTTGACTCCTGGGTGTGCCACCTCTCTCTCTCATTCAGTGGGCCATAGAAAGGCTATTTATTTTTTTTGGTTTTTTTAATATTATTTGGTTTCTAAAGTCTCCCTGAAAAAAAAAAAAAAACATAAAAAAACAGTGGGAGAGTAATATTGCCCTTTCAGCTTGTGTGCCAGTCTTGACTCCTGGGTGTGCCACCTCTCTCCCTCTCATTCAGTGGGCCATAGAAAGCCTATTTATTTTTTTTTTTAAATATTATTGGGTTTCTAAAGTCTCCCTTAAAAAACAAAAAATACATAAAAAAACAGTGGGAGAGTAATATTGCCCTTTCAGCTTGTGTGCCAGTCTTGACTCCTGGGTGTGCCACCTCTCTCTCTCATTCAGTGGGCCATAGAAAGGCTATTTATTTTTTTGGTTTTTTTAATATTATTTGGTTTCTAAAGTCTCCCTGAAAAAAAAAAAAAAACATAAAAAACAGTGGGAGAGTAATATTGCCCTTTCAGCTTGTGTGCCAGTCTTGACTCCTGGGTGTGCCACCTCTCTCTCATTCAGTGGGCCATAGAAAGGCTATTTATTTTTTTTGGTTTTTTTAATATTATTTGGTTTCTAAAGTCTCCCTGAAAAAAAAAAAAACATAAAAAAACAGTGGGAGAGTAATATTGCCCTTTCAGCTTGTGTGCCAGTCTTGACTCCTGGGTGTGCCACCTCTCTCTCTCATTCAGTGGGCCATAGAAAGGCTATTTATTTTTTTGGTTTTTTTAATATTATTTGGTTTCTAAAGTCTCCCTGAAAAAAAAAAAAAAACATAAAAAACAGTGGGAGAGTAATATTGCCCTTTCAGCTTGTGTGCCAGTCTTGACTCCTGGGTGTGCCACCTCTCTCTCATTCAGTGGGCCATAGAAAAGCTATTTATTTTTTTTGGTTTTTTTAATATTATTTGGTTTCTAAAGTCTCCCTGAAAAAAAAAAAAAACATAAAAAAACAGTGGGAGAGTAATATTGCCCTTTCAGCTTGTGTGCCAGTCTTGACTCCTGGGTGTGCCACCTCTCTCTCTCATTCAGTGGGCCATAGAAAGGCTATTTATTTTTTTGGTTTTTTTAATATTATTTGGTTTCTAAAGTCTCCCTGAAAAAAAAAAAAACATAAAAAAACAGTGGGAGAGTAATATTGTCCTTTCAGCTTGTGTGCCAGTCTTGACTCCTGGGTGTGCCACCTCTCTCCCTCTCATTCAGTGGGCCATAGAAAGGCTATTTATTTTTTTGGTTTTTTTAATATTATTTGGTTTCTAAAGTCTCCCTGAAAAAAAAAAAAAAACATAAAAAAACAGTGGGAGAGTAATATTGCCCTTTCAGCTTGTGTGCCAGTCTTGACTCCTGGGTGTGCCACCTCTCTCTCATTCAGTGGGCCATAGAAAGCCTATTTATTTTTTTTTTAAAATATTATTGGGTTTCTAAAGTCTCCCTTAAAAAACAAAAAATACATAACAAAACAGTGGGAGAGTAATATTGCCCTTTCAGCTTGTGTGCCAGTCTTGACTCCTGGGTGTGCCACCTCTCTCTCTCATTCAGTGGGCCATAGAAAGGCTATTTATTTTTTTGGTTTTTTTAATATTATTTGGTTTCTAAAGTCTCCCTGAAAATAAAAAAAAAAAACTTAAAAAAACAGTGGGAGAGTAATATTGCCCTTTCAGCTTGTGCGCCAGTCTTGACTCCTGGGTGTGCCACCTCTCTCTCTCTAATTGTGGGCCATAGAAAGCCTTTTTTTTTTTGTTTTTTTTTAAATATTATTTGGTTTCTAAAGTCTCCCTGAGAAAAAAAAATAAATAAATTAGGTGGGAGATTAATATTGACATTAGTGCTTGAGTGACAGTCCTGCGTGTGTGTCATCTCTGTGATTTTGTGCCACAGAAAACAGAGTGTGTAACATTGTGCCTGATTTTCCTTGTGGTCTCACCAACCTGTTAAGGGATATTGAAATCATACTGAAGTTATAGCTCACCGTGTAAGTTGTTTGACAGCAACAAATAAAGTTACTTTGGTTAAGATTTTAAAACAATGAGGAAGTCTGGTGCAAGAGGTCGTCGTGGGCGTTCATTGTCAGCTGGTAATGATGGTAGTGGTAGTGGAGCATCAGGTGGTCGTGGGGATAAAAATATTCCACCTAAGTCTGGAGCTGTGGAGCCAGTTTCGTCGTCAGGCTACACAAGGCCTCGAACGCTCTCTTTTCTGGGAGTAGGAAAACCGCTTTTAAAGGCGGAGCAGCAACAGCAAGTTTTGGCTTACATTGCAGACTCAGCCTCTAGCTCTTTTGCCTCCTCTTCCGAAACTGGTAAATGTAAAAGCAGCGCGTCGCTTGTGGATGTTCACGGTCAGGGACAAGTCGCTTCCTTGTCCTCCTCAGCAAAAACTACAACAAGAGAGAAGGATGCAGCAGGCGACACAACGGGTCACTCCATGGAGCTCTTTACACATACCGTCCCTGGCTTAGAAAGTGAAACATTTAACAGGCCATGCCCATTACAAGTAGATTCTGACATGGAGTGCACTGATGCACAGCCACAGCCAGAGTACTATGCTGCTCCTTTGACTCAGACCACCACATTGCCCTCTCAGGGTACAGATCCACAATCAGACCCTGATGAGACTATGTTGCCCCGCCACGAACGCTATACCACCGACCGACACAGTGACACAGACGAAGTTGCACACGAGCTCGAAGAGGAGGTAATAGATGACCCAGTTATTGACCCCGATTGGCAGCCATTGGGGGAACAGGGTGCAGGCGGCAGTAGTTCAGAAGCGGAGGTGGAGGAGGGGCCGCAGCAGGCATCAACATCGCAACAGGTTCCATCTGCCGGGCCCGTATCTGGCCCAAAACGCGTGTCAAAGCCAAAACCTGTTGGAGGACAGCGTGGCCATCCGGTTAAAGCTCAGTCTGCAATCCCTGAAAAGGGATCCGAGTCTAGGAAGAGTGCAGTCTGGCATTTTTTTAAACAACATCCAACTGATCAGCGCAAAGTCATCTGTCAAAAATGTTCAACTAGCTTAAGCAGAGGTCAGAATCTGAAAAGTCTAAATACTAGTTGCATGCATAGACACTTAACCACCATGCATTTTCAAGCCTGGACTAACTACCAAACGTCCCTTAAGGTTGTAGCACCCTCGGCCAATGAAGCTAGTCAGCAACGCAACATCCCTTCCGTCACTGTAAGGCCACCATTTTCCGCACCACCGGCAGTATCTGTGCAGGTTTCTTTGCCAGCCAAAAGCAGTCAGGGTCAGGGAATCACCAGTTTTGTAGGAGGAAATATTGCATCTAGGGCACCGGCGGAAACAATACCGTCTCCAACCGTCTCTCAGTCTGCCATGTACACCGGCACACCCGAAAGTTCCACGATCTCCAGCTCTCCAGTCCAGCTCACCCTACATGAGACTCTGGTTAGAAAAAGGAAGTACTTATCCTCGCATCCGCGTACACAGGGTTTGAACGCCCACATAGCTAGACTAATCTCGTTAGAGATGATGCCCTAAGCGAAGCTTTCAAAGCCCTGATGGAGTACGCTGAACCACGATACGAGCTACCCAGTCGACACTTTTTTTCCAGAAAAGCCATCCCAGCCCTGCACCAGCATGTTAAACAGCGCATCGTCCATGCACTCAGGCAATCTGTGAGTACAAAGGTGCACCTGACTACAGATGCATGGACCAGTAGGCATGGCCAGGGACGTTATGTGTCCATCACGGCACACTGGGTGAATGTGGTGGATGCAGGGTCCACAGGCGACATCAATTTAGGGACAGTTGTGCCTAGCCCACGGTCTAGGAAACAGTTGGCTGTAGGCGTTCGCACCCCCTCCTCCTCCTCCTCCTCGTCCTCCTGCAGAAGCTACAGCTCTTCCACAGAACGCAGTCTGCCAACCACTCCATCGGCAGATGACACTGTTGCACACCAGTTGTCCCATTATGGGCCAGCTACTGCCAAGCGTCAGCAGGCTGTATTGGCTATGAAGTGTTTGGGCGACAACAGACACACCGCGGAAGTTCTGTCCGAGTTCTTGCAACAAGAAACGCAGTCGTGGCTGGGCACAGTAGATCTTGAGGCAGGCAAGGTAGTGAGTGATAACGGAAGGAATTTCATGGCTGCCATCTCCCTTTCCCAACTGAAACACATTCCTTGCCTGGCTCACACCTTAAACCTGGTGGTGCAGTGCTTATTGAAAAATTATCCTGGGTTCTCCGACCTGCTCCTCAAAGTGCGTGCACTTTGCTCACATATCCGACGTTCGCCTGTACACGCCAGCCGTATGCAGACCTATCAGCGGTCTTTGAACCTTCCCCAGCATCGGCTAATCATAGACGTTGCAACAAGGTGGAACTCAACACTGCACATGCTTCAGAGACTGTGCGAACAGAGGCGTGCTGTTATTTATTTGTGGGAGGATACACGGGCAGGCAGTAGGATGGCAGACATGGAGTTGTCAGGTGTGCAGTGGTCTAAGATACAAGACATGTGTCAAGTCCTTCAGTGTTTTGAGGAATGCACACGGCTGGTTAGTGCAGACAACGCCGTAATAAGCATGAGCATCCCCCTAATGCGTCTGCTGATGCAAAGTTTGACACACATAAAGGAGCAGGCGTCTGCACCAGAGGAAGAGGAAAGCCTTGATGACAGTCAGCCATTGTCTGGTCAGGGCAGTGTACAGGACGAGGTAGCGGGCGAAGAGGAGGTGGAGGACGAGGAGGATGATGGGGATGAGTATATTTTTAATGCCGAACCTTTCCCGGGGGCACAGGAAATTGGTTGCGTTTGGTTTTTTGAGGGACACAAGTGACGTAGATTTGCCTGCAACTGCCCCTCAACCAATCACAACCGGAGATTTGACAACTGGAACTTTGGCCCACATGGCGGATTATGCCTTACGTATCCTAAAAAGGGACACACGCATTACGAAAATGATGAACGATGACGATTACTGGTTGGCCTGCCTCCTTGATCCACGCTATAAAGGCAAATTGCAAAATATTATGCCACATGAGAACTTGGAACTAATATTAGCAACCAAACAATCAACTCTTGTTGACCGTTTGCTTCAGGCATTCCCAGCACACAGCGCACGTGATCGTTCTCACACGAGCTCCAGGGGGCAGCAGACTAGGAGTGTTAGGGGTGCACACATCAGAAGTGGCGTTGGACAGAGGGGTTTTCTGACCAGGTTGTGGAGTGATTTTGCTATGACCGCAGACAGGACAGGTACTGCTGCATCAATTGAAAGTGACAGGAGACAACATTTGTCCAGTATGGTTACTAACTATTTTTCATCCCTTATCGATGTTCTCCCTCAACCGTCATTCCCATTTGATTACTGGGCCTCCAAATTAGACACCTGGCCAGAATTGGCAGAATATGCATTGCAGGAGCTTGCTTGCCCGGCAGCAAGTGTCCTATCAGAAAGAGTATTCAGTGCTGCAGGTTCAATATTAACCGAAAAAAGGACTCGTCTGGCTACCCAAAATGTTGACGATCTAACATTCATTAAAATGAACCACAACTGGATTTCGAAATCTTTTGCCCCACCTTGCCCGGCCGACACCTAGCTTTCCTATGAAAAGCTCTTGCCTGTGAATTACTTTTCTAATGTCTAATTTGCTGCAGCTGATTGTACAGCATACGACATGTTTACACCTCCCTAAATGGCCAAACTCCCCACACGGGGCCGTGGTATCGCGACTTGGCGCAAGCACCCGTGAGACTGCTGTTTGTCTGAAGAGGTGGGTGTGCTCGCTTTTGGTTGACGGCATTGCTACTGGGTCCCTCATAGTACAATGTAGTGTCTCTGGCGGTGGTGGTGCGCACCCAACGTCAGACACACCGTTGTAACATGAGGGGCCCTGGGGCGGTCCCGCCGGCCTCAAGAGAGTTCCCCCCTACCCCAGCTCAAAATGTGCTCTACCACGTGCAAAATTATGTCGCACAGCTCCACCAATCTTTAGTCTATTCGCTGACATCATTCAATGTCTGGCACTGACAATACAAATTTGTAGACATCTATGATGCAACTTAAAGTAGTCTGTGTCTGTGTCCTATATTGGCACCATTAAATAGTTACTGCCAAATTACTATGTCAGAAACTCAGTAGATGAGCCCACCCCTGTACCTAAGTATGCCACCTTTTTTTTTGTTTTGGTTGTTTTGCGAGACATTAACATCTATTTATATTTTGGGAGTACTGGGACAGACACTCCTTGCACTACTCCTCCACTCACCACCAAGCTGCCTGCCCGTGTATCCATGTAACCGCTGTAAAACTGCCATGAGCCTATTGTTTGTTATTTTAGGCCTTTGATAGCCTGTCTGCAGTCCCTACTTTAAATACTCCTCCACTCACCACCAAGCTGCCTGCCCGTGTATCCATGTAACCGCTGTAAAACTGCCATGAGCCTATTGTTTGTTATTTTAGGCCTTTGATAGCCTGTCTGCGGTCCCTACTTTAAATACTCCTCCACTCACCACCAAGCTGCCTGCCCGTGTATCCATGTAACCGCTGTAAAACTGCCATGAGCCTATTGTTTGTTATTTTAGGCCTTCGAAGCCTGTCTGCGGTCCCTCCTTCCACTAGGCCTCCACTGACCAGACCACTGCTGCCCGTGTACCCCTGGAACCAATTTTAAAGTGCCTACAGCCAGCCCATTTTATTGTGTTAGGCCTTCGAAGCCTGTCTGCGGTCCCTCCTTCCACTAGGCCTCCACTGACCAGACCACTGCTGCCCATGTACCCCTGGAACCAATTTTAAAGTGCCTACAGCCAGCCCATTTTATTGTGTTAGGCCTTCGAAGCCTGTCTGCGGTCCCTCCTTCCACTAGGCCTCCACTGACCAGACCACTGCTGCCCGTGTACCCCTGGAACCAATTTTAAAGTGCCTACAGCCAGCCCATTTTATTGTGTTAGGCCTTCGAAGCCTGTCTGCGGTCCCTCCTTCCACTAGGCCTCTACTGACCAGACCACTGCTGCCCGTGTACCCCTGGAACCAATTTTAAAGTGCCTACAGCCAGCCCATTTTATTGTGTTAGGCCTTCGAAGCCTGTCTGCGGTCCCTCCTTCCACTAGGCCTCCACTGACCAGACCACTGCTGCCCGTGTACCCCTGGAACCAATTTTAAAGTGCCTACAGCCAGCCCATTTTATTGTGTTAGGCCTTCGAAGCCTGTCTGCGGTCCCTCCTTCCACTAGGCCTCCACTGACCAGACCACTGCTGCCCGTGTACCCCTGGAACCAATTTTAAAGTGCCTACAGCCAGCCCATTTTATTGTGTTAGGCCTTCGAAGCCTGTCTGCGGTCCCTCCTTCCACTAGGCCTCTACTGACCAGACCACTGCTGCCCGTGTACCCCTGGAACCAATTTTAAAGTGCCTACAGCCAGCCCATTTTATTGTGTTAGGCCTTCGAAGCCTGTCTGCGGTCCCTCCTTCCACTAGGCCTCCACTGACCAGACCACTGCTGCCCGTGTACCCCTGGAACCAATTTTAAAGTGCCTACAGCCAGCCCATTTTATTGTGTTAGGCCTTCGAAGCCTGTCTGCTGTCCCTCCTTCCACTAGGCCTCCACTGACCAGACCACTGCTGCCCGTGTACCCCTGGAACCAATTTTAAAGTGCCTACAGCCAGCCCATTTTATTGTGTTAGGCCTTCGAAGCCTGTCTGCGGTCCCTCCTTCCAATAGGCCTACACTGACAAAGTTACACCTGACAACAGACACATGGACCTGTAGGCATGGCCACGGAAGGTTACGTGTCCTTTGTGGCTCAATGGGTTAATGTATTGGATGCATGGTCCACACAGGGGACAGCCTGCTAAGTCTGTCTGCAGTCCCTAATTCAAGTTGTCCTCAACTGAATAAAGCTGAGCTTCTACCTTCCGGCTCTGATTAACTGCTGTTTTTAAACACATTGGTGGTTCCGGCCTACTAACGGTGTCTGCCCCTGCCTGGTGTTGCCCTCAACTGAATAAAGCTGAGCTTCAACCTTCTGGCTCTCATTAAGTGTTTTTTAAAAAACAAAATGGTGGTTAGGGCCTACTAACGGCTTCTGCCCCTCCCTGGTGTTGCCCTCAACTGAATAAAGCTGAGCTTGTACCTTCCGGCTCTGATTAACTGCTGTTTTTAAACACATTGGTGGTTCCGGCCTACTAACGGTGTCTGCCCCTGCCTGGTGTTGCCCTCAACTGAATAAAGCTGAGCTTCAACCTTCTGGCTCTCATTAAGTGTTTTTTAAAAAACAAAATGGTGGTTAGGGCCTACTAACAGCTTCTGCCCCTCCCTGGTGTTGCCCTCAACTGAATAAAGCTGAGCTTCTACCTTCCGGCTCTGATTAACTGCTGTTTTTAAACACATTGGTGGTTCCGGCCTACTAACGGTGTCTGCCCCTGCCTGGTGTTGCCCTCAACTGAATAAAGCTGAGCTTCAACCTTCTGGCTCTCATTAAGTGTTTTTTAAAAAACAAAATGGTGGTTAGGGCCTACTAACGGCTTCTGCCCCTCCCTGTTGTTGCCCTCAACTGAATAAAGCTGAGCTTCTACCTTCCGGCTCTGATTAACTGCTGTTTTTAAACACATTGGTGGTTCCGGCCTACTAACGGTGTCTGCCCCTGCCTGGTGTTGCCCTCAACTGAATAAAGCTGAGCTTCAACCTTCTGGCACTCATTAAGTGTTTTTTAAAAAACAAAATGGTGGTTAGGGCCTACTAACGGCTTCTGCCCCTCCCTGGTGTTGCCCTCAACTGAATAAAGCTGAGCTTCAACCTTCTGGCTCTCATTAAGTGTTTTTTAAAAAACAAAATGGTGGTTAGGGCCTACTAACGGTGTCTGCCCCTCCCTGGTGTTGTCCTCAACTGAACAAAGCTGAGCTTCCACATTCTGGCTTTCGGCCTATACTATCAGATATTAAACTGCATTTGGCCTACTAGTGTGGTTAGGCCCTTGAAACAGTGTCTGCTGCTCTTGGGTTTGCTACTCCACTGAACAAAGCAATGCCGCCTGTTTAGTCCTGTTACCAATTTTGATCTGCATTTAGCCTACTTTATTCTTTGGCCCTATATCTGTTTCCTCATCATCCTGCCCATTGCCCAGCCACTGCTAGATGAGTCTGCTGGTACATTGACCTAGACCACTACATTCCCCTTGTACTCTACACAGCCAGAATCTGACCCTGCTGAAAGTAAGGTTCCCCTTCCCGCATATTATACCACCTTACACAGGGACAAAGAGGAAGGTGCAGATGAAAGTGCAGGTTCCTTCATCAGGTGGGGGGGCATACTCGTTGGCGACGTCACTGGCACAGGGCCACTCAGAGTACGCAAAAGTGTCGCTGCTGGTGGGAGGCGCCCCCGCCATGCAAACACACCGCCGTACTTTGAGGGGCCCTGTGCCAGTGCCAATGCGAACGAGTGGGCCCCCCCTGCTTGCTCAGGATCACAGCACTTGCAACGTTGAAATACTTACCTCTCCCTGCTCCACCGCCATGACGTAGTCCATGTTTCCTGGGCCCACTAAAACCTTGAACCAGCCCTACCCCCACAACTTTTGCCAAATGACCCCCAATTTCCAGTGCCCAACTATTATTATAAAGTTAATTAAGATTGACAAGCTTCAGAAAACAAGAATGGATGTTTTTGGCAGTAAAATGTGCACTGTAGGTGTTTTCCTGGCCTCCACTCACTGCCGGCTATGCTTCCCCATTGACTTGCATTGGGTTTCGTGTTTCGGTCGATCCCCGACTTTTAGCGATAATCGGCCGACTTCACTCGACTCGACTCTGGACTAAATCGGGTTTCACAAAACCAGACTCGATCTTAAAAAAATGAAAGTCGCTCAACCCTAGTGATAAGTGCTCCAGTGGAGCTTAAGACACCGAAGATTAAGTTGCAGGGGGGCTTTATTATGTGTGGGAAGAATTGGTGTGAGGATGGGGGTGTTTAATGTGTGTGGGGGGAATTGGAGTGGTGATGGGGGATTTATAATGCATGGGGAAAATTGGAGTGGTGATGGGGGATTTATTGTGTGGGGGGAGAATTGGAGTGGGGATGGGGGATTTATTATGTGTGGAGAGAATTGGAGTGGTGATGGGGGATTTATTGTGTGGGGGTAGAATTGGAGTGGGGATGGGGGATTTATTATGCGTGGGGAAAACTGGAGTGGTGATGGGGGATTTATTGTGTGGGGGGAGAATTGGAGTGGGGATGGGGGGATTTTTATGTGTGGGGAGAATTGGAGTGGCGATGGGGGATTTATTGTGTGGGGGGAGAATTGGAGTGGGGATGGGTGGCTTTATTATGTGTGGGGAGAATTGGAGTGGGGATGGGGGGCTTTATTATGCGTGGGGAGAATTTGAGTGGGGATGGGGGGCTTTATTATGTGTGGGGATAATTTGAGTGGGATGGATTTATTATGTGTGGGGTGAATTGGAATGGGGATGGGGGGTGTTATGGACCTGGTGGTTAGGAGCACCCGGAATGACCTGATGAGTAAACTAGTAATCGGAACAAGCTCTGGGAAAGTGGGAACTCTGCTGACCGCAAACCCTACTCCTATCACACACACTAGAAATAGCCATGGAGCGTACCTAACTCTCCCTAGACGCCTCTTCACAGCCTAAGAGCTAACTACCCCTAAAGATAGAAATAGAAGCCTACTCTTGCCTCAGAGAAATTCCCCAAAGGTAAAGGCAGCCCCCCACATATATTGACTGTGAGTTAAGAGGAAAGTCACAAACACAGGAATGAAACAGGTTTTAGCCAGACTTCACTAAATAGTCAGAGGATAGAAAAGGAAACTATGCGGTCAGCACAAAAAACTACAAAAACCACACAGAGTATGCAAAAAGACCCCCACACCGACTCACGGTGTGGAGGTGCAACACTGCACCCCCAGAGCTTCCAGCTAGCAAGGAAATATCATGATAGCAAGCTGGACTAGAAATTAGCAGTACTAAGAAATATATTCAGGCAGCAGTAACAACAAATGAACTAGCAGGGACTTAGCTTCTGCTGGAGTAGACAGGTCCTCAGAGAAGTCCAATAGAGATCTGAACCAATACTGGAACATTGACAGCTGGCATGAAGTAACGATCTGAGTAGAGTTAAATAGGGAAGCCAGCATAACAATAAACGAGGGCAGCTGAGAAAGCAAACCTCAGAGACCAGCAGTTCCGCTCAAAGCCACCAGAGGGAGTCCAAGAGCAGAACTAACCAAAGTACCATTCATGACCACAGGAGGGAGTCTGAGAAATGGAATTCATAACAGGGGGGATTTATTATGTGTGGGGATAATTGGAGTGGGGATGGGGGTTGTTTAATGTGTGTGGGAGAATTGGAGTGGGGATGGGTAGTGTTGAGCATTCCGATACCGCAAGTATCGGAATTCCGATACCGAGTTCCGACACTTTCAGTATATTGGATACCGGAATCGGAAGTTCCCATAATTCAAAGAGCTAGAATTCAGCCAATGAGGAATCATTAGAAGTGTGGGCACATCCTGTTCTGCATGTTAGGCATGTAACTACTGGCATGGCTGTGATTGGCTGCTGAAATGATGTCATGATGCACTATAAAAGTCGCCGCTGCCATTTTGGGTTCACTCTGCTGTGAATTAAGTTAGGGACAGGACGCTGTGTTCTAACTGAGGGCCAGTTTTGAGATAGTGATTTGCTTCTTTGTGCTTTACCCAGGCTAATTTAGCAACCGCTGTGTGAGAACCTTTTTTTTGCCTTGCAGCGCTGTTCACGGCTGTCTGCAAGGTGTCTGTATGAGTGCAGCTCACTCTGTAGTCTGGTCTGCAGCCACCGCTGGTTGTAGTCAGCTCAGGGTGCGTCACTGCCTCATACCGTTCCACTGTCCTTTTTTCAATTAGTGCAGCCTGCTGCACATTTTTTCAAATTTATCCTATTAGTGGCTTTCGATCCGTATCCAGCTAAATTGTGGAAAAACACTACATAGGATTACATAGAGGAGCTTTTTTTGGCCTTGCAGCGCCATTCACGGCTGTCTGCACGGTCTCTGTGTGAGTGCAGCTCACTCTGTAGTCTGTTCTGCGAAAAAAACAAAAACTTTATAAAGTTCACCAAACACTCCACTTTACAGTTGTGTAGGTCACATTAGCTCATATTAAAATCTAGTCCACACTTAATAAAATTAGTGTTTCTTATACCTGTTAGCAGCTGTTCAGGAATAAGCACACTAAGCCCTTAGTACTTTTCTGCCTATCTTTATCAGTCTACCAAGATGAAGAAGGTAGGGAGTAAGGCACGTGGGCGTGGAGTTTCTGCAGGGAGAGGACATGGGGATTCTGTGCCTGCTGCAGGCACCGGTGACTCATCATCCCCCAGTTTTAGCAGGGAACAGTCCTTCATGCGCAGCTTTGTTGGAGCTCGCCGTACCCCGCTGCTGTGGGACGAACAAATTGAAGCCGTTGTCAGATGGATGTATCAACTTCAATTAGTGCCACATCCTCTCAGGCACAAAGCACTGAAGAGCACCCATCTGTGTCTTCACCACCTGCCAAATTGCCCAGGCAGTCAGAGAGCCCAAGACAGGAGCCATCTCTACTTCTGTTCTCTGAATCTCTTGGCTTGGAAAGAGGGGGCCAGCCAAGCAGCATTCGAGAAATGGAAAAAGAGCCAGTATGCAGTGATGCCCAACTGCTTTGTCTTTCTGAATCTGAAGAGGCGGGTGGGCCAGTGCCTCCGGTCAGCACACCTCAGTACGCATCTGATGGTGAGACTCAGGTGCCACTTTCTGGTGCATACTGTGCTGCCGAGACTACCCAGGAGAAGCAGTTGGTGGAAGAGGGTAGTGTAGATGAAGAGGTCCATGACCCATCATGGCGTGAGATACAGGAAGGTGGTGGGAGCAGCTCTGAGGAAGAGATTCCCCGAACGGCCCAAAGAGGGAGGGGGAAGACTGCGTTGCCTGTAGCCTCCACTTCGGCACCCATTAGGAGCATGCCTCTTCCAAAAGCCAAAACGGGCGCTCCCAAGACTTGCAGTGCATGGTCCTTTTTTGACACAATTGCAGATGACATTTGTTTAGTCAAATGCAAGGTGTGTCATCAGAAAGTCAAAAGAGGGAAAAGTGCCAACAACCTCAATACCACAAATATGTGGAAACATGTGCGGACCAAGCACGCGGTGGAGTTACAAAAACACACTGAAAACCTAAGCCAACCTACAGCGGCACCTACCACCTCTTCAGCTCGTGTTGTAGCCTCTTCCTCCAGCTCACACACAGCTGGTTCGGCTTCCTCACAGGATCGCCATGGAAGAACCTCTGGCACTGTTGTCCAGAGACCCAGTGTAATTCCACCCACAGCACCACGTTTCCAGTCATCCTCACACTCCCAGCCCAGTCTACAGCCATCGGTAGCACAGGCATGGGAGAAAAGGTGGCCATTCTCGGCAAACCACCCCCGAGCACAGGCTCTGAATGCTGGCATTGCAAAACTACTGTCCCTTGAAATGCTGTCTTTCAGGCTGGTGGAGACTGAAAGCTTCCGTAACTTGATGGCATTGGCAGTCCCACAATACAACGTGCCCAGCCGCTTTTATTTCAGCAGGCAAGCCATCCCTGCCCTGCAAAAGCATGTGGAGGGAAACATTAAACATGCGCTACTAAACGCCATCAGTAGCAAGGTCCACCTCACCACCGATGCGTGGACCAGTCACCATGGACAGGGACGATAAATTTCCCTCACTGCCCATGGGGTAAATGTTGTAGACTCGGGTACAGAATGTGAGAGTGGCGCTGTACGTGTTCTGCCAACTCCAAGGATTGCAGGAATCCAGTCTGTACACATTGACTCCTCCTCATACTCAAGTTCCTCTGAATCAGCGCTGCAGGAGCCGTCACAGTCCACCTCCACATGGACCCGTGAACGCTTACCTGTTACAACCGATATGAGCATAGCCATGGCCAAACGTCAACAGGCCATATTGAAATTAATTTCTTTGGGGAATCGAAGCCACACAGCACAGGAGCTCTGGAATGCCATTAAGCAGGAGAGCAACATGTGGTTTTTGCTAGCGAATCTCTAGCCAGGCATGGTAGTGTGTGACAATGGCTGAAATATGGTGGCAGCTCTGGCCCCAGGCAATCTCATTAACATCCCATGTCTGTCACATGTGCTCAACTTGGTCGTGGAGTTTTTTGAGGGACTATCCGGATCTTGATGCACTGCTGCACAAGGTCCGCCTAGAGTGTGCTCACTTGCGGCATTCCAGCATGGCAAGATCGTGCATTGCAGCACTGCAGCACCGTTTCCACCTTCTGGAACATCGCATCATATGTGACCTACCCACCAGGTGGAATTCTACGTTACATATGTTGGAGCGGTTGTGTGAGCAGCAGCCAGCAGTAATGGAGTACCAGCTGCATCAGGCGCAAAGAAGTCGCACTGTGCGCCGTTCAGACTTCACAACCACTGAGTGGGCCACTATGAAGGACATCTGCCAGGTTTTGTGTGCCTTTGATGATTCCACGCGGATGGCGAGTGCAGATGATGCACTAGTCAGCATAACTATCCCCCTCATCTGCCTGCTTGAAAGAACACTGCAAGCGCTAAGGGATGAGATTGTGGAAGAGGTGGAGGTTGAGGAGTCACAAACGCCATCTGCTTCTGGACAGTCTGCGCAACGTGGTTCCTCACAAAGGCCTAGGCAGGGGACATTTTGTGAGGAGGATGAGGAGGAGTCAAAGGAGGAGGAAGACATCTGTCCACAGGAGGGACTTGCACAAATCTCCAGTAGTCAGTATGTAGAGCGAAGGTGGGGTGATGCAGAGCAGGTGTGAGAATCAGACTGCACTCAGATGTCATCCGAGTGCAGTCCTATTGTGAGATCTTTTGGAATACCTGGGGTGGACCCGCAGATCCACGACAACGAACCTCCCAAGGGTGAGCTGTCCAGGTAAACCACCCCCTATACAGGGAGCGTTAGGGGCAGACCCAAGGGAGACTATTGCCGCAGAAGCTGGAATCCGGAGACAGGTAGTAGGAGGTAAGAGCTGGGTACAGGTGAGACCAAAGGAGCACTGAGAAGGGGAAGACACAAACGAAGCAGGACAGGACAGAGACACCAGACTAACAGAGTACGGAGAGGACACTGGGAGGACTGGACAAGGAGACAAGGAAGCCTGGGAGAGACAGAGAAGCTGAACTGGCTGGACAGAGTGGAGACTCAAAACAGGCAGTACAAAGACAAAGGTGGACCTGAGTCACAGAAGCACAAATGACAGACAGGCAAGGAGCAGAGGAAGGAAACGCCTTATATACATGGAGTGCTGGAGGACTTCCGGGTCACGGTCCTCCAGGATCACAGAGAGGAGATACAGAGTGCCTGTAAATCAGAAAGAGGAAGTGCTGGAGTGGGCGGTGTGCACGTGCACCCGACGAGAACCAGGGAGCGGAGAAGAATGAAGGAGAGGACGCGCGCCTGTAGGAGGAGCGCGCCGCAGCGGGTAAGAATGAGCGGAAGGAGTGGCCGTGATGGTACCCCTCCCCTTAAGGTACCTTCACACGAAACGACTTTACAACGAGAACGACAACGATCCGTGACGTTGCAGCGTCCTGGATAGCAATATCGTTGTGTTTGACACGCAGCAGCGATCTGGATCCTGCTGTGATATCGCTGGTCGTTGAATAAAGTTCAGAACTTTATTTGGTCGTCAGACAGGCGTGTATCGTCAGGTTTGACACCAAAAGCAACGATACCAGCGATGTTTTACGCTGGTAACCAGGGTAAATATCGGGTTACTAAGTGCAGGGCCTCGAGACTTTTTCATGGCAAGAATGTCCTTAACCTCAAAGACATCTGGGTCTGAGACAGGTAAAGGAGTTTGAGCAGGAGAAACATGGAACTGATTGAAAACGACAGGTTTTAGAAGGGAGACATGAAAAGAGTTGGGGATGCGAAGTGAAGTGGGCAATTTCAATTTGTAGACAACATCATTGATAGGAGACAAAACTTCTAAAGGACCTACGTAGCGTGGACCCAATTTATACGAGGGGATTTTAAGATGAATAAACTTGGAAGACAACCACACCTTAAAACCAGGCTGAAATAACTGAGGATCCAGGCGTCTCTTATCAGCATATCTCTTAGTCCTGGCCTGTGCCTGTTCTAACGCAATTTTGGTCTCCCGCCAGACCCTGGAGAACTCCTCGGACAGAAGATCGGCCGCCGGTACACCCGAGACAGGAAGTACCGGCAGAGGAATACCAGGATGTTGCCCGTAGACGATAAAGAAGGGAGACTTGGAAGAAGAAACATTGATATGGTTATTGTATGCGAACTCGGCCCATGGAAGCAAATCAGACCAGTCATTTTGATGACCGTTGGAAAAATGACGAAGATAAGTCATTAGAATTTGGTTTGTGTGCTCTGCTTGTCCATTGGTCTGTGGATGGTAAGCTGTAGATAAATCTAGAGTAACGTTCATTAGTTTGCAAAGAGCCCGCTAGAATCAAGAGGTGAACTGGACTCCTCTATCAGAGACAATGTGTAGCGGGAAACCGTGAATCCGGAAGATATGAGTAATGAAGATTCTTGCCAATTCTGGAGCAGAAGGTAAGCCTGGCAAAGGAACGAAATGAGCCATCTTGGAGAATCGCTCTACGACCACAAATATGACTGTATGACCAGAAGAACGAGGTAAATCGGTAATGAAATCCTTTGCGATATGTTGCCATGGAGCCGAAGAAACTGGAAGCGGATGCAGGAGACCGGAGGGCAGACGTCTAGGAACCTCGTTCCTTGCACACGAAAGACATGCAGTGACAAAACCTTGGACATCCGGAAGAAGAGATAGCCACCAATAGTGGCGCGAAATGAGAGCAAGTGTCTTCTTATATCCCACATGGCCTGCCAGTTTAGAGGCATGACCCCAACGAAGAACTTGAGTCCTCTCGTTCTCCTGGACAAAGGTCTTACCAGGAGGCAAAGAAGACAAGCTAACTGGAGCCACAAGAATGATTTTGCTTGGATCCATGATATGTGAAGGCTCCTCTTCCGCATCGGATGCGAGAAAAGATCTGGATAAAGCATCAGCCTTGAGATTCTTGTCGCCGGGACGGAAATGTAATTCAAAGTCAAAGCGGGCAAAGAATAATGACCATCTGGCTTGTCGTGGGTTAAGTCTTTGCGCTGAGCGGATATACTCCAGATTCTTGTGGTCAGTATAGATCTTGAAAGGATGAACAGCTCCTTCTAGCATATACCGCAACCTCCAACGCCAACTTAATGGCCAATAGTTCCTTGTCGCCAATGGTGTAATTTCTTTCAGAGACGGAGAAGATCTTGGAAAAGAAACCACAGGTAGCCAGTTGTCCGGAAGAAGATCTCTGGGAAAGTACTGCGCCAGCGCCGATGGCAGAGGCATCTACTTCTAAAATGGAGGGCTTATTGATCTCAGGTCGACGGAGTACAGGAGCCGAGGCAAAGGCTTGTTTTAGAGAGCGAAAATCATCTTCAGCCTCCGAAGACCAAATGTGAGGGTTAGATCCTTTACGAGTCAAGGCTGAAATTGAGGCGACCAGAGAGGAAAAGTGTGGGATAAACTGCCGATAATAATTTGCAAATCCGAGAAAGCGTTGAATTGCCTTTACTCCCTGCGGACGCGGCCAGTTAAGCACAGCAGACACTTTATCCGGGTCCATCCGCAAACCAGAATCAGAAATTACATAGCAAAGAAACGGTAGCAAAGTTTGTTCAAAAACGTACTTTTCGAGTTTGGCGTAAAGATGGTTTTCTCTTAGTCGAGACAGAACTTGGTGGACGTGTCTTCTGTGGGAAGCTAGATCTGAAGAAAACACAAGAATGTCGTCCAGATTTACCACTACACTGGAGTAGAGTAAGTCCCGGAAAACATCATTCACAAACTCCTGAAACACCGCTGGAGCATTACACAGGCCGAAAGGCATGACTAAATATTCATAGTGGCCATCTCGGGTGATGAAGGCGGTTTTCCATTCGTCATCAGAGCGAATATGGATGAGGTTGTAGGCTCCACGAAGATCCAGTTTCGTAAAAATACGTGCTCCCCTAAGACGATCAAACAACTCAGGAATGAGTGGAAGTGGATACTTGTTCTTGATCGTGAGGTTGTTGAGACCACGGTAGTCTATACAAGGATGGAGGGTTCCATCCTTCTTCTTAACGAAGAAAAAACCTGCGCCTGCTGGAGAGGAAGATTTGCGGATAAAGCCTTTAGCTAGATTCTCCTGAACATATTCAGACATGGCTTGTGTCTCGGTAGGAGACAACGGATAGATTCGACCTCGAGGCGGAGTAGAACCTGGTACAAGATCAATTGGGCAGTCGTATAGTCGATGCGGAGGCAAGGTCTCTGCTACTCTCTTATTAAAGACATCCAAAAAAGCCTGATACGAGGAAGGTAAATTTGAGGACTCAGAAATAAGACGAGAAGGTTTTCTTGGCTGAACCGGAAGAAGACAGTTCTTCTGACAGAAGAGACCCCAACGCAGGATTTCACCTGACCGCCAGTCAAGAGTAGGCTCATGAATCCTCAACCAAGGAAGACCAAGCAAAATAGTATGAGACAAGGAAGGCAGCACATACAAGGCGATCTTCTCCCGGTGCAAAATTCCAATTTGAAGCTCCAGTTCTTCGGTAACCAAGGTAACAGACTCACGCAAAGGTTGACCGTCGACCGACGCAATCTGTCGAGGAGTCTACAGGGATCTGACCGGAATCCGCAATCTCCTAACAGCCTCGAGATGGATGAAAATCCCAGCAGCCCCAGAATCTATATAGGCAAAATCAGAATAACGCTTAGCACCCAAATGCTAAAAGAACAGAAAGAGTAAGGGGTTGAGAGGGTTCAGAGATACCTAGGGAGACCTCTCTTACCTGCCCTAGGTGGAGGTGTTTCCCAGCCTGACTGGACAAGAAGGCAAAAGATGTGATACACTGCCGCAATAGAAGCAAAGACCTTGGGTTAGCCTTTTCTTCCGACGCTGGTCTACAGGTTTTAGGCGATCCACCTGCATAGGTTCTGGAGCAGTACTAGCAGAAGTCAAATCTGAATGAGGACGGGAAGAACTAGGAATAGCCGGAAGAAGACGAGGAGGTGGGTGAGGGACCGAAGCTGGGGGGAAAAACGGGAGTGGAAGGTTGAAGAGCACGAAGGCGATCATCCACTGAAGCCATAAAATTAAGTATATGGGCTTGAGTATCTCGCTGTTGAGCTAGCTCCCGTTGAAAAGTAGCCAGCTGCGTAGCACTACCGGGATCAGAAGCCTGTATCATGGAGAGACGAGACTCCATGGACTTCAAAAGGGACATAATTCTGGACTGGTTTTCCCATAGGAACAATAACTCCTTCAGAGTTGGAGTTGAGGTCCCAGCGGGGTCCATGGCCTGTCTGTACTGTGAGAATCAGACTGCACTCAGATGTCATCCTATAGGAGCCTGCGCTGTTATGTTCAACCTTGGGCATGCGCAGTTAGCGCTGCCCGTCTTCTGACATCATTTGGTGTCAGGCTGACTGTGCCTGTGCGGCCGCGCTGCCCTAGATCGTGCCCCGCAGTCTTCTGATTTATTCACACTGCGGAGCTGGGATTCCTGGGCATGCGCAGTGCATATCTTGGCCTCTCACTCATCTCCTTCCAGCTTCTTCAGACTGTGCGCCGTCAGCTGATCCCTATCGCATGCCACGGCCGTGATGCCGCACAGTCTGAAGAAGGCGGAAGGAGATGAGTGAGAGGTGAAGATATGCACTGCGCATGCCCATGAATCCCATCCCAGTGTGAATAAATCAGGAGACACTGCGGTGCGCGATCTCGGGCAGCGCGGCCGCACAGGCGCAGTCAGCCTGACACCAAATGATGTCAGAAGACGGGCAGCGCTAACTGCGCATGCCGAAGGTTTAACATAACAGCACAGGCTCCGGGACAGATTCAAACAACGCAGAGGAGGCGGCGCTCGTCGACAAGGGGGTATGAATGACAGCTGTGCTGCGTCTCATTACAAAGGAAAGTCCCTCCTCCGGGACGGTTTCACGGTATGAGGGGACACATTTTATAAGTGTTTAGTTCTGCGTGTGCAAGGAGCATAACTAAAACAGCCACCTTTTCCTATTGCAGCATTAGTGATGCACAAGGTGGCTTTTTCAGTTACAAACGCCTGGGGGGTTAAAGATTCCCTTTCAAATTGCTCCAATTAGGCCTGAGCCTACACTCTGCTTCTCCTTTATTCCCTGGGCTCCAACACTGCCAGTTGCTGTTTGGAAGTGCCGTCTGCACAGTCAACACTTGCTGCCACATTATTGGGTTTCAGTAACGTCAGCTGATCCCCAGCTGTGTATCTGGAAATTTGGCCTGCTACCTCCATGCTCACACTACTTCAGATATTAAACTGCCTTGAGTGCAGGCCTCAGCCTCCACCCTGATTGACCCTGGGCTCCAACACCGCCAGTTGCTGCTCAGAAGTGCCGTCTGCACAGTCAACACTTGCTGCCATGTTATTGGGTTTCAGTAACGTCAGCTGATCCTCAGCTGTGTATCCGGAAATTGCTCCTGCTACCTCCACACTCACACTACTACAGAAATTAAAGGGAACTTGTCCCCCCTCCCAGGCATTTGTAACTGAAGGAGCCACCTTGTGCAGCACTAATGCTGCACAAGAAAAAGGATAGGACGAAGGAAAGTCCTACCTCCGGGACGGTTTCACGGTATGAGGGGACACATTTTATAAGTGTTTAGTTCTGCGTGTGCAAGGAGCATAACTAAAAGAGCCGCAAGTTCACCACTCAGTTTCTTGCATTGACCCTGGGCTCCAACACCGCCAGTTGCTGCCCGGAAGTGCTGTCTGCACAGTCAACAGTTGCTCCTCTGTTATTGGGGTTCAGTAACGCCAGGTGATCCCCTGCTGTGTATCCGGCAATACCTCCACTCTGCTCCTCCTGCATTCCCTGGGCTCCAACACCACCAGTTGCTGCCCGGAAGTGCTGTCTGCACAGTCAACACCCGCTCCCGTGTTACTGGGGTTCAGTAACGCCAGCTGATCCCCTGCTGTTTGTGCCGCAAGTTCACCACTCAGTTTCTTGCATTGCCCCTGGGCTCCTATGCCACCAGTTGCTGCCCAGAAGTGCTGCCTGCACAGTCAACAGTTGATTCTCTGTTATTGGGGTCCAGTAACGCCAGCTGATCCCCTGCTGTGTGTGCCGCAAGTTCACCACTCAGTTTCTTGCATTGCCCCTGGGCTCCTATGCCACCAGTTGCTGCCCGGAAGTGCTGCCTGCACAGTCAACAGTTGCTTCTCTGTTATTGGGGTCCAGTAACGCCAGCTGATCCCCTGCTGTGTATCCGGAAATACCTCCACTCTGCTCCTCCTGCATTCCCTGGGCTCCAACACCGCCAGTTGCTGCCCGGAAGTGCTGTCTGCACAGTCAACAGTTGCTCCACTGTTATTGGGGTTCAGTAACGCCAGCTGATCCACTGCTGTGTGTGCGGCAAGTTCTCCACTCAGTTTCTTGCATTGACCCTGGGCTCCAACACCACCAGTTGCTGCCCGGTACTGCTGTCTGCATAGTCAACAATTGCTCCTCTGTTATTGGGGTTCAGTAACGCCAGCTGATCCCCTGCTGTGTGTGCCACAAGTTCACCACTCAGTTTCTTGCATTGACACTGGGCTCCAACACCGCCAGTTGCTGCCCGGAAGTGCTGTCTGCACAGTCAACAGTTGCTCCTCTGTTATTGGGGTTCAGTAACGCCAGCTGATCCCCTGCTGAGTATCCGGCAATACCTCCGCTCTGCTCCTCCTGCATTCCCTGGGCTTCAACACTGCCAGTTGCTGCCCGGAAGTGCTGTCTGCACAGTCAACACCTGCTCCAGTGTTATTGGGGTTCAGTAACGCCAGCTGATCCCCTGCTGTGTATCTGGAAATACCTCCATTCTGCTCCTCCTGCATTCCCTGGGCTCCAACACCACCAGTTGCTGCCCGGAAGTGCTGTCTGCACAGTCAACACCTGCTCCAGTGTAATTGGGGTTCAGTAACGCCAGCTGATCCCCTGCTGTGTGTGCGGCAAGTTCTCCACTCAGTTTCTTGCATTGACCCTTGGCTCCAACATCGCCAGTTGCTGCCCGAAATTGCTGTCTGCATAGTCAACAGTTGCTCATCTGTCATTAGGGTTCAGTAACACCAGCTAATCCCCTGCTGTGTGTGCTGCAAGTTCACCACTCAGTTTCTTATATTGACCCTGGGCTCCAACATCGCGAGTTGTTGCCCGGAAGTGCCGTCTGCACAGTCAACAGTTGCTCCTCTGTAATTGGGGTTCAGCTGATCCCCTGCTGTGTGTGCAGCAAGTTCACCACTCAGTTTCTTGCATTGACCCTGGGCTCCAACACCGCCAGTTGCTGCCCAGAAGTGATGTCTGCACAGTCAACAGTTGCTCCTCTGTTATTGGGGTTCAGTAATGCCAGCTAATCCCGTGCTGTGTATCCGGCAATACCTCCACTCTGCTCCTCCTGCATTCCCTGGGCTCCAACACCGCCAGTTGCTGCCCGGAAGTGCTGTCTGCACACTCAACAGTTGCTCCTCTGTTATTGGGGTTCAGTAACATCAGCTGATCCCCTGCTGTGTGTGCCGCAAGTTCACCACTCAGTTTCTTGCATTGACCTTGGGCTCCAACACTGCCAGTTGCTGCCCGGAAGTGCTGTCTGCCCTGTCAACAGTTGCTCCTCTGTTATTAGGGTTCAGAAACGCCAGCTGATTCCCTGCTGAGTGTGTGGCAAGTTCACCACTCAGTTTCTTACATTGACCCTGGGTTCCAACACCGCCAGTTGCTGCCCGGAAGTGCTGTCTGCACAGTCAACAGTTGCTCCTCTGTTATTGGGGTTCAGTAACGCCAGCTGATCCCCTGCTGTGTATCCGGCAATACCTCCGCTCTGCTCCTCCTGCATTCCCTGGGCTCCAACACTGCCAGTTGCTGCCCGGAAGTGCTATCTGCACAGTCAACACCTGCTCCAGTGTTATTGGGGTTCAGTAACGCCAGCTGATCCCCTGCTGTGTATCTGGAAATACCTCCGTTCTGCTCCTCCTGCATTCCCTGGGCTCCAACACCACCAGTTGCTGCCCGGAAGTGCTGTCTGCACAGTCAACACCTGCTCCAGTGTAATTGGGGTTCAGTAACGCCAGCTGATCCCCTGCTGTGTGTGCGGCAAGTTCTCCACTCAGTTTCTTGCATTGACCCTTGGCTCCAACATCGCCAGTTGCTGACCGAAATTGCTGTCTGCATAGTCAACAGTTGCTCATCTGTTATTGGGGTTCAGTAACACCAGCTGATCCCCTGCTGTGTGTGCTGCAAGTTCACCACTCAGTTTCTTATATTGACCCTGGGCTCCAACATCGCTAGTTGTTGCCCGGAAGTGCCGTCTGCACAGTCAACAGTTGCTCCTCTGTAATTGGGGTTCAGCTGATCCCCTGCTGTGTGTGCGGCAAGTTCACCACTCAGTTTCTTGCATTGACCCTGGGCTCCAACACCGCCAGTTGCTGCCCAGAAGTGATGTCTGCACAGTCAACAGTTGCTCCTCTGTTATTGGGGTTCAGTAATGCCAGCTAATCCCCTGCTGTGTATCCGGCAATACCTCCACTCTGCTCCTCCTGCATTCCCTGGGCTCCAACACCGCCAGTTGCTGCCCAGAAGTGCTGTCTGCACATTCAACAGTTGCTCCTCTGTTATTGGGGTTCAGTAACATCAGCTGATCCCCTGCTGTGTGTGCCGCAAGTTCACCACTCAGTTTCTTGCATTGACCTTGGGCTCCAACACTGCCAGTTGCTGCCCGGAAGTGCTGTCTGCCCTGTCAACAGTTGCTCCTCTGTTATTGGGGTTCAGAAACGCCAGCTGATTCCCTGCTGAGTGTGTGGCAAGTTCACCACTCAGTTTCTTACATTGACCCTGGGTTCCAACACCGCCAGTTGCTGCCCGGAAGTGCTGTCTGCACAGTCAACAGTTGCTCCTCTGTTATTGGGGTTCAGTAACACCAGCTGATCCCCTGCTGTGTATCCGGCAATACCTCCACTTTGCTCCTCCTGCATTCCCTTGGCTCCAACACCGCCAGTTGCTGCCCGGAAGTGCTGTCTGCACAGTCAACACCTGCTCCAGTGTTATTGTGGTTCAGTAACGCCAGCTGATCCCCTTCTATGTATCCGGAAATACCTCCACTCTGCTCCTCCTGCATTCCCTGGGCTCCAACACCGTCAGTTGCTGCCCGGAAGTGCTGTCTGCACAGTCAACACCTGCTCCCATGTTATTGGGGTTCAGTAACGCCAGCTGATCCCCTGCTGTGTGTGCGGCAAGTTCTCCAATCAGTTTCTTGCATTGACCCTGGACTCCAACACCGCCAGTTGCTGCCCGGAAGTGCTGTCTGCACAGTCAACAGTTGCTCCTCTGTTATTGGGGTTCAGTAACGCCAGCTGATCCCCTGCTGTGTATCCGGAAATACCTCCACTCTGCTCCTCCTGCATTCCCTGGGCTCCAACACCGCCAGTTGCTGCCCGGAAGTGCTGTCTGCACAGTCAACAGTTGCTCCTCTATTATTGGGGGTCAGTAACGCCAGCTGATCCCCTGCTGTGTGTGCCGCAAGTTCACCACTCAGTTTCTTGCATTGACCCTGGGCTCCAACACCGCCAATTGCTGCCCGCAAGTGCTGTCTGCACAGCCAACAGTTGCTCCTCTGTTATTGGGGTTCAGTAACACCAGCTTATCACCTGCTGTGTATCCGGCAATGCCTCCACTCTGCTCCTCCTGCATTCCCTGGGCTCCAACACCGCCAGTTGCTGCCCGGAAGTGCTGTCTGCACAGTCAACACCCACTCCCATGTTATTGGGGTTCAGTAACGCCAGCTGATCCCCTGCTTTGTGTGCGGCAAGTTCTCCACTCAGTTTCTTGCATTGACCGTGGGCTCCAACACCGCCAGTTGCTGCCCGGAAGTGCTGTCTGCACTGTCAACAGTTGCTCCTCTGTTATTGGGGTTCAGTAACGCCAGCTGATTCCCTGCTGTGTGTGCGGCAAGTTCACCACTCAGTTTCTTGCATTGACCGTGGGCTCCAACACCGCCAGTTGCTGCCCGGAAGTGCTGTCTGCACAGTCAACAGTTGCTCCTCTGTTATTGGGGTTCAGTAACGCCAGCTGATCCCCTGCTGTGTATCTGGCAATACCTCCACTCTGCTCCTCCTGCATTCCCTTGGCTCCAACACCACCAGTTGCTGCCCGGAAGTGCTGTCTGCACAGTCAACACCTGCTCCAGTGCTATTGGGGTTCAGTAACGGGAGCTGATCCCCTGCTGTATGTGCGGCAAGTTCTCCACTCAGTTTCTTGCATTGACCGTGGGCTCCAACACCGCCAGTTGCTGCCCGCAAGTGCTGCCTGCACAGTCAACAGTTGCTTCTCTGTTATTGGGGTTCAGTAACGCCAGCTGACATCCTGCTGTATATCCGGAAATACATCGACTCTGCTCCTCCTGCATTCCCTGGGCTCCAACACCGCCAGTTGCTGCCAGGAAGTGCTGTCTGCACAGTCAACACCTGCTCCAGTGTTATTGGGGATCAGTAACGCCAGCTGATGCCCTGCTGTGTATCCGGAAATACCTCTACTCTGCTCCTCCTGCATACCCTGGGCTCCAACACTGCCAGTTGCTGCCCGGAAGTGCTGTCTGCACAGTCAACACCTGCTAAAGTGTTACTGGGGTTCAGTAATGCCAGCTAATCCCCTGCTGTGTGTGAGGCAAGTTCTCCACTCAGTTTCTTGCATTGACCCTGGGCTCCAACACCACCAGTTGCTGCCCGGAAGTGCTGTCTGCATAGTCAACAGTTGCTCCTCTGTTATTGGGGTCCAGTAACGCCAGCTGATCCCCTGCTGTGTGTGCCGCAAGTTCACCACTCAGTTCTTTGCATTGACCCTGGGCTCCAACACAGCCAGTTGCCGCCTGGAAGTGCTGTCTGCACAGTCAACAGTTGCTACTCTGTTTTTGGGATTCAGTAACACCAGCTGATCCCCTGCTGTGTATCCGGCAATACCTCCACTCTGCTCCTCCTGCATTCCCTGGTCTCCAACACCACCAGTTGCTGCCCGGAAGTGCTGTCTGCACAGTCAACACCTGCTCCAGTGTTATTGGGTTTCAGTAACGCCAGCTGATCCCCTGTTGTGTGTGCGGCAAGTTCTCCACTCAGTTTCTTGCATTGACCCTGGGCTCCAACACTGCCAGTTGCTGCCTGGAATTGCTGTCTGCACAGTCAACAGTTGCTACTCTGTTTTTGGGATTCAGTAACACCAGCTGATCCCCTGCTGTGTATCCGGCAATACCTCCACTCTGCTCCTCCTGCATTCCCTGGTCTCCAACACCACCAGTTGCTGCCCGGAAGTGCTGTCTGCACAGTCATCACCTGCTCCAGTGTTATTGGGGTTCAGTAAAACCAGCTGATCCCCTGTTGTATGTGCGGCAAGTTCTCCACTCAGTTTCTTGCATTGACCCTGGGCTCCAACACCGCCAGTTGCTGCCCCGGAGTGCTGTCTTCACAGTCAACAGTTGCTCCTCTGTTATTGGGGTTCAGTAATGCCAGCTAATCCCCTGCTGTGTATCCGGCAATACCTCCCCTCTGCTCCTCCTGCATTCCCTGGGCTCCAACACTGCCAGTTGCTGCCTGAAAGTGCTGTCTGCACAGTCAACAGTTGCTCCTCTGTTATTGGGGTTCAGTAACGCCAGCTGATCCCCTGCTGTGTGTGCCGCAAGTTCACCACTCAGTTTCTTTCATTGACCCTGGGCTCCAACACCGCTAGTTGGTGCCCGGAAGTGCTGTCTGCACAGTCAACAGTTGCTCCTCTGCTATTGAGGTTCAGTAACACCAGCTGATCCCCTGCTGTGTGTGCGGCAGGTTCACCACTCAGTTTCTTGCATTGACCTTGGGCTCCAACACCGCCAGTTGCTGCCCGGAAGTGCTGTCAGCACAGTCAACACCTGCTCCAGTGTTATTGGGGTTCAGTAACGCCAGCTGATCCCCTGCTGTGTGTGCGGCAAGTTCACCACTCAGTTTCTTGCATTGACTCTGGGCTCTAACACCGCCAGTTGCTGCCCAGAAGTGCTGTCTGCACAGTCAACAGTTGCTCCTCTGTTATTGTGGTTCAGTAACGCAAGCTGATCCCCTGCTGTGTGTGCGGGCAAGTTCACCACTAAGTTTCTTGCATTGACCCTGGGCTCCAACACCGCCAGTTGCTGCCCGGAAGTGCTGTCTGCACAGTCAACAGTTGCTCCTCTGTTATTGGGGTTCAGTAACGCAAGCTGATCCCCTGCTGTGTGTGCGGCAAGTTCACCACTCAGTTTCTTGCATTGACCCTGGGCTCCAACACCGCCAGTTGCTGCCCGGAAGTGCTGTCTGCACAGTCAACAGTTGCTCCTCTGTTATTGGGGTACAGTAACGCCAGGTGATCCCCTGCTGTGTGTGCCGCAATGTCACCACTCAGTTTCTTGCATTGACCCTGGGCTCCAACACTGCCAGTTGCTGCCCGGAAGTGCTGTCTGCACTGTCAACAGTTGCTCCTCTGTTATTGGTGTTCAGTTATGCCAGCTAATCCCCTGTTGTATGTGCGTCAAGTTCTCCACTCAGTTTCTTGCATTGACCGTGGGCTCCAACACCGCCAGTTGCTGCCCCGAAGTGCTGTCTGCACAGTCAACAGTTGCTCCTCTGTTATTGGGGTTCAGTTATGCCAGCTAATCCCCTGTTGTATGTGCGTCAAGTTCTCCACTCAGTTTCTTGCATTGACCCTGGGCTCCAACTCCGCCAGTTGCTGCCTGGAATTGCTGTCTGCACAGTCATCACCTGCTCCAGTATTATTGGGGTTCAGTAACGCCAGCTGATCCCCTGTTGTATGTGCCGCAAGTTCACCACTCAGCTTCTTGCATTGCCCCTGGGCTCCTATGCCACCAGTTGCTGCCCGGAAGTGCTGCCTGCACAGTCAACAGTTGCTTCTCTGTTATTGGGGTCCAGTAACGCCAGCTGATCCCCTGCTGTGTGCCGCAAGTTCACCACTCAGTTTCTTGCATTGCCCATGGGCTCCTATGCCACCAGTTGCTGCCCGGAAGTGCTGCCTGCACAGTCAACAGTTGCTTCTCTGTTATTGGGGTCCAGTAACGCCAGCTGATCCCCTGCTGTGTATTCGGAAATACCTCCACTCTGCTCCTCCTGCATTCCCTGGGCTCCAACACCGCCAGTTGCTGTCCGGAAGTGCTGTCTGCACAGTCAGCACCTGCTACAGTGTTATTGGGGTTCAGTAACGCCAGCTGATCCCCTGCTGTATGTGCGGCAAGTTCTCCACTCAATATCTTGCATTGACCCTGGGCTCCAACACCGCCAGTTGCTGCCCGGAAGTGCTGTCTGCACACTCAACAGTTGCTCCTCTGTTATTGGGGTTCAGTAACGCCAGCTGATCCACTGCTGTGTGTGCGGCAAGTTCTCCACTCAGTTTCTTGCATTGACCCTGGGCTCCAACACCACCAGTTGCTGCCCGGTACTGCTGTCTGCATAGTCAACAATTGCTTCTCTGTTATTGGGGTTCAGTAACGCCAGCTGATCCCCTGCTGTGTGTGCCGCAAGTTCACCACTCACTTTCTTGCATTGACACTGGGCTCCAACACCGCCAGTTGCTGCCCGGAACTGTCTGCACAGTCAACAGTTGCTCCTCTGTAATTGGGGTTCAGTAACGCCAGCTGATCCCCTGCTGTGTATCCGGCAATACCTCCACTCTGCTCCTCCTGCATTCCCTGGGCTCCAACACCGCCAGTTGCTGCCCGGAAGTGCTGTCTGCACAGTCAACACCTGCTCCAGTGTTATTGGGGTTCAGTAACGCCAGCTGATCCCCTGCTGTGTATCTGGAAATACCTCCATTCTGCTCCTCCTGCATTCCCTGGGCTCCAACACCACCAGTTGCTGCCCGGAAGTGCTGTCTGCACAGTCAACACCTGCTCCAGTGTAATTGGGGTTCAGTAACGCCAGCTGATCCCCTGCTGTGTGTGCGGCAAGTTCTCCACTCAGTTTCTTGCATTGACCCTGGGCTCCAACATCGCCAGTTGCTGCCCGAAATTGCTGTCTGCATAGTCAACAGTTGCTCCTCTGTTATTGGGGTTCAGTAACACCAGCTGATCCCCTGCTGTGTGTGCTGCAAGTTCACCACTCAGTTTCTTATATTGACCCTGGGCTCCAACATCGCCAGTTGTTGCCCGGAAGTGCCGTCTGCACAGTCAACAGTTGCTCCTCTGTAATTGGGGTTCAGCTGATCCCCTGCTGTGTGTGCGGCAAGTTCACCACTCAGTTTCTTGCATTGACCCTGGGCTCCAACACCGCCAGTTGCTGCCCAGAAGTGCTGTCTGCACAGTCAACAGTTGCTCCTCTGTTATTGGGGTTCAGTAATGCCAGCTAATCCCCTGCTGTGTATCCGGCAATACCTCCACTCTGCTCCTCCTGCATTCCCTGGGCTCCAACACCGCCAGTTGCTGCCCGGAAGTGCTGTCTGCACACTCAACAGTTGCTCCTCTGTTATTGGGGTTCAGTAACATCAGCTGATCCCCTGCTGAGTGTGTGGCAAGTTCACCACTCAGTTTCTTACATTGACCCTGGGTTCCAACACCGCCAGTTGCTGCCCGGAAGTGCTGTCTGCACAGTCAACAGTTGCTCCTCTGTTATTGGGGTTCAGTAACACCAGCTGATCCCCTGCTGTGTATCCGGCAATACCTCCACTCTGCTCCTCCTGCATTCCCTTAGCTCCAAAACCGCCAGTTGCTGCCCGGAAGTGCTGTCTGCACAGTCAACACCTGCTCCAGTGTTATTGGGGTTCAGTAACGCCAGCTGATCCCCTTCTGTGTATCCGGAAATACCTCCACTCTGCTCCTCCTGCATTCCCTGGGCTCCAACACCGCCAGTTGCTGCCCGGAAGTGCTGTCTGCACAGTCAACACCTGCTCCCATGTTATTGTGGTTCAGTAACGCCAGCTGATCCCCTGCTGTGTGTGCGGCAAGTTCTCCACTCAGTTTCTTGCATTGACCCTGGGCTCCAACACCGCCAGTTGCTGCCCGGAAGTGCTGTCCGCACAGTCAACAGTTGCTCCTCTGTTATTGGGGTTCAGTAACGCCAGCTGATCCCCTGCTGTGTATCCGGAAATACCTCCACTCTGCTCCTCCTGCATTCCCTGGGCTCCAACACCGCCAGTTGCTGCCCGGAAGTGCTGTCTGCACAGTCAACACCTGCTCCCATGTTATTGGGGTTCAGTAACTCCAGCTGATCCCCTGCTGTGTGTGCGGCAAGTTCTCCACTGAGTTTCTTGCATTTACCCTGGGCTCCAACACCGCCAGTTGCTGCCCAGAAGTGCTGTCTGCACAGTCAACAGTTGCTCTTCTATTATTGGGGTTCAGTAACGCCAGCTGATCCCCTGCTGTGTGAGCCGCAAGTTCACCACTCAGTTTCTTGCATTGACCCTGGGCTCCAACACCGCCAATTGCTGCCCGGAAGTGCTGTCTGCACAGTCAACAGTTGCTCCTCTGTTATTGGGGTTCAGTAACGCCAGCTGATCCCCTGCTGTGTATCCGGCAATACCTCCACTCTGCTCCTCCTGCATTCCCTTGGCTCCAACACCACCAGTTGCTGCCCGGAAGTGCTGTCTGCACAGTCAACACCTGCTCCAGTGCTATTGGGGTTCAGTAACGGGAGCTTATCCCCTGCTGTATGTGCGGCAAGTCCTCCACTCAGTTTCTTGCATTGACTGTGGGCTCCAACACTGCCAGTTGCTGCCCAGAAGTGCTGCCTGCACAGTCTACAGTTGCTTCTCTGTTATTGGGGTTCAGTAACGCCAGCTGATATCCTGCTGTATATCCGGAAATACATCGACTCTGCTCCTCCTGCATTCCCTGGGCTCCAACACCGCCAGTTGCTGCCCGGAAGTTCTGTCTGCACAGTCAACACCTGCTCCAGTGTTATTGGGGATCAGTAACGACAGCTGATCCCTTGCTTTGTATCCGGCAATACCTCCACTCTGCTCCTCCTGAATTCCCTGGGCTCCAACACCGCCGGTTGCTGCCCGGAAGTGCTGTCTGCACAGTCAACACACACTCCCGTGTTATTGGGGTTCAGTAACGCCAGCTGATCCCCTGCTGTGTGTGCGGCAAGTTCTCCACTCAGTTTCTTGCATTGACCCTGGGCTCCAACACCACCAGTTGCTGCCCGGAAGTGCTGCCTGCACAGTCAACACCTGCTCCAGTGTTATTGGGGTTCAGTAACGCCAGCTGATCCCCTGCTGTGTGTGCGGCAAGTTCACCACTCAGTTTCTTGCATTGACCGTGGGCTCCAACACCGCCAGTTGCTGCCCGGAAGTGCTGTCTGCACAGTCAACAGTTGCTCCTCTGTTATTGGGGTTCAGTAATGCAAGCTGATCCCCTGCTGTGTGTGCGGCAAGTTCACCACGCAGTTTCTTGCATTGACCCTGGGCTCCGACACCGCCAGTTGCTGCTCGGAAGTGCTGTCTGCACAGTCAACAGTTGCTCCTCTGTTATTGGGGTTCAGTAACGCCAGCTGATCCCCTGCTGTGTTTGCCGCAAGATCACCACTCAGTTTCTTGCATTGACCTTGGGCTCCAACACCGCCAGTTGCTGCCCGGAAGTGCTGCCTGGACAGTCAACAGTTGCTCCTCTGTTATTGGGATTCAGTAATGCCAGCTAATCCCCTGCTGTGTATCCGGCAATACCTCCACTCTGCTCCTCCTGCATTCCCTGGGCTCCAAAACTGCCAGTTGCTGCCCGGAAGTGCTGTCTGCACAGTCAACACCTGCTAAAGTGTTATTGGGGTTCAGTAATGCCAGCTAATCCCCTGCTGTGTGTGCGGCAAGTTCTCCACTCAGTTTCTAGCATTGACCCTGGGCTCCAACACCACCAGTTGCTGCCCGGAAGTACTGTCTGCATAGTCAACAGTTGCTCCTTTGTTATTGGGGTCCAGTAACGTCAGCTGTTGTGAATTTGCTTTTTGCTCCCTCTAGTGGTTACTAGTTTTTTGACTCTGGTTTTTCTGTCATTCCTTTTATCCGCACCTGGGTCGTTAGTTAGGGGTGTTGCTATATAAGCTCCCTGGACCTTCAGTTCAATGCCTGGCAACGTAGTTATCAGAGCTAGTCTGCTGTGCTCTTGTCTACTGATCCTGGTTCCAGTTATATCAGCTAAGTCTGCCTTTTGCTTTTTGCTATTTGTTTTGGTTTTGTATTTTTGTCCAGCTTGTTCCAAATCTATATCCTGATCTTTGCTGGAAGCTCTAGGGGGCTGGTGTTCTCCCCCCGGACCGTTAGACGGTTCGGGGGTTCTTGAATTTCCAGTGTGGATTTTGATAGGGTTTTTGTTGACCATATAAGTTACCTTTCTTTATTCTGCTATCAGTAAGCGGGCCTCTCTGTGCTAAACCTGGTTCATTTCTGTGTTTGTCATTTCCTCTTACCTCACCGTCATTATTTGTGGGGGGCTTCTATCCAGCTTTGGGGTCCCTTTCTCTGGAGGCAAGAAAGGTCTTTGTTTTCCTCTACTAGGGGTAGCTAGATTCTCCGGCTGGCGCGTGTCATCTAGAATCAACGTAGGAATGATCCCCGGCTACTTCTAGTGTTGGCGTTAGGAGTAGATATATGGTCAACCCAGTTACCACTGCCCTATGAGCTGGATTTTTGTATTCTGCAGACTTCCACGTTCCTCTGAGACCCTCGCCATTGGGGTCATAACAGTTTCCCAGGCCAGTATTAAATGTTAATGCATTGCAGAAGAGGGATTATAAGAAAGAAGATTCTGAGTTTTTTTTTTTTTTCTTCTTCCCCTTTACCTCAGAGTGGCTATGCTTGCTGCAGACATGAATGTCCAGACCTTGATTACAAGTGTGGACCAGCTGGCTACTCGTGTGCAGGGCATACAAGACTATGTTATCAGAAATCCTAGGTCAGAACCTAAAATACCGATTCCTGAACTGTTTTCCGGAGACAGGTTTAAGTTTAGGAATTTCGTGAATAATTGTAAATTGTTTTTGTCCCTGAGACCCTGTTCATCTGGAGATTCTGCTCAGCAAGTAAAAATTGTGATTTCGTTCTTACGGGGCGACCCTCAGGATTGGGCTTTTTCGCTGGCGCCAGGAGATCCGGCATTGGCTGATCTTGATGCGTTTTTTCTGGCGCTCGGTTTGCTTTATGAGGAACCCAATCTTGAGATTCAGGCAGAAAAGGCCTTGCTGGCTATGTCTCAGGGGCAGGACGAGGCTGAAGTGTATTGCCAAAAATTTCGGAAATGGTCCGTGCTGACACATTGGAACGAGTGTGCACTGGCCGCTAATTTTAGAAATGGCCTTTCTGAAGCCATTAAGAATGTTATGGTGGGTTTTCCCATTCCCACAGGTCTGAATGATACTATGGCACTGGCTATTCAAATTGACCGGCGGTTGCGGGAGCGCAAAACCGCAAATTCCCTCATGGTGTTGTCTGAACAGACACCTAATTCGGTGCAATGTGATAGAAAAACCGCAAATTCCCTCATGGTGTTGTCTGAACAGACACCTGATTTAATGCAATGTGATAGAATCCTGACTAGAAATGAGCGGAAAATTCATAGACGCCGGAATGGCTTGTGCTACTACTGTGGTGATTCTACACATGTTATCTCAGCATGCTCTAAACGTATAGCTAAGGTTGTTAGTCCTGTCACCGTTGGTAATTTGCAACCTAAATTTATTCTGTCTGTAACTTTGATTTGCTCACTGTCATCTTATCCGGTCATGGTGTTTGTAGATTCAGGTGCTGCCCTGAGTCTCATGGATCTCTCATTTGCTAAGCGCTGTGGTTTTACTCTTGAACCATTAGAAAATCCTATTCCTCTTAGGGGTATTGATGCTACACCATTGGCAGCAAATAAACCGCAGTATTGGACACAGGTTACCATGTGCATGACTCCTGAACACCGCGAGGTGATACGTTTCCTGGTTTTACATAAAATGCATGATTTGGTTGTTTTAGGGCTGCCATGGTTACAGACCCATAATCCAGTCCTGGACTGGAAGGCTATGTCAGTCTCAAGTTGGGGCTGTCGTGGTATTCATGGGGATTCCCTGCCTGTGTCTATTGCTTCTTCTACGCCTTCGGAAGTTCCGGAGTATTTGTCTGATTATCAGGATGTCTTCAGTGAGTCTGAGTCCAGTGCACTGCCTCCTCATAGGGACTGTGACTGTGCTATAGATTTGATCCCAGGCAGTACATTTCCTAAGGGAAGACTGTTTAATCTGTCGGTACCTGAACATACCGCTATGCGTTCATATATCAAGGAGTCTCTGGAGAAAGGACATATTCGTCCGTCTTCTTCCCCTCTTGGTGCGGGATTCTTTTTTGTGGCAAAAAAGGACGGATCTTTGAGACCTTGTATTGATTATCGGCTTTTAAATAAGATCACTGTCAAATTTCAGTATCCTTTACCGCTGTTGTCTGACTTGTTTGCCCGGATTAAGGGTGCCAAGTGGTTCACCAAGATAGACCTTCGTGGTGCGTACAACCTTGTGCGCATTAAGCAAGGTGATGAATGGAAAACCGCATTCAATACGCCCGAAGGTCATTTTGAGTACTTGGTGATGCCTTTTGGGCTCTCCAATGCGCCTTCAGTTTTTCAGTCCTTTATGCATGACATTTTCCGGAAGTATCTGGATAAATTTTTGATTGTTTATCTGGATGATATTTTGGTTTTTTCTGATAATTGGGATTCGCATGTGGAGCAGGTCAGGTTGGTCTTTAAAATTTTGCGTGAAAATTCTTTGTTTGTCAAGGGCTCAAAGTGTCTCTTTGGGGTACAGAAGGTTCCCTTTTTGGGGTTCATTTTTTCCCCTTCTGCTGTGGAGATGGACCCAGTCAAGGTCCGAGCTATTCTTGATTGGACTCAGCCCTCGTCAGTTAAGAGTCTTCAGAAGTTCTTGGGCTTCGCTAACTTCTACCGTCGTTTTATCGCTAATTTTTCTAGCATTGTGAAACCTTTGACGGATATGACCAAGAAGGGCTCCGATGTAGCTAACTGGGCTCCTGCTGCCATGGAGGCTTTCCAGGAGTTGAAACGCCGGTTTACTTCGGCGCCTGTTTTGTGCCAGCCTGACGTCTCACTTCCCTTTCAGGTTGAGGTGGATGCTTCGGAGATTGGGGCAGGGGCCGTTTTGTCGCAGAGAGGCCCTGGTTGCTCTGTTATGAAACCTTGTGCCTTTTTCTCTAGGAAGTTTTCGCCTGCCGAGCGAAATTATGATGTGGGCAATCGGGAGTTGTTGGCCATGAAATGGGCATTTGAGGAGTGGCGTCATTGGCTCGAGGGTGCTAAGCATCGTGTGGTGGTCTTGACTGATCACAAAAATCTGATGTATCTCGAGTCTGCTAAACGCCTTAATCCGAGACAGGCCTGCTGGTCATTGTTTTTCTCCCGCTTTGATTTTGTTGTCTCGTATTTACCAGGTTCAAAGAATGTGAAGGCCGATGCTCTTTCTAGGAGCTTTGTGCCTGATGCTCCTGGAGTCGCTGATCCTGTTGGTATTCTTAAAGATGGAGTTATCTTGTCAGCTATTTCTCCGGATCTGCGACGTGTGTTGCAGAGATTTCAGGCTGATAGGCCTGAGTCTTGTCCACCTGACAGACTGTTTGTCCCGGATAAGTGGACCAGCAGAGTCATTTCCGAGGTTCATTCCTCGGTGTTGGCAGGTCACCCGGGAATTTTTGGCACCAGAGATCTGGTGGCCAGGTCCTTTTGGTGGCCTTCCTTGTCAAGGGATGTGCGGTCATTTGTGCAGTCCTGTGGGACTTGTGCTCGAGCTAAGCCTTGCTGTTCTCGTGCCAGCGGTTTGCTCTTGCCCTTGCCTGTCCCGAAGAGACCTTGGACACATATCTCCATGGATTTCATTTCTGATCTTCCGCTATCTCAGGGCATGTCCGTTATCTGGGTGATATGTGATCGCTTCTCCAAGATGGTCCATTTGGTTCCTTTGCCTAAGCTGCCTTCCTCTTCCGATCTGGTTCCTCTGTTTTTCCAGAACGTGGTTCGTTTGCACGGCATCCCTGAGAATATTGTGTCAGACAGAGGATCCCAGTTCGTTTCCAGGTTCTGGCGATCCTTTTGTAGTAGGATGGGCATTGATTTGTCGTTTTCGTCTGCTTTCCATCCTCAGACTAAGGGACAGACGGAGCGAACCAATCAGACTTTGGAGGCTTATTTGAGGTGTTTTGTCTCTGCTGATCAGGACGATTGGGTGACATTCTTGCCGTTGGCTGAGTTTGCCCTTAATAATCGGGCTAGTTCCGCCACCTTGGTTTCGCCTTTTTTCTGCAACTCTGGTTTCCATCCTCACTTTTCTTCGGGTCATGTGGAGCCTTCTGACTGTCCTGGGGTGGATTCTGTGGTGGATAGGTTGCAGCAGATCTGGAATCATGTGGTGGACAACTTGAAGTTGTCACAGGAGAAGGCTCAGCGCTTTGCCAACCGCCGCCGCGGTGTGGGTCCCCGACTACGCGTTGGGGATTTGGTATGGCTTTCTTCCCGCTTTGTTCCTATGAAGGTCTCCTCTCCCAAATTTAAACCTCGTTTTATTGGGCCTTACAAGATATTGGAAATCCTTAATCCTGTATCTTTTCGTCTGGATCTTCCTGTGTCGTTTGCTATTCACAATGTATTTCATAGGTCCTTGTTGCGGCGGTACATTGTGCCTGTAGTTCCTTCTGCTGAGCCTCCTGCTCCGGTGTTGGTTGAGGGCGAGTTGGAGTACGTGGTGGAGAAGATCTTGGATTCTCGCCTCTCCAGGCGGAGGCTTCAGTACCTGGTCAAGTGGAAGGGCTATGGTCAGGAGGATAATTCCTGGGTGGTCGCCTCTGATGTTCATGCGGCCGATTTAGTTCGTGCCTTTCATGCCGCTCATCCTGATCGCCCTGGTGGTCGTGGTGAGGGTTCGGTGACCCCTCACTAAGGGGGGGGTACTGTTGTGAATTTGCTTTTTGCTCCCTCTAGTGGTTACTAGTTTTTTGACTCTGGTTTTTCTGTCATTCCTTTTATCCGCACCTGGGTCGTTAGTTAGGGGTGTTGCTATATAAGCTCCCTGGACCTTCAGTTCAATGCCTGGCAACGTAGTTATCAGAGCTAGTCTGCTGTGCTCTTGTCTACTGATCCTGGTTCCAGTTATATCAGCTAAGTCTGCCTTTTGCTTTTTGCTATTTGTTTTGGTTTTGTATTTTTGTCCAGCTTGTTCCAAATCTATATCCTGATCTTTGCTGGAAGCTCTAGGGGGCTGGTGTTCTCCCCCCGGACCGTTAGACGGTTCGGGGGTTCTTGAATTTCCAGTGTGGATTTTGATAGGGTTTTTGTTGACCATATAAGTTACCTTTCTTTATTCTGCTATCAGTAAGCGGGCCTCTCTGTGCTAAACCTGGTTCATTTCTGTGTTTGTCATTTCCTCTTACCTCACCGTCATTATTTGTGGGGGGCTTCTATCCAGCTTTGGGGTCCCTTTCTCTGGAGGCAAGAAAGGTCTTTGTTTTCCTCTACTAGGGGTAGCTAGATTCTCCGGCTGGCGCGTGTCATCTAGAATCAACGTAGGAATGATCCCCGGCTACTTCTAGTGTTGGCGTTAGGAGTAGATATATGGTCAACCCAGTTACCACTGCCCTATGAGCTGGATTTTTGTATTCTGCAGACTTCCACGTTCCTCTGAGACCCTCGCCATTGGGGTCATAACAGTTTCCCAGGCCAGTATTAAATGTTAATGCATTGCAGAAGAGGGATTATAAGAAAGAAGATTCTGAGTTTTTTTTTTTTTTCTTCTTCCCCTTTACCTCAGAGTGGCTATGCTTGCTGCAGACATGAATGTCCAGACCTTGATTACAAGTGTGGACCAGCTGGCTACTCGTGTGCAGGGCATACAAGACTATGTTATCAGAAATCCTAGGTCAGAACCTAAAATACCGATTCCTGAACTGTTTTCCGGAGACAGGTTTAAGTTTAGGAATTTCGTGAATAATTGTAAATTGTTTTTGTCCCTGAGACCCTGTTCATCTGGAGATTCTGCTCAGCAAGTAAAAATTGTGATTTCGTTCTTACGGGGCGACCCTCAGGATTGGGCTTTTTCGCTGGCGCCAGGAGATCCGGCATTGGCTGATCTTGATGCGTTTTTTCTGGCGCTCGGTTTGCTTTATGAGGAACCCAATCTTGAGATTCAGGCAGAAAAGGCCTTGCTGGCTATGTCTCAGGGGCAGGACGAGGCTGAAGTGTATTGCCAAAAATTTCGGAAATGGTCCGTGCTGACACATTGGAACGAGTGTGCACTGGCCGCTAATTTTAGAAATGGCCTTTCTGAAGCCATTAAGAATGTTATGGTGGGTTTTCCCATTCCCACAGGTCTGAATGATACTATGGCACTGGCTATTCAAATTGACCGGCGGTTGCGGGAGCGCAAAACCGCAAATTCCCTCATGGTGTTGTCTGAACAGACACCTAATTCGGTGCAATGTGATAGAAAAACCGCAAATTCCCTCATGGTGTTGTCTGAACAGACACCTGATTTAATGCAATGTGATAGAATCCTGACTAGAAATGAGCGGAAAATTCATAGACGCCGGAATGGCTTGTGCTACTACTGTGGTGATTCTACACATGTTATCTCAGCATGCTCTAAACGTATAGCTAAGGTTGTTAGTCCTGTCACCGTTGGTAATTTGCAACCTAAATTTATTCTGTCTGTAACTTTGATTTGCTCACTGTCATCTTATCCGGTCATGGTGTTTGTAGATTCAGGTGCTGCCCTGAGTCTCATGGATCTCTCATTTGCTAAGCGCTGTGGTTTTACTCTTGAACCATTAGAAAATCCTATTCCTCTTAGGGGTATTGATGCTACACCATTGGCAGCAAATAAACCGCAGTATTGGACACAGGTTACCATGTGCATGACTCCTGAACACCGCGAGGTGATACGTTTCCTGGTTTTACATAAAATGCATGATTTGGTTGTTTTAGGGCTGCCATGGTTACAGACCCATAATCCAGTCCTGGACTGGAAGGCTATGTCAGTCTCAAGTTGGGGCTGTCGTGGTATTCATGGGGATTCCCTGCCTGTGTCTATTGCTTCTTCTACGCCTTCGGAAGTTCCGGAGTATTTGTCTGATTATCAGGATGTCTTCAGTGAGTCTGAGTCCAGTGCACTGCCTCCTCATAGGGACTGTGACTGTGCTATAGATTTGATCCCAGGCAGTACATTTCCTAAGGGAAGACTGTTTAATCTGTCGGTACCTGAACATACCGCTATGCGTTCATATATCAAGGAGTCTCTGGAGAAAGGACATATTCGTCCGTCTTCTTCCCCTCTTGGTGCGGGATTCTTTTTTGTGGCAAAAAAGGACGGATCTTTGAGACCTTGTATTGATTATCGGCTTTTAAATAAGATCACTGTCAAATTTCAGTATCCTTTACCGCTGTTGTCTGACTTGTTTGCCCGGATTAAGGGTGCCAAGTGGTTCACCAAGATAGACCTTCGTGGTGCGTACAACCTTGTGCGCATTAAGCAAGGTGATGAATGGAAAACCGCATTCAATACGCCCGAAGGTCATTTTGAGTACTTGGTGATGCCTTTTGGGCTCTCCAATGCGCCTTCAGTTTTTCAGTCCTTTATGCATGACATTTTCCGGAAGTATCTGGATAAATTTTTGATTGTTTATCTGGATGATATTTTGGTTTTTTCTGATAATTGGGATTCGCATGTGGAGCAGGTCAGGTTGGTCTTTAAAATTTTGCGTGAAAATTCTTTGTTTGTCAAGGGCTCAAAGTGTCTCTTTGGGGTACAGAAGGTTCCCTTTTTGGGGTTCATTTTTTCCCCTTCTGCTGTGGAGATGGACCCAGTCAAGGTCCGAGCTATTCTTGATTGGACTCAGCCCTCGTCAGTTAAGAGTCTTCAGAAGTTCTTGGGCTTCGCTAACTTCTACCGTCGTTTTATCGCTAATTTTTCTAGCATTGTGAAACCTTTGACGGATATGACCAAGAAGGGCTCCGATGTAGCTAACTGGGCTCCTGCTGCCATGGAGGCTTTCCAGGAGTTGAAACGCCGGTTTACTTCGGCGCCTGTTTTGTGCCAGCCTGACGTCTCACTTCCCTTTCAGGTTGAGGTGGATGCTTCGGAGATTGGGGCAGGGGCCGTTTTGTCGCAGAGAGGCCCTGGTTGCTCTGTTATGAAACCTTGTGCCTTTTTCTCTAGGAAGTTTTCGCCTGCCGAGCGAAATTATGATGTGGGCAATCGGGAGTTGTTGGCCATGAAATGGGCATTTGAGGAGTGGCGTCATTGGCTCGAGGGTGCTAAGCATCGTGTGGTGGTCTTGACTGATCACAAAAATCTGATGTATCTCGAGTCTGCTAAACGCCTTAATCCGAGACAGGCCTGCTGGTCATTGTTTTTCTCCCGCTTTGATTTTGTTGTCTCGTATTTACCAGGTTCAAAGAATGTGAAGGCCGATGCTCTTTCTAGGAGCTTTGTGCCTGATGCTCCTGGAGTCGCTGATCCTGTTGGTATTCTTAAAGATGGAGTTATCTTGTCAGCTATTTCTCCGGATCTGCGACGTGTGTTGCAGAGATTTCAGGCTGATAGGCCTGAGTCTTGTCCACCTGACAGACTGTTTGTCCCGGATAAGTGGACCAGCAGAGTCATTTCCGAGGTTCATTCCTCGGTGTTGGCAGGTCACCCGGGAATTTTTGGCACCAGAGATCTGGTGGCCAGGTCCTTTTGGTGGCCTTCCTTGTCAAGGGATGTGCGGTCATTTGTGCAGTCCTGTGGGACTTGTGCTCGAGCTAAGCCTTGCTGTTCTCGTGCCAGCGGTTTGCTCTTGCCCTTGCCTGTCCCGAAGAGACCTTGGACACATATCTCCATGGATTTCATTTCTGATCTTCCGCTATCTCAGGGCATGTCCGTTATCTGGGTGATATGTGATCGCTTCTCCAAGATGGTCCATTTGGTTCCTTTGCCTAAGCTGCCTTCCTCTTCCGATCTGGTTCCTCTGTTTTTCCAGAACGTGGTTCGTTTGCACGGCATCCCTGAGAATATTGTGTCAGACAGAGGATCCCAGTTCGTTTCCAGGTTCTGGCGATCCTTTTGTAGTAGGATGGGCATTGATTTGTCGTTTTCGTCTGCTTTCCATCCTCAGACTAAGGGACAGACGGAGCGAACCAATCAGACTTTGGAGGCTTATTTGAGGTGTTTTGTCTCTGCTGATCAGGACGATTGGGTGACATTCTTGCCGTTGGCTGAGTTTGCCCTTAATAATCGGGCTAGTTCCGCCACCTTGGTTTCGCCTTTTTTCTGCAACTCTGGTTTCCATCCTCGCTTTTCTTCGGGTCATGTGGAGCCTTCTGACTGTCCTGGGGTGGATTCTGTGGTGGATAGGTTGCAGCAGATCTGGAATCATGTGGTGGACAACTTGAAGTTGTCACAGGAGAAGGCTCAGCGCTTTGCCAACCGCCGCCGCGGTGTGGGTCCCCGACTACGCGTTGGGGATTTGGTATGGCTTTCTTCCCGCTTTGTTCCTATGAAGGTCTCCTCTCCCAAATTTAAACCTCGTTTTATTGGGCCTTACAAGATATTGGAAATCCTTAATCCTGTATCTTTTCGTCTGGATCTTCCTGTGTCGTTTGCTATTCACAATGTATTTCATAGGTCCTTGTTGCGGCGGTACATTGTGCCTGTAGTTCCTTCTGCTGAGCCTCCTGCTCCGGTGTTGGTTGAGGGCGAGTTGGAGTACGTGGTGGAGAAGATCTTGGATTCTCGCCTCTCCAGGCGGAGGCTTCAGTACCTGGTCAAGTGGAAGGGCTATGGTCAGGAGGATAATTCCTGGGTGGTCGCCTCTGATGTTCATGCGGCCGATTTAGTTCGTGCCTTTCATGCCGCTCATCCTGATCGCCCTGGTGGTCGTGGTGAGGGTTCGGTGACCCCTCACTAAGGGGGGGGTACTGTTGTGAATTTGCTTTTTGCTCCCTCTAGTGGTTACTAGTTTTTTGACTCTGGTTTTTCTGTCATTCCTTTTATCCGCACCTGGGTCGTTAGTTAGGGGTGTTGCTATATAAGCTCCCTGGACCTTCAGTTCAATGCCTGGCAACGTAGTTATCAGAGCTAGTCTGCTGTGCTCTTGTCTACTGATCCTGGTTCCAGTTATATCAGCTAAGTCTGCCTTTTGCTTTTTGCTATTTGTTTTGGTTTTGTATTTTTGTCCAGCTTGTTCCAAATCTATATCCTGATCTTTGCTGGAAGCTCTAGGGGGCTGGTGTTCTCCCCCCGGACCGTTAGACGGTTCGGGGGTTCTTGAATTTCCAGTGTGGATTTTGATAGGGTTTTTGTTGACCATATAAGTTACCTTTCTTTATTCTGCTATCAGTAAGCGGGCCTCTCTGTGCTAAACCTGGTTCATTTCTGTGTTTGTCATTTCCTCTTACCTCACCGTCATTATTTGTGGGGGGCTTCTATCCAGCTTTGGGGTCCCTTTCTCTGGAGGCAAGAAAGGTCTTTGTTTTCCTCTACTAGGGGTAGCTAGATTCTCCGGCTGGCGCGTGTCATCTAGAATCAACGTAGGAATGATCCCCGGCTACTTCTAGTGTTGGCGTTAGGAGTAGATATATGGTCAACCCAGTTACCACTGCCCTATGAGCTGGATTTTTGTATTCTGCAGACTTCCACGTTCCTCTGAGACCCTCGCCATTGGGGTCATAACAGCCAGCTGATCCCCTGCTGTGTGTGCCGCAAGTTCACCACTCAGTTCCTTGCATTGACCCTTGGCTCCAACAACGCCTGTTGCTGCCCGGAAGTGCTGTGTGCACAGTCAACAGTTGCTACTCTGTTATTGGGATTCAGTAACACCAGCTGATCCCCTGCTGTGTATCCGGCAATACCTCCACTCTGCTCCTCCTGCATTCCCTGGGCTCCAACACCACCAGTTGCTGCCCGGAAGTGCTGTCTGCACAGTCAACACCTGCTCCAGTGTTATTGGGGTTCAGTAACGCCAGCTGATCCCCTGCTGTGTGTGCGGCAAGTTCTCCACTCAGTTTCTTGCATTGACCCTGGGCTCCAACACCGCCAGTTGCTGCCTGGAATTGCTGTCTGCACAGTCATCACCTGCTCCAGTGTTATTGGGGTTCAGTAATGCCAGCTGATCCCCTGTTGTATGTGCGGCAAGTTCTCCACTCAGTTTCTTGCATTGACCCTGGGCTCCAACACCGCCAGTTGCTGCCCCGAAGTGCTGTCTGCACAGTCAACAGTTGCTCCTCTGTTATTGGGGTTCAGTAATGCCAGCTAATCTGCTGTGTATCCGGCAATACCTCCCCTCTGCTCCTCCTGCATTCCCTGGGCTCCACCACCGCCAGTTGCTGCCTGAAAGTGCTGTCTGCACAGTCAACAGTTGCTCCTCTGTTATTGGGGTTCAGTAACGCCAGCTGATCCCCTGCTGTGTGTGCCGCAAGTTCACCACTCAGTTTCTTTCACTGACCCTGGGCTCCAACACCGCTAGTTGCTGCTCGGAAGTGCTGTCTGCACAGTCAACAGTTGCTCCTCTGTTATTGACGTTCAGTAACACCAGCTGATCCCCTGCTGTGTGTGCGGCAAGTTCACCACTCAGTTTCTTGCATTGACCTTGGGCTCCAACACCACCAGTTGCTGCCCGGAAGTGCTGTCAGCACAGTCAACACCTGCTCTAGTGTTATTGGGGTTCAGTAACGCCAGCTGATCCCCTGCTGTGTGTGCGGCAAGCTCACCACTCAGTTTCTTGCATTGACCGTGGGCTCCAACACCGCCAGTTGCTGCCTGGAAGTGCTGTCTGCACAGTCAACAGTTGCTCCTCTGTTATTGGGGTTCAGTAACGCAAGCTGATCCCCTGCTGTGTGTGCGGCAAGTTCACCACTCAGTTTCTTGCATTGACCCTGGGCTCCGACACCGCCAGTTGCTGCCCGGAAGTGCTGTCTGCACAGTCAACAGTTGCTCCTCTGTTATTGGGGTTCAGTAACGCCAGCTGATCCCCTGCTGTGTTTGCCGCAAGATCACCACTCAGTTTCTTGCATTGACCTTGGGCTCCAACACCGCCAGTTGCTGCCCGGAAGTGCTGCCTGGACAGTCAACAGTTGCTCCTCTGTTATTGGGATTCAGTAATGCCAGGTAATCCCCTGCTGTGTATCCGGCAGTACCTCCACTCTGCTCCTCCTGCATTCCCTGGGCTCCAAAACTGCCAGTTGCTGCCCGGAAGTGCTGTCTGCACAGTCAACACCTGCTAAAGTGTTATTGGGGTTCAGTAATGCCAGCTAATCCCCTGCTGTGTGTGCGGCAAGTTCTCCACTCAGTTTCTAGCATTGACCCTGGGCTCCAACACCACCAGTTGCTGCCCGGAAGTGCTGTCTGCATAGTCAACAGTTGCTCCTTTGTTATTGGGGTCCAGTAATGCCAGCTGATCCCCTGCTGTGTGTGCCGCAAGTTCACCACTCAGTTCCTTGCATTGACCCTTGGCTCCAACAACGCCTGTTGCTGCCCAGAAGTGCTGTGTGCACAGTCAACAGTTGCTACTCTGTTATTGGGATTCAGTAACACCAGCTGATCCCCTGCTGTGTATCCGGCAATACCTCCACTCTGCTCCTCCTGCATTCCCTGGGCTCCAACACCACCAGTTGCTGCCCGGAAGTGCTGTCTCCACAGTCAACACCTGCTCCAGTGTTATTGGGGTTCAGTAACGCCAGCTGATCCCCTGCTGTGTGTGCGGCAAGTTCTCCACTCAGTTTCTTGCATTGACCCTGGGCTCCAACACCGCCAGTTGCTGCCTGGAATTGCTGTCTGCACAGTCATCACCTGCTCCAGTGTTATTGGGGTTCAGTAATGCCAGCTGATCCCCTGTTGTATGTGCGGCAAGTTCTCCACTCAGTTTCTTGCATTGACCCTGGGCTCCAACACCGCCAGTTGCTGCCCCGAAGTGCTGTCTGCACAGTCAACAGTTGCTCCTCTGTTATTGGGGTTCAGTAACGCCAGCTGATCCCCTGCTGTGTGTGCCGCAAGTTCACCACTCAGTTTCTTTCATTGACCCTGGGCTCCAACACCGCTAGTTGCTGCTCGGAAGTGCTGTCTGCACAGTCAACAGTTGCTCCTCTTTTATTGACGTTCAGTAACACCAGCTGATCCCCTGCTGTGTGTGCGGCAAGTTCACCACTCAGTTTCTTGCATTGACCTTGGGCTCCAACACCACCAGTTGCTGCCCGGAAGTGCTGTCAGCACAGTCAACACCTGCTCTAGTGTTATTGGGGTTCAGTAACGCCAGCTGATCCCCTGCTGTGTGTGCGGCAAGCTCACCACTCAGTTTCTTGCATTGACCGTGGGCTCCAACACCGCCAGTTGCTGCCTGGAAGTGCTGTCTGCACAGTCAACAGTTGCTCCTCTGTTATTGGGGTTCAGTAACGCAAGCTGATCCCCTGCTGTGTGTGCGGCAAGTTCACCATTCAGTTTCTTGCATTGACCCTGGGCTCCAACACTGCCAGTTGCTGCCCGGAAGTGCTGTCTGCACAGTCAACAGATGCTCCTCTGTTATTGGGGTTCAGTAACGCCAGCTGATCCCCTGCTGTGTATCCGGAAAAACCTCCACTCTGCTCCTCCTGCATTCCCTGGGCTCCAACACCACCCGTTGCTGCCCGGAAGTGCTGTCTGCACAGTCAACACCTGCTCCAGTGTTATTGGGGTTCAGTAACGCCAGCTGATCCCCTGATGTATGTGCGGCAAGTTCTCCACTCAGTTTCTTGCATTGACCTTGGGCTCCAACACCGCCAGTTGCTGCCCGAATGTGCTGTCTGCACAGTCAACAGTTGCTCCTCTGTTATTGGGGTTCAGTAACGCCAGCTGATCCCCTGCTGTGTGTGCCGCAAGTTCACCACTCAGTTTCTTGCATTGACCCTGGGCTCCAACACTGCCAGTTGCTGCCCGGAAGTGCTGTCTGCACTGTCAACAGTTGCTCCTCTGTTATTGGTGTTCAGTAACGCCAGCTGATCCCCTGTCGTATGTGCGGCAAGTTCTCCACTCAGTTTCTTGCATTGACCCTGGGCTCCAACACCGCCAGTTGCTGCCCCGAAGTGCTGTCTTCACAGTCAACAGTTGCTCCTCTGTTATTGGGGTTCAGTTATGCCAGCTAATCCCCTGTTGTATGTGCGTCAAGTTCTCCACTCAGTTTCTTGCATTGACCTTGGGCTCCAACACCGCCAGTTGCTGCCCGAATGTGCTGTCTGCACAGTCAACAGTTGCTCCTCTGTTATTGGGGTTCAGTAACGCCAGCTGATCCCCTGCTGTGTGTGCCGCAAGTTCACCACTCAGTTTCTTGCATTGACCCTGGGCTCCAACACTGCCAGTTGCTGCCCGGAAGTGCTGTCTGCACTGTCAACAGTTGCTCCTCTGTTATTGGTGTTCAGTAACGCCAGCTGATCCCCTGTCGTATGTGCGGCAAGTTCTCCACTCAGTTTCTTGCATTGACCCTGGGCTCCAACAACGCCAGTTGCTGCCCAGAAGTGCTGTCTGCACAGTCAACAATTGCTCCTCTGTTATTGGGGTTCAGTAACGCCAGCTGATCCCCTGCTGTGTGTGCCGCAAGTTCACCACTCAGTTTCTTGCATTGACCCTGGGCTCTAACACTGCCAGTTGCTGCCCGGAAGTGCTGTCTGCACTGTCAACAGTTGCTCCTCTGTTATTGGGGTTCAGTAAAGCCAGCTGATCCCCTGCTGTGTGTGCGGCAAGTTCTCCACTCAGTTTCTTGCATTGACCCTTGGCTCCAACACTGCCAGTTGCTGCCCGGAAGTGCTGTCTGCACAGTCAACAGTTGCTCCTCTGTTATTGGGGTTCAGTAACGCCAGCTGATCCCCTGCTGTGTATCCGGCAATACCTCCACTCTGCTCCTCCTGCATTCCCTTGGCTCCAACACCACCAGTTGCTGCCCGGAAGTGCTGTCTGCACAGTCAACACCTGCTCCAGTGTTATTGGGGTTCAGTAACGGCAGCTGATCCCCTGCTGTATGTGCGGCAAATTCTCCACTCAGTTTCTTGCATTGACCGTGGGCTCCAACACCGCCAGTTGCTGCCCGGAAGTGCTGCCTGCACAGTCAACAGTTTCTTCTCTGTTATTGGGGTTCAGTAACGCCAGCTGATATCCTGCTGTATATCCGGAAATACATCGACTCTGCTCCTCCTGCATTCCCTGGGCTCCAACACCGCCAGTTGCTGCCCGGAAGTGCTGTCTGCACAGTCAACACCTGCTCCAGTGTTATTGGGGATCAGTAACGACAGCTGATCCCTTGCTTTGTATCCGGCAATACCTCCACTCTGCTCCTTCTGAATTCCCTGGGCTCCAACACCGTCAGTTGCTGCCCGGAAGTGCTGTCTGCACAGTCAACACCCACTCCCGTGTTATTGGGGTTCAGTAATGCCAGCTGATCCCCTGCTGTGTGTGCGGCAAGTTCTCCACTCAGTTTCTTGCATTGACCCTTGGCTCCAACACCACCAGTTGCTGCCCGGAAGTGCTGTCTGCACAGTCATCAGTTGCTCCTCTGTTATTGGGGTTCAGTAACGCCAGCTGATCCCCTGCTGTGTGTGCCGCATGTTCACCACTCAGTTTCTTGCATTGACCCTGTGCTCCAATACCGCCAACTGCTGCCCGCAAGTGCTGTCTGCACAGTCAACAGTTGCTCCTCTGTTATTGGGGTTCAGTAACGCCAGCTGATCCCCTGCTGTGTGTGCCGCAAGTTCACCACTCAGTTTCTTGCATTGACCCTGGGCTCCAACACTGCCAGTTGCTGCCTGGAAGTGCTGTCTGCACTGTCAACAGTTGCTCCTCTGTTATTGGTGTTCAGTAACGCCAGCTGATCCCCTGTTGTATGTGCGGCAAGTTCTCCACTCAGTTTCTTGCATTGACCCTGGGCTCCAACACCGCCAGTTGCTGCCCCGAAGTGCTGTCTGCACAGTCAACAGTTGCTCCTCTGTTATTGGGGTTCAGTTATGCCAGCTAATCCCCTGTTGCATGTGCATCAAGTTCTCCCCTCAGTTTCTTGCATTGACCCTGGGCTCCAACACCGCCAGTTGCTGCCTGGAATTGCTGTCTGCACAGTCATCACCTGCTCCCGTGTTATTGGGGTTCAGTAACGCCAGCTGATCCCCTGCTGTGAGTGCAGCAAGTTCTCCACTCAGTTCCTTGCATTGACCCTGGGCTCCAACACCGCCAGTTGCTGCCCGGAAGTGCTGTCTGCACAGTCAACAGTTGCTCCTCTGTTATTGGGGTTCAGTAACGCCAGCTGATCCCCTGCTGTGTATGCGGAAATACCTCCACTCTGCTCCTCCTGCATTCCCTGGGCTCCAACACCGCCAGTTGCTGCCCGGAAGTGCTGTCTGCACAGTCAACACCTGCTCCAGTGTTATTGGGGTTCAGTAACGCCAGCTGATCCTCTGCTGTATGTGCGGCAAGTTCTCCACTCAGTTTCTTGCATTGACCCTGGGCTCCAACACCACCAGTTGCTGCCCGTAAGTGCTGTCTGCACAGTCAACAGTTGCTCCTATGTTATTGGGGTTCATCAGTGCCAGCTGATCCCCTGCTGTGTGTACCGCAAGTTCACCACTCACTTTCTTGCATTGACCCTGGGCTCCAACACAGCCAGTTGCTGCCCAGAAGTGCTGTCTGCACAGTCAACATTTGCTCCTCTGTTATTGGGGTTCAGTAACGCCAGCTGATTCCCTGCTGTGTATCCGGAAATACCTCCACTCTGCTCCTCCTGCATTCCCTGGGCTCCAACACCGCCAGTTGCTGCCCGGACGTGCTGTCTGCACAGTCAACACCTGCTCCAGTGTTATTTTGGTTCAGTAACGCCAGCTGATCCCCTTCTGTGTATCCGGAAATACCTCCAGTTTGCTCCTCCTGCATTCCATGGGCTCCAACACCGCCAGTTGCTGCCTGGAAGTGCTGTCTGCACAGTCAACACCTGCTCCAGTGTTATTGGGGTTCAGTAACGCCAGCTGATCCCCTGCTGTATGTGCGCAAGTTCTCCACTCAGTTTCTTGCATTGACCCTGGGCTCCAACACCGCCAGTTGCTGCCCGGAAGTGTTGTCTGCACAGTCAACAGTTGCTCCTCTGTTATTGGGGTTCAGTATCGCCAGCTGATCCAATGCTGTGTGTGCTGCAAGTTCACCACTCAGTTTCTTGCATTGACCCTGGGCTCCAACACCGCCAGTGTCTGCCCGGAAGTGCTGTCTGCACTGTCAACAGTTGCTCCTCTGTTATTGGGGTTCAGTAACGCCAGCTGATCCCCTGCTGAGTGTGTGGCAAGTTCACCACTCAGTTTCTTGCATTGACCCTGGGTTCCAACACCGCCAGTTGCTGCCCGGAAGTGCTGTATGCACAGTCAACAGTTGCTCCTCTGTTATTGGGGTTCAGTAACACCAGCTGATCCCCTGCTGTGTATCCGGCAATACTTCCACTCTGCTCCTCCTGCATTCCCTTGACTCCAACACCACCAGTTGCTGCCCAGAAGTGCTGTCTGCACAGTCAACACCTGCTCCAGTGTTATTGGGGTTCAGTAATGCCAGCTGATCCCCTTCTGTGTATCCGGAAATACCTCCATTCTGCTCATCCTGCATTCCCTGGGCTCCAACACCGCCAGTTGCTGCCCAGAAGTGCTGTCTGCACAGTCAACACCTGCTCCCACGTTATTGGGGTTCAGTAATGCCAGCTGATCCCCTGCTGTGTGTGCGGCAAGTTCTCCACTCAGTTTCTTGCATTGACCCTGGGCTCCAACACCACCAGTTGCTGCCCGGAAGTGCTGTCTGCACAGTCAACAGTTGCTCCTCTGTTATTGGGGTTCAGTAACGCCAGCTGATCCCCTGCTGTGTTTGCGGAAATACCTCCAGTTTGCCCCTCCTGCATTCCCTGGGCTCCAACACCGCCAGTTGCTGCCCGGAAGTGCTGTCTGCACAGTCAACAGTTTCTCCTCTGTTATTGGGGTTTAGTAACGCCAGCTGATCCCCTGCTGTGTATGCGGAAATGCCTCCACTCTGCTCCTCCTGCATTCCCTGGGCTCCAACACTGCCAGTTGCTGCCCGGAAGTGCTGTCTGCACAGTCAACACCTTCTCCAGTGTTATTGGGGTTCAGTAACGCCACCTGATCCTCTGCTGTATGTGCGGAAAGTTCTCCACTCAGTTTCTTGCATTGACCCTGGGCTCCAACACCACCAGTTGCTGCCCGTAAGTGCTGTCTGCACAGTCAACAGTTGCTCCTATGTTATTGGGGTTCAGTAACGCCAGCTGATCCCCTGCTTTGTGTGCCGCAAGTTCACCACTCAGTTTCTTGCATTGACCCTGGGCTCCAACACTGCCAGTTGCTGCCCAGAAGTGCTGTCTGCACAGTCAACATTTGCTCCTCTGTTATTGGGGTTCAGTAACGCCAGCTGATCCCCTGCTGTGTATCCGGAAATACCTCCACTCTGCTCCTCCTGCATTCCCTGGGCTCCAACACCGCCAGTTGCTGCCCGGAAGTGCTGTCTGCACAGTCAACACCTGCTCCAGTGTTATTGGGGTTCAGTAAAGCCAGCTGATCCCCTGCTGTGCATCCGGAAATACCTCCACTCTGCTCCTCCTGCATTCCCTGGGCTCCAACACTGCCAGTTGCTGCCCGGAAGTGCTGTCTGCACAGTCAACACCTGCTCCAGTGTTATTGGGGTTCAGTAACGCCAGCTGATCCTCTCCTGTATGTGCGGCAAGTTCTCCACTCAGTTTCTTGCATTGACCCTGGGCTCCAACACCGCCACTGTCTGCCCGGAAGTGCTGTCTGCACTGTCAACAGTTGCTCCTCTGTTATTGGGGTTCAGTAACGCCAGCTGATCCCCTGCTGAGTGTGTGGCAAGTTCACCACTCAGTTTCTTGCATTGACCCTGGGTTCCAACACCACCAGTTGCTGCCCGGAAGTGCTGTATGCACAGTCAACAGTTGCTCCTCTGTTACTGGGGTTCAGTAACACCAGCTGATCCCCTGCTGAGTATCCGGCAATACTTCCACTCTGCTCCTCCTGCATTCCCTTGACTCCAACACCGCCAGTTGCTGCCCGGAAGTGCTGTCTGCACAGTCAACACCTGCTCCAGTGTTATTGGGGTTCAGTAATGCCAGCTGATCCCCTTCTGTGTATCCGGAAATACCTCCACTCTGCTCATCCTGCATTCCCTGAGCTCCAACACCGCCAGTTGCTGCCCGGAAGTGCTGTCTGCACAGTCAACACCTGCTCCCAAGTTATTGGGGTTCAGTAATGCCAGCTGATCCCCTGCTGTGTGTGCGGCAAGTTCTTTATTCAGTTTCTTGCATTGACCCTGGGCTCCAACACCACCAGTTGCTGCCCGGAAGTGCTGTCTGCACAGTCAACAGTTGCTCCTCTGTTATTGGGGTTCAGTAACGCCAGCTGATCCCCTGCTGTGTATCCGGAAATACCTCCACTCTGCTCCTCCTGCATTCCCTGGGCTCCAACACCGCCAGTTGCTGCCCGGAAGTGCTGTCTGCACAGTCAACAGTTGCTCCTCTGTTATTGGGGTTCAGTAACGCCAGCTGATCCCCTGCTGTGTATGCGGAAATACCTCCACTCTGCTCCTCCTGCATTCCCTGGGCTCCAACACTGCCAGTTGCTGCCCGGAAGTGCTGTCTGCACAGTCAACACCTGCTCCAGTGTTATTGGGGTTCAGTAACGCCAGCTGATCCTCTGCTGTATGTGCGGCAAGTTCTCCACTCAGTTTCTTGCATTGACCCTGGGCTCCAACACCACCAGTTGCTGCCCGTAAGTGCTGTCTGCACAGTCAACAGTTGCTCCTATGTTATTGGGGTTCAGTAATGCCAGCTGATCCCCTGCTGTGTGTGCCGCAAGTTCACCACTCACTTTCTTGCATTGACCCTGGGCTCCAACACCGCCATTTGCTGCCCAGAAGTGCTGTCTGCACAGTCAACATTTGCTCCTCTGTTATTGGGGTTCAGTAACTCCAGCTGATTCCCTGCTGTGTATCCGGAAATACCTCCACTCTGCTCCTCCTGCATTCCCTGGGCTCCAACACCGCCAGTTGCTGCCCGGACGTGCTGTCTGCACAGTCAACACCTGCTCCAGTGTTATTTTGGTTCAGTAACGCCAGCTGATCCCCTTCTGTGTATCCGGAAATACCTCCAGTTTGCTCCTCCTGCATTCCCTGGGCTCCAACACCGCCAGTTGCTGCCCGGAAGTGCTGTCTGCACAGTCAACACCTGCTCCAGTGTTATTGCGGTTCAGTAACGCCAGCTGATCCCCTGCTGTGTGTGCGGCAAGTTCTCCACTCAGTTTCTTGCATTGACCCTGGGCTCCCACACCGCCAGTTGCTGCCTGTTAGTGCTGTCTGCACGGTCAACAGTTGCTCCTCTGTTATTGGGTTTCAGTAACGCCAGCTGATCCCCTGCTGTGTATCCGGAAATTCCTCCACTCTGCTCCTCCTGCATTCCCTGGGCTCCAACACCACCAGTTGCTGCCCGGAAGTGCTGTCTGCACAGTCAACACCTGCTCCAGTGTTATTGGGGTTCAGTGATGCCAGCTGATCCCCTGCTGTATGTGCGCAAGTTCTCCACTCAGTTTCTTGCATTGACCCTGGGCTCCAACACCGCCAGTTGCTGCCCGGAAGTGTTGTCTGCACAGTCAACAGTTGCTCCTCTGTTATTGGGGTTCAGTATCGCCAGCTGATCCAATGCTGTGTGTGCCGCAAGTTCACCACTCAGTTTCTTGCATTGACCCTGGGCTCCAACACCGCCAGTGTCTGCCCGGAAGTGCTGTCTGCACTGTCAACAGTTGCTCCTCTGTTATTGGGGTTCAGTAACGCCAGCTGATCCCCTGCTGAGTGTGTGGCAAGTTCACCACTCAGTTTCTTGCATTGACCCTGGGTTCCAACACCGCCAGTTGCTGCCCGGAAGTGCTGTATGCACAGTCAACAGTTGCTCCTCTGTTATTGGGGTTCAGTAACACCACCTGATCCCCTGCTGTGTATCCGGCAATACTTCCACTCTGCTCCTCCTGCATTCCCTTGACTCCAACACCACCAGTTGCTGCCCAGAAGTGCTGTCTGCACAGTCAACACCTGCTCCAGTGTTATTGGGGTTCAGTAATGCCAGCTGATCCCCTTCTGTGTATCCGGAAATACCTCCATTCTGCTCATCCTGCATTCCCTGGGCTCCAACACCACCAGTTGCTGCCCGGAAGTGCTGTCTGCACAGTCAACACCTGCTCCCACGTTATTGGGGTTCAGTAATGCCAGCTGATCCCCTGCTGTGTGTGCGGCAAGTTCTCAACTCAGTTTCTTGCATTGACCCTGGGCTCCAACACCACCAGTTGCTGCCCGGAAGTGCTGTCTGCACAGTCAACAGTTGCTCCTCTGTTATTGGGGTTCAGTAACGCCAGCTGATCCCCTGCTGTGTTTCCGGAAATACCTCCACTCTGCTCCTCCTGCATTCCCTGGGCTCCAACACCGCCAGTTGCTGCCCGGAAGTGCTGTCTGCACTGTCAACAGTTGCTCCTCTGTTATTGGGGTTCAGTAACGCCAGCTGATCCCCTGCTGAGTGTGTGGCAAGTTCACCACTCAGTTTCTTGCATTGACCCTGGGTTCCAACACCGCCAGTTGCTGCCCGGAAGTGCTGTATGCACAGTCAACAGTTTCTCCTCTGTTATTGGGGTTCAGTAACACCACCTGATCCCCTGCTGTGTATCCGGCAATACTTCCACTCTGCTCCTCCTGCATTCCCTTGACTCCAACACCACCAGTTGCTGCCCAGAAGTGCTGTCTGCACAGTCAACACCTGCTCCAGTGTTATTGGGGTTCAGTAATGCCAGCTGATCCCCTTCTGTGTATCCGGAAATACCTCCATTCTGCTCATCCTGCATTCCCTGGGCTCCAACACCGCCAGTTGCTGCCCGGAAGTGCTGTCTGCACAGTCAACACCTGCTCCAGTGTTATTGGGGTTCAGTGATGCCAGCTGATCCCCTGCTGTATGTGCGCAAGTTCTCCACTCAGTTTCTTGCATTGACCCTGGGCTCCAACACCGCCAGTTGCTGCCCGGAAGTGTTGTCTGCACAGTCAACAGTGGCTCCTCTGTTATTGGGGTTCAGTATCGCCAGCTGATCCAATGCTGTGTGTGCCGCAAGTTCACCACTCAGTTTCTTGCATTGACCCTGGGCTCCAACACCGCCAGTGTCTGCCCGGAAGTGCTGTCTGCACTGTCAACAGTTGCTCCTCTGTTATTGGGGTTCAGTAACGCCAGCTGATCCCCTGCTGAGTGTGTGGCAAGTTCACCACTCAGTTTCTTGCATTGACCCTGGGTTCCAACACCGCCAGTTGCTGCCCGGAAGTGCTGTATGCACAGTCAACAGTTGCTCCTCTGTTATTGGGGTTCAGTAACACCACCTGATCCCCTGCTGTGTATCCGGCAATACTTCCACTCTGCTCCTCCTGCATTCCCTTGACTCCAACACCACCAGTTGCTGCCCAGAAGTGCTGTCTGCACAGTCAACACCTGCTCCAGTGTTATTGGGGTTCAGTAATGCCAGCTGATCCCCTTCTGTGTATCCGGAAATACCTCCATTCTGCTCATCCTGCATTCCCTGGGCTCCAACACCGCCAGTTGCTGCCCGGAAGTGCTGTCTGCACAGTCAACACCTGCTCCCACGTTATTGGGGTTCAGTAACGCCAGCTGATCCCCTGCTGTGTGTGCGGCAAGTTCTCCACTCAGTTTCTTGCATTGACCCTGGGCTCCCACACCGCCAGTTGCTGCCTGTTAGTGCTGTCTGCACAGTCAACAGTTGCTCCTCTGTTATTGGGTTTCAGTAATGCCAGCTGATCCCCTCCTGTGTATCCGGAAATACCTCCACTCTGCTCCTCCTGCATTCCCTGGGATCCAACAACGCCAGTTGCTGCCCGGAAGTGCTGTCTACACAGTCAACACCTGCTCCCTAGTTATTGGGGTTCAGTAACGCCTTCTGATCCCCTGCTGTGTGTGCGGCAAGTTCTCCACTCAGTTTCTTGCATTGACCTGGGCTGCAACACAGCCAGTTGCTGCCCGGAAGTGCTGTATGCACAGACAACAGTTGTTCCTCTGTTATTGGGGTTCAGTAACGCCAGATGATCCCCTGCTGAGTGTGTGGCAAGTTCACCACTCAGTTTCTTGCATTGACCCTGGGTTCCAACACCGCCAGTTGCTGCCCGGAAGTGCTGTATGCACAGTCAACAGTTGCTCCTCTGTTATTGGGGTTCAGTAACACTAGATGATCCCCTGCTGTGTATCCGGCAATACTTCCCCTCTGCTCCTCCTGCATTCCCTTGACTCCAACACCACCAGTTGCTGCCCGGAAGTGCTGTCTGCACAGTCAAAACCTGCTCCAGTGTTATTGGGGTTCAGTAATGCCAGCTGATCTCCTTCTGTGTATCCGGAAATACCTCCATTCTGCTCATCCTGCATTCCCTGGGCTCCAACACCGCCAGTTGCTGCCCGGAAGTGCTGTCTGCACAGTCAACACCTGCTCCCACGTTATTGGGGTTTAGTAATGCCAGCTGATCCCCTGCTGTGTGTGCGGCAAGTTCTCCACTCAGTTTCTTGCATTGACCCTGGGCTCCAACACCACCAGTTGCTGCCCGGAAGTGCTGTCTGCACAGTCAACAGTTGCTCCTCTGTTATTGGGGTTCAGTAACGCCAGCTGATCCCCTGCTGTGTATCCGGAAATACCTCCACTCTGCTCCTCCTGCATTCCCTGGGCTCCAACACCGCCAGTTGCTGCCCAGAAGTGCTGTCTGCACAGTCAACAGTTGCTCCTCTGTTATTGGGGTTTAGTAACGCCAGCTGATCCCCTGCTTTTTATGCGGAAATACCTCCACTCTGCTCCTCCTGCATTCCCTGGGCTCCAACACTGCCAGTTGCTGCCCGGAAGTGCTGTCTGCACAGTCAACACCTGCTCCAGTGTTATTGGGGTTCAGTAACGCCACCTGATCCTCTGCTGTATGTGCGGCAAGTTCTCCACTCAGTTTCTTGCATTGACCCTGGGCTCCAACACCACCAGTTGCTGCCCGTAAGTGCTGTCTGCACAGTCTACAGTTGCTCCTATGTTATTGGTGGTTCACTAACGCCAGCTGATCCCCTGCTGTGTGTGCGGCAAGTTCTCCACTCAGTTTCTTGCATTGACCCTGGGCTCCCACACCGCCAGTTGCTGCCTGTTAGTGCTGTCTGCACGGTCAACAGTTGCTCCTCTGTTATTGGGTTTCAGTAACGCCAGCTGATCCCCTGCTGTGTATCCGGAAATACCTCCACTCTGCTCCTCCTGCATTCCCTGGGCTCCAACACCACCAGTTGCTGCCCAGAAGTGCTGTCTGCACAGTCAACACCTGCTCCAGTGTTATTGGGGTTCAGTGATGCCAGCTGATCCCCTGCTGTATGTGCGCAAGTTCTCCACTCAGTTTCTTGCATTGACCCTGGGCTCCAACACCGCCAGTTGCTGCCCGGAAGTGTTGTCTGCACAGTCAACAGTTGCTCCTCTGTTATTGGGGTTCAGTATCGCCAGCTGATCCAATGCTGTGTGTGCCGTAAATTCACCACTCAGTTTCTTGCATTGACCCTGGGCTCCAACACCGCCAGTGTCTGCCCGGAAGTGCTGTATGCACAGTCAACAGTTGCTCCTCTGTTATTGGGGTTCAGTAACACCAGCTGATCCCCTGCTGTGTATCCGGCAATACTTCCACTCTGCTCCTCCTGCATTCCCTTGACTCCAACACCACCAGTTGCTGCCCAGAAGTGCTGTCTGCACAGTCAACACCTGCTCCAGTGTTATTGGGGTTCAGTAATGCCAGCTGATCCCCTTCTGTGTATCCGGAAATACCTCCATTCTGCTCATCCTGCATTCCCTGGGCTCCAACACCGCCAGTTGCTGCCCGGAAGTGCTGTCTGCACAGTCAACACCTGCTCCCACGTTATTGGGGTTCAGTAATGCCAGCTGATCCCCTGCTGTGTGTGCGGCAAGTTCTCCACTCAGTTTCTTGCATTGACCCTGGGCTCCAACACCACCAGTTGCTGCCCGGAAGTGCTGTCTGCACAGTCAACAGTTGCTCCTCTGTTATTGGGGTTCAGTAACGCCAGCTGATCCCCTGCTGTGTTTCCGGAAATACCTCCACTCTGCTCCTCCTGCATTCCCTGGGCTCCAACACCGCCAGTTGCTGCCCGGAAGTGCTGTCTGCACAGTCAACAGTTGCTCCTCTCTTATTGGGGTTTAGCAACGCCAGCTGATCCCCTGCTGTGTGTGCGGCAAGTTCTCCACTCAGTTTCTTGCATTGACCCTGGGCTCCCACACCGCCAGTTGCTGCCTGTTAGTGCTGTCTGCACGGTCAACAGTTGCTCCTCTGTTATTGGGTTTCAGTAACGCCAGCTGATCCCCTGCTGTGTATCCGGAAATACCTCCACTCTGCTCCTCCTGCATTCCCTGGGCTCCAACACCACCAGTTGCTGCCCAGAAGTGCTGTCTGCACAGTCAACACCTGCTCCAGTGTTATTGGGGTTCAGTGATGCCAGCTGATCCCCTGCTGTATGTGCGCAAGTTCTCCACTCAGTTTCTTGCATTGACCCTGGGCTCCAACACCGCCAGTTGCTGCCCGGAAGTGTTGTCTGCACAGTCAACAGTTGCTCCTCTGTTATTGGGGTTCAGTATCGCCAGCTGATCCAATGCTGTGTGTGCCGTAAATTCACCACTCAGTTTCTTGCATTGACCCTGGGCTCCAACACCGCCAGTGTCTGCCCGGAAGTGCTGTATGCACAGTCAACAGTTGCTCCTCTGTTATTGGGGTTCAGTAATGCCAGCTGATCCCCTGCTGTGTGTGCCGCAAGTTCACCACTCACTTTCTTGCATTGACCCTGGGCTCCAACACCGCCATTTGCTGCCCAAAAGTGCTGTCTGCACAGTCAACATTTGCTCCTCTGTTATTGGGGTTCAGTAACTCCAGCTGATTCCCTGCTGTGTATCCGGAAATACCTCCACTCTGCTCCTCCTGCATTCCCTGGGCTCCAACACCGCCAGTTGCTGCCCGGACGTGCTGTCTGCACAGTCAACACCTGCTCCAGTGTTATTTTGGTTCAGTAACGCCAGCTGATCCCCTTCTGTGTATCCGGAAATACCTCCAGTTTGCTCCTCCTGCATTCCCTGGGCTCCAACACCGCCAGTTGCTGCCCGGAAGTGCTGTCTGCACAGTCAACACCTGCTCCAGTGTTATTGCGGTTCAGTAACGCCAGCTGATCCCCTGCTGTGTGTGCGGCAAGTTCTCCACTCAGTTTCTTGCATTGACCCTGGGCTCCCACACCGCCAGTTGCTGCCTGTTAGTGCTGTCTGCACGGTCAACAGTTGCTCCTCTGTTATTGGGTTTCAGTAACGCCAGCTGATCCCCTGCTGTGTATCCGGAAATTCCTCCACTCTGCTCCTCCTGCATTCCCTGGGCTCCAACACCACCAGTTGCTGCCCGGAAGTGCTGTCTGCACAGTCAACACCTGCTCCAGTGTTATTGGGGTTCAGTGATGCCAGCTGATCCCCTGCTGTATGTGCGCAAGTTCTCCACTCAGTTTCTTGCATTGACCCTGGGCTCCAACACCGCCAGTTGCTGCCCGGAAGTGTTGTCTGCACAGTCAACAGTTGCTCCTCTGTTATTGGGGTTCAGTATCGCCAGCTGATCCAATGCTGTGTGTGCCGCAAGTTCACCACTCAGTTTCTTGCATTGACCCTGGGCTCCAACACCGCCAGTGTCTGCCCGGAAGTGCTGTCTGCACTGTCAACAGTTGCTCCTCTGTTATTGGGGTTCAGTAACGCCAGCTGATCCCCTGCTGAGTGTGTGGCAAGTTCACCACTCAGTTTCTTGCATTGACCCTGGGTTCCAACACCGCCAGTTGCTGCCCGGAAGTGCTGTATGCACAGTCAACAGTTGCTCCTCTGTTATTGGGGTTCAGTAACACCACCTGATCCCCTGCTGTGTATCCGGCAATACTTCCACTCTGCTCCTCCTGCATTCCCTTGACTCCAACACCACCAGTTGCTGCCCAGAAGTGCTGTCTGCACAGTCAACACCTGCTCCAGTGTTATTGGGGTTCAGTAATGCCAGCTGATCCCCTTCTGTGTATCCGGAAATACCTCCATTCTGCTCATCCTGCATTCCCTGGGCTCCAACACCACCAGTTGCTGCCCGGAAGTGCTGTCTGCACAGTCAACACCTGCTCCCACGTTATTGGGGTTCAGTAATGCCAGCTGATCCCCTGCTGTGTGTGCGGCAAGTTCTCAACTCAGTTTCTTGCATTGACCCTGGGCTCCAACACCACCAGTTGCTGCCCGGAAGTGCTGTCTGCACAGTCAACAGTTGCTCCTCTGTTATTGGGGTTCAGTAACGCCAGCTGATCCCCTGCTGTGTTTCCGGAAATACCTCCACTCTGCTCCTCCTGCATTCCCTGGGCTCCAACACCGCCAGTTGCTGCCCGGAAGTGCTGTCTGCACTGTCAACAGTTGCTCCTCTGTTATTGGGGTTCAGTAACGCCAGCTGATCCCCTGCTGAGTGTGTGGCAAGTTCACCACTCAGTTTCTTGCATTGACCCTGGGTTCCAACACCGCCAGTTGCTGCCCGGAAGTGCTGTATGCACAGTCAACAGTTTCTCCTCTGTTATTGGGGTTCAGTAACACCACCTGATCCCCTGCTGTGTATCCGGCAATACTTCCACTCTGCTCCTCCTGCATTCCCTTGACTCCAACACCACCAGTTGCTGCCCAGAAGTGCTGTCTGCACAGTCAACACCTGCTCCAGTGTTATTGGGGTTCAGTAATGCCAGCTGATCCCCTTCTGTGTATCCGGAAATACCTCCATTCTGCTCATCCTGCATTCCCTGGGCTCCAACACCGCCAGTTGCTGCCCGGAAGTGCTGTCTGCACAGTCAACACCTGCTCCAGTGTTATTGGGGTTCAGTGATGCCAGCTGATCCCCTGCTGTATGTGCGCAAGTTCTCCACTCAGTTTCTTGCATTGACCCTGGGCTCCAACACCGCCAGTTGCTGCCCGGAAGTGTTGTCTGCACAGTCAACAGTGGCTCCTCTGTTATTGGGGTTCAGTATCGCCAGCTGATCCAATGCTGTGTGTGCCGCAAGTTCACCACTCAGTTTCTTGCATTGACCCTGGGCTCCAACACCGCCAGTGTCTGCCCGGAAGTGCTGTCTGCACTGTCAACAGTTGCTCCTCTGTTATTGGGGTTCAGTAACGCCAGCTGATCCCCTGCTGAGTGTGTGGCAAGTTCACCACTCAGTTTCTTGCATTGACCCTGGGTTCCAACACCGCCAGTTGCTGCCCGGAAGTGCTGTATGCACAGTCAACAGTTGCTCCTCTGTTATTGGGGTTCAGTAACACCACCTGATCCCCTGCTGTGTATCCGGCAATACTTCCACTCTGCTCCTCCTGCATTCCCTTGACTCCAACACCACCAGTTGCTGCCCAGAAGTGCTGTCTGCACAGTCAACACCTGCTCCAGTGTTATTGGGGTTCAGTAATGCCAGCTGATCCCCTTCTGTGTATCCGGAAATACCTCCATTCTGCTCATCCTGCATTCCCTGGGCTCCAACACCGCCAGTTGCTGCCCGGAAGTGCTGTCTGCACAGTCAACACCTGCTCCCACGTTATTGGGGTTCAGTAACGCCAGCTGATCCCCTGCTGTGTGTGCGGCAAGTTCTCCACTCAGTTTCTTGCATTGACCCTGGGCTCCCACACCGCCAGTTGCTGCCTGTTAGTGCTGTCTGCACAGTCAACAGTTGCTCCTCTGTTATTGGGGTTCAGTAATGCCAGCTGATCCCCTTCTGTGTATCCGGAAATACCTCCATTCTGCTCATCCTGCATTCCCTGGGCTCCAACACCACCAGTTGCTGCCCGGAAGTGCTGTCTGCACAGTCAACACCTGCTCCCACGTTATTGGGGTTCAGTAATGCCAGCTGATCCCCTGCTGTGTGTGCGGCAAGTTCTCAACTCAGTTTCTTGCATTGACCCTGGGCTCCAACACCACCAGTTGCTGCCCGGAAGTGCTGTCTGCACAGTCAACAGTTGCTCCTCTGTTATTGGGGTTCAGTAACGCCAGCTGATCCCCTGCTGTGTTTCCGGAAATACCTCCACTCTGCTCCTCCTGCATTCCCTGGGCTCCAACACCGCCAGTTGCTGCCCGGAAGTGCTGTCTGCACTGTCAACAGTTGCTCCTCTGTTATTGGGGTTCAGTAACGCCAGCTGATCCCCTGCTGAGTGTGTGGCAAGTTCACCACTCAGTTTCTTGCATTGACCCTGGGTTCCAACACCGCCAGTTGCTGCCCGGAAGTGCTGTATGCACAGTCAACAGTTTCTCCTCTGTTATTGGGGTTCAGTAACACCACCTGATCCCCTGCTGTGTATCCGGCAATACTTCCACTCTGCTCCTCCTGCATTCCCTTGACTCCAACACCACCAGTTGCTGCCCAGAAGTGCTGTCTGCACAGTCAACACCTGCTCCAGTGTTATTGGGGTTCAGTAATGCCAGCTGATCCCCTTCTGTGTATCCGGAAATACCTCCATTCTGCTCATCCTGCATTCCCTGGGCTCCAACACCGCCAGTTGCTGCCCGGAAGTGCTGTCTGCACAGTCAACACCTGCTCCAGTGTTATTGGGGTTCAGTGATGCCAGCTGATCCCCTGCTGTATGTGCGCAAGTTCTCCACTCAGTTTCTTGCATTGACCCTGGGCTCCAACACCGCCAGTTGCTGCCCGGAAGTGTTGTCTGCACAGTCAACAGTGGCTCCTCTGTTATTGGGGTTCAGTATCGCCAGCTGATCCAATGCTGTGTGTGCCGCAAGTTCACCACTCAGTTTCTTGCATTGACCCTGGGCTCCAACACCGCCAGTGTCTGCCCGGAAGTGCTGTCTGCACTGTCAACAGTTGCTCCTCTGTTATTGGGGTTCAGTAACGCCAGCTGATCCCCTGCTGAGTGTGTGGCAAGTTCACCACTCAGTTTCTTGCATTGACCCTGGGTTCCAACACCGCCAGTTGCTGCCCGGAAGTGCTGTATGCACAGTCAACAGTTGCTCCTCTGTTATTGGGGTTCAGTAACACCACCTGATCCCCTGCTGTGTATCCGGCAATACTTCCACTCTGCTCCTCCTGCATTCCCTTGACTCCAACACCACCAGTTGCTGCCCAGAAGTGCTGTCTGCACAGTCAACACCTGCTCCAGTGTTATTGGGGTTCAGTAATGCCAGCTGATCCCCTTCTGTGTATCCGGAAATACCTCCATTCTGCTCATCCTGCATTCCCTGGGCTCCAACACCGCCAGTTGCTGCCCGGAAGTGCTGTCTGCACAGTCAACACCTGCTCCCACGTTATTGGGGTTCAGTAACGCCAGCTGATCCCCTGCTGTGTGTGCGGCAAGTTCTCCACTCAGTTTCTTGCATTGACCCTGGGCTCCCACACCGCCAGTTGCTGCCTGTTAGTGCTGTCTGCACAGTCAACAGTTGCTCCTCTGTTATTGGGTTTCAGTAATGCCAGCTGATCCCCTCCTGTGTATCCGGAAATACCTCCACTCTGCTCCTCCTGCATTCCCTGGGATCCAACAACGCCAGTTGCTGCCCGGAAGTGCTGTCTACACAGTCAACACCTGCTCCCTAGTTATTGGGGTTCAGTAACGCCTTCTGATCCCCTGCTGTGTGTGCGGCAAGTTCTCCACTCAGTTTCTTGCATTGACCTGGGCTGCAACACAGCCAGTTGCTGCCCGGAAGTGCTGTATGCACAGACAACAGTTGTTCCTCTGTTATTGGGGTTCAGTAACGCCAGATGATCCCCTGCTGAGTGTGTGGCAAGTTCACCACTCAGTTTCTTGCATTGACCCTGGGTTCCAACACCGCCAGTTGCTGCCCGGAAGTGCTGTATGCACAGTCAACAGTTGCTCCTCTGTTATTGGGGTTCAGTAACACTAGATGATCCCCTGCTGTGTATCCGGCAATACTTCCCCTCTGCTCCTCCTGCATTCCCTTGACTCCAACACCACCAGTTGCTGCCCGGAAGTGCTGTCTGCACAGTCAAAACCTGCTCCAGTGTTATTGGGGTTCAGTAATGCCAGCTGATCTCCTTCTGTGTATCCGGAAATACCTCCATTCTGCTCATCCTGCATTCCCTGGGCTCCAACACCGCCAGTTGCTGCCCGGAAGTGCTGTCTGCACAGTCAACACCTGCTCCCACGTTATTGGGGTTTAGTAATGCCAGCTGATCCCCTGCTGTGTGTGCGGCAAGTTCTCCACTCAGTTTCTTGCATTGACCCTGGGCTCCAACACCACCAGTTGCTGCCCGGAAGTGCTGTCTGCACAGTCAACAGTTGCTCCTCTGTTATTGGGGTTCAGTAACGCCAGCTGATCCCCTGCTGTGTATCCGGAAATACCTCCACTCTGCTCCTCCTGCATTCCCTGGGCTCCAACACCGCCAGTTGCTGCCCAGAAGTGCTGTCTGCACAGTCAACAGTTGCTCCTCTGTTATTGGGGTTTAGTAACGCCAGCTGATCCCCTGCTTTTTATGCGGAAATACCTCCACTCTGCTCCTCCTGCATTCCCTGGGCTCCAACACTGCCAGTTGCTGCCCGGAAGTGCTGTCTGCACAGTCAACACCTGCTCCAGTGTTATTGGGGTTCAGTAACGCCACCTGATCCTCTGCTGTATGTGCGGCAAGTTCTCCACTCAGTTTCTTGCATTGACCCTGGGCTCCAACACCACCAGTTGCTGCCCGTAAGTGCTGTCTGCACAGTCTACAGTTGCTCCTATGTTATTGGTGGTTCACTAACGCCAGCTGATCCCCTGCTGTGTGTGCGGCAAGTTCTCCACTCAGTTTCTTGCATTGACCCTGGGCTCCCACACCGCCAGTTGCTGCCTGTTAGTGCTGTCTGCACGGTCAACAGTTGCTCCTCTGTTATTGGGTTTCAGTAACGCCAGCTGATCCCCTGCTGTGTATCCGGAAATACCTCCACTCTGCTCCTCCTGCATTCCCTGGGCTCCAACACCACCAGTTGCTGCCCAGAAGTGCTGTCTGCACAGTCAACACCTGCTCCAGTGTTATTGGGGTTCAGTGATGCCAGCTGATCCCCTGCTGTATGTGCGCAAGTTCTCCACTCAGTTTCTTGCATTGACCCTGGGCTCCAACACCGCCAGTTGCTGCCCGGAAGTGTTGTCTGCACAGTCAACAGTTGCTCCTCTGTTATTGGGGTTCAGTATCGCCAGCTGATCCAATGCTGTGTGTGCCGTAAATTCACCACTCAGTTTCTTGCATTGACCCTGGGCTCCAACACCGCCAGTGTCTGCCCGGAAGTGCTGTATGCACAGTCAACAGTTGCTCCTCTGTTATTGGGGTTCAGTAACACCAGCTGATCCCCTGCTGTGTATCCGGCAATACTTCCACTCTGCTCCTCCTGCATTCCCTTGACTCCAACACCACCAGTTGCTGCCCAGAAGTGCTGTCTGCACAGTCAACACCTGCTCCAGTGTTATTGGGGTTCAGTAATGCCAGCTGATCCCCTTCTGTGTATCCGGAAATACCTCCATTCTGCTCATCCTGCATTCCCTGGGCTCCAACACCGCCAGTTGCTGCCCGGAAGTGCTGTCTGCACAGTCAACACCTGCTCCCACGTTATTGGGGTTCAGTAATGCCAGCTGATCCCCTGCTGTGTGTGCGGCAAGTTCTCCACTCAGTTTCTTGCATTCACCCTGGGCTCCAACACCACCAGTTGCTGCCCGGAAGTGCTGTCTGCACAGTCAACAGTTGCTCCTCTGTTATTGGGGTTCAGTAACGCCAGCTGATCCCCTGCTGTGTTTCCGGAAATACCTCCACTCTGCTCCTCCTGCATTCCCTGGGCTCCAACACCGCCAGTTGCTGCCCGGAAGTGCTGTCTGCACAGTCAACAGTTGCTCCTCTCTTATTGGGGTTTAGCAACGCCAGCTGATCCCCTGCTGTGTGTGCGGCAAGTTCTCCACTCAGTTTCTTGCATTGACCCTGGGCTCCCACACCGCCAGTTGCTGCCTGTTAGTGCTGTCTGCACGGTCAACAGTTGCTCCTCTGTTATTGGGTTTCAGTAACGCCAGCTGATCCCCTGCTGTGTATCCGGAAATACCTCCACTCTGCTCCTCCTGCATTCCCTGGGCTCCAACACCACCAGTTGCTGCCCAGAAGTGCTGTCTGCACAGTCAACACCTGCTCCAGTGTTATTGGGGTTCAGTGATGCCAGCTGATCCCCTGCTGTATGTGCGCAAGTTCTCCACTCAGTTTCTTGCATTGACCCTGGGCTCCAACACCGCCAGTTGCTGCCCGGAAGTGTTGTCTGCACAGTCAACAGTTGCTCCTCTGTTATTGGGGTTCAGTATCGCCAGCTGATCCAATGCTGTGTGTGCCGTAAATTCACCACTCAGTTTCTTGCATTGACCCTGGGCTCCAACACCGCCAGTGTCTGCCCGGAAGTGCTGTATGCACAGTCAACAGTTGCTCCTCTGTTATTGGGGTTCAGTAACACCAGCTGATCCCCTGCTGTGTATCCGGCAATACTTCCACTCTGCTCCTCCTGCATTCCCTTGACTCCAACACCACCAGTTGCTGCCCAGAAGTGCTGTCTGCACAGTCAACACCTGCTCCAGTGTTATTGGGGTTCAGTAATGCCAGCTGATCCCCTTCTGTGTATCCGGAAATACCTCCATTCTGCTCATCCTGCATTCCCTGGGCTCCAACACCGCCAGTTGCTGCCCGGAAGTGCTGTCTGCACAGTCAACACCTGCTCCCACGTTATTGGGGTTCAGTAATGCCAGCTGATCCCCTGCTGTGTGTGCGGCAAGTTCTCCACTCAGTTTCTTGCATTGACCCTGGGCTCCAACACCACCAGTTGCTGCCCGGAAGTGCTGTCTGCACAGTCAACAGTTGCTCCTCTGTTATTGGGGTTCAGTAACGCCAGCTGATCCCCTGCTGTGTTTCCGGAAATACCTCCACTCTGCTCCTCCTGCATTCCCTGGGCTCCAACACCGCCAGTTGCTGCCCGGAAGTGCTGTCTGCACAGTCAACAGTTGCTCCTCTCTTATTGGGGTTTAGTAACGCCAGCTGATCCCCTGCTGTGTATGCGGAAATACCTCCACTCTGCTGCTCCTGCATTCCCTGGGCTCCAACACTGCCAGTTGCTGCCCGGAAGTGCTGTCTGCACAGTCAACACCTGCTCCAGTGTTATTGGGGTTCAGTAACGCCACCTGATCCTCTGCTGTATGTGCGGAAAGTTCTCCACTCAGTTTCTTGCATTGACCCTGGGCTCCAACACCGCCAGTGTCTGCCCGGAAGTGCTGTCTGCACAGTCAACAGTTGCTCCTCTGTTATTGGGGTTCAGTAACGCCAGCTGATCCCCTGCTGTGTTTCCGGAAATACCTCCACTCTGCTCCTCCTGCATTCCCTGGGCTCCAACACCGCCAGTTGCTGCCCGGAAGTGCTGTCTGCACTGTCAACAGTTGCTCCTCTGTTATTGGGGTTCAGTAACGCCAGCTGATCCCCTGCTGAGTGTGTGGCAAGTTCACCACTCAGTTTCTTGCATTGACCCTGGGTTCCAACACCGCCAGTTGCTGCCCGGAAGTGCTGTATGCACAGTCAACAGTTTCTCCTCTGTTATTGGGGTTCAGTAACACCACCTGATCCCCTGCTGTGTATCCGGCAATACTTCCACTCTGCTCCTCCTGCATTCCCTTGACTCCAACACCACCAGTTGCTGCCCAGAAGTGCTGTCTGCACAGTCAACACCTGCTCCAGTGTTATTGGGGTTCAGTAATGCCAGCTGATCCCCTTCTGTGTATCCGGAAATACCTCCATTCTGCTCATCCTGCATTCCCTGGGCTCCAACACCGCCAGTTGCTGCCCGGAAGTGCTGTCTGCACAGTCAACACCTGCTCCAGTGTTATTGGGGTTCAGTGATGCCAGCTGATCCCCTGCTGTATGTGCGCAAGTTCTCCACTCAGTTTCTTGCATTGACCCTGGGCTCCAACACCGCCAGTTGCTGCCCGGAAGTGTTGTCTGCACAGTCAACAGTGGCTCCTCTGTTATTGGGGTTCAGTATCGCCAGCTGATCCAATGCTGTGTGTGCCGCAAGTTCACCACTCAGTTTCTTGCATTGACCCTGGGCTCCAACACCGCCAGTGTCTGCCCGGAAGTGCTGTCTGCACTGTCAACAGTTGCTCCTCTGTTATTGGGGTTCAGTAACGCCAGCTGATCCCCTGCTGAGTGTGTGGCAAGTTCACCACTCAGTTTCTTGCATTGACCCTGGGTTCCAACACCGCCAGTTGCTGCCCGGAAGTGCTGTATGCACAGTCAACAGTTGCTCCTCTGTTATTGGGGTTCAGTAACACCACCTGATCCCCTGCTGTGTATCCGGCAATACTTCCACTCTGCTCCTCCTGCATTCCCTTGACTCCAACACCACCAGTTGCTGCCCAGAAGTGCTGTCTGCACAGTCAACACCTGCTCCAGTGTTATTGGGGTTCAGTAATGCCAGCTGATCCCCTTCTGTGTATCCGGAAATACCTCCATTCTGCTCATCCTGCATTCCCTGGGCTCCAACACCGCCAGTTGCTGCCCGGAAGTGCTGTCTGCACAGTCAACACCTGCTCCCACGTTATTGGGGTTCAGTAACGCCAGCTGATCCCCTGCTGTGTGTGCGGCAAGTTCTCCACTCAGTTTCTTGCATTGACCCTGGGCTCCCACACCGCCAGTTGCTGCCTGTTAGTGCTGTCTGCACAGTCAACAGTTGCTCCTCTGTTATTGGGTTTCAGTAATGCCAGCTGATCCCCTCCTGTGTATCCGGAAATACCTCCACTCTGCTCCTCCTGCATTCCCTGGGATCCAACAACGCCAGTTGCTGCCCGGAAGTGCTGTCTACACAGTCAACACCTGCTCCCTAGTTATTGGGGTTCAGTAACGCCTTCTGATCCCCTGCTGTGTGTGCGGCAAGTTCTCCACTCAGTTTCTTGCATTGACCTGGGCTGCAACACAGCCAGTTGCTGCCCGGAAGTGCTGTATGCACAGACAACAGTTGTTCCTCTGTTATTGGGGTTCAGTAACGCCAGATGATCCCCTGCTGAGTGTGTGGCAAGTTCACCACTCAGTTTCTTGCATTGACCCTGGGTTCCAACACCGCCAGTTGCTGCCCGGAAGTGCTGTATGCACAGTCAACAGTTGCTCCTCTGTTATTGGGGTTCAGTAACACTAGATGATCCCCTGCTGTGTATCCGGCAATACTTCCCCTCTGCTCCTCCTGCATTCCCTTGACTCCAACACCACCAGTTGCTGCCCGGAAGTGCTGTCTGCACAGTCAAAACCTGCTCCAGTGTTATTGGGGTTCAGTAATGCCAGCTGATCTCCTTCTGTGTATCCGGAAATACCTCCATTCTGCTCATCCTGCATTCCCTGGGCTCCAACACCGCCAGTTGCTGCCCGGAAGTGCTGTCTGCACAGTCAACACCTGCTCCCACGTTATTGGGGTTTAGTAATGCCAGCTGATCCCCTGCTGTGTGTGCGGCAAGTTCTCCACTCAGTTTCTTGCATTGACCCTGGGCTCCAACACCACCAGTTGCTGCCCGGAAGTGCTGTCTGCACAGTCAACAGTTGCTCCTCTGTTATTGGGGTTCAGTAACGCCAGCTGATCCCCTGCTGTGTATCCGGAAATACCTCCACTCTGCTCCTCCTGCATTCCCTGGGCTCCAACACCGCCAGTTGCTGCCCAGAAGTGCTGTCTGCACAGTCAACAGTTGCTCCTCTGTTATTGGGGTTTAGTAACGCCAGCTGATCCCCTGCTTTTTATGCGGAAATACCTCCACTCTGCTCCTCCTGCATTCCCTGGGCTCCAACACTGCCAGTTGCTGCCCGGAAGTGCTGTCTGCACAGTCAACACCTGCTCCAGTGTTATTGGGGTTCAGTAACGCCACCTGATCCTCTGCTGTATGTGCGGCAAGTTCTCCACTCAGTTTCTTGCATTGACCCTGGGCTCCAACACCACCAGTTGCTGCCCGTAAGTGCTGTCTGCACAGTCTACAGTTGCTCCTATGTTATTGGTGGTTCACTAACGCCAGCTGATCCCCTGCTGTGTGTGCGGCAAGTTCTCCACTCAGTTTCTTGCATTGACCCTGGGCTCCCACACCGCCAGTTGCTGCCTGTTAGTGCTGTCTGCACGGTCAACAGTTGCTCCTCTGTTATTGGGTTTCAGTAACGCCAGCTGATCCCCTGCTGTGTATCCGGAAATACCTCCACTCTGCTCCTCCTGCATTCCCTGGGCTCCAACACCACCAGTTGCTGCCCAGAAGTGCTGTCTGCACAGTCAACACCTGCTCCAGTGTTATTGGGGTTCAGTGATGCCAGCTGATCCCCTGCTGTATGTGCGCAAGTTCTCCACTCAGTTTCTTGCATTGACCCTGGGCTCCAACACCGCCAGTTGCTGCCCGGAAGTGTTGTCTGCACAGTCAACAGTTGCTCCTCTGTTATTGGGGTTCAGTATCGCCAGCTGATCCAATGCTGTGTGTGCCGTAAATTCACCACTCAGTTTCTTGCATTGACCCTGGGCTCCAACACCGCCAGTGTCTGCCCGGAAGTGCTGTATGCACAGTCAACAGTTGCTCCTCTGTTATTGGGGTTCAGTAACACCAGCTGATCCCCTGCTGTGTATCCGGCAATACTTCCACTCTGCTCCTCCTGCATTCCCTTGACTCCAACACCACCAGTTGCTGCCCAGAAGTGCTGTCTGCACAGTCAACACCTGCTCCAGTGTTATTGGGGTTCAGTAATGCCAGCTGATCCCCTTCTGTGTATCCGGAAATACCTCCATTCTGCTCATCCTGCATTCCCTGGGCTCCAACACCGCCAGTTGCTGCCCGGAAGTGCTGTCTGCACAGTCAACACCTGCTCCCACGTTATTGGGGTTCAGTAATGCCAGCTGATCCCCTGCTGTGTGTGCGGCAAGTTCTCCACTCAGTTTCTTGCATTCACCCTGGGCTCCAACACCACCAGTTGCTGCCCGGAAGTGCTGTCTGCACAGTCAACAGTTGCTCCTCTGTTATTGGGGTTCAGTAACGCCAGCTGATCCCCTGCTGTGTTTCCGGAAATACCTCCACTCTGCTCCTCCTGCATTCCCTGGGCTCCAACACCGCCAGTTGCTGCCCGGAAGTGCTGTCTGCACAGTCAACAGTTGCTCCTCTCTTATTGGGGTTTAGCAACGCCAGCTGATCCCCTGCTGTGTGTGCGGCAAGTTCTCCACTCAGTTTCTTGCATTGACCCTGGGCTCCCACACCGCCAGTTGCTGCCTGTTAGTGCTGTCTGCACGGTCAACAGTTGCTCCTCTGTTATTGGGTTTCAGTAACGCCAGCTGATCCCCTGCTGTGTATCCGGAAATACCTCCACTCTGCTCCTCCTGCATTCCCTGGGCTCCAACACCACCAGTTGCTGCCCAGAAGTGCTGTCTGCACAGTCAACACCTGCTCCAGTGTTATTGGGGTTCAGTGATGCCAGCTGATCCCCTGCTGTATGTGCGCAAGTTCTCCACTCAGTTTCTTGCATTGACCCTGGGCTCCAACACCGCCAGTTGCTGCCCGGAAGTGTTGTCTGCACAGTCAACAGTTGCTCCTCTGTTATTGGGGTTCAGTATCGCCAGCTGATCCAATGCTGTGTGTGCCGTAAATTCACCACTCAGTTTCTTGCATTGACCCTGGGCTCCAACACCGCCAGTGTCTGCCCGGAAGTGCTGTATGCACAGTCAACAGTTGCTCCTCTGTTATTGGGGTTCAGTAACACCAGCTGATCCCCTGCTGTGTATCCGGCAATACTTCCACTCTGCTCCTCCTGCATTCCCTTGACTCCAACACCACCAGTTGCTGCCCAGAAGTGCTGTCTGCACAGTCAACACCTGCTCCAGTGTTATTGGGGTTCAGTAATGCCAGCTGATCCCCTTCTGTGTATCCGGAAATACCTCCATTCTGCTCATCCTGCATTCCCTGGGCTCCAACACCGCCAGTTGCTGCCCGGAAGTGCTGTCTGCACAGTCAACACCTGCTCCCACGTTATTGGGGTTCAGTAATGCCAGCTGATCCCCTGCTGTGTGTGCGGCAAGTTCTCCACTCAGTTTCTTGCATTGACCCTGGGCTCCAACACCACCAGTTGCTGCCCGGAAGTGCTGTCTGCACAGTCAACAGTTGCTCCTCTGTTATTGGGGTTCAGTAACGCCAGCTGATCCCCTGCTGTGTTTCCGGAAATACCTCCACTCTGCTCCTCCTGCATTCCCTGGGCTCCAACACCGCCAGTTGCTGCCCGGAAGTGCTGTCTGCACAGTCAACAGTTGCTCCTCTCTTATTGGGGTTTAGTAACGCCAGCTGATCCCCTGCTGTGTATGCGGAAATACCTCCACTCTGCTGCTCCTGCATTCCCTGGGCTCCAACACTGCCAGTTGCTGCCCGGAAGTGCTGTCTGCACAGTCAACACCTGCTCCAGTGTTATTGGGGTTCAGTAACGCCACCTGATCCTCTGCTGTATGTGCGGAAAGTTCTCCACTCAGTTTCTTGCATTGACCCTGGGCTCCAACACCACCAGTTGCTGCCCGTAAGTGCTGTCTGCACAGTCAACAGTTGCTCCTATGTTATTGGGGTTCAGTAACGCCAGCTGATCCCCTGCTGTGTGTGCCGCAAGTTCACCACTCAGTTTCTTGCATTGACCCTGGGCTCCAACACCGCCAGTTGCTGCCCAGAAGTGCTGTCTGCACAGTCAACATTTGCTCCTCTGTTATTGGGGTTCAGTAACGCCAGCTGATCCCCTGCTGTGTATCCGGAAATACCTCCACTCTGCTCCTCATGCATTCCCTGGGCTCCAACACCGCCAGTTGCTGCCCGGAAGTGCTGTCTGCACAGTCAAAACCTGCTCCAGTGTTATTTTGGTTCAGTAACGCCAGCTGATCCCCTTCTGTGTATCCGGAAATACCTCCAGTTTGCTCCTCCTGCATTCCCTGGGCTCCAACACCGCCAGTTGCTGCCCAGAAGTGCTGTCTGCACAGTCAACACCTGCTCCAGTGTTATTGGGGTTCAGTAACGCCAGCTGATCCCCTGCTGTGTGTGCGGCAAGTTCTCCACTCAGTTTCTTGCATTGACCCTGGGCTCCCACACCGCCAGTTGCTGCCTGTTAGTGCTGTCTGCACAGTCAACAGTTGCTCCTCTGTTATTGGGGTTCAGTAACGCAAGCTGATCCCCTGCTGTGTGTGCGGCAAGTTCACCACTCAGTTTCTTGCATTGACCCTGGGCTCCAACACCGCCAGTTGCTGCCCGGAAATGCTGTCTGCACAGTCAACAGTTGCTCCTCTGTTTTTGGGGTTCAGTAACGCCAGCTGATCCCCTGCTGTGTATCCGGAAAAACCTCCACTCTGCTCCTCCTGCATTCTCTGGGCTTCAACACCACCAGTTGCTGCCCGTAAGTGCTGTCTACACAGTCAACACCTGCTCCAGTGTTATTGGGGTTCAGTAACGCCAGCTGATCCCCTGATGTATGTGCGGCAAGTTCTCCACTCAGTTTCTTGCATTGACCTTGGTCTCCAACACCGCCAGTTGCTGCCCAGAAGTGCTGTCTGCACAGTCAACAATTGCTCCTCTGTTATTGGGGTTCAGTAACGCCAGCTGATCCCCTGCTGTGTGTGCCGCAAGTTCACCACTCAGTTTCTTGCATTGACCCTGGGCTCCAACACTGCCAGTTGCTGCCCGGAAGTGCTGTCTGCACAGTCAACAGTTGCTCCTCTGTTATTGGGGTTCAGTAAAGCCAGCTGATCCCCTGCTGTGTGTGCGGCAAGTTCTCCACTCAGTTTCTTGCATTGACCATTGGCTCCAACACTGCCAGTTGCTGCCCGGAAGTGCTGTCTGCACAGTCAACAGTTGCTCCTCTGTTATTGGGGTTCAGTAACGCCAGCTGATCCCCTGCTGTGTATCCGGCAATACCTCCACTCTGCTCCTCCTGCATTCCCTTGGCTCCAACACCACCAGTTGCTGCCCGGAAGTGCTGTCTGCACAGTCAACACCTGCTCCAGTGTTATTGGGGTTCAGTAACGGCAGCTGATCCCCTGCTGTATGTGCGGCAAATTCTCCACTCAGTTTCTTGCATTGACCGTGGGCTCCAACACCGCCAGTTGCTGCCCGGAAGTGCTGCCTGCACAGTCAACAGTTTCTTCTCTGTTATTGGGGTTCAGTAACGCCAGCTGATATCCTGCTGTATATCCGGAAATACATCGACTCTGCTCCTCCTGCATTCCCTGGGCTCCAACACCGCCAGTTGCTGCCCGGAAGTGCTGTCTGCACAGTCAACACCTGCTCCAGTGTTATTGGGGATCAGTAACGACAGCTGATCCCTTGCTTTGTATCCGGCAATACCTCCACTCTGCTCCTTCTGAATTCCCTGGGCTCCAACACCGTCAGTTGCTGCCCGGAAGTGCTGTCTGCACAGTCAACACCCACTCCCGTGTTATTGGGGTTCAGTAATGCCAGCTGATCCCCTGCTGTGTGTGCGGCAAGTTCTCCACTCAGTTTCTTGCATTGACCCTGGGCTCCAACACCACCAGTTGCTGCCCGGAAGTGCTGTCTGCACAGTCATCAGTTGCTCCTCTGTTATTGGGGTTCAGTAACGCCAGCTGATCCCCTGCTGTGTGTGCCGCAAGTTCACCACTCAGTTTCTTGCATTGACCCTGTGCTCCAATACCGCCAACTGCTGCCCGCAAGTGCTGTCTGCACAGTCAACAGTTGCTCCTCTGTTATTGGGGTTCAGTAACGCCAGCTGATCCCCTGCTGTGTGTGCCGCAAGTTCACCACTCAGTTTCTTGCATTGACCCTGGGCTCCAACACTGCCAGTTGCTGCCTGGAAGTGCTGTCTGCACTGTCAACAGTTGCTCCTCTGTTATTGGTGTTCAGTAACGCCAGCTGATCCCCTGTTGTATGTGCGGCAAGTTCTCCACTCAGTTTCTTGCATTGACCCTGGGCTCCAACACCGCCAGTTGCTGCCCCGAAGTGCTGTCTGCACAGTCAACAGTTGCTCCTCTGTTATTGGGGTTCAGTTATGCCAGCTAATCCCCTGTTGTATGTGCATCAAGTTCTCCCCTCTTTTTCTTGCATTGACCCTGGGCTCCAACACCGCCAGTTGCTGCCTGGAATTGCTGTCTGCACAGTCATCACCTGCTCCAGTGTTATTGGGGTTCAGTAACGCCAGCTGATCCCCTGCTGTGAGTGCCGCAAGTTCACCACTCAGTTCCTTGCATTGACCCTGGGCTCCAACACCGCCAGTTGCTGCCCGGAAGTGCTGTCTGCACAGTCAACAGTTGCTCCTCTGTTATTGGGGTTCAGTAACGCCAGCTGATCCCCTGCTGTGTATGCGGAAATACCTCCACTCTGCTCCTCCTGCATTCCCTGGGCTCCAACACCGCCAGTTGCTGCCCGGAAGTGCTGTCTGCACAGTCAACACCTGCTCCAGTGTTATTGGGGTTCAGTAACGCCAGCTGATCCTCTGCTGTATGTGCGGCAAGTTCTCCACTCAGTTTCTTGCATTGACCCTGGGCTCCAACACCACCAGTTGCTGCCCGTAAGTGCTGTCTGCACAGTCAACAGTTGCTCCTATGTTATTGGGGTTCATCAGTGCCAGCTGATCCCCTGCTGTGTGTACCGCAAGTTCACCACTCACTTTCTTGCATTGACCCTGGGCTCCAACACCGCCAGTTTCTGCCCAGAAGTGCTGTCTGCACAGTCAACATTTGCTCCTCTGTTATTGGGGATCAGTAACGCCAGCTGATTCCCTGCTGTGTATCCGGAAATACCTCCACTCTGCTCCTCCTGCATTCCCTGGGCTCCAACACCGCCAGTTGCTGCCCGGACGTGCTGTCTGCACAGTCAACACCTGCTCCAGTGTTATTTTGGTTCAGTAACGCCAGCGGATCCCCTTCTGTGTATCCGTAAATACCTCCAGTTTGCTCCTCCTGCATTCCATGGGCTCCAACACCGCCAGTTGCTGCCCGGAATTGCTGTCTGCACAGTCAACACCTGCTCCAGTGTTATTGGGGTTCAGTAACGCCAGCTGATCCCCTGCTGTATGTGCGCAAGTTCTCCACTCAGTTTCTTGCATTGACCCTGGGCTCCAACACCGCCTGTTGCTGCCCGGAAGTGTTGTCTGCACAGTCAACAGTTGCTCCTCTGTTATTGGGGTTCAGTATCGCCAGCTGATACAATGCTGTGTGTGCTGCAAGTTCACCACTCAGTTTCTTGCATTGACCCTGGGCTCCAACACCGCCAGTGTCTGCCCGGAAGTGCTGTCTGCACTGTCAACAGTTGCTCCTCTGTTATTGGGGTTCAGTAACGCCAGCTGATCCCCTGCTGAGTGTGTGGCAAGTTCACCACTCAGTTTCTTGCATTGACCCTGGGTTCCAACACCGCCAGTTGCTGCCCGGAAGTGCTGTATGCACAGTCAACACCTGCTCCAGTGTTATTGGGGTTCAGTAATGCCAGCTGATCCCCTTCTGTGTATCCGGAAATACCTCCATTCTGCTCATCCTGCATTCCCTGGGCTCCAACACCGCCAGTTGCTGCCCGGAAGTGCTGTCTGCACAGTCAACACCTGCTCCCACGTTATTGGGGTTCAGTAATGCCAGCTGATCCCCTGCTGTGTGTGCGGCAAGTTCTCCACTCAGTTTCTTGCATTGACCCTGGGCTCCAACACCACCAGTTGCTGCCCGGAAGTGCTGTCTGCACAGTCAACAGTTGCTCCTCTGTTATTGGGGTTCAGTAACGCCAGCTGATCCCCTGCTGTGTTTCCGGAAATACTTCCACTCTGCTCCTCCTGCATTCCCTGGGCTCCAACACCGCCAGTTGCTGCCCGGAAGTGCTGTCTGCACAGTCAACAGTTGCTCCTCTGTTATTGGGGTTTAGTAACGCCAGCTGATCCCCTGCTGTGTATGCGGAAATACCTCCACTCTGCTCCTCCTGCATTCCCTGGGCTCCAACACTGCCAGTTGCTGCCCGGAAGTGCTGTCTGCACAGTCAACACCTTCTCCAGTGTTATTGGGGTTCAGTAACGCCACCTGATCCTCTGCTGTATGTGCGGAAAGTTCTCCACTCAGTTTCTTGCATTGACCCTGGGCTCCAACACCACCAGTTGCTGCCCGTAAGTGCTGTCTGCACAGTCAACAGTTGCTCCTATGTTATTGGGGTTCAGTAACGCCAGCTGATCCCCTGCTTTGTGTGCCGCAAGTTCACCACTCAGTTTCTTGCATTGACCCTGGGCTCCAACACCGCCAGTTGCTGCCCAGAAGTGCTGTCTGCACAGTCAACATTTGCTCCTCTGTTATTGGGGTTCAGTAACGCCAGCTGATCCCCTGCTGTGTATCCGGAAATACCTCCACTCTGCTCCTCCTGCATTCCCTGGGCTCCAACACCGCCAGTTGCTGCCCGGAAGTGCTGTCTGCACAGTCAACACCTGCTCCAGTGTTATTGGGGTTCAGTAAAGCCAGCTGATCCCCTGCTGTGCATCCGGAAATACCTCCACTCTGCTCCTCCTGCATTCCCTGGGCTCCAACACCACCAGTTGCTGCCCGGAAGTGCTGTCTGCACAGTCAACACCTGCTCCAGTGTTATTGGGGTTCAGTGATGCCAGCTGATCCCCTGCTGTATGTGCGCAAGTTCACCACTCAGTTTCTTGCATTGACCCTGGGCTCCAACACCACCAGTTGCTGCCCGTAAGTGCTGTCTGCACAGTCAACAGTTGCTCCTATGTTATTGGGGTTCAGTGATGCCAGCTGATCCCCTGCTGTATGTGCGCAAGTTCACCACTCAGTTTCTTGCATTGACCCTGGGCTCCAACACCGCCAGTGTCTGCCCGGAAGTGCTGTCTGCACTGTCAACAGTTGCTCCTCTGTTATTGGGGTTCAGTAACGCCAGCTGATCCCCTGCTGAGTGTGTGGCAAGTTCACCACTCAGTTTCTTGCATTGACCCTGGGTTCCAACACCACCAGTTGCTGCCCGGAAGTGCTGTATGCACAGTCAACAGTTGCTCCTCTGTTACTGGGGTTCAGTAACACCAGCTGATCCCCTGCTGTGTATCCGGCAATACTTCCACTCTGCTCCTCCTGCATTCCCTTGACTCCAACACCACCAGTTGCTGCCCAGAAGTGCTGTCTGCACAGTCAACACCTGCTCCAGTGTTATTGGGGTTCAGTAATGCCAGCTGATCCCCTTCTGTGTATCCGGAAATACCTCCATTCTGCTCATCCTGCATTCCCTGGGCTCCAACACCGCCAGTTGCTGCCCGGAAGTGCTGTCTGCACAGTCAACACCTGCTCCCACGTTATTGGGGTTCAGTAATGCCAGCTGATCCCCTGCTGTGTGTGCGGCAAGTTCTCCACTCAGTTTCTTGCATTGACCCTGGGCTCCAACACCACCAGTTGCTGCCCGGAAGTGCTTTCTGCACAGTCAACAGTTGCTCCTCTGTTATTGGGGTTCAGTAACGCCAGCTGATCCCCTGCTGTGTTTCCGGAAATACCTCCACTCTGCTCCTCCTGCATTCCCTGGGCTCCAACACCGCCAGTTGCTGCCCGGAAGTGCTGTCTGCACTGTCAACAGTTGCTCCTCTGTTATTGGGGTTCAGTAACGCCAGCTGATCCCCTGCTGAGTGTGTGGCAAGTTCACCACTCAGTTTCTTGCATTGACCCTGGGTTCCAACACCGCCAGTTGCTGCCCGGAAGTGCTGTATGCACAGTCAACAGTTGCTCCTCTGTTATTGGGGTTCAGTAACACCACCTGATCCCCTGCTGTGTATCCGGCAATACTTTCACTCTGCTCCTCCTGCATTCCCTTGACTCCAACACCACCAGTTGCTGCCCAGAAGTGCTGTCTGCACAGTCAACACCTGCTCCAGTGTTATTGGGGTTCAGTAATGCCAGCTGATCCCCTTCTGTGTATCCGGAAATACCTCCATTCTGCTCACCCTGCATTCCCTGGGCTCCAACACCGCCAGTTGCTGCCCGGAAGTGCTGTCTGCACAGTCAACACCTGCTCCCACGTTATTGGGGTTCAGTAATGCCAGCTGATCCCCTGCTGTGTGTGCGGCAAGTTCTCCACTCAGTTTCTTGCATTGACCCTGGGCTCCAACACCACCAGTTGCTGCCCGGAAGTGCTGTCTGCACAGTCAACAGTTGCTCCTCTGTTATTGGGGTTCAGTAACGCCAGCTGATCCCCTGCTGTGTTTCCGGAAATACCTCCACTCTGCTCCTCCTGCATTCCCTGGGCTCCAACACCGCCAGTTGCTGCCCGGAAGTGCTGTCTGCACTGTCAACAGTTGCTCCTCTGTTATTGGGGTTCAGTAACGCCAGCTGATCCCCTGCTGAGTGTGTGGCAAGTTCACCACTCAGTTTCTTGCATTGACCCTGGGTTCCAACACCGCCAGTTGCTGCCCGGAAGTGCTGTATGCACAGTCAACAGTTGCTCCTCTGTTATTGGGGTTCAGTAACACCACCTGATCCCCTGCTGTGTATCCGGCAATACTTCCACTCTGCTCCTCCTGCATTCCCTTGACTCCAACACCACCAGTTGCTGCCCAGAAGTGCTGTCTGCACAGTCAACACCTGCTCCAGTGTTATTGGGGTTCAGTAATGCCAGCTGATCCCCTTCTGTGTATCCGGAAATACCTCCATTCTGCTCATCCTGCATTCCCTGGGCTCCAACACCGCCAGTTGCTGCCCGGAAGTGCTGTCTGCACAGTCAACACCTGCTCCAGTGTTATTGGGGTTCAGTGATGCCAGCTGATCCCCTGCTGTATGTGCGCAAGTTCTCCACTCAGTTTCTTGCATTGACCCTGGGCTCCAACACTGCCAGTTGCTGCCCGGAAGTGTTGTCTGCACAGTCAACAGTTGCTCCTCTGTTATTGGGGTTCAGTATCGCCAGCTGATCCCCTGCTGTGTGTGCGGCAAGTTCTCCACTCAGTTTCTTGCATTGACCCTGGGTTCCAACACCGCCAGTTGCTGCCCGGAAGTGCTGTATGCACAGTCAACAGTTGCTCCTCTGTTATTGGGGTTCAGTAACACCACCTGATCCCCTGCTGTGTATCCGGCAATACTTCCACTCTGCTCCTCCTGCATTCCCTTGACTCCAACACCACCAGTTGCTGCCCAGAAGTGCTGTCTGCACAGTCAACACCTGCTCCAGTGTTATTGGGGTTCAGTAATGCCAGCTGATCCCCTTCTGTGTATCCGGAAATACCTCCATTCTGCTCATCCTGCATTCCCTGGGCTCCAACACCGCCAGTTGCTGCCCGGAAGTGCTGTCTGCACAGTCAACACCTGCTCCCACGTTATTGGGGTTCAGTAACGCCAGCTGATCCCCTGCTGTGTGTGCGGCAAGTTCTCCACTCAGTTTCTTGCATTGACCCTGGGCTCCCACACCGCCAGTTGCTGCCTGTTAGTGCTGTCTGCACAGTCACCAGTTGCTCCTCTGTTATTGGGTTTCAGTAATGCCAGCTGATCCCCTCCTGTGTATCCAGAAATACCTCCACTCTGCTCCTCCTGCATTCCCTGGGATCCAACAACGCCAGTTGCTGCCCGGAAGTGCTGTCTACACAGTCAACACCTGCTCCCTAGTTATTGGGGTTCAGTAACGCCTTCTGATCCCCTGCTGTGTGTGCGGCAAGTTCTCCACCCAGTTTCTTGCATTGACCTGGGCTGCAACACAGCCAGTTGCTGCCTGGAAGTGCTGTATGCACAGACAACAGTTGTTCCTCTGTTATTGGGGTTCAGTAACGCCAGCTGATCCCCTGCTGAGTGTGTGGCAAGTTCACCACTCAGTTTCTTGCATTGACCCTGGGTTCCAACACCGCCAGTTGCTGCCCGGAAGTGCTGTATGCACAGTCAACAGTTGCTCCTCTGTTATTGGGGTTCAGTAACACCAGATGATCCCCTGCTGTGTATCCGGCAATACTTCCCCTCTGCTCCTCCTGCATTCCCTTGACTCCAACACCACCAGTTGCTGCCCGGAAGTGCTGTCTGCACAGTCAAAACCTGCTCCAGTGTTATTGGGGTTCAGTAATGCCAGCTGATCTCCTTCTGTGTATCCGGAAATACCTCCATTCTGCTCATCCTGCATTCCCTGGGCTCCAACACCGCCAGTTGCTGCCCGGAAGTGCTGTCTGCACAGTCAACACCTGCTCCCACGTTATTGGGGTTTAGTAATGCCAGCTGATCCCCTGCTGTGTGTGCGGCAAGTTCTCCACTCAGTTTCTTGCATTGACCCTGGGCTCCAACACCGCCAGTTGCTGCCCGGAAGTGCTGTCTGCACAGTCAACACCTGCTCCAGTGTTATTGGGGTTCAGTAACGCCAGCTGATCCCCTGCTGTGTGTGCGGCAAGTTCTCCACTCAGTTTCTTGCATTGACCCTGGGCTCCCACACCGCCAGTTGCTGCCTGTTAGTGCTGTCTGCACGGTCAACAGTTGCTCCTCTGTTATTGGGTTTCAGTAACGCCAGCTGATCCCCTGCTGTGTATCCGGAAATACCTCCACTCTGCTCCTCCTGCATTCCCTGGGCTCCAACACCACCAGTTGCTGCCCAGAAGTGCTGTCTGCACAGTCAACACCTGCTCCAGTGTTATTGGGGTTCAGTGATGCCAGCTGATCCCCTGCTGTATGTGCGCAAGTTCTCCACTCAGTTTCTTGCATTGACCCTGGGCTCCAACACCGCCAGTTGCTGCCCGGAAGTGTTGTCTGCACAGTCAACAGTTGCTCCTCTGTTATTGGGGTTCAGTATCGCCAGCTGATCCAATGCTGTGTGTGCCGTAAGTTCACCACTCAGTTTCTTGCATTGACCCTGGGCTCCAACACCGCCACTGTCTGCCCGGAAGTGCTCTCTGCACTGTCAACAGTTGCTCCTCTGTTATTGGGGTTCAGTAACGCCAGCTGATCCCCTGCTGAGTGTGTGGCAAGTTCACCACTCAGTTTCTTGCATTGACCCTGGGTTCCAACACCGCCAGTTGCTGCCCGTAAGTGCTGTCTGCACAGTCAACAGTTGCTCCTATGTTATTGGGGTTCAGTAACGCCAGCTGATCCCCTGCTGTATGTGCGGCAAGTTCTCCACTCAGTTTCTTGCATTGACCCTGGGCTCCAACACCACCAGTTGCTGCCCGTAAGTGCTGTCTGCACAGTCAACAGTTGCTCCTATGTTATTGGGGTTCATCAGTGCCAGCTGATCCCCTGCTGTGTGTACCGCAAGTTCACCACTCACTTTCTTGCATTGACCCTGGGCTCCAACACCGCCAGTTTCTGCCCAGAAGTGCTGTCTGCACAGTCAACATTTGCTCCTCTGTTATTGGGGATCAGTAACGCCAGCTGATTCCCTGCTGTGTATCCGGAAATACCTCCACTCTGCTCCTCCTGCATTCCCTGGGCTCCAACACCGCCAGTTGGTGCCCGGACGTGCTGTCTGCACAGTCAACACCTGCTCCAGTGTTATTTTGGTTCAGTAACGCCAGCGGATCCCCTTCTGTGTATCCGTAAATACCTCCAGTTTGCTCCTCCTGCATTCCATGGGCTCCAACACCGCCAGTTGCTGCCCGGAATTGCTGTCTGCACAGTCAACACCTGCTCCAGTGTTATTGGGGTTCAGTAACGCCAGCTGATCCCCTGCTGTATGTGCGCAAGTTCTCCACTCAGTTTCTTGCATTGACCCTGGGCTCCAACACCGCCTGTTGCTGCCCGGAAGTGTTGTCTGCACAGTCAACAGTTGCTCCTCTGTTATTGGGGTTCAGTATCGCCAGCTGATACAATGCTGTGTGTGCTGCAAGTTCACCACTCAGTTTCTTGCATTGACCCTGGGCTCCAACACCGCCAGTGTCTGCCCGGAAGTGCTGTCTGCACTGTCAACAGTTGCTCCTCTGTTATTGGGGTTCAGTAACGCCAGCTGATCCCCTGCTGAGTGTGTGGCAAGTTCACCACTCAGTTTCTTGCATTGACCCTGGGTTCCAACACCGCCAGTTGCTGCCCGGAAGTGCTGTATGCACAGTCAACAGTTGCTCCTCTGTTATTGGGGTTCAGTAACACCAGCTGATCCCCTGCTGTGTATCCGGCAATACTTCCACTCTGCTCCTCCTGCATTCCCTTGACTCCAACACCACCAGTTGCTGCCCAGAAGTGCTGTCTGCACAGTCAACACCTGCTCCAGTGTTATTGGGGTTCAGTAATGCCAGCTGATCCCCTTCTGTGTATCCGGAAATACCTCCATTCTGCTCATCCTGCATTCCCTGGGCTCCAACACCGCCAGTTGCTGCCCGGAAGTGCTGTCTGCACAGTCAACACCTGCTCCCACGTTATTGGGGTTCAGTAATGCCAGCTGATCCCCTGCTGTGTGTGCGGCAAGTTCTCCACTCAGTTTCTTGCATTGACCCTGGGCTCCAACACCACCAGTTGCTGCCCGGAAGTGCTGTCTGCACAGTCAACAGTTGCTCCTCTGTTATTGGGGTTCAGTAACGCCAGCTGATCCCCTGCTGTGTTTCCGGAAATACTTCCACTCTGCTCCTCCTGCATTCCCTGGGCTCCAACACCGCCAGTTGCTGCCCGGAAGTGCTGTCTGCACAGTCAACAGTTGCTCCTCTGTTATTGGGGTTTAGTAACGCCAGCTGATCCCCTGCTGTGTATGCGGAAATACCTCCACTCTGCTCCTCCTGCATTCCCTGGGCTCCAACACTGCCAGTTGCTGCCCGGAAGTGCTGTCTGCACAGTCAACACCTTCTCCAGTGTTATTGGGGTTCAGTAACGCCACCTGATCCTCTGCTGTATGTGCGGAAAGTTCTCCACTCAGTTTCTTGCATTGACCCTGGGCTCCAACACCACCAGTTGCTGCCCGTAAGTGCTGTCTGCACAGTCAACAGTTGCTCCTATGTTATTGGGGTTCAGTAACGCCAGCTGATCCCCTGCTTTGTGTGCCGCAAGTTCACCACTCAGTTTCTTGCATTGACCCTCGGCTCCAACACCGCCAGTTGCTGCCCAGAAGTGCTGTCTGCACAGTCAACATTTGCTCCTCTGTTATTGGGGTTCAGTAACGCCAGCTGATCCCCTGCTGTGTATCCGGAAATACCTCCACTCTGCTCCTCCTGCATTCCCTGGGCTCCAACACCGCCAGTTGCTGCCCGGAAGTGCTGTCTGCACAGTCAACACCTGCTCCAGTGTTATTGGGGTTCAGTAAAGCCAGCTGATCCCCTGCTGTGCATCCGGAAATACCTCCACTCTGCTCCTCCTGCATTCCCTGGGCTCCAACACCACTAGTTGCTGCCCGGAAGTGCTGTCTGCACAGTCAACACCTGCTCCAGTGTTATTGGGGTTCAGTGATGCCAGCTGATCCCCTGCTGTATGTGCGCAAGTTCACCACTCAGTTTCTTGCATTGACCCTGGGCTCCAACACCACCAGTTGCTGCCCGTAAGTGCTGTCTGCACAGTCAACAGTTGCTCCTATGTTATTGGGGTTCAGTGATGCCAGCTGATCCCCTGCTGTATGTGCGCAAGTTCACCACTCAGTTTCTTGCATTGACCCTGGGCTCCAACACCGCCAGTGTCTGCCCGGAAGTGCTGTCTGCACTGTCAACAGTTGCTCCTCTGTTATTGGGGTTCAGTAACGCCAGCTGATCCCCTGCTGAGTGTGTGGCAAGTTCACCACTCAGTTTCTTGCATTGACCCTGGGTTCCAACACCACCAGTTGCTGCCCGGAAGTGCTGTATGCACAGTCAACAGTTGCTCCTCTGTTACTGGGGTTCAGTAACACCAGCTGATCCCCTGCTGTGTATCCGGCAATACTTCCACTCTGCTCCTCCTGCATTCCCTTGACTCCAACACCACCAGTTGCTGCCCAGAAGTGCTGTCTGCACAGTCAACACCTGCTCCAGTGTTATTGGGGTTCAGTAATGCCAGCTGATCCCCTTCTGTGTATCCGGAAATACCTCCATTCTGCTCATCCTGCATTCCCTGGGCTCCAACACCGCCAGTTGCTGCCCGGAAGTGCTGTCTGCACAGTCAACACCTGCTCCCACGTTATTGGGGTTCAGTAATGCCAGCTGATCCCCTGCTGTGTGTGCGGCAAGTTCTCCACTCAGTTTCTTGCATTGACCCTGGGCTCCAACACCACCAGTTGCTGCCCGGAAGTGCTGTCTGCACAGTCAACAGTTGCTCCTCTGTTATTGGGGTTCAGTAACGCCAGCTGATCCCCTGCTGTGTTTCCGGAAATACCTCCACTCTGCTCCTCCTGCATTCCCTGGGCTCCAACACCGCCAGTTGCTGCCCGGAAGTGCTGTCTGCACTGTCAACAGTTGCTCCTCTGTTATTGGGGTTCAGTAACGCCAGCTGATCCCCTGCTGAGTGTGTGGCAAGTTCACCACTCAGTTTCTTGCATTGACCCTGGGTTCCAACACCGCCAGTTGCTGCCCGGAAGTGCTGTATGCACAGTCAACAGTTGCTCCTCTGTTATTGGGGTTCAGTAACACCACCTGATCCCCTGCTGTGTATCCGGCAATACTTTCACTCTGCTCCTCCTGCATTCCCTTGACTCCAACACCACCAGTTGCTGCCCAGAAGTGCTGTCTGCACAGTCAACACCTGCTCCAGTGTTATTGGGGTTCAGTAATGCCAGCTGATCCCCTTCTGTGTATCCGGAAATACCTCCATTCTGCTCATCCTGCATTCCCTGGGCTCCAACACCGCCAGTTGCTGCCCGGAAGTGCTGTCTGCACAGTCAACACCTGCTCCCACGTTATTGGGGTTCAGTAATGCCAGCTGATCCCCTGCTGCGTGTGCGGCAAGTTCTCCACTCAGTTTCTTGCATTGACCCTGGGCTCCAACACCACCAGTTGCTGCCCGGAAGTGCTGTCTGCACAGTCAACAGTTGCTCCTCTGTTATTGGGGTTCAGTAACGCCAGCTGATCCCCTGCTGTGTTTCCGGAAATACCTCCACTCTGCTCCTCCTGCATTCCCTGGGCTCCAACACCGCCAGTTGCTGCCCGGAAGTGCTGTCTGCACTGTCAACAGTTGCTCCTCTGTTATTGGGGTTCAGTAACGCCAGCTGATCCCCTGCTGAGTGTGTGGCAAGTTCACCACTCAGTTTCTTGCATTGACCCTGGGTTCCAACACCGCCAGTTGCTGCCCGGAAGTGCTGTATGCACAGTCAACAGTTGCTCCTCTGTTATTGGGGTTCAGTAACGCCAGCTGATCCCCTGCTGTGTATCCGGAAATACCTCCACTCTGCTCCTCCTGCATTCCCTGGGCTCCAACACCGCCAGTTGCTGCCCGGAAGTGCTGTCTGCACAGTCAACACCTGCTCCAGTGTTATTGGGGTTCAGTAAAGCCAGCTGATCCCCTGCTGTGCATCCGGAAATACCTCCACTCTGCTCCTCCTGCATTCCCTGGGCTCCAACACTGCCAGTTGCTGCCCGGAAGTGCTGTCTGCACAGTCAACACCTGCTCCAGTGTTATTGGGGTTCAGTAACGCCAGCTGATCCTCTCCTGTATGTGCGGCAAGTTCTCCACTCAGTTTCTTGCATTGACCCTGGGCTCCAACACCGCCACTGTCTGCCCGGAAGTGCTGTCTGCACTGTCAACAGTTGCTCCTCTGTTATTGGGGTTCAGTAACGCCAGCTGATCCCCTGCTGAGTGTGTGGCAAGTTCACCACTCAGTTTCTTGCATTGACCCTGGGTTCCAACACCACCAGTTGCTGCCCGGAAGTGCTGTATGCACAGTCAACAGTTGCTCCTCTGTTACTGGGGTTCAGTAACACCAGTTGATCCCCTGCTGAGTATCCGGCAATACTTCCACTCTGCTCCTCCTGCATTCCCTTGACTCCAACACCGCCAGTTGCAGCCCGGAAGTGCTGTCTGCACAGTCAACACCTGCTCCAGTGTTATTGGGGTTCAGTAATGCCAGCTGATCCCCTTCTGTGTATCCGGAAATACCTCCACTCTGCTCATCCTGCATTCCCTGAGCTCCAACACCGCCAGTTGCTGCCCGGAAGTGCTGTCTGCACAGTCAACACCTGCTCCCAAGTTATTGGGGTTCAGTAATGCCAGCTGATCCCCTGCTGTGTGTGCGGCAAGTTCTCCATTCAGTTTCTTGCATTGACCCTGGGCTCCAACACCACCAGTTGCTGCCCGGAAGTGCTGTATGCACAGTCAACAGTTGCTCCTCTGTTATTGGGGTTCAGTAACACCACCTGATCCCCTGCTGTGTATCCGGCAATACTTTCACTCTGCTCCTCCTGCATTCCCTTGACTCCAACACCACCAGTTGCTGCCCAGAAGTGCTGTCTGCACAGTCAACACCTGCTCCAGTGTTATTGGGGTTCAGTAATGCCAGCTGATCCCCTTCTGTGTATCCGGAAATACCTCCATTCTGCTCATCCTGCATTCCCTGGGCTCCAACACCGCCAGTTGCTGCCCGGAAGTGCTGTCTGCACAGTCAACACCTGCTCCCACGTTATTGGGGTTCAGTAATGCCAGCTGATCCTCTGCTGTGTGTGCGGCAAGTTCTCCACTCAGTTTCTTGCATTGACCCTGGGCTCCAACACCACCAGTTGCTGCCCGGAAGTGCTGTCTGCACAGTCAACAGTTGCTCCTCTGTTATTGGGGTTCAGTAACGCCAGCTGATCCCCTGCTGTGTTTCCGGAAATACCTCCACTCTGCTCCTCCTGCATTCCCTGGGCTCCAACACCGCCAGTTGCTGCCCGGAAGTGCTGTCTGCACTGTCAACAGTTGCTCCTCTGTTATTGGGGTTCAGTAACGCCAGCTGATCCCCTGCTGAGTGTGTGGCAAGTTCACCACTCAGTTTCTTGCATTGACCCTGGGTTCCAACACCGCCAGTTGCTGCCCGGAAGTGCTGTATGCACAGTCAACAGTTGCTCCTCTGTTATTGGGGTTCAGTAACGCCAGCTGATCCCCTGCTGAGTATCCGGCAGTACTTCCACTCTGCTCCTCCTGCATTCCCTTGACTCCAACACCGCCAGTTGCAGCCCGGAAGTGCTGTCTGCACAGTCAACACCTGCTCCAGTGTTATTGGGGTTCAGTAATGCCAGCTGATCCCCTGCTGTGTATCCGGAAATACCTCCACTCTGCTCCTCCTGCATTCCCTGGGCTCCAACACCGCCAGTTGCTGCCCGGAAGTGCTGTCTGCACAGTCAACACCTGCTCCAGTGTTATTGGGGTTCAGTAAAGCCAGCTGATCCCCTGCTGTGCATCCGGAAATACCTCCACTCTGCTCCTCCTGCATTCCCTGGGCTCCAACACTGCCAGTTGCTGCCCGGAAGTGCTGTCTGCACAGTCAACACCTGCTCCAGTGTTATTGGGGTTCAGTAACGCCAGCTGATCCTCTCCTGTATGTGCGGCAAGTTCTCCACTCAGTTTCTTGCATTGACCCTGGGCTCCAACACCGCCACTGTCTGCCCGGAAGTGCTGTCTGCACTGTCAACAGTTGCTCCTCTGTTATTGGGGTTCAGTAACGCCAGCTGATCCCCTGCTGAGTGTGTGGCAAGTTCACCACTCAGTTTCTTGCATTGACCCTGGGTTCCAACACCACCAGTTGCTGCCCGGAAGTGCTGTATGCACAGTCAACAGTTGCTCCTCTGTTACTGGGGTTCAGTAACACCAGCTGATCCCCTGCTGAGTATCCGGCAGTACTTCCACTCTGCTCCTCCTGCATTCCCTTGACTCCAACACCGCCAGTTGCAGCCCGGAAGTGCTGTCTGCACAGTCAACACCTGCTCCAGTGTTATTGGGGTTCAGTAATGCCAGCTGATCCCCTTCTGTGTATCCGGAAATACCTCCACTCTGCTCATCCTGCATTCCCTGAGCTCCAACACCGCCAGTTGCTGCCCGGAAGTGCTGTCTGCACAGTCAACACCTGCTCCCAAGTTATTGGGGTTCAGTAATGCCAGCTGATCCCCTGCTGTGTGTGCGGCAAGTTCTCCATTCAGTTTCTTGCATTGACCCTGGGCTCCAACACCACCAGTTGCTGCCCGGAAGTGCTGTCTGCACAGTCAACAGTCGCTCCTCTGTTATTGGGGTTCAGTAACGCCAGCTGATCCCCTGCTGTGTATCCGGAAATACCTCCACTCTGCTCCTCCTGCATTCCCTGGGCTCCAACACCGCCAGTTGCTGCCCGGAAGTGCTGTCTGCACAGTCAACAGTTGCTCCTCTGTTATTGGGGTTCAGTAACGCCAGCTGATCCCCTGCTGTGTATGCGGAAATACCTCCACTCTGCTCCTCCTGCATTCCCTGGGCTCCAACACTGCCAGTTGCTGCCCGGAAGTGCTGTCTGCACAGTCAACACCTGCTCCAGTGTTATTGGGGTTCAGTAACGCCAGCTGATCCTCTGCTGTATGTGCGGCAAGTTCTCCACTCAGTTTCTTGCATTTACCCTGGGCTCCAACACCACCAGTTGCTGCCCGTAAGTGCTGTCTGCACAGTCAACAGTTGCTCCTATGTTATTGGGGTTCAGTAATGCCAGCTGATCCCCTGCTGTGTGTGCCGCAAGTTCACCACTCACTTTCGTGCATTGACCCTGGGCTCCAACACCGCCATTTGCTGCCCAGAAGTGCTGTCTGCACAGTCAACATTTGCTCCTCTGTTATTGGGGTTCAGTAACGCCAGCTGATTCCCTGCTGTGTATCCGGAAATACCTCCACTCTGCTCCTCCTGCATTCCCTGGGCTCCAACACCGCCAGTTGCTGCCCGGACGTGCTGTCTGCACAGTCAACACCTGCTCCAGTGTTATTTTGGTTCAGTAACGCCAGCTGATCCCCTTCTGTGTATCCGGAAATACCTCCAGTTTGCTCCTCCTGCATTCCCTGGGCTCCAACACCGCCAGTTGCTGCCCGGAAGTGCTGTCTGCACAGTCAACACCTGCTCCAGTGTTATTGGGGTTCAGTAACGCCAGCTGATCCCCTGCTGTGTGTGCGGCAAGTTCTCCACTCAGTTTCTTGCATTGACCCTGGGCTCCCACACCGCCAGTTGCTGCCTGGAAGTGCTGTCTGCACGGTCAACAGTTGCTCCTCTGTTATTGGGTTTCAGTAACGCCAGCTGATCCCCTGCTGTGTATCCGGAAATACCTCCACTCTGCTCCTCCTGCATTCCCTGGGCTCCAACACCACCAGTTGCTGCCCGGAAGTGCTGTCTGCACAGTCAACACCTGCTCCAGTGTTATTGGGGTTCAGTGATGCCAGCTTATCCCCTGCTGTATGTGCGCAAGTTCACCACTCAGTTTCTTGCATTGACCCTGGGCTCCAACACCGCCAGTGTCTGCCCGGAAGTGCTGTCTGCACTGTCAACAGTTGCTCCTCTGTTATTGGGGTTCAGTAACGCCAGCTGATCCCCTGCTGAGTGTGTGGCAAGTTCACCACTCAGTTTCTTGCATTGACCCTGGGTTCCAACACCGCCAGTTGCTGCCCGGAAGTGCTGTATGCACAGTCAACAGTTGCTCCTCTGTTATTGGGGTTCAGTAACACCACCTGATACCCTGCTGTGTATCCGGCAATACTTCCACTCTGCTCCTCCTGCATTCCCTTGACTCCAACACCACCAGTTGCTGCCCAGAAGTGCTGTCTGCACAGTCAACACCTGCTCCAGTGTTATTGGGGTTCAGTAATGCCAGCTGATCCCCTTCTGTGTATCCGGAAATACCTCCATTCTGCTCATCCTGCATTCCCTGGGCTCCAACACCGCCAGTTGCTGCCCGGAAGTGCTGTCTGCACAGTCAACACCTGCTCCCACGTTATTGGGGTTCAGTAATGCCAGCTGATCCCCTGCTGTGTGTGCGGCAAGTTCTCCACTCAGTTTCTTGCATTGACCCTGGGCTCCAACACCACCAGTTGCTGCCCGGAAGTGCTGTCTGCACAGTCAACTGTTGCTCCTCTGTTATTGGGGTTCAGTAACGCCAGCTGATCCCCTGCTGTGTTTCCGGAAATACCTCCACTCTGCTCCTCCTGCATTCCCTGGGCTCCAACACCGCCAGTTGCTGCCCGGAAGTGCTGTCTGCACTGTCAACAGTTGCTCCTCTGTTATTGGGGTTCAGTAACGCCAGCTGATCCCCTGCTGAGTGTGTGGCAAGTTCACCACTCAGTTTCTTGCATTGACCCTGGGTTCCAACACCGCCAGTTGCTGACCGGAAGTGCTGTATGCACAGTCAACAGTTGCTCCTCTGTTATTGGGGTTCAGTAACACCACCTGATCCCCTGCTGTGTATCCGGCAATACTTTCACTCTGCTCCTCCTGCATTCCCTTGACTCCAACACCACCAGTTGCTGCCCAGAAGTGCTGTCTGCACAGTCAACACCTGCTCCAGTGTTATTGGGGTTCAGTAATGCCAGCTGATCCCCTTCTGTGTATCCGGAAATACCTCCATTCTGCTCACCCTGCATTCCCTGGGCTCCAACACCGCCAGTTGCTGCCCGGAAGTGCTGTCTGCACAGTCAACACCTGCTCCCACGTTATTGGGGTTCAGTAATGCCAGCTGATCCCCTGCTGTGTGTGCGGCAAGTTCTCCACTCAGTTTCTTGCATTGACCCTGGGCTCCAACACCACCAGTTGCTGCCCGGAAGTGCTGTCTGCACAGTCAACAGTTGCTCCTCTGTTATTGGGGTTCAGTAACGCCAGCTGATCCCCTGCTGTGTTTCCGGAAATACCTCCACTCTGCTCCTCCTGCATTCCCTGGGCTCCAACACCGCCAGTTGCTGCCCGGAAGTGCTGTCTGCACTGTCAACAGTTGCTCCTCTGTTATTGGGGTTCAGTAACGCCAGCTGATCCCCTGCTGAGTGTGTGGCAAGTTCACCACTCAGTTTCTTGCATTGACCCTGGGTTCCAACACCGCCAGTTGCTGCCCGGAAGTGCTGTATGCACAGTCAACAGTTGCTCCTCTGTTATTGGGGTTCAGTAACACCACCTGATCCCCTGCTGTGTATCTGGCAATACTTCCACTCTGCTCCTCCTGCATTCCCTTGACTCCAACACCACCAGTTGCTGCCCAGAAGTGCTGTCTGCACAGTCAACACCTGCTCCAGTGTTATTGGGGTTCAGTAATGCCAGCTGATCCCCTTCTGTGTATCCGGAAATACCTCCATTCTGCTCATCCTGCATTCCCTGAGCTCCAACACCGCCAGTTGCTGCCCGGAAGTGCTGTCTGCACAGTCAACACCTGCTCCAGTGTTATTGGGGTTCAGTGATGCCAGCTGATCCCCTGCTGTATGTGCGCAAGTTCTCCACTCAGTTTCTTGCATTGACCCTGGGCTCCAACACTGCCAGTTGCTGCCCGGAAGTGTTGTCTGCACAGTCAACAGTTGCTCCTCTGTTATTGGGGTTCAGTATCGCCAGCTGATCCCCTGCTGTGTGTGCGGCAAGTTCTCCACTCAGTTTCTTGCATTGACCCTGGGTTCCAACACCGCCAGTTGCTGCCCGGAAGTGCTGTATGCACAGTCAACAGTTGCTCCTCTGTTATTGGGGTTCAGTAACACCACCTGATCCCCTGCTGTGTATCCGGCAATACTTCCACTCTGCTCCTCCTGCATTCCCTTGACTCCAACACCACCAGTTGCTGCCCAGAAGTGCTGTCTGCACAGTCAACACCTGCTCCAGTGTTATTGGGGTTCAGTAATGCCAGCTGATCCCCTTCTGTGTATCCGGAAATACCTCCATTCTGCTCATCCTGCATTCCCTGGGCTCCAACACCGCCAGTTGCTGCCCGGAAGTGCTGTCTGCACAGTCAACACCTGCTCCCACGTTATTGGGGTTCAGTAACGCCAGCTGATCCCCTGCTGTGTGTGCGGCAAGTTCTCCACTCAGTTTCTTGCATTGACCCTGGGCTCCCACACCGCCAGTTGCTGCCTGTTAGTGCTGTCTGCACAGTCACCAGTTGCTCCTCTGTTATTGGGTTTCAGTAATGCCAGCTGATCCCCTCCTGTGTATCCAGAAATACCTCCACTCTGCTCCTCCTGCATTCCCTGGGATCCAACAACGCCAGTTGCTGCCCGGAAGTGCTGTCTACACAGTCAACACCTGCTCCCTAGTTATTGGGGTTCAGTAACACCTTCTGATCCCCTGCTGTGTGTGCGGCAAGTTCTCCACTCAGTTTCTTGCATTGACCTGGGCTGCAACACAGCCAGTTGCTGCCCGGAAGTGCTGTATGCACAGACAACAGTTGTTCCTCTGTTATTGGGGTTCAGTAACGCCAGCTGATCCCCTGCTGAGTGTGTGGCAAGTTCACCACTCAGTTTCTTGCATTGACCCTGGGTTCCAACACCGCCAGTTGCTGCCCGGAAGTGCTGTATGCACAGTCAACAGTTGCTCCTCTGTTATTGGGGTTCAGTAACACCAGATGATCCCCTGCTGTGTATCCGGCAATACTTCCCCTCTGCTCCTCCTGCATTCCCTTGACTCCAACACCACCAGTTGCTGCCCGGAAGTGCTGTCTGCACAGTCAAAACCTGCTCCAGTGTTATTGGGGTTCAGTAATGCCAGCTGATCTCCTTCTGTGTATCCGGAAATACCTCCATTCTGCTCATCCTGCATTCCCTGGGCTCCAACACCGCCAGTTGCTGCCCGGAAGTGCTGTCTGCACAGTCAACACCTGCTCCCACGTTATTGGGGTTTAGTAATGCCAGCTGATCCCCTGCTGTGTGTGCGGCAAGTTCTCCACTCAGTTTCTTGCATTGACCCTGGGCTCCAACACCGCCAGTTGCTGCCCGGAAGTGCTGTCTGCACAGTCAACACCTGCTCCAGTGTTATTGGGGTTCAGTAACGCCAGCTGATCCCCTGCTGTGTGTGCGGCAAGTTCTCCACTCAGTTTCTTGCATTGACCCTGGGCTCCCACACCGCCAGTTGCTGCCTGTTAGTGCTGTCTGCACGGTCAACAGTTGCTCCTCTGTTATTGGGTTTCAGTAACGCCAGCTGATCCCCTGCTGTGTATCCGGAAATACCTCCACTCTGCTCCTCCTGCATTCCCTGGGCTCCAACACCACCAGTTGCTGCCCAGAAGTGCTGTCTGCACAGTCAACACCTGCTCCAGTGTTATTGGGGTTCAGTGATGCCAGCTGATCCCCTGCTGTATGTGCGCAAGTTCTCCACTCAGTTTCTTGCATTGACCCTGGGCTCCAACACCGCCAGTTGCTGCCCGGAAGTGTTGTCTGCACAGTCAACAGTTGCTCCTCTGTTATTGGGGTTCAGTATCGCCAGCTGATCCAATGCTGTGTGTGCCGTAAGTTCACCACTCAGTTTCTTGCATTGACCCTGGGCTCCAACACCGCCACTGTCTGCCCGGAAGTGCTGTCTGCACTGTCAACAGTTGCTCCTCTGTTATTGGGGTTCAGTAACGCCAGCTGATCCCCTGCTGAGTGTGTGGCAAGTTCACCACTCAGTTTCTTGCATTGACCCTGGGTTCCAACACCGCCAGTTGCTGCCCGGAAGTGCTGTATGCACAGTCAACAGTTGCTCCTCTGTTATTGGGGTTCAGTAACACCAGCTGATCCCCTGCTGTGTATCCGGCAATACTTCCACTCTGCTCCTCCTGCATTCCCTTGACTCCAACACCACCAGTTGCTGCCCAGAAGTGCTGTCTGCACAGTCAACACCTGCTCCAGTGTTATTGGGGTTCAGTAATGCCAGCTGATCCCCTGCTGTGTGTGCGGCAAGTTCTCCACTCAGTTTCTTGCATTGACCCTGGGCTCCAACACCACCAGTTGCTGCCCGGAAGTGCTGTCTGCACAGTCAACAGTTGCTCCTCTGTTATTGGGGTTCAGTAACGCCAGCTGATCCCCTGCTGTGTTTCCGGAAATACCTCCACTCTGCTCCTCCTGCATTCCCTGGGCTCCAACACCGCCAGTTGCTGCCCAGAAGTGCTGTCTGCACAGTCAACAGTTGCTCCTCTGTTATTGGGGTTTAGTAATGCCAGCTGATCCCCTGCTGTGTATGCGGAAATACCTCCACTCTGCTGCTCCTGCATTCCCTGGGCTCCAACACTGCCAGTTGCTGCCCGGAAGTGCTGTCTGCACAGTCAACACCTGCTCCAGTGTTATTGGGGTTCAGTAATGCCACCTGATCCTCTGCTGTATGTGCGGAAAGTTCTCCACTCAGTTTCTTGCATTGACCCTGGGCTCCAACACCACCAGTTGCTGCCCAGAAGTGCTGTCTGCACAGTCAACATTTGCTCCTCTGTTATTGGGGTTCAGTAACGCCAGCTAATCCCCTGCTGTGTATCCGGAAATACCTCCACTCTGCTCCTCCTGCGTTCCCTGGGCTCCAACACCGCCAGTTGCTGCCCGGAAGTGCTGTCTGCACAGTCAAAACCTGCTCCAGTGTTATTTTGGTTCAGTAACGCCAGCTGATCCCCATCTGTGTATCCGGAAATACCTCCAGTTTGCTCCTCCTGCATTCCCTGGGCTCCAACACCGCCAGTTGCTGCCCAGAAGTGCTGTCTGCACAGTCAACACCTGCTCCAGTGTTATTGGGGTTCAGTAACGCCAGCTGATCCCCTGCTGTGTGTGCGGCAAGTTCTCCACTCAGTTTCTTGCATTGACCTCGGGCCCCCACACCGCCAGTTGCTGCCTGTTAGTGCTGTCTGCACAGTCAACAGTTGCTCCTCTGTTATTGGGTTTCAGTAACGCCAGCTGATCCCCTCCTGTGTATCCGGAAATACCTCCACTCTGCTCCTCCTGCATTCCCTGGGATCCAACAACGCCAGTTGCTGCCCGGAAGTGCTGTCTACACAGTCAACACCTGCTCTCTAGTTATTGGGGTTCAGTAACGCCTTCTGATCCCCTGCTGTGTGTGCGGCAAGTTCTCCACTCAGTTTCTTGCATTGACCTGGGCTGCAACACCGCCAGTTGCTGCCCGGAAGTGCTGTATGAACAGACAACAGTTGCTCCTCTGTTATTGGGGTTCAGTAACGCCAGCTGATCCCCTGCTGAGTGTGTGGCAAGTTCACCACTCAGTTTCTTGCATTGACCCTGGGTTCCATCACCGCCAGTTGCTGCCCGGAAGTGTTGTATGCACAGTCAACAGTTGCTCCTCTGTTATTGGGGTTCAGTAACACCAGATGATCCCCTGCTGTGTATCCGGCAATACTTCCACTCTGCTCCTCCTGCATTCCCTTGACTCCAACACCACCAGTTGCTGCCCGGAAGTGCTGTCTGCACAGTCAAAACCTGCTCCAGTGTTATTGGGGTTCAGTAACGCCAGCTGATCCCCTGCTGTGTATCCGACAATATCTCCACTCTGCTCCTCCTGCATTCCCTGGGCTCCAACACCGCTAGTTGCTGCCCTGAAGTGCTGTCTGCACAGTCAACAATTGCTCCTCTGTTATTGGGGTTCAGTAACGCCAGCTGATCCCCTGCTGTGTATCCGGTAATACCTCCACTCTGCTCCTCCTGCATTCCCTGGGCTTCAACACCGCCAGTTGCTGCCCGGAAGTGCTGTCTGCACAGTCAACACCTGCTCCAGTGTTATTGGGGTTCAGTAACGCCAGCTGATCCCCTGCTGTGTGTGCGGCAAGTTCTCCACTCAGTTTCTTGCATTGACCCTGGGCTCCAACACCGCCAGTTGCTGCCCGGAAGTGCTGTCTGCATAGTCAACAGTTGCTCCTCTGTTATTGGGATTCAGTAACGCCAGCTGATCCCCTGCTGTGAGTGTCGCAAGTTCACCACTCAGTTTCTTGCATTGACCCTGGGCTCCAACACCGCCAGTTGCTGCCCGGAAGTGCTGTCTGCACAGTCAACATTTGCTCTTCTGTTATTGGGGTTCAGTAACGCCAGCTGATCCCCTGCTGTGTATCCGGAAATACCTCCACTCTGCTTCTCCTGCATTCCCTGGGCTCCAACACCGCCAGTTGCTGCCTGCCCGGAAGTGCTGTCTGCACAGTCGATCCCCTTCTGTGTATCCGGAAATACCTCCAGTTTGCTCCTCCTGCATTCCCTGGTCTCCAACACCGCCAGTTGCTGCCCGGAAGTGCTGTCTGCACAGTCAACACCTGCTCCAGTGTTATTGGGGTTCAGTAACGCCAGCTGATCCCCTGCTGTGTGTGCGGCAAGTTCTCCACTCAGTTTCTTGCATTGACCCTGGGCTCCAACACCACCAGTTGCTGCCCGGAAGTGCTGTCTGCACAGTCAACACCTGCTCCAGTGTTATTGGGGTTCAGTAACGCCACCTGATCCTCTGCTGTATGTGCGGAAAGTTCTCCACTCAGTTTCTTGCATTGACCCTGGGCTCCAACACCACCAGTTGCTGCCCGTATGTGCTGTCTGCACAGTCAACAGTTGCTCCTATGTTATTGGGGTTCAGTAACGCCAGCTGATCCCCTGCTGTGTGTGCCGCAAGTTCACCACTCAGTTTCTTGCATTGACCCTGGGCTCCAACACCGCCAGTTGCTGCCCGGAAGTGTTGTCTGCACAGTCAACATTTGCTCCTCTGTTATTTTGGTTCAGTAATGCCAGCTGATCCCCTTCTGTGTATCCGGAAATACCTCCAGTTTGCTCCTCCTGCATTCCCTGGGCTCCAACACCGCCAGTTGCTGCCCGGAAGTGCTGTCTGCACAGTCAACACCTGCTCCAGTGTTATTGGGGTTCAGTAACGCCAGCTGATCCCCTGCTGTGTGTGCGGCAAGTTCTCCACTCAGTTTCTTGCATTGACCCTGGGCTCCCACACCGCCAGTTGCTGACTGTTAGTGCTGTCTGCACAGTCAACAGTTGCTCCTCTGTTATTGGGTTTCAGTAACGCCAGCTGATCCCCTCCTGTGTATCCGGAAATACCTCCACTCTGCTCCTCCTGCATTCCCTGGGATCCAACAACGCCAGTTGCTGCCCGGAAGTGCTGTCTACACAGTCAGCACCTGCTCCCTTGTTATTGGGGTTCAGTAATGCCTTCTGATCCCCTGCTGTGTGTGCGGCAAGTTCTCCACTCAGTTTCTTGCATTGCCCTGGGCTGCAACACCGCCAGTTGCTGCCCGGAAGTGCTGTCTGCACAGTCAACAGTTGCTCCTCTGTTATTGGGGTTCAGTAATGCCAGCTGATCGCCTGCTGTGTGTGCGGCAAGTTCACCACTCAGTTTCGTGCATTGACCCTAGGCTCCAGCACCGCCAGTTGCTGCTCGGAAGTGCTGTCTGCACAGTCAACAGTTGTTACTCTGTTATTGGGGTTCAGTAATGCCAGCTGATCCCCTGCTGTGTATCCGGCAATACCTCCACTCTGCTCCTCCTGCATTCCCTGGGCTTCAACACCGCCAGTTGCTGCCCGGAAGTGCTATCTGCACAGTCAACACCTGCTCCAGTGTTATTGGGGTTCAGTAATGCCAGCTGATCCCCTGCTGTGTGTGCGGCAAGTTCTCCACTCAGTTTCTTGCATTGACCCTGGGCTCCAACACCGCCAGTTGCTGCCCGGAAGTGCTGTCTGCATAGTCAACAGTTGCTCCTCTGAAATTGGGATTCAGTAACGCCAGCTGATCCCCTGCTGTGAGTGTCGCAAGTTCACCACTCAGTTTCTTGCATTGACCCTGGGCTCCAACACTGCCAGTTGCTGCCCGGAAGTGCTGTCTGCACAGTCAACAGTTGCTCCTCTGTTATTGGGGTTCTGTAACGCCAGCTGATCCCCTGCTGTGTATCCGGCAATACCTCCACTCTGCTCCTCCTGCATTCCCTGGGCTCCAACACCGCCAGTTGCTGCCCGGAAGTGCTGTCTGCACAGTCAACACCTGCTCTCTAGTTATTGGGGTTCAGTAACGCCTTCTGATCCCCTGCTGTGTGTGCGGCAAGTTCTCCACTCAGTTTCTTGCATTGACCTGGGCTGCAACACCGCCAGTTGCTGCCCGGAAGTGCTGTATGAACAGACAACAGTTGCTCCTCTGTTATTGGGGTTCAGTAACGCCAGCTGATCCCCTGCTGAGTGTGTGGCAAGTTCACCACTCAGTTTCTTGCATTGACCCTGGGTTCCATCACCGCCAGTTGCTGCCCGGAAGTGCTGTATGCACAGTCAACAGTTGCTCCTCTGTTATTGGGGTTCAGTAACACCAGATGATCCCCTGCTGTGTATCCGGCAATACTTCCACTCTGCTCCTCCTGCATTCCCTTGACTCCAACACCACCAGTTGCTGCCCGGAAGTGCTGTCTGCACAGTCAAAACCTGCTCCAGTGTTATTGGGGTTCAGTAACGCCAGCTGATCCCCTGCTGTGTATCCGACAATATCTCCACTCTGCTCCTCCTGCATTCCCTGGGCTCCAACACCGCTAGTTGCTGCCCTGAAGTGCTGTCTGCACAGTCAACAATTGCTCCTCTGTTATTGGGGTTCAGTAACGCCAGCTGATCCCCTGCTGTGTATCCGGTAATACCTCCACTCTGCTCCTCCTGCATTCCCTGGGCTTCAACACCGCCAGTTGCTGCCCGGAAGTGCTGTCTGCACAGTCAACACCTGCTCCAGTGTTATTGGGGTTCAGTAACGCCAGCTGATCCCCTGCTGTGTGTGCGGCAAGTTCTCCACTCAGTTTCTTGCATTGACCCTGGGCTCCAACACCGCCAGTTGCTGCCCGGAAGTGCTGTCTGCATAGTCAACAGTTGCTCCTCTGTTATTGGGATTCAGTAACGCCAGCTGATCCCCTGCTGTGAGTGTCGCAAGTTCACCACTCAGTTTCTTGCATTGACCCTGGGCTCCAACACCGCCAGTTGCTGCCCGGAAGTGCTGTCTGCACAGTCAACATTTGCTCTTCTGTTATTGGGGTTCAGTAACGCCAGCTGATCCCCTGCTGTGTATCCGGAAATACCTCCACTCTGCTTCTCCTGCATTCCCTGGGCTCCAACACCGCCAGTTGCTGCCTGCCCGGAAGTGCTGTCTGCACAGTCGATCCCCTTCTGTGTATCCGGAAATACCTCCAGTTTGCTCCTCCTGCATTCCCTGGTCTCCAACACCGCCAGTTGCTGCCCGGAAGTGCTGTCTGCACAGTCAACACCTGCTCCAGTGTTATTGGGGTTCAGTAACGCCAGCTGATCCCCTGCTGTGTGTGCGGCAAGTTCTCCACTCAGTTTCTTGCATTGACCCTGGGCTCCAACACCACCAGTTGCTGCCCGGAAGTGCTGTCTGCACAGTCAACACCTGCTCCAGTGTTATTGGGGTTCAGTAACGCCACCTGATCCTCTGCTGTATGTGCGGAAAGTTCTCCACTCAGTTTCTTGCATTGACCCTGGGCTCCAACACCACCAGTTGCTGCCCGTATGTGCTGTCTGCACAGTCAACAGTTGCTCCTATGTTATTGGGGTTCAGTAACGCCAGCTGATCCCCTGCTGTGTGTGCCGCAAGTTCACCACTCAGTTTCTTGCATTGACCCTGGGCTCCAACACCGCCAGTTGCTGCCCGGAAGTGTTGTCTGCACAGTCAACATTTACTCCTCTGTTATTTTGGTTCAGTAATGCCAGCTGATCCCCTTCTGTGTATCCGGAAATACCTCCAGTTTGCTTCTCCTGCATTCCCTGGGCTCCAACACCGCCAGTTGCTGCCCGGAAGTGCTGTCTGCACAGTCAACACCTGCTCCAGTGTTATTGGGGTTCAGTAACGCCAGCTGATCCCCTGCTGTGTGTGCGGCAAGTTCTCCACTCAGTTTCTTGCATTGACCCTGGGCTCCCACACCGCCAGTTGCTGACTGTTAGTGCTGTCTGCACAGTCAACAGTTGCTCCTCTGTTATTGGGTTTCAGTAACGCCAGCTGATCCCCTCCTGTGTATCCGGAAATACCTCCACTCTGCTCCTCCTGCATTCCCTGGGATCCAACAACGCCAGTTGCTGCCCGGAAGTGCTGTCTACACAGTCAGCACCTGCTCCCTTGTTATTGGGGTTCAGTAATGCCTTCTGATCCCCTGCTGTGTGTGCGGCAAGTTCTCCACTCAGTTTCTTGCATTGCCCTGGGCTGCAACACCGCCAGTTGCTGCCCGGAAGTGCTGTCTGCACAGTCAACAGTTGCTCCTCTGTTATTGGGGTTCAGTAATGCCAGCTGATCGCCTGCTGTGTGTGCGGCAAGTTCACCACTCAGTTTCGTGCATTGACCCTAGGCTCCAGCACCGCCAGTTGCTGCTCGGAAGTGCTGTCTGCACAGTCAACAGTTGTTACTCTGTTATTGGGGTTCAGTAATGCCAGCTGATCCCCTGCTGTGTATCCGGCAATACCTCCACTCTGCTCCTCCTGCATTCCCTGGGCTTCAACACCGCCAGTTGCTGCCCGGAAGTGCTGTCTGCACAGTCAACACCTGCTCCAGTGTTATTGGGGTTCAGTAATGCCAGCTGATCCCCTGCTGTGTGTGCGGCAAGTTCTCCACTCAGTTTCTTGCATTGACCCTGGGCTCCAACACCGCCAGTTGCTGCCCGGAAGTGCTGTCTGCATAGTCAACAGTTGCTCCTCTGAAATTGGGATTCAGTAACGCCAGCTGATCCCCTGCTGTGAGTGTCGCAAGTTCACCACTCAGTTTCTTGCATTGACCCTGGGCTCCAACACTGCCAGTTGCTGCCCGGAAGTGCTGTCTGCACAGTCAACAGTTGCTCCTCTGTTATTGGGGTTCTGTAACGCCAGCTGATCCCCTGCTGTGTATCCGGCAATACCTCCACTCTGCTCCTCCTGCATTCCCTGGGCTCCAACACCGCCAGTTGCTGCCCGGAAGTGCTGTCTGCACAGTCAACACCTGCTCCAGTGTTATTGGGGTTCAGTAATGCCAGCTGATCCCCTTCTGTGTATCCGGAAATACCTCCACTCTGCTCCTCCTGCATTCCCTGGGCTCCAACACCGCCAGTTGCTGCCCGGAAGTGCTGTCTGCACAGTCAACACCTGCTCCAGTGTTATTGGGGTTCAGTAACGCCAGCTGATCCCCTGCTGTGTGTGCGGCAAGTTCTCCACTCAGTTTCTTGCATTGACCCTGGGCTCCAACACCGCCAGTTGCTGCCCGGAAGTGCTGTCTGCACAGTCAACAGTTGCTCCTCTATTATTGGGGTTCAGTAACACCAGCTGATACCCTGCTGTGTATCCGGTAATACCTCCACTCTGAGCCTCCTGCATTCTCTGGTCTCCAACACCGCCAGTTGCTGCCCGGAAGTGCTGTCTGCACAGTTAACACCTGCTCCCTTGTTATTGGGGTTCAGTAACGCCAGCTGATCCCCTGCTGTGTGTGCGGCAAGTTCTCCACTCAGTTTCTTGCATTGACTTGAGCTCCAACACCGCCAGTTGCTGCCCGGAAGTGCTGTCTGCACAGTCAACAGTTGCTCCTCTGTTATTGGGGTTCAGTAACGCCAGCTTATCCCCTGCTGTGTGTGCGGCAAGTTCACCACTCAGTTTCTTGCATTGACCCTCGGCTCCAACACCGCCAGTTGCTGCCCGGAAGTGCTGTCTGCACAGTCAACAGTTGCTCCTCTGCTATTGGGGTTCAGTAACGCCAGCTGAACCAATGCTGTGTGTGCCGCAAGTTCACCGCTCAGTTTCTTGCATTGACCCTGGGCTCCAACACCGCCAGTTGCTGCCCGGAAGTGCTGTCTGCACTGTCAACAGTTGCTCCTCTGTTATTGGGGTTCAGTAACGCCAGCTGATCCCCTGCTGAGTGTGTGGCAAGTTCACCACTCAGTTTCTTGCATTGACCCTGGGTTCCAACACCGCCAGTTGCTGCCCAGAAGTGCTGTATGCACAGTCAACAGTTGCTCCTCTGTTATTGGGGTTCAGTAACACCAGCTGATCCCCTGCTGTGTATCCGGCAATACTTCCCCTCTGCTCCTCCTGCATTCCTTTGACTCCAACACCACCAGTTGCTGCCCGGAAGTGCTGTCTGCACAGTCAACACCTGCTCCAGTGTTATTGGGGTTCAGTAATGCCAGCTGATCCCCTTCTGTGTATCCAGAAATACCTCCACTCTGCTCCTCCTGTATTCCCTGGGCTCCAGCACCGCCAGTTGCTGCCCGGAAGTGCTGTCTGCACAGTCAACACCTGCTCCCACGTTATTGGGGTTCAGTAATGCCAGCTGATCCCCTGCTGTGTGCGGCAAGTTCTTCACTCAGTTTCTTGCATTGACCCTGGGCTCCAACACCACCAGTTGCTTCCCGGAAGTGCTGTCTGCACAGTCAACAGTTGCTCCTATGTTATTGGGGTTCAGTAACGCCAGCTGATCCCCTGCTGTGTATCCGGAAATACCTCCACTCTGCTCCTCCTGCATTCCCTGGGCTCCAACACTGCCAGTTGCTGCCCGGAAGTGCTGTTTGCACAGTCAACACCTGCTCCAGTGTTATTGGGGTTCAGTAACGCCACCTGATCCTCTGCTGTATGTGTGGAAAGTTCTCCACTCAGTTTCTTGCATTGACCCTGGGCTCCAACACCACCAGTTGCTGCCCGTAAGTGCTGTCTGCACAGTCAACAGTTGCTCCTATGTTATTGGGGTTCAATAACGCCAGCTGTTCCCCTGCTGTGTGTGCCGCAAGTTCACCACTCAGTTTCTTGCATTGACCCTGGGCTCCAACACCGCCAGTTGCTGCCCGGAAGTGTTGTCTGCACAGTCAACATTTGCTCCTCTGTTATTGGGGTTCAGTAACGCCAGCTGATCCCCTGCTGTGTATCCGGAAACACCTCCACTCTGCTCCTCCTGCATTCCCTGGGCTCCAACACCGCCAGTTGCTGCCCGGAAGTGCTGTCTGCACAGTCAACACCTGCTCCAGTGTTATTGGGGTTCAGTAACGCCAGCTGATCCCCTGCTGTGTGTGCAGCAAGTTCTCCACTCAGTTTCTTGCATTGACCCTGGGCTCCCACACCGCCAGTTGCTGCCTGTTAGTGCTGTCTGCACAGTCAACAGTTGCTCCTCTGTTATTGGGTTTCAGTAACGCCAGCTGATCCCCCCCTGTGTATCCGGAAATACCTCCACTCTGCTCCTCCTGCATTCCCTGGGATCCAACAACGCCAGTTGCTGCCCGTAAGTGCTGTCTACACAGTCAACACCTGCTCCCTTGTTATTAGGGTTCAGTAACGCCTTCTGATCCCCTGCTGTGTGTGCAGCAAGTTCTCCACTCAGTTTCTTGCATTGACCTGGGCTGCAACACCGCCAGTTGCTGCCCGGAAGTGCTGTCTGCACAGTCAACAGTTGCTCCTCTGTTATTGGGGTTCAGTAACGCCAGCTGATCCCCTGCTGTGTATCCGGCAATACCTCCACTCTGCTCCTCCTGCATTCCCTGGGCTCCAACACCACCAGTTGCTGCCCGGAAGTGCTGTCTGCACAGTCAACAGTTGCTCCTCTGTTATTGGGGTTCAGTAACGCCAGCTAATCCCCTGCTGTGAATCTGGTAATACCTCCGCTCTGCTCCTCCTGCATTCCCTGGGCTCCAACACCGGCAGTTCCTGCCTGGAAGTGCTGTCTGCACAGTCAACAGTTGCTCCTCTGTTATTGGGGTTCAGTAACGCCAGCTGATCCCCTGCTATGTGTGACGCAAGTTCACCACTCAGTTTCTTGCATTGACACTGGGCTCCAACACCGCCAGTTGCTGCCCGGAAGTGCTGTCTGCACAGTCAACATTTGCTCCTCTGTAATTGGGGCTCAGTAATGCCAGCTGATCCCCTGCTGTGTATCCGGCAATACCTCCACTCTGCTCCTCCTGCATTCCCTGGGCTCCAACAACGCCAGTTGCTGCCCGGAAGTGCTGTCTGCACAGTCATCACCTGCTCCAGTATTATAGGGGTTCAGTAACGACAGCTGATCCTCTGCTGTATGTGCAGCAAGTTCTCCACTCAGTTTCCTGCATTAACCCTGGGCTCCAACACCGCCAGTTGCTACCCGGAAGTGCTGTCTGCACAGTCAACAGTTGCTACTCTGTTACTGGGGTTCAGTAACTCCAGCTGATCCCCTGCTGTGTGTGCAGCAATTTCACCACTCAGTTTCTTGCATTGACCCTGGGCTCCAACACCGCCAGTTGCTGCCCGGAAGTGCTGTCTGCACAGTCAACACCTGCTCCAGTGTTATTGGGGTTCAGTAATGCCAGCTGATCCCCTGCTGTATGTGCGGCAAGTTCTCCTCTCAGTTTCTCGCACTGACCCTGGGCTCCAACACCGCCAGTTGCTGCCCAGAAGTGCTGTCTGCACAGTCAACAGTTGCTCCTCTGTTATTGGGGTTCAGTAACGCCAGCTGATCCTCGCTGTGTATCCGGCAATACCTCCACTCTGCTCCTCCCGTATTCCCTGGGCTCCAACACTGCCAGTTGCTGCCCGGAAGTGCTGTCTGCACTGTCAACAGTTGCTCCTCTCTTATTGGGGTTCAGTAACGCCAGCTGATCCCCTGCTGTATGTGCGGCAAGTTCTCCTCTCAGTTTCTCGCACTGACCCTGGGCTCCAACACCGCCAGTTGCTGCGCAGAAGTGCTGTCTGCACAGTCAACAGTTGCTCCTCTGTTATTGGGGTTCAGTAACGCCAGCTGATCCTCGCTGTGTATCCGGCAATACCTCCACTCTGCTCCTCCCGTATTCCCTGGGCTCCAACACCGCCAGTTGCTGCCCGGAAATGCTGTCTGCACAGACAACACCTGCTCCAGTGTTATTGGGGTTCAGTAACGCCAGCTGATCCACTGCTGTGTGTGCGGCAAGTTCTCCACTCAGTTTTTTGCATTGACCCTGTGCTCCAACACCACCAGCTGCTGCCCGGAAGTGCTGTCTGCACAGTCAACAGTTGCTCCTCTGTTATTGGGGTTCAGTAACGCCAGCTGATCCCCTGCTGTGTGTGCGGCAAGTTCTCCACTCAGTTTCTTGCATTGACCCTGGGCTCCAACACTGCCAGTTGCTGAACCGAAGTGCTGTCTGCACAGTCAACAGTTGCTCCTCTGTTATTGTGGTTCAGTAATGCCAGCTAATCCCTTGCTGTGTATCTGGCAATACCTCCACTCTGCTCCTCCTGCTTTCCCTGGGCTCCAACACTGCCAGTTGCTGCCTGGAAGTGCTGTCTGCACAGTCAACACCTGCTCCAGTGTTATTGGGGTTCAGTAACGCCAGCTGATCCCCTGCTGTGTGTGTGGCAAGTTCTCCACTCAGTTTTTTGCATTGATCCTGGGCTCCAACTCCAACAGTTGCTGCCCGGAAGTGCTGTTTGCACAGTCAACAGTTGCTCCTCTGTTATTGGGGTTCAGTAACGCCAGCTGATCCCCTGCTGTGTATCCGGCAATATCTCCACTCTGCTCCTCCTGCATTCCCTGGGCTCCAACACCACCAGTTGCTGCCCGGAAGTGCTGTCTGCACAGTCAACAGTTGCTCCTCTGTTATTGGGGTTCAGTAACGCCAGCTGATCCCCTGCTGTGTATCCGGAAATACCTCCCCTCTGCTCCTCCTGCATTCCCTGGGCTCCAACACCGCCAGTTGCTGCCCGGAAGTGCTGTCTGCACAGTCAACACTTGCTCCAGTGTTATTGGGGTTCAGTAACGCCAGCTGATCCCCTGCTGTGTGTGCGGCAAGTTCTCCACTCAGTTTCTTGTATTGACCCTGGGCTCCAACACGGCCAGTTGCTGCCCGGAAGTGCTGTCTGCACAGTCAACAGTTGCTCCTCTGTTATTGGGGTTCAGTAACGCCAGCTAATCCCCTGCTGTGAATCTAGTAATACCTCCACTCTGCTCCTCCTGCATTCCCTGGGCTCCAACACCGCCAGTTGCTGCCCGCAAGTGCTGTCTGCACAGTCAACAGTTGCTCCTCTGTTATTGGGGTTCAGTAACTGCAGCTAATCCCTTGCTGTGTATCCGGCAATACCTCCACTATGCTCCTCCTGCATTCCCTGGGCTCCAACACCGCCAGTTGCTGCCCGGAAGTGCTGTCTGCACATTCAACAGATGCTCTTCTGTTATTGGGGTTCAGTAACGCCAGCTGATCCCCTGCTGTGTATGCGGCAATTTCACCACTCAGTTTCTTGCATCGACCCTGGGCTCCAACACCGCCAGTTGCTGCCCGGAAGTGCTGTCTGCACAGTCAACACCTGCTCCAGTGTTATTGGGGTTCAGTAACGCCAGCTGATCCCCTGCTGCATGTGCAGCAAGTTCTCCACTCAGTTTCTTGCATTGACCCTGGGCTCCAACACTGCCAGTTGCTGCCCGCAAGTGCTGTCTGCACAGTCAATAGTTGCTCCTCTGTTATTGGGGTTCAGTAACTGCAGCTAATCCCTTGCTGTGTATCCGGCAATACCTCCACTCTGCTCCTCCTGCATTCCCTGGGCTCCAACACCGCCAGTTGCTGCCCGGAAGTGCTGTCTGCACAGTCAACAGTTGCTCTTCTGTTATTGGGGTTCAGTAACGCCAGCTGATCCCCTGCTGTGTATGCGGCAATTTCACCACTCAGTTTCTTGCATTGACCCTGGGCTCCAACACCGCCAATTGCTGCCCGGAAGTGCTGTCTGCACAGTCAACACCTGCTCCAGTGTTATTGGGGTTCAGTAACGCCAGCTGATCCCCTCCTGTGTGTGCGGCAAGTTCTCCACTCAGTTTCTTGCATTGACCCTGGGCTCCAACACCGCCAGTTGCTGCCCGGAAGTGCTGTCTGCACAGTCAACACTTGCCGTGTTATTGGGGTTCGATAACGTTAGCTGATCCCCAGCAGTGTATCCGGCAATTTCTCCTGCTCCCTCCACACTCACACTACTACAGAAATTAAAGGGAACCTGCCCCCCCCCAGACATTGGTAACTGAAAGAGCCACTTGTGCAGCACTAATGCTGCACAAGGAAAAGGTGGCTCTTTTAGTTATGCTCTTTGCAGACGCTGAACTTAACACTTATAAAATGTGGCCCCTCATACCGTGAAACCGTCCCAGAGGCGGGACTTTACTTCTTAATGAGACACAACACAGCCATCATTCATACCCCCTTGGCGCCGTACACCGCCTCCTCATCATTGTTTGAATCTGTCCCGGAGCCTGCGCTGTTATGTTATCCCTTGGCCATGTGCAGTTAGCGCTGCCCGTCTTCAGACATCATTTGTTGTCAGGCTGGCTGCGCCTGTGCGGCCGCCCTGCCCGGGATCCCGCCCCGCAGTGTATTCAGATTTATTCACACTGCGGGGCTGGGATCCCTGGGCATGTGCAGTGCATATCTTGGCCTCTCACTCATCTCATTATGATGGGTTATGAATGACGGCTGTGCTGCGCCTCATAAAGAAGGAAAGTCCCGCCTCCGGGACGGTTTAACGGTATGAGGGGCCACATTTTATAAGTGTTAACTTCAGCGTGTGCAAGGAGCATAGTTAAAAGAGCCAACTTTTCCTTGTGCAGCATTAGTGCTGCACAAGGTGGCTCTTTTAGTTGCAAACGCCTGGGGGGGTTAAAGGTTCCCTTTCAAATTGTTCCAATTAGGCCTCAGCCTACACTCTGTTTCTCATGTAATCCCTGGGCTCCAACACTGCCAGTTGCTGCTTAGAAGTGGCATGGGTACTCCCTCCTGCCCAGTCCGGTTCCAGCACGCCAGCTGTATCAGGGTAGTGTCAAGGTCACTTTGCCTCCAATACGTTGTCCTGTCGTGTTGCGGTCGGGTTAGCTGACTCTATGGTGCCTGCAGTTTAGGTGCTTCCTATGTGGGCTGCAGGAACTGGCAATGAAGGCTGGTTCTGTAGTGCCAATAGGACAAGCTCCCCCTGTAGGATTGGCGGTTTTCGGTAACTCCGGCCAGCTCATGGCCTTGCATTTTTTTGTTCATGTGGACCTTCTGCTGACTATCTGAGTTCCAGCACCATTAGCTGTTTCTTTAAAAGTCAATCTTGAATAGGCCCCCCTGGGTTCCAGTACGGTCAGCTGGTTCCAGGCAGAGCCTTTGGCCTTGGTGCCTCCTTCTGGGTATACGAGTTCCACCAACGTCTGGTTGTCCTTGGTAGTGCTTTCTGGCACGGGTACCTCCTGCTTAGCAACCGGGTTCCAGTACCGTCAGCTGGTCCTCGGTAGTTCCATTGGTTCTTGTACCTTCGGCTACCCATCCGGGTTCCAGTACCATCAGCTGGTTCCCAGCAGTGTCTTTTGCTCTTGTACCTTCTGCTCCCCATCCTGGTTCCAGTACGGTCAGCTGGTTCCAGGCAGAGCCTCTGGCTTAGGTGCCTCCTTCTGGGTATCCGAGTTCCTCCAACGTCTGGTGGACCTTGGTAGTGCTTTCTGGCATGGGTACCTCCTGCTTGGTAACCGGGTTCTAGTACCATCAGCTGGTCCTTGGCAGTTCCTCAGCTATCTTGTACCTTCTGCTACATTTCCAAGCTCAAGACCCTAAAGACGACGACCCTGAAGACCACCCCGTAGACGCCAACGACCCCGGAGATGACGACCCCTGAGACGACGACCCTGGAGACGATGACCGTGAAAATCACCCCGAAGAAGACGACGACCCCGGAGACGACGACCCTGGAGATGACGACCCTGAAGACCGAGAAGCAGAAGAACAAGAAGCTGCAGAACAAAAAGCAAAAGAACATTAAGCATAAGACTAAAAATCAGAGCAAAAGATATTATCTAAATTATAAGCAGAAGAAGACTAAGTAGTGTATGGGGGTGAGTCCGTTCCTCCTCGTGGTGCCCCTGGAAAAAACCTGCTGCTGCAGGCTAAACTGAACGCGGACAAATCCTGTTGTAAATCTTTTGGGACAGGCAGAACGGAATGTGTAATCTTCAAACTTTTATAGATAACAACTACAGGAATGCCTGTCACAAATAAGAATATGATGAAGAATATGAAGAAGAATAATAGTTGAATAAAAAGAATATGAAGAATGTAAAAAAAAGAATAATAGGAAGAAGGTGAAGAAGTTGAATAAGGTGAAGGAGAAGTTGATGAAAAAGATGCTGCTGCTGAAGATGATGAAGAAGAAAGTGTGGAAGAAGTAAAAAAGAAGGTGAAGAGCATGGAAGTAGTGAAACATAAATATCTGACAAAATATAAAAAATCTTAACATAGTCAATATCTTTGTAACTCCGAACGTCTTAAAAAAAAAATTATTCCTGCTATTCCATTTGATTGGCCTAAACCTCTATGCCTTTAATGTCTCCTCCACCTCCCCCAATACATCCTACATTATTCTTAGTTGTTTTCCTTCATGTAGAATTAACCTACAAGGAAAGAAAGGGTTTATTTTAATTCCGATATTTTTGTCCCATTGACTTGCATTGGTATCGGGTATCGGTATCGGCGATATCCAATATTTTTTGAATATCGGCCGATCCAATCCGATACCGATACTTCTGGATATTAGAAGGTATCGCTCAACACTAGGGATGGGGGATTTATTGTGTGTGGGGAGAATTGGAGTGGGGATGAGGGGATTTATTGTGCGTGGGGACAATTTGAGTGGGGATGGGGGGATTTATTATGTCTGGGGAGAATTAGCGTGGGGATGGGGGGATTTATTATGTGTGGAGAGAATTGGAGTGGGGATGGGGGTGTTTAATGTGTGGGGGGAGATTTGGAGTGGAGATGGGGTTATTTATTGTGTGTGGGAAGATTTGTAGTGGGGATGGGGCGCTTTAATGTGTGGGGGAGATTTGAGCACCCAAAATGAAGAGCAAAGGGGAACATGGGGGGCATGTATGAGGAAACAGTACAGGGGAATGGGGGGCATGTATGAGGAAAGAGTATGGGGGAATGGGGGGCATGTACAAGGAAACAGTATGGGGGAATGAGGAGCATGTATGAGGAAACAGTATGGGGGAATGGGGGAATATATGAGGAAACAGTATGGGGGATGGGTGCAGACAGTATGGGGAGCAAATGGGGGAATGTATGCGGACACAGTATGAGTAGCGATGTGAAAAATGTATGTGGACAGAGTACAGGGAGCGAGGGTGATGGGATGTGTGCAGACACAGTTAGGTGAGCAGGCAGTATAGAAAGTGAGGGGGTAAATATATGAGGAGACAGTATGGTGAACAGGGGGATATGAGAGGAGACAGTATGGGGGAAGAAAAGTGAATGAGCACATAATAGAAACTGAGTATTGGGGTGTAGAATGGAGGGACAGTGTAAGGGCACAGCCAGGAAGGGACAGTATACCAAGGCGGGGGAGTGTGATGAGAGAGTACAGTTTAGATACTGGGCCCTAAAGGGGGGAAACAGTATGAGGACAGTGTGAAGAGGGGGCCAGTATGAAAAGGAGAGGTCAGTGTAAAGAACATGTACTATAAGAGGGAAAGAGTGGGGGTTATATTTTGTGCAGACAATATAATGAGGGGCAATTTTCTATTCAGGAGCATTATAATGACACTTCTATCTTTAAGGGCATCATGTGGAGATTTGGAAGATGGAAGTCTGCAGAGACGAGCTGTGGATGAGAAAACTCATCATGGGGTCTGGACAAGATGAAAAAAAGAAGAACGACTCCATCTATAAGGTACCTTGATGTAAATGTTATTTGTGATACTAATTCTCATGTTTTTATTTATGGTAGTAGCATTAAAGGGGTTGTCCATTCTTTGTGACTGCAGACTTCTGAATTCTCACAGTGCACACTGCACGCTGTCAGGATTCTCTTGTACTGGCAATTTACATACATGCGGTCACGTGCTGACTAGACATGTGTGGCATCAGTCAATGAAAATGAACTGAGCAAGGCCGGGCACGTCTAGTCGGAATGTGGTCAGAAGTATACAAATCGCATGCTTGTGCTGACATGACTGTCTAAGAAAGAATCCTAAAAGTGTGCAGTGCATTAGTTGTGAGAATTCAGAAGCTGCGATGCCAGGATTCAGCTCTGCAGGTTCCAGTAGTCATCACATGTACACTTCACTCATATTCGACTTCTATATTTATGGTCCTGTGACAACGAGCTTCTCTTCCTGCTTCTCTCAGTTTTTCACTGAATATTGGCAGCATTAAGAAGAACTTGTGGGTACATTACTTAGTGTGCAAATCACATATGTCCTTGGTGGGGGGGGGGGGGCGCCAAACTGAATTCTTGCCCAGGCTGCCAGAAAACCTAGATACACCTCTGTGGATGCAGCAGGACAAGGGGTGCGGACGCGGCAGGATGTCGGGTGCTGGTGTAACAGGAAGCGGGATGCCGTTGTGGTAGGACGCGGAGTGCGGATACAGCAGGACGTGGAGTGCAGATACGGCAGGACGCAGAGTGTGGATTTGGCAGGATGCGGAGGGTGGAAGCGGCAGAACGCCGGGTGCGGATGGGGCAGGACACGGGGCACAGATGTGGCAGGACAAGGATGCGGCAGGATGCAGGGTGCAGATGTAACAGGAAGCGGGATGCCATTGTGGCAGGAAACAAAGTACGGATAAGACAGGACACGGGGTGCGGATGCGGCAGGACCCGGGGCATGGATGCGGCAGGACGCGGGGTGCGGATGTAACAGGAAGCAGGATGCTGTTGTGGCAGGAAAGGGAGTGTGGATATGGCAGGATGCGGGGCGTGGATGTGTCAGGATGCGGGGTGTGGATGTGGCAGGATGCAGGGCACGGATGTGGCAGGATGCGAGGCACGGATGCGGCAGGACGCGGGGTGCCATTGTGGCAGGAAACAGTGTGGATACGGAAGGACGTGGAGTGCGGATACGGCAGGATGCAGAGTGTGGATTCGGCAGGACGCGGGGGGTGGAAGCGGCAGGACCCAGGGTGCGGATGTGGCAGGACATGGGGCACAGATGCAGCAGGACGTGGATGCGGCAGGACACGAGGTATGGATGTAAAAGGAAGCAGGATGCCGTTGTGGCAGGAAACGGAGTGTGGATACGGCAGGACGCGGGGAGCGGATGCATCAGGATGCGGGGTGTGGATGCGGCAGGATGCAGGGCACGGATGCGACAGATTGCAAGACACGGATGCGGTAGGATGCGGGGTGCCGTTGTGGCAGGAAACAGAGTGTGGATACGGCAGGACGCGGAGTGCGGATACGGCAGGACGCGGAGTGCGGATTTGGCAGGACGTGGGGTGGAAGCGGCAGGACACAGGGTGTGGATGCTGCAGGATGCGAGGCGCGGATGCAGCAGGATGCAGGGCGTGGATGTAACAGGAAGCCAGATGCCGTTGCGGCAGGACGCGGATTGCGGATATGGCAGGATGTGGGGTGTGGATGCGGAAGGACGCGGGGCACGGATGCGGCAGGATGCGGGGCACGGATGCGGCAGGATATGGGGTGCTGATGTAGCAGGAAACAGAATGCCGTTGTGGCAGGAAACGAAATGCGGATACATGGGGATGCGGGATGTGGATGCGGCAGGATGCGGGGTATGGATGCGGCAGGATGCAGGGCGTGGATGCGGAAGGACGTGGAGTGTGGATGCGGCAGGATGTGAGGTGTGGATGTAACAGGAAGCTGGATGCCGTTGTGGCAGGAAACGGAGTGTGGATGTGGCAGGACATGGGGTGCAGATGTAAGGGGATGTAAAGTCTACCTCTTTAAGCTTTCTGTGCTGCTACTTGTATATATATATTATATGTTATGTTTTGTATCAATGTTTGTGTTAGGGAGAGCATAATGTCCATTTTTGGCCACTAGATGGGGGGCATTCTAGTTTACAGTATAGATAGTCAACCACAGGAGGGGTTTACTGGCATAAGGCAGGAGTAGCTTCCTGGCTAGAGTTAGTTGGGACCGGGGTGCCCATACTGCTTGGAAGGGCGTCTGAGCCCAGGCTCCCCAGGAGCCCCACAAAGTTATACAAGTGAGAGCCCAGCCATCCACAGTAGCAGGCCAGGACAGCATTGGGCCGCAGCAGAGTTGGAACTCAGACTGGGAACAAGGACAGGATGAGACGGGTACACAGGCGGCTCCAGAATGTGGCAGCTTATCGCATGGGCCGATGCCCTCAGATCTGGGGCAAAATGGCTGAGGGAGTCCCCAAACACAGTGAGTTTGAATAAGGAGGACGCTGTGTTACCGCAAGCGACAGTGTAGCCGGGCAGGTCGCTCACCATGTAGCAGCTGACTTCGTGGACTGATGCCCTTAAGTTATGGGTTAAACAGACTAGGAAATGCCTAACCATAGCAAAGATGGACAGGGAGGATGCTGAGGAACCGTACAATACGGTCCATCCCGGTTACGTGCTGTGTGATGGAAGAAGTACAGAGAAAAAGAAAGGAACATGCGCTGTGATAAATACAGATGTGCTGGGTAACGAAGTCAGTAAATTTGTTCACATAAAAGTTGAAATGGACTGTGTCTCAATCTGTGCAAAACCATGTGGAGGGGGTCTTCAGCAATGTAGAAGAGACCCCAATGGTGCAGGAAATGGAGTCACAGGTATGCAGGATTAATGGACACTGCATGTGATGGGAGGCCAGGGCAGAGATATATCGCAATCCTCGACCATGACTACAGCCCTGGCGCTCCCTCACACTTGGCGTAGTCAGCAGGATGCCGCATCTATGCCACGTGGAAACACCGCAAAAGATACCGCTGATGTGGAAATAAAGTATGAATAGAATGTGGATGTAATTCAAATACTGAACTTGACAAAAACTTTGAATGTGACTGATACTGTGGTAGCCAAGATGGTGGCCTTGTAAATGGCAGATGATGGCGTGCAAAAGGATGATGACAGCACTAATCCCACCCTTCGTGGGCATCCTGATGGAGAATTGGCGCGAGAAGCTGTCTGGAAAAGACTGTGGCCTAATCATGGCACCCGCCCTTGGTGGGTGCGCTGGAGACAACGAAGATCCCGCCCTCTACAACAGATTGCTAGGAAATGGGTGGAGTGACTGGACTTGACCCCACCTTGGAACAGGTGGGGATCACAAGAAAGCCCTGCGTGCTGCTGCGCTGTGCCATTACGAGACATGGCATCGGCGGCGATGGACCATTCTTGCACTCATCAATGCAGGGGCATAGGCTGCATAGAGCAAAATTGCCGGCAGGAAGAAGAGAGGACCTGACCCATATGGCAGAGAGGAGTTCACGACGAGTACTATACTTATCGTTTCCCTGTGCTTTCACCCGAGCTGGACTGGCAGCTGCCAGAGTGTCAGCAGGTGAGGTGTTATGGACCTGGTGGTTAGGTGCACCTGGAATGACCTGATGGTTAAACTAGAAGACAGGACCAGCTCTGGGAAGTGGGAACTCTGCTGACCGCAAATCCTAATCCTATAACACACACACTAGAAATAGCTGTGGAGCGTACCTAACTCTCCCTAGACGCCTCTTCACAGCCTAAGAGCTAACTACCCCTAAAGATAGGAAAATAAGCCTTACCTTGCCTCAGAGAAATTCCCCAAAGATAAAGGCAGCCCCCCACATATATTAACTGTGAGTTAAGAGGGAAGTCACAAACACAGGGATGAAACAGGTTTCAGCAAAGGAGGCCAGACTTACTAAATAGATTGAGGATAGGAAAGGAATCTATGCGGTCAGCACAAAAAACTAAAAAAAGCCACGCAGAGTGTGCAAAAAGACCCCCGCACTGACTCACGGTGCGGAGGAGCCACTCTGCAACCCAGAGCTTCCAGCTAGCAAGGCAATATCATGTTAGCAAGCTGGACTAAAACTTAGCAAGTACTAAGAAATATATTCAGTACACAATGAACGACAAATGAACTAGCAGGGACTTAGCTTTTGCTGGAGTAGACAGGTCATCAGAAAGATCCGAGAGATATGAACAGTACTAATACAGTGACAGCTGGCATGGAGTAATGATCTGAGTGGAGTTAAATAGAGAAGCCAGCCTAGCCGTAAACAAGAGCAGCTGAGGAGGCAACCTCAGAGCCAGCAGTTCCACTCACAGCCGCCAGAGGGAGTCCACGGACAGAACTCGCCGAAGTACCATTCATAACCACAGGAGGGAGTTCGAGAACGGAATTCACAACAGTGAGGACTCTTGAACGTTGCATAACAAAACATATGTACATTGTGAGCTCACTTTTAGGTAATACGGAATCATTAAGAAAACAATATAACTTTGAACTAACTATGAAATACGATTACCCGAACGGGTATACTATCTATCAAGTGCAAAGGCAAACATTCTATCTTTATTCAAGTGCAAATCAACATCTGATTACTTTTATTCTTTTTCAAGTGCAGGACAGTCTATCAACCCCCACAGGCTTACAGCATTTTCCTTCAATTTATTCAAAAGTGCTCTTTAATTTCAGCTACATACTATCAGCTATGTAAAACACAATTCTATTTTTAAGTCTAACCTGGCAAAGTGCAATAATTCACATTCCCCTTAAGGGTTCAAACAGTATTCAAGTCTTTTTAATGAGGTAGCGCAATTAATACTGTAACAACAGGAACGATGCAAGGGACCCATTATTAACCCCCAACGTTGGATTGGGCGGGCTACAAGGCGTGTATCCCGACCCGGAATTGTGCCACACCAACGGGTTTTTCTTCAGGTCTCTGAAAAATAAAGCAGTTCTCACAACAAGATTAGTAAGTCTCTTTTAGAAGCAGTCTCTGTAAAAGCTTCCTTTGTAAAACCAGTAGGAAGCACCTTTAAGAAGGTGCAAACTATATACTGTACATGTAAGTCCAGCCCTACCCATGCCGGCAAGTGGGCAGAACCAGGGTGCACCTTAGAGGTGCCAATTATGTGCAATGGAAAGTTTGTGGACCATTCAATGTCCATGATCCAAATGTCCTTGAAGGAAAAACGAGACTCTGTAAACAGAGGATCCCTTTAACATGGGACCCCTTTAAGTGAAAACCCTGGCTGGGTTCAACAAACTTGAGAACAGCAGCAGAAAGAATTAACAGTTAACTATATACAGTCTTGTCAGATTTGGATGGTTCTCTTATAGTAGGTTGCAAGGCATCAGCCGGTAACGAACACTTCCTGGCCTGGGAAGGTTTGTATCCGAGTCCTCATATGATGCTATATCAACATCATTGGTTTGTCTCTCGGGTGTGGTCAAATCATTAGCTGCCTGAGGACAGATGTCAGCTTTAGCATTTGCCACAGTGGCAGTCTCAGTGGTGGTGATTATGCACACTGTTGTAGTAGTATTGGTTTTAGGAGTTGCTGTTTCAGAGACTGGAGGGATAGTGCTGGTGGTCTTAGTTTTGGCACCAGGTGGCGCTACTGCAGGTGTACATTGTTTAACATTCTTGGCATACCAGCTTTTCTCCATCCAATGACGGGTGTAGGTCACATGATTCCCTCGACACAAGTCTCGGTCAGGATGTCCTTCCCAGAGATGGGTTTCCACATTACGGCTGGTGACATAGACTTCTGTCTGCAGTCTCGGTTCCTGAATGAAGCCCCAACCCCTTTTCGGGTGAAAGGCTACTACTATCCCCTACTTCGCTGGACTCCTATTTCAGCGTTTGGTTTTATGGGTCTGTGCTTTACGTCGGGCTTCCCGCTCCTTTCTGTCTCTCCAGTGTAAGAGCAGGCATTGTCTATACTCCTCCCAGGTGAGGATTCCAATATAGGCCCCGTTCACCCCATCTCTCGGAGCGTCCCATCGGAAGATCACCCCTTTAGGGCTCACGTCCAGCTGTATGCCCTCGGTCGCTAGGAGCGGGAGTGGTGTCTCGTCAGTGGTCCGGGGAGTCGCTGGAGCTGGAGCGACAGCTGGAGGAGGAACGGACACTGAAGCGGGATCAATACCTGGGGGAAGAGCGGTCGCTGGAGCAGGATCGGTCACTGGGGCAGGGGCGTTTTCTGTACCTGCGTCTCATGTGGTTCCACCGATGCCGGTCTGCTTAGCTGATGAGGACGCTGGAGTCTGCTGCTGCCCGGACCGCGATTCTTCCAGTATGATCTTCCTGCACAGGGCCGACTTCCATTTCTTCACCGCTGTCAGCTCTGCGTCCAGGAGTTGGTGGCTCATTTCCTCCGCTGGCGACTCCAGGAAGTCCACCTCCTCCAGTGGCAGTAGGTCTGGGTATTCCTCTGGTGGCTCGAGACGGTCCTGGGTCACTTTGTCATCGTTCAGGTACCCGCTGGTCGCCATCTGTGCTCCTGGATCTGCAGCCGCACATGCACGCTGCTCCTCCATTTTCTGGGGGCGAGGCTCATTCTTCTCCTTGTTCCCGCCATTGCAAATAAGGGGGCGGACCTCCTTGGCTGCTGGGCACGTCCTCATCATTTAGCAGCAGTCAGAGGGGGCGTTCATCACTTTTGGCGCCGCTTTGGTAGTCTCCTCCCATGTTGGCACGCACTTCTTCTCCAGCGCTCCTCGTGGCGGCGGCGGGAATTGGCGGGAATTTTTGGCGGGAAATCGCAGCTCATTAGTCACACAGTTTTTTTTTAGCACAATTCACGGTTAGGCACAGTCCTGGCACAGTCTCTAGGTGCACATGATCCGATTTTCAGGCTTTAGTAGATCCTGTTTGTGATGCCAAAAAATTGGAGCGCCCCCAAGGGCAGCGGGGTACTCGGTGCCGGGTCCTTCGGTTCACAGGGGATGTCACGGTGGCTAACCCGGTCCGTGGCCCTGGGACGTCTGTATTAAAGGGAAAGGTCTTTAAAGGGAATGCTCGTGACACCACCTGTGGTATTCGGTCAGGGTGACCGACACTGCTTTCAGGGGTCCGCTCGGGTGATGTTATGGCAGCTAGATGGTATACCTTCCCACAGGTGAAATATGTCCCCAGCGCTTCCCAGTGGGTAGATGGTGGATGGTGAGAGGAGCAGTGAAGAACGAGGACACAAGGTTGCAGTCTCTTTACCTTTACTGAAGACTTCAGCATCCCCAGTCCAGAGCACCAGATCACAGGGCAGGCAGAGTCCGGCCAGTTTGGAGGCAAGTCCAGAGTCCCCTTGTACAGGTGGAAATCAGTAGCCTTCCTCTAGCGCTGCAGTGTTGTAGTCCCTTACTGCTAAGCTTCTCATGAGGTCCTCACAGATGTTATATGTCACAGATCGAAACTCGTCGCATATTTCTTGTACCTAAGCATTTGCATGCATGCAAGGAGTTATGGAATTGGAGGAATTTTAAGGAATGAATAAAGAATAGTGTTGAGCATTCCGATACCGCAAGTATCGGGTATCGGCCGATACTTGCGGTATCGGAATTCCGATACCGGGATTCCGATACTTGCCGCGTATCGGATACCGGAATCGGAAGTTCCCAGATTCAAACTGCACGAATTCAGCCAATGAGAATGATTCCAAGTGTGGGCACATCCTGTTCAGCATGGAGGGCATGAAACTACTGGCAAGGCTGTGACTGGCTGCTGAGATGATGTCATGCTGCAGTTTAAAAGTCGCTGGCGCCATTTTGCGCTCACTCTGCTGTGAATTCAGTTAGTGACAGGACGCTGTTTGCTGACTGAGGGCCAGTTTAGAGATAGCGATTTGCTTCATTGTTCTTTTCCAAGGCTAATTTAGCAACCGCTGTGTTCACCTACTAATCACCTTGCTTTTTGCCTTGCAGCGCTGTTTTCACAGCGATCTGCAAGGTCTGTGTGTGTGTGTGTGTGTGTGTGTGTGTGTGTGTGTGTGTGTGTGTGTGTGTGTGTGTGTGTGTGTGTGTGTGTGTGTGTGTGCAGCCCACTCTCTAGTCTGTGTGCAGCCATAGGCCATAGCTGGTTGTATTCAGTTCAGGGAGGGTGGTTCAGTGCCTCATACTGTTCAATTTTTTTTTTTTTCAAGTAGTGCAGGCTGCTGCACATATTTTCAAAAAATTCCTATTAGTGTCTTTCCACCCGTATCCAGCTAACTTGTGGAAAAACACTACATAGGAAAACGTAGAGGAGTGTTTTTGGGCCTTGCAGCGCCGTTTACGGCTGTCTGCACGGTCTCCGTGTGACTGCAGCTTGCCCTGTAGTCTGTGTGCAGCCATAGCCGGTTGTATCCAGCTCAGGGTTCTTCACTGCGTCATACCGTAAAATTAATTTTCCTTTTGTTTTAAGTAGTGCAGGCTGCTGCACATTTTTTCAAAAAATTCCTATTAGTGTCTTTCCACCCGTATCCAGCTAACTTGTGGAAAAACACTACATAGGACAACGTAGAGGAGTGTTTTTGGGCCTTGCAGTGCCGTTTACGGCTATCTGCACGGTCTCCGTGTGACTGCAGCTCTCCCTGTTGTCAGTTTAGCCCCCAAAAAATAAATAAATAATAAAGTTCACCAAACACACCACTTTACATTTGTGTAGGCCACATTAGCTCATATTAAAGTCTAGTCCACACTTTAGAAAATTAGTGTTTCTTATACCTGTTAGGACTCGGAGCTGTTCAGGAATAAGCACACAAAGCCGTTAGTACTTTTCTGCTTATCTTTATCAGTCAACCAAGATGAAGAAGGCAGGGAGTAAGGCACGTGGGCGTGGGCGCGGAGCAGGGAGAGGACGTGGGGATTCTGTGCCTGCTGCGGGCATCGGTGACTCATCAGCACCCACTTTCAGCAGGGAACAGTCGTTCATGCGCAGCTTTGTCGGAGAGCGCCGTACACCGCTGCTGCGTGAAGACCAAATTGAAGCCATTGTTGGATGGATGGCAGCTAATGCATCGACTTCAATTAGTGCCACATCCTCTCAGACACAGAGCACTGGAGAGCACCCATCTGTCTCTTCACCACCTGCCAAATTGCCCAGGCAGACAGAGAGCCCAGGACAGGAGCCGTCTCTACTTCTGTTCTCTGAATCTCTTGGCTTGGAAACAGGGGGCCAGCCAAGCAGCATTGGAGAAATGGAAGAAGAGGCAGGGTGCAGTGATGCCCAACAGCTTTTTCTCTCTGAGTCTGAAGAGGCGGGTGGGCCAGTTCCTCCGGTCACCACATCGCAGGACGCATCCGCTGATGACACTCAGGTGCCACTTTCTGGTGCGTGCTCTGCTGCTGAGACTACCCAGGAGGAGCAGTTGGTGGCAGAGGGTAGTGTAGATGATGAGGTCCTTGACCCATCTTGGCGTGAGGGACAGGAAGGTGGTGGGAGCAGCTCTGAGGAAGAGATTCCCCGAACGGGCCAAAGAGGGAGAGGGAGGGGGAAGACTGCGGATCCTGCAGCCTCCACTTTGGCACCCGTTAGGAGCGTGTCTCTTTCAAAAGCCAAAAAGGGCGCTCCCAAGACTTGCAGTGCCTGGTCCTTTTTTGACACAGTTGCAGATGACATTTGCTATGTCAAATGCAAGGTGTGTCATCACAAAGTCAAAAGAGGTCGAAATGTCAGCAACCTCAATACCTCCAACATGTGGAAACATGTGCAGACCAGGCACATGGCGGAGTTAGAAAAACACACTGAAGAGCTAGGCCAACCAACAGCGGCAGCTACCACCTCTTCAGCTCGTGTTGCCTCTTCCTCCAGCTCACACGCAGCTGGTTCGGCTTCCTCCCAGGATCGCCGTGGAAGAACCTCTGGCCCTGTTGTCCAGAGACCCACTGTAATTCCACCCGCAGCACCACGTTCCCAGGCATCCTCACACTCCCAGCCCAGTCTACAGCCATCGGTAGTACAGGCATGGGAGAAAAGGCGGCCTTTCTCGTCAAACCACCCACGAGCACAGGCTCTGACTGCAGGCATTGCCAAACTTCTGTCACTGGAAATGCTGTCATTCAGGCTGGTGGAGACTGACAGCTTCCGTGACTTGATGTCATTGGCAGTCCCACAGTACAATGTGCCCAGCCGCTTTTACTTCAGCAGGCAAGCTGTCCCTGCCCTGCACAAGCATGTGGAGGGACACATAAAACACGTGCTACTGAACGCCGTCAGTAGCAAGGTCCACCTCACCACCGATGCGTGGACCAGTCAACATGGACAGGGGCGATACCTTTCCCTCACTGCCCATTGGGTTAATGTCGTTGAGCCGGGTACAGATCGTGCGAGTGGCGCAGGACGTGTCCTGCCCACTCCAAGGATTGCAGGAATCCATTCTGTACGAATTGACTCCTCCTCTTACACCAGTTCCTCAGAATCATCGCTGCAGGAGCCGTCACAGTCCACCTCCACATGGACCCGTGAACGTTTACCTGTTACGACCGACATGAGCACAGCCGTGGCCAAACGTCAACAGGCCGTCTTGAAATTAATTTCTTTGGGGAATCGAAGACACACAGCACAGGAGCTCTGGAATGCCATCAAGCAGGAGAGCGATGTGTGGTTTGTGGCAGCGAATCTCCAGCCAGGCATGGTAGTGTGTGATAATGGCCGAAATCTGGTGGCAGCTCTGGGCCTCGGCAACCTCACTCACATCCCATGTCTGGCACGTGTGCTCAATTTGGTAATGCAGAGTTTTTTGAGGGACTATCCGGATCTTGATGCACTGCTGCACAAGGTCCGCCTAGAGTGTGCTCACTTGCGGCGTTCCAGCACGGCAAAATCGCGCATTGCGGCTCTGCAGCGCCGATTCCGCCTTCCGGAACATCGCATCATATGTGACCTACCTACCAGGTGGAATTCCACGTTACATATGTTGGAGCGGTTGTGTGAGCAGCAGCAAGCAGTAATGGAGTACCAGCTGCATCAGGCGCAAAGAAGTCGCACTCCGTGCCGTTCAGACTTCACAACCACAGAGTGGGCCACTATGAAGGACGTCTGCCAGGTTTTGCATCCCTTCGATTATTCCACGCGGATGGCGAGTGCAGATGATGCACTAGTCAGCATGACTGTCCCCCTTATCTGCCTGCTTGAAAAATCACTGCAAGCGCTAAGGGATGATGTCGTGGAAGAGGTGGAGGATGAGGATTCACCATTTCCATCATCTTCTGGACAGTTAGCGCCACGTGGTTCCTCACAAACGCGTAGGCAGGGGACACTTTTTGAGGAGGATGAGGAGGAGTCAATGGAGGAGGAAGACATCCGTCCAGAGGAGGGAGTTACACAATTGTCCAGTAGTCAGTGTGTACAGCGAGGGTGGGGTGATGACGAGCGGGCAGAGATCACGCCTCAAGCAGGGGACAGCGTTTCTTGGCCAGTTGGCAGTCTGCAGCACATGGTGAATTATATGCTGCAGTGCCTGAGAAACGACCGCCGCATCGCCCACATTATCAGCATGTCTGATTATTGGGTGTTCACCCTCCTCGATCCTCGCTGCTGGGACAACGTAGAAAGCCTCATCACACCGTTGAACCGGGAGCGAAAAATGCGGGAGTGCCAAGAGACACTGGTGAATTCCATCATCTTCTCCATTCCAACTGAGAGAAGTGCTGCTAGTGCATTACAAAGCAGCTCAGTGCGTCCAGGCAGTGGAGGAGGCTGTGCACAAAGAGGGAGCAGAAGCAGTGCCTCTGCCCAAGGCAAGACCAGTATGGCCAAGCTGTGGCACAGTTTTGTGTGCCCGCCACAAAAGTCTACACCATCACAGACGGCTCCAGTCAGCAGGAGGCAACGGTTCCGTCAGATGGTGACAGACTACATGTCTTGCCCTCTTGCTGTACTCCCAGACGGCTCTTCCCCTTTCAAGTTTTGGGTCTCAAAGCTGGATACATGGCCAGAGCTAAGCCAGTATGCATTGGAGGTGCTGGCTTGCCCTGCGGCTAGTGTACTATCGGAACGCGTCTTTAGTGCTGCAGGTGGTGTACTAACTGACCGTCGCATGCGACTATCCTCCGATAATGTTGACCAGCTTACTTTCCTGAAAATGAACAAGGCCTGGATCTCAAAGGAATTTGCCACTCCTCTTCCTGATTAAATAATTAGGTGACTGTCTACAGTATCCAGGTCTCCAGTTGTGTTCATCTTTCTACCACCTGAACTTTAATTCCTGGGCTCCAACACCGCCAGTTGAGGCTCAGAAGTGCCGTCTGCACAGTCAAAACATACGACCCAGTGTTATTGGGTGTCAGTAACGTCAGCTGATCCCCAGCCGTGTAGCCGGCAATGTGTCCTGCGACCGCCACGCTGACACAACAACTGAAATGTAAGGGAACCTGTCCCCCCCCAAGGCGTTTGTTACTGAAAGAGCCACCTTGTGCAGCAGTAATGCTGCACAAGGAAAAGGTAGCTATTTTTGTTTAGCTCCTTGCACACGCAGAACTTAACACTTATAAAATGTGTTCACTGATACCGTAAAACCGTCCCGGAGGTGGGACTTTCCTTCGTAATGTGACGCAGCACAGCCATCATTCTTACCCCCCCCAGCGCCGTACGCTGGCTCCTCAGCGTTGTTTGATTCTGTCTCGAAGCCTGCGCTGTTATGTTATCCCTTGGCCAGGCACACTTAGCGCTGCCCCTCTTCTGACATCATTTGGTGTCATGCTGACTGCGCCTGTGCGGCCGCGCTGGCCGAGATCCCGCCTCGCAGTGTCTTCTGATTTAATCACACTGCGGGCCTGGGATCCATGGGCATGCGCAGTGCATATCTTCACCTCCACCTCTCACTCACCTCCCTTCACCTTCTTCAGACTGTGCGCTGTCAGCTGATGCCTAATAGCATGCCACGGCCGTGACACCGCACAGTCTGAAGAAGCCGGAGGGAGGGGAGTGAGAGGTGAGGATATGCACTGCGCATGGCCACGGATCCCAGGCCCGCGGTGGGATTACATTAGACGACACTGCGAGGCGGGATCTCGGCCAGCGCGGACGCACAGGCGCAGCCAGACTGACACCAAATGATGTCAGAAGATGGGCAGCGCTAAGTGTGCCTGGCCAAGGGATAACATAACAGCACAGGCTCCGGGACGGAATTAAACAACGCTGAGGAGCCGGGGCACGGCGCCAAGGGGGTAGGAATGACGGCTGTGCTGCGTCATATTACGAAGGAAAGTCCCACCTCCGGGACGGTCTCACGGTATCAGGGGACACATTTTATAAGTGTTTAGTTCTGTGTTTGCAAGGAGCATAATGAAAAGAGCCACCTTTTCCTTTTGCATCCTTTGTGCTGCACAAGCTGGCTCTTTCAGCTACTACGCCTTGGGGGGGGTTAAAGGTTCCCTTTCGACTTTCTCCAATCAGGCTTCGGCCTACACTGTGTTCCTCTGCTCCTCCTGCTGTCCCTGGGCTCCAACACCGCTAGTTGGTGCCTGGAAGTGCTGTCCGCACAGTCAACACTTGCTGCCGTGTTATTGGGGTTCAGTAACGTCAGCTGTTCCCCAGCTGTGTGTGTGGCAATCCCTCCTATCTCCTCCACCTACTCCTCCTTCTGTCCCTGGGCTCCAACACCGCTAGTTGTTGTCTGGAAGTGCTGTCCGCACAGTCAACAGTCGCTCCTCTGTTATTGGGGTTCAGTAACGTCAGCTGTTCCCCAGCTGTGTGTGTGGCAATCCCTCCTCTCTCCTCCACCTCCTCCTCCTGCTGTCCCTGGGCTCCAACACCGCTAGTTGTTGCCTGGTAGTGCTGTCCGCACAGTCAACAGTCGCTCCTCTGTTATTGGGGTTCAGTAATGTCAGCTGTTCCCCAGCTGTGTGTGTGGCAATCCCTCCTCTCTCCTCCACCTCCTCCTCCTGCTGTCCCTGGGCTCCAACACCGCTAGTTGTTGCCTGGTAGTGCTGTCCGCACAGTCAACAGTCGCTCCTCTGTTATTAGGGTTCAGTAACGTCAGCTGTTCCCCAGCTGTGTGTGTGGCAATCCCTCCTCTCTCCTCCACCTCCTCCTCCTGCTGTCCCTGGGCTCCAACACCGCTAGTTGCTGCCTGGTAGTGCTGTCCGCACAGTCAACAGTCGCTCCTCTGTTATTGGGGTACAGTAACGTCAGCTGTTCCCCAGCTGTGTGTGTGGCAATCCCTCCTCTCTCCTCCACCTCCTCCTCCTTCTGTCCCTGGGCTCCAACACCGCTAGTTGTTGTCTGGAAGTGCTGTCCGCACAGTCAACAGTCGCTCCTCTGTTATTGGGGTTCAGTAACGTCAGCTGTTCCCCAGCTGTGTGTGTGGCAATCCCTCCTCTCTCCTCCACCTCCTCCTCCTGCTGTCCCTGGGCTCCAACACCGCTAGTTGTTGCCCGGAAGTGCTGTCCGCACAGAGCCAAACACCTCGCCAATGTGTTAGTGGGGTTCAGTAATGCCTGCTGCTCCCCTGCTGTGTATACGGCAACGTGTCATGCGACTGCCACGCAGGCACAGCAACTTAAATTTAAGGGAACCTGTCCCCCCCCAGGCGTTTCTTACTGAAAGAGCCACCTTGTGCAGCAGTAATGATGCAAAAGGAAAAAGTGCCTGTTTTCGTGGTGCTCCTTGCACATGCTGAACCTAACACTTATGAAATGTGTCCCCTCCCACCGTTAAACCGTCCGGTAGGTGGAACTTTCCTTCGTAATGTGACGCAGCACAGCCGTCATTCTTACCCCCTTGGCGCCGTGCGCCGCCTCCTCAGCGTTGTCTGAATCTGTCCCGGAGCCTGCGCTGTTATGTTAGCCCTTGGACATGCACACTTAGCGCTGCCCGTCTTCTGACATTATTTGGTGTCAGGCTGGCTGCGCCTGTGCGGCCGTGCTGGCCGAAATCCCGGCCTCGTAGTGTCTTCTGATTTAATCCCACTGCGGGCCTGTGATCCATGGACATGCGCAGTGCATATCTTAACATCCGCCTCTCACTCATTTCCCTACGCCTTCTTCAGACTGTGCAACGTCAGCTGATCCCTAATAGCATGCCACGGCCGTGACGCCGCACAGTCTGAAGAAGCCGTAGGGAGAGGAGTGAGAGGTGAGGATATGCACTGCTCATGCCCATGGATCACAGGTCCGCAGAGTGATTACATTAGATGACACAGCGAGGCGGGATCTTGGCCAGCGCGGCCGCACAGGCGCAGCCAGCCTGACACCAAATGATGTCAGAAGACCGGCAGCGCAAAATGTGTGCATGGCCAAGGGCTAACATACCAGCGCAGGCTCCGGGACAGATTCAAACAACGCTGAGGAGGCGGCGCACGGCGCCAAGGGGGTAAGAATGACGGCTGTGCTGCGTCACATTACGAAGGAAAGTTCCACTTACCGGACGGTTTAACGGTGGGAGGGGACACATTTCATAAGTGTCAAGTACAGCGTTTGCAAGGACCATAATTAAAAGAGCTAAGTTTACCTTTTCCAGCATTAGTGATGTACAAGATGGCTCTTTCAGCTACAAACGCCTTGGGGGGGGGGGGGTTAAAGGTTCCCTTTCAACTTGCTCCACTGCAGGCTTCGGCCTACACTCTGCTCCTCCTGCTGACCCTGGGCTCTAACACCGCCAGTTGGCGCCCGGGAGTGCGAGCTGCACAGAGAAAAACACCAGCCAATGTGTCAGTGGGGTTCAGCAACGCCAGCTGTTCCCCTGCTGTGTAGCCGGCAACGTGTCCTGCAAACGCCACGCAGACACAAAGCTGCCGCCAGTGCAGGCTTCGGCCTGCACTCTGCTCCCTCTCCTCCTGCTGACCCTGGGCTCTAACACCACCTGTTGGTGCCCGGTACTGCTAGCTGCACAGAGCCAAACACCTCGCCAATGTGTCAGTGGGGTTCAGCACCGCCAGCTGTTCCCCTGCATCGTGTCCTGCAAAAGCCACACAGACACAAGAACTGAAATTGAAGAAAACCTGTCCCCCCCCCCAGGCGTTTGTATGTATAACAGCCACCTTGTACAGCAGTAATGCTGCATTTGTACAAGGTGGCTCATTAAGTTACTCTCCTTGCACACGGCGAACGAAACACATCTAAAATGTGTCCTCTGAAACCATTAAACCGTCCCTGAGGTGTGACTTTCCTTTGTAATGACACGCTGCAACCCCCTTGGTAGCGCTGCCCGTCTTCTGGCATCCTTGGTTGGCTGGCTGCGCCTCTGCTGCCGCCCTGCCCGACACAACGCCCCTCGGTGTCTTATTTATATTGACTGCGAGGGTGTGATTGACGGGCATGAGCAGTGCATATCTTCGCCAGTCCCTCATCTCCTTCCGCCTTCTTCAGACTGTGCGTCCTCATGGCCGTGGCATGCGATAAGGGATCAGCTGACGCCGCACAGTCTGAAGCAGGTGTAAGGACACGAGTGTGAGAGGCGAACATATTGACTGCGCCAGGCCATGAATCCCAGCCCCGCAGTGTGAACAAATGAGAAGACACTGCGGGGCTGGTATTCATGGGCATCGCGAACCGCAACGGCCGACATTAAATGAAGTCAGAAGACGGGCAGCGTTAACAGCGCAAGGCCAAGGGATAACACGACAGTGCAGACTCCTGTGCAGCAAATACCGACGCTCAGGAGGCCGCGCCCAGCACCAAGGTGGGATTCTTGACAACTGTGCTGCGCCGCATTACGAAGGAAACTCCCGCCTCCAAGACAGTTTTGACTGTATAAGGGGCTAAATGTCATACGGGTTTCATTCAGCGTGTGCAAGGAACAAAATTTAAAAGAGCAACCTTTGACTTGTGCAGCATTACTGCTGGCCAAGGTGTGGCTCTCCTAGTTTGTGACCCCTGAGGGGGGGTTAAAGGTTACCTTTAAAATTGGTTCAATTAGGCTTCGGCCTACACTCTGCTCCCCCTGCAGAGCCTGGGCTCTAGCACCGCCAGTTGGTGCCCCGAAGTGCTGGCTGCATAGAGAAAAACACCCGCCAATGTGTCAGTGGGGTTCAGCACCGCCAGCTGTTCCCCTGCTGTGTAGCCGGCAACGTGTCCTGCAACAGCCACGTAGACACAAAGCTGCCGCCAGTGCAGGCATCGGCCTACACTCTGCTTCCTCTCCTCCTGCTGACCCTGGGCTCTAACACCGCCAGTTGGTGCCCGGTACTGCTAGCTGCACAGAGAAAAACACCAGCCAATGTGTCAGTGGGGTTCAGCACCGCCAGCTGTTCCCCTGCTGTGTAGCCGGCATCGTGTCCTGCAAAAGCCACGCAGACACAAGAACTGAAATTGAAGGGAACTGTTGTGAATTTGCTTTTTGCTCCCTCTAGTGGTTACTAGTTTTTTGACTCTAGTTTTTCTGTCATTCCTTTTATCCGCACCTGGGTCGTTAGTTAGGGGTGTTGCTATATAAGCTCCCTGGTCCTTCAGTTCAATGCCTGGCAACGTAGTTATCAGAGCTAGTCTGCTGTGCTCTTGTCTACTGATCCTGGTTCCAGTTATATCAGCTAAGTCTGCCTTTTGCTTTTTGCTATTTGTTTTGGTTTTGTATTTTTGTCCAGCTTGTTCCAAATCTATATCCTGACCTTCGCTGGAAGCTCTAGGGGGCTGGTGTTCTCCCCCCGGACCGTTAGACGGTTCGGGGGTTCTTGATTACAAGTGTGGACCGGCTGGCTACTCGTGTGCAGGGCATACAAGACTATGTTAACAGAAATCCTAGGTCAGAACCTAAAATACCGATTCCTGAACTGTTTTCCGGAGACAGGTTTAAGTTTAGGAATTTCGTGAATAATTGTAAATTGTTTTTGTCCCTGAGACCCTGTTCATCAGGAGATTCTGCTCAGCAAGTAAAAATTGTTATTTCGTTCTTACGGGGCGACCCTCAGGATTGGGCTTTTTCGCTGGCGCCAGGAGATCCGGCATTGGCTGATCTTGATGCGTTTTTTCTGGCACTCGGTTTACTTTATGAGGAACCCAATCTTGAGATTCAGGCAGAAAAGGCCTTGCTGTCTATGTCTCAGGGGCAGGTCGAGGCTGAAGTGTATTGCCAAAAATTTCGGAAATGGTCCGTGCTGACACATTGGAACGAGTGTGCACTGGCCGCTAATTTTAGAAATGGCCTTTCTGAAGCCATTAAGAATGTTATGGTGGGTTTTCCCATTCCCACAGGTCTGAATGATACTATGGCACTGGCTATTCAAATTGACCGGCGGTTGCGGGAGCGCAAAACCGCAAATTCCCTCATGGTGTTGTCTGAACAGACACCTGATTTAATGCAATGTGATAGAATCCTGACTAGAAATGAGCGGAAAATTCATAGACGCCGGAATGGCTTGTGCTACTACTGTGGTGATTCTACACATGTTATCTCAGCATGCTCTAAACGTATAGCTAAGGTTGTTAGTCCTGTCACCGTTGGTAATTTGCAACCTAAATTTATTCTGTCTGTAACTTTGATTTGCTCACTGTCATCTTATCCTGTCATGGCGTTTGTAGATTCAGGTGCTGCCCTGAGTCTCATGGATCTCTCATTTGCTAAGCGCTGTGGATTTACTCTTGAACCATTAGAAAATCCTATTCCTCTTAGGGGTATTGATGCTACACCATTGGCAGCAAATAAACCGCAGTATTGGACTCAGGTTACCATGTGCATGACTCCTGAACACCGCGAGGTGATACGTTTCCTGGTTTTACATAAAATGCATGATTTGGTCGTTTTAGGGCTGCCATGGTTACAGACCCATAATCCAGTCCTGGACTGGAAGGCTATGTCAGTCTCAAGTTGGGGCTGTCGTGGTATTCATGAGGATTCCCTGCCTGTGTCTATTGCTTCTTCTACGCCTTCGGAAGTTCCGGAGTATTTGTCTGATTATCAGGATGTCTTCAGTGAGTCTGAGTCCAGTGCACTGCCTCCTCATAGGGACTGTGACTGTGCTATAGATTTGATCCCAGGCAGTAAATTTCCTAAGGGAAGACTGTTTAATCTGTCGGTACCTGAACATACCGCTATGCGTTCATATATCAAGGAGTCTCTGGAAAAAGGACATATTCGTCCGTCTTCTTCCCCTCTTGGTGCGGGATTCTTTTTTGTGGCAAAAAAGGACGGATCTTTGAGACCTTGTATTGATTATCGGCTTTTAAATAAGATCACTGTCAAATTTCAGTATCCTTTACCGCTGTTGTCTGACTTGTTTGCCCGGATTAAGGGTGCCAAGTGGTTCACCAAGATAGACCTTCGTGGTGCGTACAACCTTGTGCGCATTAAGCAAGGTGATGAATGGAAAACCGCATTCAATACGCCCGAAGGTCATTTTGAGTACTTGGTGATGCCTTTTGGGCTCTCCAATGCGCCTTCAGTTTTTCAGTCCTTTATGCATGACATTTTCCGGAAGTATCTGGATAAATTTTTGATTGTTTATCTGGATGATATTTTGTTTTTTTCTGATAATTGGGATTCGCATGTGGAGCAGGTCAGGTTGGTCTTTAAAATTTTGCGTGAAAATTCTTTGTTTGTCAAGGGCTCAAAGTGTCTCTTTGGTGTACAGAAGGTTCCCTTTTTGGGGTTCATTTTTTCCCCTTCTGCTGTGGAGATGGACCCAGTCAAGGTCCGAGCTATTCTTGATTGGACTCAGCCCTCGTCAGTTAAGAGTCTTCAGAAGTTCTTGGGCTTCGCTAACTTCTACCGTCGTTTTATCGCTAATTTTTCTAGCATTGTGAAACCTTTGACGGATATGACCAAGAAGGGCTCCGATGTAGCTAACTGGGCTCCTGCTGCCGTGGAGGCTTTCCAGGAGTTGAAACGCCGGTTTACTTCGGCGCCTGTTTTGTGCCAGCCTGACGTCTCACTTCCCTTTCAGGTTGAGGTGGATGCTTCGGAGATTGGGGCAGGGGCCGTTTTGTCGCAGAGAGGCCCTGGTTGCTCTGTTATGAAACCTTGTGCCTTTTTCTCTAGGAAGTTTTCGCCTGCCGAGCGAAATTATGATGTGGGCAATCGGGAGTTGTTGGCCATGAAATGGGCATTTGAGGAGTGGCGTCATTGGCTCGAGGGTGCTAAGCATCGTGTGGTGGTCTTGACTGATCACAAAAATCTGATGTATCTCGAGTCTGCTAAACGCCTTAATCCGAGACAGGCCCGCTGGTCATTGTTTTTCTCCCGCTTTGATTTTGTTGTCTCGTATTTACCAGGTTCAAAGAATGTGAAGGCCGATGCTCTTTCTAGGAGCTTTGTGCCTGATGCTCCTGGAGTCGCTGATCCTGTTGGTATTCTTAAAGATGGAGTTATCTTGTCAGCTATTTCTCCGGATCTGCGACGTGTGTTGCAGAGATTTCAGGCTGATAGGCCTGAGTCTTGTCCACCTGACAGACTGTTTGTCCCGGATAAGTGGACCAGCAGAGTCATTTCCGAGGTTCATTCCTCGGTGTTGGCAGGTCACCCGGGAATTTTTGGCACCAGAGATCTGGTGGCCAGGTCCTTTTGGTGGCCTTCCTTGTCAAGGGATGTGCGGTCATTTGTGCAGTCCTGTGGGACTTGTGCTCGAGCTAAGCCTTGCTGTTCTCGTGCCAGCGGTTTGCTCTTGCCCTTGCCTGTCCCGAAGAGACCTTGGACACATATCTCCATGGATTTCATTTCTGATCTTCCGCTATCTCAGGGCATGTCCGTTATCTGGGTGATATGTGATCGCTTCTCCAAGATGGTCCATTTGGTTCCTTTGCCTAAGCTGCCTTCCTCTTCCGATCTGGTTCCTGTGTTTTTCCAGAACGTGGTTCGTTTGCACGGCATCCCTGAGAATATTGTGTCAGACAGAGGATCCCAGTTCGTTTCCAGGTTCTGGCGATCCTTTTGTAGTAGGATGGGCATTGATTTGTCGTTTTCGTCTGCTTTCCATCCTCAGACTAATGGACAGACGGAGCGAACCAATCAGACTTTGGAGGCTTATTTGAGGTGTTTTGTCTCTGCTGATCAGGACGATTGGGTGACATTCTTGCCGTTGGCTGAGTTTGCCCTTAATAATCGGGCTAGTTCCGCCACCTTGGTTTCGCCTTTTTTCTGCAACTCTGGTTTCCATCCTCGCTTTTCTTCGGGTCATGTGGAGCCTTCTGACTGTCCTGGGGTGGATTCTGTGGTGGATAGGTTGCAGCAGATCTGGAATCATGTGGTGGACAACTTGAAGTTGTCACAGGAGAAGGCTCAGCGCTTTGCCAACCGCCGCCGCGGTGTGGGTCCCCGACTACGCGTTGGGGATTTGGTGTGGCTTTCTTCCCGCTTTGTTCCTATGAAGGTCTCCTCTCCCAAATTTAAACCTCGTTTTATTGGGCCTTACAAGATATTGGAAATCCTTAATCCTGTATCTTTTCGTCTGGATCTTCCTGTGTCGTTTGCTATTCACAATGTATTTCATAGGTCCTTGTTGCGGCGGTACATTGTGCCTGTAGTTCCTTCTGCTGAGCCTCCTGCTCCGGTGTTGGTTGAGGGCGAGTTGGAGTACGTGGTGGAGAAGATCTTGGATTCTCGCCTCTCCAGGCGGAGGCTTCAGTACCTGGTCAAGTGGAAGGGCTATGGTCAGGAGGATAATTCCTGGGTGGTCGCCTCTGATGTTCATGCGGCCGATTTAGTTCGTGCCTTTCATGCCGCTCATCCTGATCGCCCTGGTGGTCGTGGTGAGGGTTCGGTGACCCCTCACTAAGGGGGGGGGTACTGTTGTGAATTTGCTTTTTGCTCCCTCTAGTGGTTACTAGTTTTTTGACTCTGGTTTTTCTGTCATTCCTTTTATCCGCACCTGGGTCGTTAGTTAGGGGTGTTGCTATATAAGCTCCCTGGTCCTTCAGTTCAATGCCTGGCAACGTAGTTATCAGAGCTAGTCTGCTGTGCTCTTGTCTACTGATCCTGGTTCCAGTTATATCAGCTAAGTCTGCCTTTTGCTTTTTGCTATTTGTTTTGGTTTTGTATTTTTGTCCAGCTTGTTCCAAATCTATATCCTGACCTTCGCTGGAAGCTCTAGGGGGCTGGTGTTCTCCCCCCGGACCGTTAGACGGTTCGGGGGTTCTTGAATTTCCAGTGTGGATTTTGATAGGGTTTTTGTTGACCATATAAGTTACCTTTCTTTATTCTGCTATCAGTAAGCGGGCCTCACTGTGCTAAACCTGGTTCATTTCTGTGTTTGTCATTTCCTCTTACCTCACCGTCATTATTTGTGGGGGGCTTCTATCCAGCTTTGGGGTCCCCTTCTCTGGAGGCAAGAAAGGTCTTTGTTTTCCTCTACTAGGGGTAGCTAGATTCTCCGGCTGGCGCGTGTTATCTAGAATCAACGTAGGAATGATCCCCGGCTACTTCTAGTGTTGGCGTTAGGAGTAGATATATGGTCAACCCAGTTACCACTGCCCTATGAGCTGGATTTTTGTATTCTGCAGACTTCCACGTTCCTCTGAGACCCTCGCCATTGGGGTCATAACAGGGAACCTGTCGCCCCTCCCCCAGGTGTTTGTATGTTTTACAGCCACCTTGTACAGCAGTAATGCTGCATGTGTGCAAGGTGGCTCATAAACTTATTCTCCTTGCACACGTGGAACGGAACACGTCTACAATGTGTCCCCTGAGACCATTAAAACGTCCCTGAGGTGTGACTTTCCTTTGTAATGACACGCAACAACCCCCTTGGTAGCACAGCCCTTCTTCTGACATCATTGTTTGGCTGGCTGCGCCTCTGCGGCCGCCCTGCCCGACACAACGCCCCTCGGTGTCTTATTTATTTTGACTGCGAGGGTGTGATTGACGGGCATGAGCAGTGCATATCTTCGCCAGGCTGTCACTCAGCTCCTTCCGCCTTCTTCAGACTGTGCGGCTTCATGGCCGTGGCATGCGATAAGGGATCAGCTGACGCCACACAGTCTGTAGCAGGTGTAAGGACCCGAGCGAGAGGCAAACATATGTACTGCGCCAGGCCATGAATCCCAGCCCCGCAGTGTGAAACGCTGTAAAGACACTGTGGGGCTGGGATTCATGGGCATCGCGAACCGCACCAGCCGACATGAAATGATGTCAGAAGACGGGCAGCGCATGGCCAAGGGATAACGCAACAACGCAGACTCCTGTACATCAAAATGCGATGCTCAGGAGGCCGCGCCAAGCACCAAGGTGGTATTTTTGCCAGCTGTGCTGCGTCTCATTACAAAGGGAACTCCCGCCTCCAAGACAGATTGACTGTATAAGGGCCAAAATGTTGTACGTGTTTCATTCAGCTTGTGCAAGGAACAAAATTAAAAGAGCAACCTTTGACTTGTGCAGCACTACTGCTGCATAAGGCGTGGCTCTTCTAGTTTGTAACACCTGAGGGGGGGTTAAAGGTTACCTTTAAAATTGGTTCAATTAGGCTTCGGCCGACACTCTGCTCCCCCTACAGATCCTGGGCTCTAACACCGCCAGTTGGTGCCCCGAAGTGCTGGCTGCACAGAAAAAAACACCCGCCAATGTGTCAGTGGGGTTCAGCACCGCCAGCTGTTCCCCTGCTGTGTAGCCGGCAACGTGTCCTGCAACAGCCACGCAGACACAAAGCTGCCGCCAGTGCAGGCTTCGGCCTACACTCTGCTCCCTCTCCTCCTGCTGAACCTGGGCTCTAACACCGCCAGTTGGTGCCCGGTACTGCTAGCTGCACAGAGAAAAACACCAGCCAATGTGTCAGTGGGGTTCAGCACCGCCAGCTGTTCCCCTGCTGTGTAGCCGGCATCGTGTCCTGCAAACGCCATGCAGACACAACAGACCTACAAATGCCTCCAGTGCAGGCTTCGGCCTACACTCTGCTCCCCCTGCTGACCCTTTGCTCCAACACCGCTAGTTGGGGCTCTAGGAAGACAAGCTTGAATAGGTCCCCATCCTGGTTCCAGCACCGTCAGCTGGTTCCGGGCAGAGCCTTTGGCTTAGGTGCCTCCTTCTGGGTATCCGAGTTCCACCAACGTCAGGTGGTCCTTGGTAGTGCTTTCAGGCACGGGTACCTCCTGCTTAGTAACCGGGTTCCAGTAACGTCAGCTGGTCCTTGGTAGTTCCATTGGCTCTTGGACCTTCGGCTACCCATCCGGGTTCCAGTACCGTCAGCTGGTTCTCGGCAGTGTCTTTTGCTCTTGTACCTTCTGCTCCCCATCCTGGTTCCAGTACCGTCAGCTGGTTCCGGGCAGAGCCTTTGGCTTAGGTGCCTCCCTCTGGGTATCCGAGTTCCACCAACGTCAGGTGGTCCTTGGTAGTGCTTTCAGGCACGGGTACCTCCTGCTTAGTAACCGGGTACCAGTAACGTCAGCTGGTCCTCGGTAGTTCCATTGGCTCTTGGACCTTCGGCTACCCATCCGGGTTCCAGTACCATCAGCTGGTTCTCGGCAGTGTCTTTTGCTCTTGTACCTTCTGCTCCCCATCCTGGTTCCAGTACCGTCAGCTGGTTCCGGGCAGAGCCTTTGGCTTAGGTGCCTCCCTCTGGGTATTCGAGTTCCACTAACGTCAGGTGGTCCTTGGTAGTGCTTTCAGGCACGGGTACCTCCTGCTTAGTAACCGGGTTCCAGTAACGTCAGCTGGTCCTCGGTAGTTCCATTGGCTCTTGGACCTTCGGGTAGCCATCCGAGTTCCAGTTCCATCAGCTGTTTCTCGGCATTTTCTCAGCCTTCTTGTACCTTCTGCTACATTTCCAAGTTCAAGACCCTAAAGACGACGACGACCCTGGAGACGATGACCCTGAAGACCACCCCGATGACGATGACCCCGGAGACGACGACCCTGGAGACGACGACGACATGGGAGACCGAGAAGCAGAAGAACAAGAGGCTGCAGAACAAAGAGCAGAAGAACATTAAGCATAACACTAAATATCAGAGCAAAAGATATTATCTAAATTATAAGCAGAAGAAGACTAAGCAGTGTGTGGGGGTGAGTCCGTTCCTCCTCGTGGTGCCCCTGGATAAAGCCTGATGCTGCAGGCCAAACTGAACGCGGACAAATGTAACTCTTTTGTGACAGGCAGAACGGAAGGTGTAATCTTCAAACTTTTATAGATAACAACTATGGGAATGCCTGTCACAAATAAGAATATGATGAAGAAGTTGAATATGAAGAAGAACAATAGTTAAATAAAAAGAATATGAACAATGTAAAAAAAAAAATTATAGGTAGAAGATGAAGAAGATGAATAACGTGAAGAAGAAGTTGATGTCAAAGATGCTAATGATGATGAAGAAGAAAGTGTGGGAGAAGTAAAAAAGAGGGTGAAGGGCGTGGAAGTAGTGAAACATCAATATCTGACAAAATAAAAAAAATCTTAACATAGTCAATATCTTTGTAACTCCGAACGTCTTTAAAAAAAATTAAAATTCATGCTATTCTATTTGATTGGGCTAAACCTCTATGCCTTTAATGTCTCCGCCACCTCCCCCAATACATCCTACATTATTCTTAGTTGTTTTCCTTCATGTAGAATGAACCTACAAGGAAAGAAAGGGTTTATTTTAATTCCGATATTTTCATCCCATTGACTTGCATTGGGATCGGGTATCGGAATCGGCGAGATCCGATACTTTGACGGTATCGGCCGATACTTTCCGATACCGATACTTTCCGATATCGGAAGGTATCGCTCAACACTAATAAAGAAACATTGTTTTATGGAGCCGGAACGCCTTTCTTTTGTTGCTGTGTAGGGCTGTTCCCCTTCTGGTATCCACTCCTTTGCTACGACTTCTTTCACCCTCTCTGCAATACAGTTCTCCTTCAATGTCGCTTTCTGGAAGCTGCAGCTCTCAGGGCATGCACAGCTCCATGTCCTTCTTCCTCGATCTCTGACAGGATCCCACCCCTGCCAGGGACCAACTGCCTGAGCAAAGCTCAGCCAGCAACTAACTTTCCCTACAGGTCACCAGTTTTACCTAAGTGTGGGGAGTGACCTAATAAATAGGAGCAGAGCTCCCCCTGGTGGCCTGGAGTGTGAAATGTGTTGCATGTTTGTGATACCTGGATGCAGTTGTCCTACTTTGCCTCCAAACGTAACATCACTCCCCCCCAGAGGAGAATGATATTACTGCAACGATCGGGACCCTGGGGCACTGCAGATGCATCAGGACAGAAGATGTGGGAATGAGGTGCAAATGTAGCAGGACATAAAGTGTGTTTGTGGCATGACACAGGGAGCGGATGCAGCAGGACATCCAGCCTCATTTGCACCCCTCGTCCTGTCACATCCGCACCCCACGTCCTGCCGTATAGGCACTCCACATCCCATGTGTGAAGAAACCAGATTATATCTTAATTACCCAGACGACTAAGTTTAGCAAACCAAGAAGAATTGCCTTTTTATCTGTATGTTGTCTTCTGTACTTAAATGTTGATTTCTGGTGGGTCAAGAAAACAGACTTTTGTTTGTGTAAGCCTGGAATATGGACTTGTAAGTGGATATTTCATATAACATAGTGTGCTCTTATCCTTGACGAATAGTGAGGTCTAGGGTTCAGCGAAACGGATCGGTCATTTTCATAAGTCGCCGACTTTTGGCAAAGTCGGGTTTCATGAAACCCGACCCGATCCCTGTGTGGGGTCGGCCATGCGGTACGCGACTTTCCCGCCAAAGTCGCATTTCAATGACGCTAAAAGCACCATTTCTCAGCCAATGAAGGTGGACGCAGAGTGTGGGCAGCATGATGACATAGATCTCAGTCCCCACCATCTTAGAGAAGGGCATTGCAGTGATTGGCTTGCTTTCTGCGGCGTCACAGGGGCTATAAAGGGGCGTTCCCGCCGACCGCCATCTTACTGCTGCTGATCTGAGCATAGGGAGAGGTTGCTGCCGCTTCGTCAGAAGCAGGGATAGTGTTAGGCAGGGTACATTCACCCCCAAACCGCTTGTGCTGTAGCGATTTCCACTGTCCAACACCACCTTTTGTTTGCAGGGACAGTGGAAGCTACATTTTTTTTTCCTCAGCGCTGTAGCTCATTGGGCTGCCCTAGAAGGCTCCCTGATAGCTGCGTTGCTGTGTGTATGCCGCTGTGCAAACCAACTGCTTTTTTCAAAGCACAAATCCTGTTGTTCCTTCCTTTCTGCACAGCTATCTTGTTTGTTTGTCCACACTTTTGTGTGCAGCTGTCCTTTTTATAGCTGCCTACCATACTTTTCTAAGATTACTGCAGGGAGATGAAGATTGGCAAGTCTGCCTCTGTGCCAGTGCTGTGTGTGGCATCTGTCTCTCATTGTGTGCCACAGAAAACCTAGTGTGTAATACTGGGCCATTTTTTTTTTAATTCTCCCTGAAAAAAAATTAATAAATAGTGGGAGATAAAGATTGGCAAGTATGCCTCTGTGCCAGTGCTGTGTGTGGCATCTGTCTCTCATTGTGTGCCACAGAAAACCTAGTGTGTAATACTGGGCCATTTTTTTTTTTTAATTCTCCCTGAAAAAAAATAAATAAATAGTGGGAGATAAAGATTGGCAAGTCTGCCTCTGTGCCAGTGCTGTGTGTGGCATCTGTCTCTCATTGTGTGCCACAGAAAACCTAGTGTGTAATACTGGGCCATTTTTTTTTTTTTATTAATTCTCCCTGAAAAAAATAAAACAAATAGTGGGAGATAAAGATTGACAAGTCTGCCTCTGTGCCAGTGCTGTGTGTGGCATCTGTCTCTCATTGTGTGCCACAGAAAACCTAGTGTGTAACACTGGGCCATTTTTTTTTTTTTTTTTTAATTCTCCCTGAAAAAAAAAAAAAATAGTGGGAGATAAAGATTGTCAAGTCTGCCTCTGTGCCAGTGCTGTGTGTGCCATGCCATCTGTCTCAAATTATTGGTGCACAGAAAACCCAGTGTGTCATACTGTTAATTTTTTTTTTTTTTTTAAATTCTCCCTGAAAATAAAAAATAGTGGGAGATTAAGATTGGCATTTCTGCTTGAGTGCCGGTCCTGTGTGTGCTATCTGTCTCAAATTATTGGTGCACAGAAAACCTAGTGTGTCATACTATTAATTTTTTGGTATTTTTTAAAATTCTCCCTGAAAACAAAAAATAGTGGGAGATTAAGATTAGCATTTCTGCTTGAGTGCCGGTCCTGTGTGTGCCATCTGTCTCAAATTATTGGGGCACAGAAAACCCAGTGTGTCATACTGTTAATTTTTTTTATTTTTTTTAAATTCTCCCTGAAAAAAAAAAATAGTGGGAGATTAAGATTGGCATTTCTGCTTGAGTGCCGGTCCTGTGTGTGCCATCTGTCTCAAATTATTGGGGCACAGAAAACCTAGTGTGTAACATTGGGCCTGATTTTCCTTTCAGTGTCAGGCACCTATAAAGGTATATATAAATCCTACAGAAGTTTGAGTTCACCTTATAAGTTGTTTTACAGTAACAAATACCGTTACTTTGGTTACGTTTTGCAAACAATGAGGAAGTCTGGTGGAAGAGGTCGTGGCCGTGGCGGTCATTGTCAGCTGGTAATGATGGTAGTGGTGGTGGAGCATCAGGTGGTCGTGGTAAAAGCAGTACAGCACCTAAGTCTCGAGTTGTTGAGCCAGGTTCGTCGTCTGGCTACACAAGGCCTCGAACGCTCCCTTTTCTGGGAGTAGGAAAACCGCTTTTAAAGCCGGAGCAGCAAGAACAAGTTTTGGCTTTCCTTGCTGACTCAGCCTCTAGCTCTTTTGCCTCCTCTTCTGAAAGTGCTAAATGTAAAAGCAGCGCGTCGTTAGTGGATGTTCACGGTCAGGGACAAGTCGCTTCCTTGTCTTCTTCACCCAGAACAAGAGAGAAGGATGCGTCAGGCGACACAACGGGTTACTCCATGGAGCTCTTTACACATACCGTTCCTGGGTTAGACAGTGAAACAGTTAACAGGCCATGCCCATTAGAAGTTGAATCGGACATGGAGTGCACAGATGCACAGCCACAGCCAGATTACTATGCTGTTACTTTGACTCAGAACAGAACATTGCCCTCGCAGTGTACTGAGCCAGAATCAAACCCAGCGGAGACTATGGTGCCCCGTCACGAACGCTATACCACCGGCTTACATGGTGACACAGACGAAGTTGCACACGACATAGAAGAGGAGGTCATAGATGACCCAGTTGTTGACCCCGATTGGCAGCCATTGGGGGAACAGGGTGCAGGCGGCAGTAGTTCTGAAGCGGAGGAGGAGGAGCCGCAGCAGGCATCAACATCACAACAGGTTCCATCTGCCGGGCCCGTATCTGGCCAAAAACGCTTGGCAAAACCAAAACCAGTTGGAGGACAGCGTGGCCATCCGGTTAAAGAAGCTCAGTCTGCAATGCCAGAAAAGGTATCCGATAGTAGAAAGAGCGCAGTCTGGCATTTTTTTAAACAACATCCAAATGATCAGCGCAAAGTCATCTGTCAAAAATGTTCAACTACCTTAAGCAGAGGTCAGAATCTTAAAAGTCCAAATACAAGTTGCATGCATAGACATTTAACCACCATGCATTTGCAAGCCTGGACTAACTACCAAACGTCCCTAAAGGTTGCACCACCCTCGGCCAATGAAGCTAGTCAGCAACGCTACATCCCTTCCCTCCCTGTAAGCCCACCATTTCCCGCACCACCTGCAGTATCTGTGCAGCTTTCGTCGCCAGGCCAAAGCAGTCAGGGAATCACCAGGTTAGTAGTAGGAAACACTGCATGTAGGGCACCGGCAAGAATACCATCTCCAACCCTCTCTCAGTCACCCATGTCCACCGGCACCCCCGCTAGTTCCACCGTATGCAGCTCTCCAGTCCAGCTCACCTTTCATGAGACTCTCGTTAGGAAAAGGAAGTACTCATCCTCGCATCCGCGTACACAGGGTTTGAACGCCCACATTGCTAGACTAATCTCATTAGAGATGATGCCCTACCGGTTAGTTGAAAGCGAAGCTTTCAAAGCGCTGATGGACTACGCTGTACCACGCTACGAGCTACCCAGTCGACACTTCTTTTTGAGAAAAGCCATCCCAGCCCTCTACCACCATGTTAAAGAGCGCATCGTCCATGCACTCAGGCAATCTGTGACTACAAAGGTGCACCTGACAACAGATGCATGGACCAGTAGGCATGGCCAGGGACGTTACGTGTCCATCACGGCACACTGGGTGAATGTGGTGGATGCAGAGTCCACAGGGGACAGCAATATTGGGACAGTTCTGCCTAGCCCACGGTCTAGGAAACAGTTGGCTGTAGGTGTTCGCCCCCCCTCCTCCTCTTCCTTGTCCTCCTGCAGAAGCGAGAGCTCGTCCACAGACCGCAGTCGCACATCCACTCCATCCGCAGCTGCCACTGTTGCACACCAGGTGTGCCATTATGGGACAGCTAGTGGCAAGCGTCAGCAGGCTGTATTGGCAATGAAGTGTTTGGGCGACAACAGACACACCGCGGAAGTTCTGTCCGAGTTCTTGCAGAAAGAAACCCAGTCATGGCTGGGCACTGTACATCTTGAGGCAGGCAAGGTAGTGAGTGATAACGGAAGGAATTTCATGGCTGCCATAGCCCTTTCCCAACTGAAACACATTCCTTGCCTGGCTCACACCTTAAACCTGGTGGTGCAGTGCTTCCTGAAAAGTTATCCGGGGTTACCCGACCTGCTCCTCAAAGTGCGCAGACTTTGCTCTCATATCCGCCGTTCGCCCGTACACTCCAGCCGTATGCAGAACTATCAGCGGTCTTTGAACCTTCCCCAGCATCGCTTAATCATCGATGTTGCAACAAGGTGGAACTCAACACTGCACATGCTTCAGAGACTGTGCGAACAGAGGCGTGCTGTTATGTATTTGTGGGAGGATACACATACACGGGCAGGCAGTTGGATGGCAGACATGGAGTTGTCTGCTGTGCAGTGGTCGAAGCTCCAAGACCTCTGTCAAGTCCTTCAGTGTTTTGAGGAATGCACACGGCTGGTTAGTGCAGACAACGCCATAATAAGCATGAGCATCCCCCTAATGCGTCTGCTGATGCAAAGTTTGACGCACATAAAGGAGCAGGCGTCTGCAGCCGAGGAAGAGGAAAGCCTTGATGACAGTCAGCCATTGTCTGGTCAGGGCAGTCTACAGGATGAGGTAGCGGGCGAAGAGGAGGAGGACGAGGAGGATGATGGGGATGAGTATTTTTTAAATGAGGAAGCTTCTCCGGGTCCAATGGAAATTGCTGGTGTGGCAAGGCCGGGTTCAGGTTTTTTGAGGGAGACAAGTGACTTAGATTTGCCTGTAACTGCCCCTCAAACTAGCACAACCGCAGATTTGACTACTGGAACTTTGGCCCACATGGCGGATTATGCCTTACGTATCCTCAAAAGGGACCCACGCATTCTTAAAATGATGAGCGATGATGATTACTGGTTGGCCTGCCTCCTTGATCCTCGCTATAAAGGCAAATTGCAAAATATTATGCCACATGAGAACCTCGAACAAATATTAGCAACCAAACAAGCAACTCTTGTAGACCGTTTGATTCAGGCATTCCCAGCACACAGCGCCGGTGATGGTTCTCACACGAGCTGCAGGGGGCTACAGGGCAGAGGTGTTAGAGGTGCACAAATCAGAAGTGGCGTTGGACAGAGGGGTTTTCTGACCAGGTTGTGGAGTGGTTTCGCAATGACCGCAGACAGGACAGGTACTGCAGCATCTATTTAAAGTGACAGGAGACAACATTTGTCCAGTATGGTTACTAACTATTTTTCAGCCCTTATCGATGTTCTCCCTCAAGCGTCATTCCCATTTGATTACTGGGCATCCAAATTAGACACCTGGCCTGAATTGGCAGAATATGCATTGCAGGAGCTTGCTTGCCCAGCAGCTAGAAAGAGTATTCAGTGCTGCTGGTTCAATATTAACCGAAAAAAGGACTCGTCTGGCTACCCAAAATGTTGATGATCTAACCTTCATTAAAATGAACCACTCCTGGATTTCAAATTATTTTGCCCCACCTTTCCCGGCTGACACCTAGCTTTCCTATAAAAAGGTCTTGCTTGTGGACTGGTCTTACTGAGTGTTCCAATCTCTTAATTTGCAGCAGCTGTTTGTCCAGCATATGACATGTTTACACCTCCTTAAATGGGAAAACTACCCCCACGGGGCCGTGGTCTCGCCACTTGGCGCCAGCACCCGTTAGAGTGCCGTTTGTCTGAAGAGGTGGGTGTGCCCGCTTTTGGTCGACGGCACTGCCACTGGGTCCCTCATAGTACAATAAAGTGTCTCTGGCGGTGGTGGCGCGCAACCAACGTCAGACACACCATTGTAACATGAGGGGCCCTGGGCCTGTACCGCCGGCCACAAGAGAGTTCCCCCCCCCCAGCTCAAACTGTGCTCTACCACGTGCAAAATTATCTCTCACAGCTCCAACAATGTTTAGTCTATGCGCTGACATCCTTCAATGCCTGGCACTGACAATACCAATTTGTTGACATGTATGATGCTAGTTAAAGTAGTCAGGGTCAGTGTCCTCAGGGCCGGCGTCAGCACCCGGCGCACCCGGGCAAGTGCCGGGGCCCTGACAAGACAGGGGGGCCCACTCACGCAGTCATACATCCATCTGGCCGCTTTAACCCTTTCTACCCTTTCAATTTGCCCTGCCTGGCACAAGCATCTTCTCAGTCAGTGCAGGGCCAGGCACATAGGGGTTAAGGACACAGCCAGCGTGAAATTGTGGGCGGAGAGTTCTCCTGCTCTGCTCTCCTGGCTGTGTGCACTGTGCAGTGCTGAACTAATCAGGCACAGGCAGATTCCGGACTGGAGGAGCTGCTACCGGCACCTGAGTGTGTGCCATGCTATATCGCTGTATATTCTGACAGTCTGGGTGATCTGGGGGGGCGGCCATGGGCTGGGCGGCTGCAGCTGACATGTATATATATATATATATATATATATATATATATATATATACAGTATATATATATATATATATATATATATATATATATATATACACACTACAGCAGCCGCCCAGCCCAGGCCCCCAGCACAGCCTGTATAGATACAGTGTATATAATATATATACAGGACAGGTGCTGGGGGCCTGGGCTGGGAGGCTGTTGAAGTATATACTCCGCACAGTACCATCACTGCCCTGTATATATACACCACACAGTACCTCTCCCCTGTATATATACACCGCACAGTACCTCTCCCCTGTATGTATACACTGCACAGTACCTCTCCCCTGTATATATACACTGCACAGTACCTCTCCCCTGTATATATACACTGCACAGTACCGCTCCCCTCTATATATACTCCGCACAGTACCTCTCCCCTGTATATATACACTGCACAGTACCACTCCCCTGTATATATACACCGCACAGTACCTCTCCCCTGTATATATACACCGCACAGTACCTCTCCCCTGTATATATACACCGCACAGTACCTCTCCCCTGTATATATACACCGCTCAGTACCTCTCCCCTGTATATATACACCGCACAGTACCTCTCCCCTGTATATATACACTGCACAGTACCTCTCCCCTGTATATATACACCGCACAGTACCTCTCCCCTGTATATATACACCGCACAGTACCTCTCCCCTGTATATATACACCGCACAGTACCTCTCCCCTGTATATATACACCGCACAGTACCACTCCTCCTGTATATATACACTGCACAGTACCTCTCCGCTGTATATATACACTGCACAGTACCTCTCCCCTGTATATATACACTGCACAGTACCTCTCCCCTGTATATATACACCGCACAGTACCTCTCCCCTGTATATATACACCGCACAGTACCACTCCTCCTGTCCTGTATATATACACTGCAGAATTTACAATAGCTATCACTCATGTAAGAAGTGAAATCTGGCATTGTACTCTACCTATATTTCTCTGCTGTATCTGGGCATCATGAATCGTGGTATGTGTTAAAGGGGGGGGGGGGCCCACTGAGGCTCTTACGCCCGGGGCCCTCAAAAACCTGGAGCCGGCCTTGAGTGTCCTATATTGACACCAGTAAATACGTATTGCCAAATTACTATGTCTGAAACTCAGTAGAGGCGCCCAACCCTGTACCTAAGTATGCCACACTTTTTTTTTTTGTTTTGTTGTTTTGCGAGACATTAACATCTATTTATTTTTTGGGAGTACTAACTGTTTCAGACACTCCTTGCAATCCTCCTCCGCTGACCACACCAATGCTGCCTGTGTACCCCTGCGAGATAACTCTAAGTGCCTTGAGCCTATTTTTATTTATTTTAGGCCTAGTAAGCCTGTCTGCGGTCCCTCCTTGCAATCCTCCTCCACTGACCACACCAATGCTGCCTGTGTACCCCTGCGAGATAACTCTAAATGCCTTGAGCCTATTTTTATTTATTTTAGGCCTAGTAAGCCTGTCTGCGGTCCCTCCTTGCAATCGTCCTCCGCTGACCACACCAATGCTGCCTGTGTACCCCTGCGAGATAACTCTAAATGCCTTGAGCCTATTTTTATTTATTTTAGGCCTAGTAAGCCTGTCTGCGGTCCCTCCTTGCAATCGTCCTCCGCTGACCACACCAATGCTGCCTGTGTACCCCTGCGAGATAACTCTAAGTGCCTTGAGCCTATTTTTATTTATTTTAGGCCTAGTAAGCCTGTCTGCGGTCCCTCCTTGCAATCCTCCTCCACTGACCACACCAATGCTGCCTGTGTACCCATGTAACCTATTTAAAATTGCCTTGAGCCTATTTTTATTTATTTTAGGCCTAGTAAGCCTGTCTGTGGTCCCTCCTTGCAATCGTCCTCCGCTGACCACACCAATACTGCCTGTGTACCCCTGCGAAATAACTCTAAGTGCCTTGAGCCTATTTTTATTTATTTTAGGCCTACTAAGTCTGTCTGCGGTCCTTCCTTGCAATCGTCCTCCGCTGACCACACCAATGCTGCCTGTGTACCCCTGCGAGATAACTCTAAGTGCCTTGAGCCTATTTTTATTTATTTTAGGCCTAGTAAGCCTGTCTGCGGTCCCTCCTTGCAATCGTCCTCCGCTGACCACACCAATGCTGCCTGTGTACCCCTGCGAGATAACTCTAAATGCCTTGAGCCTATTTTTATTTATTTTAGGCCTAGTAAGCCTGTCTGCGGTCCCTCCTTGCAATCGTCCTCCGCTGACCACACCAATGCTGCCTGTGTACCCCTGCGAGATAACTCTAAATGCCTTGAGCCTATTTTTATTTATTTTAGGCCTAGTAAGCCTGTCTGCGGTCCCTCCTTGCAATCGTCCTCCGCTGACCACACCAATGCTGCCTGTGTACCCCTGCGAGATAACTCTAAATGCCTTGAGCCTATTTTTATTTATTTTAGGCCTAGTAAGCCTGTCTACGGTCCCTCCTTGCAATCCTCCTCCACTGACCACACCAATGCTGCCTGTGTACCCATGTAACCTATTTAAAACTGCCTTGAGCATATATTTATTTATTTTAGGCCTAGTAAGCCTGTCTGCGGTCCCTCCTTGCAATCGTCCTCCGCGGACCACACCAATGCTGCCTGTGTACCCCTGCGAAATAACTCTAAGTGCCTTGAGCCTATTTTTATTTATTTTAGGCCTACTAAGTCTGTCTGCGGTCCTTCCTTGCAATCGTCCTCCGCTGACCACACCAATGCTGCCCGTGTACCCCTGGAACCTATTTTAAAGTGCATAGAGCCTATTTTTTTATTTTATTTAATATTAATAAAGCCATGATGGACTACGCTGTACCACGCTACGAGCTACCCAGTTGACACTTCTTTTGCGAGAAAAGCCATCCCAACCCTCCACCAGCATGTAAAAGACCGCATTGTCCATGCACTCTGGCAATCTGTGAGTACAAAGGTGCACCTGACAACAGATGCATGGACCTGTAGGCATGGCCACGGAAGGTTACATGTCCATTACGGTGCAATGGGTTAATGTGGTGGATGCATGGTCCACAGGGGACAGCCTACTAACTCTGTCTGCAGTCCCTAATTCAAATTGTCCTCAATTCAGGTTTTCGGGCTTTTTTAAAAAATAGGAAACTGCATTTGGGCTACTAGTTTGGTTGGGGCCTACTGTTGATGTCTGCCGCTCCTGGGTGTTCTCCTCCTCCTGGGTGTTCTCCTCCTCCTGGGTGTTCTCCTCCTCCTTGGTGTTCTCCTCCAGGTTTCCTTGTCTGAGCTTCAACCTTCAGGCTCTCATAAAGTATTTTTAAATGTAACACTGCAGTTGCCCTGCTACCTAGGTTGGGGCCCAGTAACGGTGTCTGCCGCTCCTTGGTGTTCTCCTCCTCCTTGGTGTTCTCCTCCTGGTTTCCTTGTCTGAGCTTCAACCTTCAGGCTCTCATTAAGTATTTGTTTTTAAAAATTGGTGGTTGGGGCCTACTAACGGTGTCTGACGCTCCTGGGTGTTCTCCTCCTCCTGGGTGTTCTCCTCCTCCTGGGTGTTCTCCTCCTCCTGGGTGTTCTCCTCCAGGTTTCCTTGTCTGAGCTTCAACCTTCAGGCTCTCATTAAGTATTTGTTTTTAAAAATTGGTGGTTGGGGCCTACTAACGGTGTGTGCCGCTCTCTGGTGTTGTCCTCCACTGTATAAAGCTGAGCTTCAGTCTTTAGGCTTTCGGCCTATAGTAGCAGATAAACTGCATTTGGCCTTCAACATTGGTTGGGCCCTACTAACGGTGTGCGCCGCTCCCTGGTGTTGTCCTCCACTGTATAAATCTGAGCTTCAACCTTCAGGCTCTCATTAAGTAGTTGTTTTTAAAAATTGGTGGTTGGGGCCTACTAACGGTGTCTGACGCTCCCTGGTGTTGTCCTCCACTGTATAAAGCTGAGCTTCAATCTTAAGGCTCTCGTTAAGTAGTTGTTTTTAAAAATTGGTGGTTGGGTGTTATGGTCTGGTGATTAAGGAGCGACATGCGACTAGCTCTGAGCAGTTGGTAACTATACCGACCGCAGTTCCTAATCTTAACACAGACACTAGCAGTAGCCGTGGGATGTTCCTGTCACTCCCTGGACACCTCGTCACAGCCGGAGAACTAGCTACCCCTAAAGGTAGAAACAGGAAAGCTATCTTGCCTCAGAGAAAATCCCCAAAGGATAGGACAGCCCCCCACAAATAATGACTGTGAGAGGAGAAGGAAATGACATACATAGTATGAAACAAGATTTAGCAAAGGAGGCCACTACTAGCTAGACAGAATTAGTACAGAACAGAAAACTGTGCGGTCAGTAATAAAAACTAGAAAAAGTCCACCGCAGAGAAATGCAAAAATCTCCACACCTGACTAAAGGTGTGGAGGGCAAACTCTGCTGCCCAGAGCTTCCAGCTTAGCTAAATAGATCCATACTGATAAGCTGGACAAATGAGCAAAACATAGAAAATGCCAAACAACAAAGTCCACAACAAGTGAACTGCAAAAAGACAAGCAAGGACTTAGCTTTGCTGAAATGGTCAGAGTGGCAGGGAAATCCTCAGAGAGCCATGACTCCAAGCTCAACAATTGACAACTGGTATTGAAGTAGGGATAAGGCCAGACTAATATAGCCGAGCCAGAAAGACGATCAGTGAGAACAGCTGCTGATGCTAAATCCAAGAAGCAGCCATACCACTCAAAACCACAGGAGGGAGCCCAAGAGCAGAATTCACAAAAATGCTACTTATAACCACCGGAGGGAGCCCAAGAGCGGAATTCACAACAGTACCCCCCCCTTGAGGAGGGGTCACCGAACCCTCACCAGAGCCCCCAGGCCGATCAGGACGAGCCAAATGGAAAGCACGAACCAAATCGGCGGCATGAACATCGGAGGCAACCACCCAAGAATTATCCTCCTGGCCATAACCCTTCCACTTGACAAGATACTGAAGCCTCCGCCTCAAAAAACGAGAATCCAAAATTTTCTCAACCACATATTCCAACTCCCCCTCAACCAACACCGGGGCAGGAGGATCAACAGATGGAACAACGGGTACCACATATCTCCGCAACAACGACCTATGGAACACATTATGGATGGCAAAAGAAGCTGGAAGGGTCAAACGAAACGACACAGGATTGATAATTTCAGAAATCTTATAATGACCAATGAAACGAGGCTTAAACTTAGGAGAAGAAACCTTCATAGGGACATGACGAGACGACAACCAAACCAAATCCCCAACACGAAGTCGGGGACCAACACAGCGACGGCGGTTGGCGAAACGTTGAGCCTTCTCCTGGGACAATGTCAAATTGTCCACTACATGAGTCCAAATTTGCTGCAACCTGTCCACCACAGAATCCACACCAGGACAGTCCGAAGGCTCAACCTGCCCTGAAGAAAAATGAGGATGAAAACCAGAATTACAAAAAAAAGGCGAAACCAAAGTAGCCAAACTGGCCCAATTATTAAGGGCAAACTCGGCCAATGGCAAGAAAGCCACCCAATCATCCTGATCAGCAGACACAAAGCATCTCAAATAGGTTTCCAAGGTTTGATTAGTTCGCTCAGTTTGGCCATTTGTCTGAGGATGGAACGCCGAAGAAAAAGACAAATTAATGCCCATCTTAGCACAAAAGGCCCGCCAAAACCTGGAAACGAACTGGGAACCTCTGTCAGACACAATATTCTCTGGAATGCCATGCAAACGAACCACATGCTGAAAAAATAATGGAACCAAATCAGAGGAGGAAGGCAATTTAGGCAAAGGTACCAAATGGACCATTTTAGAGAACCGGTCACAAACCACCCAGATAACAGACATCCTCTGGGACACAGGAAGATCCGAAATAAAATCCATGGAAATATGCGTCCAAGGCCTCTCCGGGACAGGCAAAGGCAAAAGCAACCCACTAGCGCGGGAACAGCAAGGCTTAGCCCGGGCACAAGTCCCACAGGACTGCACAAAAGAACGCACATCCCGCGACAAGGAAGGCCACCAAAAGGACCTAGCAACCAAATCTCTGGTACCAAAAAAAATTACCAGAAATTACCTTACTTGTCCATCTATCAGGAACAAACAGCTTCCCCACAGGACAGCGGTCAGGTTTATCAGCCTGAAATTCCTGAAGCGCCCGCCGCAAATCAGGGGAGATGGCAGACAGAATCACCCCTTCCCTAAGAATGCCAACCGGCTCAAGGACTCCAGGAAAATCAGGCAAAAAACTCCTAGAGAGGGCATCCGCCTTAACATTCTTAGATCCTGGAAGATATGAGACCACAAAATCAAAACGGGAGAAAAACAGGGACCACCGAGCCTGTCTAGGGTTCAGCCGCTTGGCCGACTCGAGGTAAATCAGATTCTTATGATCGGTCAAGACCACAATGCAGTGCTTGGCTCCCTCAAGCCAATGTCGCCATTCCTCAAATGCCCACTTCATAGCCAACAACTCCCGATTGCCGACATCATAATTGCGTTCTGCAGGCGAAAACTTTCGGGAAAAGAAGGCACACGGCTTCATCAAGGAACCATCAGAATTCCTCTGTGACAAAACGGCCCCTGCCCCAATCTCAGAAGCGTCCACCTCAACCTGAAAAGGAAGAGAAACATCCGGCTGACGCAAGACAGGGGCAGAAGTAAATCGGCGTTTAAGCTCCTGAAAAGCCTAAACAGCCTCAGAGGACCAATTAGTCACATCAGCGCCTTTCTTGGTCAAATCGGTCAGGGGTTTAACCACACTAGAGAAGTTGGCAATGAAACGGCGATAAAAATTAGCAAAGCCCAAAAATTTCTGAAGGCTCTTCACAGATGTGGTTGAATTCAGTCATGAATGGCTTGGACCTTAACAGGATCCATTTCTATAGACGAAGGAGAAAAAATAAACCCCAAAAAAGAGACCTTCTGAACTCCAAATAGGCACTTAGACCCCTTCACAAATAGAGCATTATCACGAAGGATCTGGAATACCATCCTGACCTGCTTCACATGAGACTCCCAATCATTGGAAAAAATCAAAATATCATCCAAATACACAATCAAGAATTTGTCAAGATAATTGCGGAAAATATCATGCATAAAGGACTGAAATACAGAAGGAGCATTAGAAAGCCCGAAAGGCATCACCAGGTATTCAAAATGGCCTTCGGGCGTATTAAATGCAGTTTTCCATTCGTCACCCTGTTTAATACGAACAAGATTATATGCCCCTTGAAGGTCAATCTTGGTAAACCAACTAGCCCCCTTAATCTGAGCAAACAAATCAGAGAGCAAAGGTAAAGGGTATTGGAATTTAACCGTGATCTTATTAAGAAGACGATAATCAATACAGGGTCTCAAGGAGCCATCCTTCTTGGCAACAAAAAAGAATCCCGCTCCCAATGGTGACGAAGACGGCCGAATATGCCCCTTCTATAAAGACTCCTTTACATAGCTCCGCATGGCTGCATGCTCTGGCACAGACAGATTGAAAAGTCGGCCCTTAGGGAACTTACAGCCAGGAATCAAGTCAATAGCACAATCACAGTCCCTATGTGGAGGAAGGGAACTGGACTTGGGCTCATCAAATACATCCTGGAAATCTGACAAAAATTCAGGAACATCAGAAGAGGGGGAAGAGGAAATTGACATTAAAGGAACGTCACTATGTATCCCTTGACAACCCCAACTAGTCACAGACATTGATTTCCAATCCAGCACTGGATTGTGTACTTGTAACCATGGAAAACCCAGTACAACAAAATCATGTAAATTATGCAACACCAGAAAACGACAATCTTCCTGATGTGCTGGAGCCATGCACATAGTCAGCTGAGTCCAATACTGAGGTTTATTCTTGGCCAATGGTGTAGCATCAATACCCCTTAAGGGTATGGGACTCTGCAAAGGCTGCAAAGAAAAACCACAGCGCCTAGCGAATTCTAAGTCCATTAAGTTCAGAGCAGTGCCCGAATCCACAAATGCCATGACAGAAAAAGATGACAATGAGCAAATCAGGGTCACAGACAGGAGAAACTTAGGCTGCACAGTACTAATGGTAACGGATCTAGCGACCCTCTTAATACGCTTAGGGCAATCAGAAATAGCATGAGCAGAATCCCCACAGTAAAAACACAGCCCATTCTGACGTCTGTATCCCCTCTGTTCCGCTCTAGTCAAAATCCTATCACATTGCATAGGCTCAGGACTCTGCTCAGAGGACACTGCCATATGGTGCACCACTTTGCGTTCGCACAGGCGCCGATCAATCTGAATGGCCAGAGACATAGACTCGCTCAAACCAACAGGCGTGGGGAACCCCACCATAACATCCTTAACCCCTCTGTGACCTTTGACGTACTATCCCGTCGAGGTGACCTGGGCCTATCTGACCCTTGACGGGATAGTACGTCATAGCCGATCGGCCGCGCTCACGGGGGGAGCGCGGCCGATCGCGGCCGGGTGTCAGCTGCATATCGCAGCTGACATCCGGCACTATGTGCCAGGAGCGGTCACGGACCGCCCCCGGCACATTAACCCCCGGCACACCGCGATCAAACATGATCGCGATGTGCCGGCGATGCAGGGAAGCATCGCGCAGGGAGAGGGCTCCCTGCGGGCTTCCCTGAGCCCCCCGCAGCAACGCGATGTGATCGCGTTGCTGCGAGGGTCTTACCTCCCTCCCTGCCTGCTCCAGACCCGGATCCAAGATGGCCGCGGATCCGGGTCCTGCAGGGAGGGAGGTGGCTTCACAGAAGCCTGCTCAGAGCAGGCACTGTGAAGCAGCCTGCACTTCAATCAGATCGGTGAGCTGTCAGAGTGCTATGCAAACTGGCAGATCACCGATCTGTATTGTCCCCCCCTGGGGCAAAGTAAAAAAGTAAAAAAAAAAATTTCCAAATGTGTAAAAAAAAATAAAAAAAAATATTCCAAAATAATGAAAAAAAAAAAAAAATATTATTCCCATAAATACATTTCTTTACCTAAATATAAAAAAAACAAAACAATAAAAGTACACATATTTAGTGTCGCCGCGTCCGTAACGACCCGACCTATAAAACTGGCCCACTCGTTAACCCCTTCAGTAAACACCGTAAGAAAAAAAAAAAAAAAACGAGGCAAAAAACAACGCTTTATTATCATACCGCCGAACAAAAAGTGGAATAACACGCGATCAAAAAGACAGATATAAATAACCATGGTACCGCTGAAAGCGTCATCTTGTCCCGCAAATAACGAGCCACCATACAGCATCATCAGCAGAAAAATAAAAAGTTATAGTCCTGAGAATAAAGCGATGCAAAAATAATTATTTTTTCCATAAAATAGTTTTTATCGTATAAAAGCGCCAAAACATAAAAAAAATAATATAAATGAGATATCGCTGTAATCGTACTGACCCGAAGAATAAAACTGCTTTATCAATTTTACCAAACGCGGAACGGTATAAACGCCTCCCCCAAAAGAAATTCATGAATAGCTGGTTTTTGGTCATTCTGCCTCACAAAAATCGGAATAAAAAGCGATCAAAAAATGTGACGTGCCCAAAAATGTTACCAATAAAAACGTCAACTCGTCCCGCAAAAAACAAGACCTCACATGACTCTGTGGACCAAAATATGGAAAATTTATAGCTCTCAAAATGTGGTAACGCAAAAAATATTTTTTGCAATAAAAAGCGTCTTTCAGTGTGTGACGGCCGCCAATCATAAAAATCCGCTAAAAAACCCGCTATAAAAGTAAATCAAACCCCCCTTCATCACCCCCTTAGTTAGGGAAAAATAAAAAAAAAGTATTTATTTCCATTTTCCCATTAGGGCTAGGGTTAGGGCTAGGGTTGGGGCTAGGGTTAAGGCTACAGTTAGGGTTGGGGCTAAAGTTAGGGTTAGGGTTGGGGCTAAAGTTACGGTTAGGGTTTAGATTACATTTACGGTTGGGAATAGGGTTGGGATTAGAGTTAGGGGTGTGTCAGGGTTAGGGGTGTGGTTAGGGTTACCGTTGGGATTAGGGTTAGGGGTGTTTGGATTAGGGTTTCAGTTATAATTGGGGGGTTTCCACTGTTTCGGCACATCAGGGGCTCTCCAAACGCGACATGGCGTCCGATCTCAATTCCAGCCAATTCTGCGTTGAAAAAGTAAAACAGTGCTCCTTCCCTTCCGAGCTCTCCCGTGTGCCCAAACAGGGGTTTACCCCAACATATGGGGTATCAGCGTACTCAGGACAAATAGAACAACAACCTTTGGGGTCCAATTTCTCCTGTTACCCCTAGGAAAATACAAAACTGGGGGCTAAAAAATAATTTTTGTGGGAAAAAAAAGGATTTTTTATTTTCACGGCTCTGCGTTATAAACTGTAGTGAAACACTTGGGGGTTCAAAGTTCTTACAACACATCTAGATAAGTTCCTTGGGGGGTCTAGTTTCCAAAATGGGGTCACTTGTGCGGGGCTTCTACTGTTTAGGTACATTAGGGGCTCTGCAAACGCAATGTGACGCCTGCAGACCATTCCAAGTCTGCACTCCAAATGGCGCTCCTTCCCTTCCGAGCCCTCCCATGCATCCAAACGGTGGTTCCCCCCACATATGGGGTATCAGCGCACTCAGGACAAATTGGACAACAACTTTTAGGGTCCAATTTCTCCTGTTACCCTCGGGAAAATACAAAACTGGGGGCTGAAAAATAATTTTTGTGGGAAAAAATGTTTGTTTTATTTTTACGGCTCTGCATTATAAACTTCTGTGAAGCCCTTGGTGGGTCAAAGCGCTCATCACACATCTAGATAAGTTCCTTAGGGGGTCTACTTTCCAACATGGTGTCACTTGTGGGGGGTTTCTACTGTTTAGGTACATTAGGGGCTCTGCAAACGCAATGTGACGCCTGCAGACCATTCCATCTAAGTCTGCATTCCAAATGGCGCTCCTTCCTTTCCGAGCCCTCCCATGCGCCCAAACAGTGGTTCTCCCCACATATGGTATATCATCGCATTCAGGACAACAGATTTTGGGGTCCAATTTCTCCTGCTACCCTCGGGAAAATACAAAACTGGGGGCTAAAAAAATAATTTTTGTGGGAAAAAATTTTTGTTTTATTTTTACGGCTCTGCATTATTAACTTCTGTGAAGCCCTTGGTGGGTCAAAGCGCTCAAAACACATCTAGATAAGTTCCTTAGGGGGTCTACTTTCCAAAATGGTGTCACTTGTGGGGGGTTTCAATGTTTAGGCACATCAGTGGCTCTCCAAACGCAACATGGCGTCCCATCTCAATTCCTGTCAATTTTGCATTGAAAAGTCAAACGGTGCTACTTCCCTTCCGAGCTCTCCCATGCGCCCAAACAGTGGTTTATCGCCACATATGGGGTATCAGCGTACTCAGGACAAATTGTGCAACAACTGTTGGGGTCCAATTTCTTCTCTTACCCTTGGGAAAATAAAAAATTGGGGGCGAAAAATAATTTTTGTGAAAAAAATATGATTTTTTATTTTTACGGTTCTGCATTATAAACTTCTGTGAAGTACTTGGTGGGTCAAAGTGCTCACCACACCTCTAGATAAGTTCCTTAGGGGGTCTACTTTCCAAAATGGTGTCACTTGTGGGGGGTTTCAATGTTTAGGCACATCAGTGGCTCTCCAAACGCAACATGGCGTCCCATCTCAATTCCTGTCAATTTTGCATTGAAAAGTCAAACGGTGCTACTTCCCTTCCGAGCTCTCCCATGCGCCCAAACAGTGGTTTATCGCCACATATGGGGTATCAGCGTACTCAGGACAAATTGTACAACAACTTTTGGGGTCCAATTTCTTCTCTTACCCTTGGGAAAATAAAAAATTGGGGGCGAAAAATAATTTTTGTGAAAAATATGATTTTTTATTTTTACGGTTCTGCATTATAAACTTCTGTGAAGTACTTGGTGGGTCAAAGTGCTCACCACACCTCTAGATAAGTTCCTTATGGGGTCTACTTTCCAAAATGGTATCACTTGTGGGGGGTTTCAATGTTTAGGCACATCAGGGGCTCCCCAAACGCAACATGGCGTCCCATCTCAATTCCAGTCAATTTTGCATTGAAAAGTCAAATGGCGCTCCTTCGCTTCCGAGCTCTGTCATGCGCCCAAACAGTGGTTTACCCCCACATATGGGGTATCGGCGTACTCAAGACAAATTGTACAACAACTTTTGGGGTCCATTTTCTCCTGTTACCCTTGGTAAAATAAAACAAATTGGAGCTGAAGTAAATTTTTTGTGAAAAAAAGTTAAATGTTCATTTTTATTTAAACATTCCAAAAATTCCTGTGAAGCACCAGAAGGGTTAATAAACTTCTTGAATATGGTTTTGAGCACCTTGAGGGGTGCAGTTTTTAGAATGGTGTCACACATGGGTATTTTCTATCATATAGACCCCTCAAAATGACTTCAAATGAGATGTGGTCCCTAAAAAAAAATGGTGTTGTAAAAATGAGAAATTGCTGGTCAACTTTTAACCCTTATAACTCCCTAACAAAAAAAAATTTTGGTTCCAAAATTGTGCTGATGTAAAGTAGGCATGTGGGAAATGTTACTTATTAAGTATTTTGCATGACATATCTCTGTGATTTAAGGGCATAAAAATTCAAAGTTGGAAAATTGCAAAATTTTCAAAATTTTCGCCAAATTTCCATTTTTTCTGCAAATAAACGCAGGTAATATCAAAGAAATTTTACCACTATCATGAAGTACAATATGTCACGAGAAAACAATGTCAGAATCGCCAAGATCCGTTGAAGCGTTCCAGAGTTATAACCTCATAAAGGGACAGTGGTCAGAATTGTAAAAATTGGCCCGGTCATTAACGTGCAAACCACCCTTGGGGGTGAAGGGGTTAAGGGCTTCAGAAAGACCCTTTCTGAAAATTGCTGCCAGAGCATCCTCATTTCATTTAGTGAGCACAGACCATTTTCTAAATTTCTGGCAGTATAATTCTGCCGCTTCCTGACCCTGACACAGGGCCAACAGTGTTTTCTCAGAATGCTCTACAGAGTTAGGTTCGTCATACAATAATCCGAGCGATTGAAAAAAAAAAACATCTACATTAACCCTGCTGTTCTGTTCGGGTCATAGTGACCCGAACAGACTTTTTGCGGCCCTGTAGATTTTTTTCTGTAAGTCTCTAAAACTTGAGACTCCTTGACTTTTCCTCATTTGGGGGGACCTACATATGAGTATATATATATATTTTTTTTTTCGTTTACTTTTTGCTACACGAAAAAAGTTACACTAGTTCTGTTCGGGTCATAGTGACCCGGCATCGTTTTTTACAGCTGTGAGGCCATATTTTCAGTGAAATAAAGGACTTATAACCTCAGTTGGGTCTATTTATTGCATCTACTATTGTATATCAATTGATTTTTTTCCTAAATTATTTCAATGGGGTCGTACGCGCGCTCTACCGGGGGTATGCATTGAGATCTGCACACCATAAAAATGGCTTTATATTGATTATTTTTGGTGCGCAGTCTATTCTAAAATGTAGAGAGCATCCGGAGAGATCACTAGGTGTGCACTACACGTGTATATTTTGCGCAGAACGGACTGCTCAGAACGCGCTGTCTAAGACGGTTTTTGTTTGTAAATCTGAGCTGTAAAGTCTTGCAAATAATTTTTTTGGCTAAGTAAGTCTGTCTTCCTGGCTTATCTGCTTGTTTTCAGAAGTTTTCAAAATGTTTGATTTGATTGTTTTGATTTTTTTTTTTTTTACAAAAATGTGTATTTTTCTATTTTCGTTTTGCTCATTGATCTGTTTTTTCAGAATAAAAAAAAAAAAAAAAGATTTCTGTTTCATTTTTCTTTTTTTTACTACCAAACATGTTCACAAACAGTCTAGTAAGCAAAAAGTTATAAAAAAAAATGAGTTAGAGTGTCTAAAATCAAGGTTTAATAAGCCGGGTCATAGTGACCCGAACAGAACTAGTGTATAGTAAATGCGAACAGAACAGCAGGGTTAAGCAATGCCAGATCCCCTGACTCAAGGGAGAATGCCCAGTCCTGAGGGTCACCATTCAGCAGAGAAATAACTATTTTTACTTGCTGAATGGGGTCACCAGAGGAACGGGGTTTCAAAGCAAAAAACAATTTGCAGTTATTTTTAAAGTTCAAAAACTTAGTTCTATCCCCGTAAAACAAATCCGGAGTAGGAATTCTAGGCTCTAAGGCCAGAGTCTGAACAACATAATCTTGAATACTCTGTACTCTTGCAGCAAGCTGATCCACACGAGAAAACAACCCCTGAACATCCATGCCCGCATCCAAATCCTGAATCACCCAGAGATTAAGAGGAAGAAAAAAGACAAAACAGACTAAAGAAAAAAAAATGGCTCAGAACTCTTTTTCTTTTCCTTCTTTTGAGATGCATTCAGCTCATTTTTGGCCAGTTGTACTGTTATGGTCTGGTGATTAAGGAGCGACATGCGACTAGCTCTGAGCAGGTGGTAACTATACCGACCGCAGTTCCTAATCTTAACACAGACACTAGCAGTAGCCGTGGGATGTTCCTGTCACTCCCTGGACACCTCGTCACAGCCGGAGAACTAGCTACCCCTAAAGGTAGAAACAGGAAAGCTATCTTGCCTCAGAGAAAATCCCCAAAGGATAGGACAGCCCCCCACAAATAATGACTGTGAGAGGAGAAGGAAATGACATACGTAGTATGAAACAAGATTTAGCAAAGGAGGCCACTACTAGCTAGACAGAATTAGTACAGAACAGAAAACTGTGCGGTCAGTAATAAAAACTAGAAAAAGTCCACCGCAGAGAAATGCAAAAATCTCCACACCTGACTAAAGGTGTGGAGGGCAAACTCTGCTGCCCAGAGCTTCCAGCTTAGCTAAATAGATCCATACTGATAAGCTGGACAAATGAGCAAAACATAGAAAATGCCAAACAACAAAGTCCACAACAAGTGAACTGCAAAAAGACAAGCAAGGACTTAGCTTTGCTGAAATGGTCAGAGTGGCAGGGAAATCCTCAGAGAGCCATGACTCCAAGCTCAACAATTGACAACTGGCATTGAATTAGGGATAAGGCCAGACTAATATAGCCGAGCCAGAAAGACGATCAGTGAGAACAGCTGCTGATGCTAAATCCAAGAAGCAGCCATACCACTCAAAACCACAGGAGGGAGCCCAAGAGCAGAATTCACAAAAATGCTACTTATAACCACCGGAGGGAGCCCAAGAGCGGAATTCACAACAGTTGGGGCCTACTAACGGTGTGTGCCGCTCCATGGTGTTGTCCTCCACTGTATAAAGCTGTGCTTCAATCTTAAGGCTCTCGTTAAGTAGTTGTTTTTAAAATGCGTGGTTGGGCCCTTAAAACGGTGTCTGTCGCTACTGGGTTTTCTCCTGTTTTGTTGTCCCGACCTTCAATGTTCAGGCTTTCGGCTTACATTTTAAATAATTAAACTGCAGTTGGCCTACTACTTTGGTTGGGCCTAGTAACGGTGTGTGCCACACCTTGGTGTTGTCCTGTGTTATTTTCCTGACCTTTAATCTTCAGGCTTTCGGCCTTCATTTGTAATATTAAACTGCATAGGGCCTACTAGTGTGGTTCGGCCCTACTAACGGTGTCTGCCGCTCCTGTGTTTTCTACTCCACTGAACTAAGCAATGCCACCTGGTTAGTCCTGTTACCAATTTTGAACTGCATTTTACCCACTTTATTATTTGGGCCTATATCAGTGTTTCGTCCTCATCCTGCCCATTGCCCAGCCGGTGCTAGATGAGTCTTGTGGTACTTTGACCCAGACCACTACATTCCCCTTGCACGCTACACAGCCACAATCTGACCCTGCTGAAAGTCAGGTTCCCCTTCCCGCATACTATACCACCTTACACAGAGACAAAGAGGAAGGTGCAGATGAAAGTGCAGGTTTCTTCAACAGGTAGAGGGGCATACTCGTTGGCGACGTCACAGGCACAGGGCCCCTCAGAGTACGCAAAAGTGTCGCTGCCGGTGGGAGGCGCCCCCGCCGTGCAAACACACCGCCGTACTTTGAGGGGCCCTGTGCCAGTGCCAATGCGAACGAGTGGGCCTCCCTGCTTGCTCAGGATCACAGCACTTGCAAAGTTGAAATACTTACCTCTCACTGCTCCACCGCCGTGACGTAGTCCACGTTTCCTGGGACCACTAAAACCTTGAACCAGCCCTACCCCCCACAACTTTTGCCAAATGACCCCCAATTTCCAATGCCCAACTATTATTAGAAAGTTAATTAAGATTGACAAGCTTCAGAAACAAGAATGGATGTTTTTGGCATTAAAATGGGCACTGTAGGTGTTTTCCTGGCCTCCACTCACTGCCGACTATGCTTCCCCATTGTAAATATAGAAAAACTGACTGAACAGCCATCTAGTCTGAACTGGTGCATAACCAAAAAGTCTTACATAGCAAATAGATAATGGCTGCACTCAATTTTATTGTGCTAAGGCAAGGAAATGTGCAATATATGAAATGTGAACAGCATAATGGCTTGTGAAATTTATGAAAAAACACGAGATTTTTAGCACAAGATTTGGCCAAAAGTTGTGAGCCCATCCACCAAACGTTAAGGTAATCTCAAAACGGATGGGTAACTAACCTGTCTGCCTAGTGTGAACACTTACCTATGGCTAATAACATGGTAAAGCCTGCATTTATAGGGGAGGTTAGAACCAACTGTGTTTGGATGTAATTAAAATCACAGCATGGTGAAGGGCGGGGCGTTCAAGTCAGAAAAAGCAATACATAGTAAATATAGAAAAACTGACTGAACAGCCATCTAGTCTGAACTGGTGCATAACCAAAAAGTCTTACATAGCAAATAGATAATGGCTGCACTCAATTTTATTGTGCTAAGGCAAGGAAATGTGCAATATATGAAATGTGAACAGCATAATGGCTTGTGAAATTTATGAAAAAACACGAGATTTTTAGCACAAGATTTGGCCAAAAGTTGTGAGCCCATCCACCAAACGTCAAGGTAATCTCAAAACGGATGGGTAACTAACCTGTCTGCCTAGTGTGAACACTTACCTATGGCTAATAACATGGTAAAGCCTGCATTTATAGGGGAGGTTAGAACCAACTGTGTTTGGATGTAATTAAAATCACAGCATGGTGAAGGGCGGGGCGTTCAAGTCAGAAAAAGCAATACATAGTAAATATAGAAAAACTGACTGAACAGCCATCTAGTCTGAACTGGTGCATAACCAAAAAGTCTTACATAGCAAATAGATAATGGCTGCACTCAATTTTATTGTGCTAAGGCAAGGAAATGTGCAATATATGAAATGTGAACAGCATAATGGCTTGTGAAATTTATGAAAAAACACGAGATTTTTAGCACAAGATTTGGCCAAAAGTTGTGAGCCCATCCACCAAACGTCAAGGTAATCTCAAAACGGATGGGTAACTAACCTGTCTGCCTAGTGTGTTATGGTGATCTGGTGGTTAGGAGCACTAGGAATGACCTGATGAGCAAACTAGTAATACAGGACCAGCTCTGGGAAGTGGGAGCTCTGCTGACCGCAACCCCTAATCCTATCACAACAACTAGAAATAGCCGTGGAGCGTACCTGACTCTGCCTAGATGCCTCTTCACAGCCTAAGAGCTAACTACCCCTAAAGATAGAAAATAAAGCCTACCTTGCCTCAGAGAAATTCCCCAAAGAAAACAGGCAGCCCCCCACAAATATTAACTGTGAGTTAAGATGGAAGTCACAAACACAGGAATGAAATAGGTTTCAGCAAAGGAGGCCAGACTTAACTGAACAGACTGAGGATAGAAAAGGCAACTTTGCGGTCAGCACAAAAAACTATAAAAACCACGCAGAGTGTGCAAAAGAGATCCCCGCACCGACTCACGGTGCGGAGGTGTCACTCTGCATCCCAGAGCTTCCAGCTAGCTTGGCAAAATCATGATAGCAAGCTGGACAGAAAGCAGAGATAAACAATTTAACTAGCAGGGACTTAGCTTTTGCTGGAGTAGACAGGTCATCTGCAAGATCCAAGAGAGAACTGAACCAGTACTAGAACATTGACAGCTGGCATCAAGTAACGATCTGAGTGGAGTTAAATAGAGCAGCCAACCTAGAACTAAATGAGGTCAGCTGGAGAAGGAACCTCAGAACCAGCAGCTCCACTCACAGCCACCAGAGGGAGTCCATGGACAGAACTCGCCGAAGTACCATTCATGACCACAGGAGGGAGTTTGAGAACAGAATTCACAACAGTACCCCCCCCTTGAGGAGGGGTCACCGAACCCTCACCAGAGCCCCCAGGCCGATCAGGACGAGCCAAATGAAGGGCACGAACCAGATCGGCAGCATGAACATCAGAGGCAACAACCCAGGAATTATCATCCTGACCATAACCTTTCCACTTGACCAGGTACTGAAGTTTCCGTCTCGAAATACGAGAATCCAAAATCTTCTCCACCACATACTCCAACTCCCCCTCAACCAACACCGGGGCAGGAGGGTCAACGGAGGGAACCATAGGAGCCACATATCTCCGCAATAACGACCTATGGAACACATTATGGATGGTGAAAGAAGCTGGAAGGTCCAAACGAAATGACACAGGATTAAGAATTTCAGATATCTTATAAGGACCAATGAACCAAGGCTTAAACTTAGGAGACGAAACCTTCATAGGAACATAACGAGACGACAACCAAACCAAATCCCCAACACGAAGTCAGGGACCAACACAGCGACGGCGGTTAGCAAAACGTTGAGCCTTCTCCTGGGACAATGTCAAATTGTCCAACACATGAGTCCAAATTTGCTGCAACCTGTCCACCACAGAATCCACACCAGGACAGTCCGAAGGCTCAACCTGTCCTGAAGAAAAACGAGGATGGAAACCAGAATTACAGAAAAAGGGCGAAACCAAAGTGGCCGAGCTGGCCCGATTATTAAGGGCGAACTCAGCCAAAGGCAAGAAGGACACCCAATCATCCTGATCAGCAGAAACAAAGCATCTCAGATATGCTTCCAAAGTCTGATTGGTTCGTTCGGTTTGGCCATTTGTCTGAGGATGGAAAGCTGAAGAAAAAGACAAATCAATGCCCATCTTAGCACAGAAGGACCGCCAAAACCTTGATACAAACTGGGAACCTCTGTCCGACACGATGTTCTCCGGAATACCATGCAAACGAACCACATGCTGGAAAAATAATGGAACCAAATCAGAGGAGGAAGGCAATTTAGGCAAAGGTACCAAATGGACCATCTTAGAGAAGTGATCACAAACTACCCAGATGACCGATATCCTTTGAGAGACAGGGAGATCCGAAATAAAATCCATGAAAATATGCGTCCAGGGCCTTTTCGGGACCGGCAAGGGCAAAAGCAACCCACTGGCACGAGAACAGCAGGGCTTAGCCCGAGCACAAATCCCACAGGACTGCACAAAAGAACGCACATCCCGTGACAAGGAAGGCCACCAAAAGGATCTAGCCACCAAATCTCTGGTACCAAAGATTCCAGGATGACCAGCCAACACCGAACAATGAACCTCAGAGATAACTCTGCTAGTCCATCTATCAGGGACAAACAGTTTCTCCGCTGGACAACGGTCAGGTCTATCAGCCTGAAACTCCTGCAGCACCCGCCGCAAATCAGGGGAGATGGCAGACAAAATTACCCCCTCTTTGAGAATACCAGCCGGCTCAGGAACTCCCGGAGAATCAGGCACAAAACTCCTTGAAAGGGCATCAACCTTCACATTCTTAGAACCCGGAAGGTATGAAACCACAAAATCGAAACGGGAGAAAAATAGCGACCATCGAGCCTGTCTAGGATTCAACCGCTTGGCAGACTCGAGATAAGTCAGATTCTTGTGATCCGTCAAGACCACCACGCGATGCTTGGCTCCTTCAAGCCAATGTCGCCACTCCTCGAACGCCCACTTCATAGCCAACAACTCTCGATTGCCCACATCATAATTGCGCTCAGCAGGCGAAAACTTTCTAGAAAAGAAAGCACATGGTTTAATCACCGAGCCATCAGAACTTCTTTGAGATAAAACAGCCCCTGCTCCAATCTCAGAAGCATCCACCTCGACCTGAAACGGGAGCGAAACATCTGGCTGACACAACACAGGGGCAGAAGAAAAACGACGCTTCAACTCCTGAAAAGCCTCAATGGCCGCAGAGGACCAATTGACCACATCAGCACCTTTCTTGGTCAAATCAGTCAATGGTTTAACAACACTAGAAAAATTAGCGATGAAGCGACGGTAAAAATTAGCAAAGCCCAGAAATTTCTGAAGGCTCTTCACAGAAGTAGGCTGAGTCCAATCATAAATGGCCTGAACTTTAACAGGGTCCATCTCGAAAGTAGAAGGGGAAAAAAATGAAGCCCAAAAATGAAACCTTCTGAACTCCAAAGAGACATTTAGATCCCTTCACAAACAAGGAATTAGCACGAAGGATCTGGAACACCATTCTGACCTGCTTCACATGAGACTCCCAATCGTCCGAAAAGACCAAAATATCATCCAAATATACAATCATGAATCTATCCAGGTACTTTCGGAAGATGTCATGCATAAAGGACTGAAACACAGATGGAGCATTAGAAAGCCCGAATGGCATCACCAGGTACTCAAAATGGCCCTCGGGCGTATTAAATGCTGTTTCCCTTTCATCGCCCTGTTTAATACGCACAAGGTTATACGCCCCTCGAAGATCTATCTTAGTGAACCAAATAGCCCCCTTAATCCGAGCAAACAAATCAGACAGCAGAGGCAAAGGGTACTGAAATTTGACGGTGATTTTATTGAGAAGGCGGTAATCTATACAAGGTCTCAGAGAACCATCCTTCTTGGCCACAAAAAAGAACCCTGCTCCCAACGGTGACGATGACGGGCGAATATGCCCTTTCTCCAAGGACTCCTTTATGTAACTCCGCATAGCGGCGTGTTCTGGCACAGACAAATTGAACAGTCGGCCCTTCGGAAACTTACTACCAGGAATCAAATTAATTGCACAATCGCAATCCCTATGAGGAGGTAGGGCACTGGATTTGGGCTCATCAAATACATCCCGGTATTCCGACAAGAACTCAGGGACTTCAGAAGGATGGGAAGACGAAATTGACAACAATGGGACATCACCATGTACCCCTTGACATCCCCAACTAGATACAGACATTGATTTCCAATCCAATACTGGATTATGGACCTGTAGCCATGGCAAACCCAAAACGACCACATCATGCAAATTATGCAACACCAAAAAGCGAATATCCTCCTGATGTGCAGGAGCCATGCACATGGTCAATTGAGTGCAGTACTGAGGCTTATTCTTGGCCAAAGGCGTAGCATCAATTCCTCTCAATGGAATAGGATACTGTAAAGGCTCCAAGAAAAAACCACAGTGCCTGGCAAACTCCAAGTCCATCAAATTCAGGGCAGCGCCTGAATCCACAAATGCCATAACAGAATAGGACGACAGAGAGCAAATCAGAGTAACGGACAAAAGAAATTTTGGGTGTACAGTACCAATGGTGGCAGACCTAGCGAACCGCTTAGTGCGCTTTGGACAATCAGAGATAGCATGAGTGGAGTCACCACAGTAAAAACACAGCCCATTCTGACGTCTGTATTCTTGCCGTTCAGCTCTGGTCAAGGTCCTATCACATTGCATAGGCTCAGGCCTCTGCTCAGAAGATACCGCCAAATGGTGCACAGTTTTGCGCTCACGTAAGCGTCGATCGATCTGAATGGCCAAGGACATAGACTCATTCAGACCAGCAGGCGTGGGGAATCCCACCATAACATCCTTAAGGGCTTCAGAAAGACCCTTTCTGAAAATTGCCGCCAGGGCACACTCATTCCACTGAGTAAGCACAAACCACTTTCTAAACTTCTGACAATATACCTCCGCTTCATCCTGACCCTGACACAAAGCCAGCAAGATTTTCTCTGCCTGATCCACTGAATCTGGTTCATCATAAAGCAATCCAAGCGCCAGAAAAAACGCATCTACATTACGCAATGCAGGATCTCCTGGCGCAAGGGAAAATGCCCAGTCTTGAGGGTCGCCACGCAGCAAAGAAATAATGATTTTTACTTGCTGAATGGGGTCACCAGAGGAGCGGGGTTTCAAAGCAAGAAACAGTCTACAATTATTTTTGAAATTCAGGAACTTAGATCTATCCCCAGAAAACAAATCAGGAATTGGAATTCTGAGTTCTAACATCGGATTCTGAACTACATAATCTTGAATGCCTTGTACCCTTGCAGTGAGTTGATCCACACAAGAGGACAGACCTTGAATGTCCATATCTACACCTGTGTCCTGAACCACCCAGAGATTTAGGGGAAAGGAAAAACAAAACACGCTGCAGAGGAAAAAAAAAATGGTCTCAGAACTTCTCTTATCCCTCTATTGAGATGCATTAACACTTTACAGGCCAGCTGTACTGTTATGGTGACCTGGTGGTTAGGAGCACTAGGAATGACCTGATGAGCAAACTAGTAATACAGGACCAGCTCTGGGAAGTGGGAGCTCTGCTGACCGCAACCCCTAATCCTATCACAACAACTAGAAATAGCCATGGAGCGTACCTGACTCTGCCTAGACGCCTCTTCACAGCCTAAGAGCTAATGCAGCGCCCCAGAGTCCTGGTCGTTGCAGTACTGTGGCTCCGCCGCTAAGGGGGGCTATGGTACGTCTGATGGTACTGAAGGAGTTCATCTGACCAGGTATCACATACACCAATACATTTCACAGTCTGGCCTCCAGGGGGAGCTAAGGGTACTATTCATTAGGCCACTCCTCACAGTCTGGTAAAACTGGGGGTTAGGCAGGAAGTTAGGGAGAACGCTGACTGGGTTGGAACCAGGCAACACCTTGTGGCAGAGGGTGTTGTAGGGGAAGATTCGGTAGGGTCCCTGTCAGGGGTGGGATCCTGACAGAGGCCTGGCAATCAGAGAGAAAGCTACGGGACCGCGCCTGCACTTCATAGCGGCGGTGCCCTAAGAAAGGACAAGAAGCGAGATTTATTGTGCTGAGTGAGAAACGAGATCAACGCAACAGGGAGAATACCAGTAGGAGTCGTGCTGTTAGACCGAGGCAACATCCTACTGAGGCGTAACTAACCGGTGGCCGGAACGACGAGGAAGTACAGGGCTCTAAGCATTACTTCAAACCAACGGCAGGGCAGAGAGCTATAGGCTGGCTGTCTCACCTACATCACCTACGCAGACATAGGGGGCAACTTGTGGAGAATGGCGACTCTAGGGTCCCAGAAGAGCTCCGAGCCTTCCCGTCATATGGGTGTGTCCTACCATAAGATCTGGGGGGCGAGAAGAAGAAAAACATCAGAATCGAGTTGTGAGGGAACACGAGAAACAGACACAACAGTTGTGGGGACTATCCCGTAAGCACAGCAGGGGAGGACCACAACACATAAGCGCTAGAAGGAAGGCACAGATTTCCACCTGCGAAGGGAACTCTGGAGGTGCCATCGGACCGGCCGGACTTGCGCAGCCCAGCTAACCGTATTCCGGACTGAGGACCCAGAAGCCTTCAGTAAAGAGGTAAAGAGACTGCAACCTGGTGTCCTCGTTATTTACTGCACCGCACCACCACCACCATCCACATCTATTACTGTACGCCCCTCAGCAGGGTCACGGACCGGGTCTAGCCACCGTGACAACCCCAGAGCAGAGACTCAGAGGCCCGGTACCGGGTACCCCTCGGCCCTGCGGCAGTGGGGGCGCTACAACTTGGTGTCACGAACAGGATCTACTTAAGCCTGAAGAATCGGGTCATGTGTGCCTTGGATCTGTGATTTATTATACTTGGACTGTGACTTATTGCAAAGACTGTGCTGTGCCACTTGCCGCCAAAATCCGCCGCCATTACAGCGCTGAGGAGAGCGCAGGAGAAGAAGAAGGGCGTGGAGTGGGCGTAGGCAAGCTGGAGCGCGAACGACAATGGCCGCCCAGTCTAAATATTTCTGTGTCCTGAGGACGTGTCCATCAGCAGCCGAGGTCCGCCTCCTCATTCTCTTTGGAGGATGGAGACCATGGAGACGGGCCCGCCCACGAAAGAGACCGCGGGAAGAGGATACCGGAGAAGAAGCGAAGATGGCGACGCCGGGAGCACCGCGTGGGAATGACCTGACTCAGCGAGAGGCTGCACAACCTGACACAGCCCCGGACACGCCATCGTTGCGGGAATTGACCCTGGCGGAGCTACCGATAGGCCGACCCCCATGGCCGATGTCCGAGGAGTGAGTGGCTGCAGCCGAGGCCCGGCAGATAGCCTGCCGCCTGGAAGCCGATGCCCGTGTGATCGTTCGGCTGGGCCAACCTACGGAGGTCCGCCTGTCTCCGGTGTCCCCCGCTTCTTTTATCCCGACCGCGGCGGAGTGGGAGCTGCAGGCACAGGGCCTGAGGATCCTGCCGGAGGCGGAGCACCTGCAGCGCCTGATGACAGCGTGGCGGAACAGACCCCAGCTGGCAGCCCAGGTCAATCTGAGGAGCGTCGAGGAGGTTCCACCGTCACACTGGGGAGTAGTAATATCCTTTAACTCCCGGAAAGGAAGGGGAGTTATCCAGGAGATTGGGGAGCCACTGCAGATCCGTGTGGATCGGGAAGAAGTGGAGCCCTGCGGGGGAAGGTACGATTCCAATCTGGAGCCTGGCGATGCAGTGACCTACACCCGGTGGAGAAGGGAAGCTGGCGAAACCGGCTGGATAGCTCGAGGCGTCCAGCGGTGCGTCGCCCTCCAGGCTGCTGCCGGAATGCCGGAGGACGAGCCTTCTGCAGGGAAGGTGCCGGAGCCCGTCCCCACGGAACCTCAGGAGGTCCGGGTCCACCGTGTGCCTCTGGGTCGCGCTCGCCCACAAGCAAGGAGGGCATCCCGCAGAGGGGTCCTGTCGCTGCTGGAGCCAGGACCGGCCCTTGCTACAACAAGGCGCCCCGTTGGCCGGGTGAGGCCTGGAAGAAGACCACCCCCTGCACAGCCACCATCAGAGTAAGCAAAAATGCTTTAATGACTGTAAATAAGTTAATTGTTTTCATTGTTTTTCTCTGCTATTTTGCTGCTAAAACCCGTCCAGGGTTAACTTTTAAAGGGATCCCTTTGTTGACCCGGGATCCCTATTGTTTTTGTTTGTTTTCTACGTGTTGCACAAGTTATCAAAGAACTGCTGAATCATGAACAATGCAAGATACAAACTCCTTATATATAGTTTGCACCTTCTTAAAGGTGCTCTCTACTGGTTTTGCATAAAAAACGGACTCTTTGCGAAGATACGGTTCTTGGAACTTGCACTGGAGTCATAGTTACATAGTTATTAAGGTTGAAGGAAGACTGTAAGTCCATCTAGTTCAACCCATAGCCTAACCTGACATGCCCTAACATGTTGATCCAGATTAAGGCAAAAAAAAACCATGTGGCAAAGAGTAACTCCACCATGGGGAAAAAAATTCCTTCCCGACTCCACATACGGCAATCAGACTAGTTCCCTGGATCAACGCCTTATCAAGGAATCTAGTGTATATACCCTGTAACATTACACTTTTCCAGAAAGGTATCCAGTCCCCTCTTAAATTTAATTAATGAATCACTCATTACAACATCATACGGCAGAGAGTTCCATAGTCTCACTGCTCTTACAGTAAAGAATCCGCGTCTGTTATTATGCTTAAACCTTCTTTCCTCCAGACGTAGAGGATGCCCCCTTGTCCCTGTCTCAGGTCTATGATTAAAAAGATCATCAGAAAGGTCTTTGTACTGTCCCCTCATATATTTATACATTAAAATAAGATCACCCCTTAGTCTTCGTTTTTCCAAACTATATAGCCCCAAGTGTAATAACCTATCTTGGCATTGCAGACCCCCCAGTCCTCTAATAACCTTGGTCGCTCTTCTCTGCACCCGCTCCAGTTCAGCTATGTCTTTCTTATACACCGGAGACCAGAACTTTGCACAGTATTCTAAGTGTGGTCGAACTAGTGACTTGTATAGAGGTAAAATTATGTTCTCCTCATGAGCATCTATGCCTCTTTTAATACATCCCATTATTTTATTTGCCTTTGTAGCAGCTGCCTGACACTGGCCACTGAATATGAGTTTGTCATCCACCCATATACCCAGGTCTTTTTCATTGACGGTTTTGCCCAGAGTTTTAGAATTAAGCACATAGTTATACATCTTATTACTTCTACCCAAGTGCATGACCTTACATTTATCCCCATTAAAGCTCATTTGCCATTTATCAGCCCAAGCTTCTAGTTTACATAAATCATCCTGTAATATAAAATTGTCCTCCCCTGTATTGATTACCCTGCAGAGTTTAGTGTCATCTGCAAATATTGAAATTCTACTCTGAATGCCCCCTACAAGGTCATTAATAAATATGTTAAAAAGAAGAGGGCCCAATACTGACCCCTGTGGTACCCCACTGCTAACCGCGACCCAGTCCGAGTGTGCTCCATTAATAACCACCCTTTGTTTCCTATCCCTGAGCCAGCTCTCAACCCACTTACACATATTTTCCCCTATCCCCATTACTCTCATTTTATGTAACAACCTTTTGTGTGGCACCGTATCAAAAGCTTTGGAAAAGTCCATATACACTACGTCCACTGGGTTCCCTTGGTCCAGTCCGGAACTTACCTCTTCATAGAAGCTGATCAAATTAGTCTGACAGGAACGGTCCCTAGTAAACCCGTGCTGATACTGGGTCATGGGGTTATTCCTCTTCAGATACTCCAGTATAGCATCCCTTAGAATGCCCTCCAGGATTTTACCCACAGTAGAAGTTAAGCTTACTGGCCTATAATTACCGAGTTCAGTTTTTGCCCCTTTTTTGAATATTGGCACCACATTTGCTATACGCCAGTCCTGTGGTACAGACCCTGTTATTATGGAGTCTTTAAAGATTAAAAATAATGGTCTATCAATGACTGTACTTAGTTCCTGCAGTACTCGGGGGTGTATCCCATCCGGGCCCGGAGATTTGTCAATTTTAGTTATTTTTAGACGCCGCTGTACTTCCTGCTGGGTTAAGCAGGTGACATTTAATGGGGAATTTTTATCACTAGTCATTTTGTCTGCCATGGGATTTTCTTTTGTAAATACTGATGAAAAAAAGTCATTTAGCATATTGGCTTTTTCCTCATCCTCATCCACCATTTCCCCCAGATTATTTTTAAGGGGGCCAACACTGTCATTTTTTAGTTTCTTACTATTTATATAGTTAAAGAATATTTTGGGATTATTTTTACTCTCTCTGGCAATGAGTCTCTCTGTCTCAATCTTTGCTGCCTTGATTTGCTTTTTACAGAATTTATTTAATTTTCTGTATTTATTTAATGCCTCCTCACTACCTACTTCCTTTAATTCTCTAAATGCTTTCTTTTTGTCCCTTATTGCGCCCCTTACAGCTCTATTTAGCCATATTGGTTTCCTCCTATTTCTAGTATGTTTATTCCCATACGGTATATACTGTGCACAGGTCCTATCCAGGATGCTAATAAACGTCTCCCATTTTCTTTGTGTATTTTTGTGTCTCAGGATATCGTCCCAGTTAATTGCACCAAGATCCTCTCTCATCCGTTGGAAATTTGCCCTCCTGAAGTTTAGTGTCCTTGTCACCCCCTACTACCCATCTTATTAAAGGTTACATGAAAACTTATTATTTTGTTTTCACTATTCCCCAAGTGACCCCCAACCCTTATATTTGATATGCGGTCTGGCCTGTTGGTTAATATTAGGTCTAGCAGTGCCCCCCTCCTTGTTGGGTCCTGAACCAGTTGTGAAAGGTAATTGTTTCTCATAGTTGTCAAAAACCGATTACCTTTGCTGGAACTGCAGGTTTCTGTTCCCCAATCTATTTCAGGGTAATTGAAGTCCCCCATAATAATGACTTCTCCTTGAGTCGCAGCTTCATCTATTTGCTTTACGAGGATATTCTCCATTGCTTCCATTATTTTTGGAGATTTATAACAAATCCTTATCAGTAATTTATTATTTTTCCCCCTCCCCTTATCTCCACCCACAGGGACTCTACATTTTCATTAAATTCACCTATATTATCACGCAGGATGGGTTTTAAGGAAGATTTTACATATAGACACACCCCTCCCCCTCGCTTATCTGTACGGTCATTTCTGAACAGGTTATAGCCCTGCAAGTTAACAGCCCAGTCATGGCTCTCATCCAGCCACGTCTCAGATATCCCCACCATGTCATAATTATGCTCCAACAACATTAGTTCTAATTCATCCATTTTGTTGGCGAGGCTTCTGGCATTAGTATACATGCACTTGATGTTACTCTCTGTACCTCCATTCTTTCTTAAATTACTAACTATTCTAACCCCACCCCCCATGCCACCGCCACCCCCAACTTCCTTATTTGTGCCCAGGTCTCTATCTGCACTATCTTCCCCTCCTATAAAATGAATACCCTCCCCCCCAATCCCTAGTTTAAACACTCCTCCAACCTTCTAACCATTTTCTCCCCCAGCACAGCTGCCCCTTCCCCATTGAGGTGCAGCCCGTCCCTAGCGTAGAGCCTGTAGCCAACTGAGAAGTCGGCCCAGTTCTGCAGGAACCCAAACCCCTCCTTCCTACACCAATTCTTGAGCCACTTATTAACCTCCCTAATCTCCCGTTGCCTCTCTGGCGTGGCACGTGGTACAGGCAGTATTTCGGAAAATACCACGTTGGAGGTCCTTGCTTTCAGCTTGCAGCCTAATTCCCTGAAATCATCTTTAAGGACCTTCCACCTACCTCTAACTTTGTCATTTGTGCCAATGTGCACCATGACCGCTGGGTCCTCACCAGCCCCTCCCAGTAATCTGTCCACCCGATCAGCGATGTGTCGGACTCGAGCGCCAGGTAGGCAGCACACCGTCCGACGATCCCTGTCTTTGTGACAGATTGCCCTATCTGTTCCCCTAATAATTGAGTCCCCCACTACCAGCACCTGTCTGGCCTGCCCTGCTCTCCTATTTCCCTCCTTACTGTAGCAGTCACTCCTCCGGCTTTCAGAGGACATGCCTGGCTGCAGCAGTGCTACCCCTGTACTGGCACCCCCCTCATCTGCCAACTTAGCAAACTTATTGGGGTGTGCCAGATCAGGACTAGCCTCCCTGGCACTCTTCCCTCTACCCCGCCTTCTATCTGTCACCCAGCTAACTGCCACACTGTCCTGCATCTCCATCCTACCATCCCCCTCCTCATCTATCCCATTGAGCGTCTGCTCTGTGAGCAGAAGACTCCTCTCCATATTGTCTATGGATCTCAGTGTTGCCAGCTGCACATTTAGATCCAGTATCTGGGTTTCCAAATGCACAATGTGCTCACATCTCGCACAGCAGTATGCACCCTCGACCAGCTGGTCAAGGACTGCATACATGTGGCAAGATGTGCACTGGATGGCATTAACAATTGTGGAGCACATTTCCTAATGGGGATTGCACCACACAGAAACGTTAATTAAAAATAAATACAAAGTATTAATTAAAAAAAAAAAAAAAAAAACAGAAGCAATTCCTCCCTTGGAAACTCCCTGATTCCAAAGTCACTGAATCACAAGTCACACACTTACCGCCGTTCACACTTACGCTCAGGTCACACTCAGCTCGCTCACACTCGCTGTGCTGAAGATTTATAGATTTTTTTTTTCTCTCTCTATCTCCCCTCAACAGCAATCCACCTTGCTGTTCAGATGCACTTCCTTGCTGCATACGGACTTGCGGCTTGAGAAGTTGCACTACCTCAAAGAGACTTGGTCCCCTCTTAAAGGGGATGTTCACATCCTGCACTTATGAACAGTGTTGCCTTAAGATGGTTGAATGGCAATAATGTCTTGAAAAGAAAGTATTGATGATGTTGATATGTGAAAGTTAAATGTAACTAACTAGTTGATTGTAAGAAATGTTCAATAATGTTAATAGAAGAATGAGGACAGGAAGTGAACCCGTAGGGGTTAGTAGTGAGTCCTCCTAGGAGCCATATAGAGATGGCTCAGTGATCTTAAACTGAAAGAAAAATGATATGTTCTATACTGTGTATAGTGGCGGAAGGACAGTAGGCTCGGGCGGAAAGGAGCGGTCCTGTAACAGAAAGGAGAGGCAGTAGGTCTGGAGCAGTTAGGACAGGCGGTCCTGCAGACTTAAAGTAGGAGAATGCATAAAAGTTAATTAGCCTTATATGTGATATAAGAAGGTCTTTAGTGGATTTAGCGAGTACGTCCTTAAAGGCAAAGTTGGATTGTTGTTCAGAATTTGCACTCAGTAGAATACCCGGTTGGGTAAGAAAAGTTATTTATAGTAAAGTTATTTAAAAGTGTTTAACCATGTTTGTAACGTTCAAGTGTCCTCACCTCCCATAAAGGGAAGCTCTGTTACAAAGTTGAATTGTACTTGCATTTTCAAAATTGTATGTCTTTTTGCTGACATGTTGTTTTCTTCCCAGTCCAGGAGTACTGGATTTAACCGGGGGGGGGGGAGTGCAGCGCCCCAGAGTCCTGGTCGTTGCAGTACTGTGGCTCCGCCGCTAAGGGGGGCTATGGTACGTCTGATGGCACTGAAGGAGTTCATCTGACCAGGTATCACATACACCAATACATTTCACAGTCTGGTGTTATGACCCCAATGGCGAGGGTCTCAGAGGAACGTGGAAGTCTGCAGAATACAAAAATCCAGCTCATAGGGCAGTGGTAACTGGGTTGACCATATATCTACTCCTAACGCCAACACTAGAAGTAGCCGGGGATCATTCCTACGTTGATTCTAGATGACACGCGCCAGCCGGAGAATCTAGCTACCCCTAGTAGAGGAAAACAAAGACCTTTCTTGCCTCCAGAGAAGGGGACCCCAAAGCTGGATAGAAGCCCCCCACAAATAATGACGGTGAGGTAAGAGGAAATGACAAACACAGAAATGAACCAGGTTTAGCACAGAGAGGCCCGCTTACTGATAGCAGAATAAAGAAAGGTAACTTATATGGTCAACAAAAACCCTATCAAAATCCACACTGGAAATTCAAGAACCCCCGAACCGTCTAACGGTCCGGGGGGAGAACACCAGCCCCCTAGAGCTTCCAGCAAAGGTCAGGATATAGATTTGGAACAAGCTGGACAAAAATACAAAACCAAAACAAATAGCAAAAAGCAAAAGGCAGACTTAGCTGATATAACTGGAACCAGGATCAGTAGACAAGAGCACAGCAGACTAGCTCTGATAACTACGTTGCCAGGCATTGAACTGAAGGTCCAGGGAGCTTATATAGCAACACCCCTAACTAACGACCCAGGTGCGGATAAAAGGAATGACAGAAAAACCAGAGTCAAAAAAACTAGTAACCACTAGAGGGAGCAAAAAGCAAATTCACAACAGTCTGGCCTCCAGGGGGAGCTAAGGGTACTATTCATTAGGCCACTCCTCACAGTCTGGTAAAACTGGGGGTTAGGCAGGAAGTTAGGGAGAACACTGACTGGGTTGGAACCAGGCAACACCTTGTGGCAGAGGGTGTTGTAGGGGAAGATTCGGTAGGGTCCCTGTCAGGGGTGGGATCCTGACAGAGGCCTGGCAATCAGAGAGAAAGCTATGGGACCGCGCCTGCACTTCATAGCGGCGGTGCCCTAAGAAAGGACAAGAAGCGAGATTTATTGTGCTGAGTGAGAAACGAGATCAACGCAACAGGGAGAATACCAGTAGGAGTCGTGTTGTTAGACCGAGGCAACATCCTACTGAGGCGTAACTAACCGGTGGCCGGAAAGCTGAGGAAGTACAGGGCTCTAAGCATTACTTCAAACCAATGGCAGGGCAGAGAGCTATAGGCTGGCTGTCTCACCTACATCACCTACGCAGACATAGGGGGCAACTTGTGGAGAGGGGCGACTCTAGGGTCCCGGAAGAGATCCGAGCCTTCCCGTCATACGGGTGCGTCCTACCATAAGATCTGGGGGGCGAGAAGAAGAAGAACATCAGAATCGAGTTGTGAGGGAACACAAGAAACAGACACAACAGTTGTGGGGACTATCCCGTAAGCACAGCAGGGGAGGACCACAACACATAAGCGCTAGAAGGAAGGCACAGATTTCCACCTGCGAAGGGAACTCTGGAGGTGCCATCGGACCGGCCGGACTTGCGCAGCCCGGCTAACCGTATTCCGGACTGAGGACCCAGAAGCCTTCAGTAAAGAGGTAAAGAGACTGCAACCTGGTGTCCTCGTTATTTACTGCACCGCACCACCACCACCATCCACATCTATTACTGTACGCCCCTCAGCAGGGTCACGGACCGGGTCTAGCCACCGTGACAACCCCAGAGCAGAGACTCAGAGGCCCGGTACCGGGTACCCCTCGGCCCTGCGGCAGTGGGGGCGCTACACTAACTACCCCTAAAGATAGAAAATAAAGCCTACCTTGCCTCAGAGAAATTCCCCAAAGAAAACAGGCAGCCCCCCACAAATATTAACTGTGAGTTAAGATGGAAGTCACAAACACAGGAATGAAATAGGTTTCAGCAAAGGAGGCCAGACTTAACTGAACAGACTGAGGATAGAAAAGGCAACTTTGCGGTCAGCACAAAAAACTATAAAAACCACGCAGAGTGTGCAAAAGAGACCCCCGCACCGACTCACGGTGCGGAGGTGCCACTCTGCATCCCAGAGCTTCCAGCTAGATTGGCAAAATCATGATAGCAAGCTGGACAGAAAACAGAGATAAACAATTTAACTAGCAGGGACTTAGCTTTTGCTGGAGTAGACAGGTCATCTGCAAGATCCAAGAGAGAACTGAACCAGTACTAGAACATTGACAGCTGGCATCAAGTAACGATCTGAGTGGAGTTAAATAGAGCAGCCAGCCTAGAACTAAATGAGGTCAGCTGGAGAAGGAACCTCAGAACCAGCAGCTCCACTCACAGCCACCAGAGGGAGTCCATGGACAGAACTCGCCGAAGTACCATTCATGACCACAGGAGGGAGTTCGAGAACAGAATTCACAACACTAGTGTGAACACTTACCTATGGCTAATAACATGGTAAAGCCTGCATTCATAGGGGAGGTTAGAACCAACTGTGTTTGGATGTAATTAAAATCACAGCATGGTGAAGGGCGGGGTGTTCAAGTCAGAAAAAGCAATACATAGTAAATATAGAAAAACTGACTGAACAGCCATCTAGTCTGAACTGGTGCATAACCAAAAAGTCTTACATAGCAAATAGATAATGGCTGCACTCAATTTTATTGTGCTAAGGCAAGGAAATGTGCAATATATGAAATGTGAACAGCATGATGGCTTGTGAAATTTATGAAAAAACACGAGATTTTTAGCACAAGATTTGGCCAAAAGTTGTGAGCCCATCCACCAAACGTCAAGGTAATCTCAAAACGGATGGGTAACTAACCTGTCTGCCTAGTGTGAACATTTACCTATGGCTAATAACATAGTAAAGCCTGCATTTATAGGGGAGGTTAGAACCAACTGTGTTTGGATGTAATTAAATGGCTTTACCATGTTATTAGCCATAGGTAAGTGTTCACACTAGGCAGACAGGTTAGTTACCCATCCGTTTTGAGATTATCTTGACGTTTGGTGGATGGGCTCACAACTTTTGGCCAAATCTTGTGCTAAAAATCTCGTGTTTTTTCATAAATTTCACAAGCCATTATGCTGTTCACATTTCATATATTGCACATTTCCTTGCCTTAGCACAATAAAATTGAGTGCAGCCATTATCTATTTGCTATGTAAGACTTTTTGGTTATGCACCAGTTCAGACTAAATGCCGGTTTAGTCAGTTTTTCTATATTTACTATGTATTGCTTTTTCTGACTTGAACGCCCCGCCCTTCACCATGCTGTGATTTTAATTACATCCAAACACAGTTGGTTCTAACCTCCCCTATAAATGCAGGCTTTACCATGTTATTAGCCATAGGTAAGTGTTCACACTAGGCAGACAGGTTAGTTACCCATCCGTTTTGAGATTACCTTGACGTTTGGTGGATGGGCTCACAACTTTTGGCCAAATCTTGTGCTAAAAATCTCGTGTTTTTTCATAAATTTCACAAGCCATTATGCTGTTCACATTTCATATATTGCACATTTCCTTGCCTTAGCACAATAAAATTGAGTGCAGCCATTATCTATTTGCTATGTAAGACTTTTTGGTTATGCACCAGTTCAGACTAGATGGCTGTTCAGTCAGTTTTTCTATATTTACTATGTATTGCTTTTTCTGACTTGAACGCCCCGCCCTTCACCATGCTGTGATTTTAATTACATCCAAACACAGTTGGTTCTAACCTCCCCTATAAATGCAGGCTTTACCATGTTATTAGCCATAGGTAAGTGTTCACACTAGGCAGACAGGTTAGTTACCCATCCGTTTTGAGATTACCTTGACGTTTGGTGGATGGGCTCACAACTTTTGGCCAAATCTTGTGCTAAAAATCTCGTGTTTTTTCATAAATTTCACAAGCCATTATGCTGTTCACGTTTCATATATTGCACATTTCCTTGCCTTAGCACAATAAAATTGAGTGCAGCCATTATCTATTTGCTATGCTTCCATATTGACTTGCATTGGGTTTCATGTTTCGGTCGATCCCCGACTTTTCGCGATAATCGGCCGACTTCACTCGACTCGACTTTGGACAAAGTCGGGTTTCGCAAAACCCGACTCGATCTTCAAAAAATGAAAGTCGCTCAACCCTAGTGAGGTCTACTGATATGCTAATTATACATTGTCTAGTCCAGATAGTTTGTTGATTTTTAAAATTGAAGAGGAAAATCTATGTAAATAGATTACATAATCAAACAAGGTAACTCATCACCATTCTTCTCCTTGTCTGTGAGGGTGCACTGAAGGACACTGGGTAAATCGAAAAATAGGTTAGATGCCTCAGTATAAAGTGACTCAGAGACAGAGAGACTGTGAGAGAGCGACACAGCCAGACATTCTGCAAAACGCCCAACGGATGAGAGACAGGACTGCAGCCAATTCATCAAGGCACCATCACGAGGGACATGTGCAGCGCCCCAGAGTCCTGGTCGTTGCAGTACTGTGGATCCGCCACTATGGGGAGCCATGGTGCGTTCGATGGCACTGAAGGAGTTCCTCTGATCAGGTATCACAGACACCAATATGTTTCACAGCTGGGCCTCCGGGGGGAGCTAAGGGTGCTATTCATTAGGCCACTCCCCACCATAGTGGGTAAACTGGGGGTCAGGCAGGAAGTTAGTGGAGAAAGCTGACTGGATTGAACGAAGCAACACCTTGTGGCAGAGGGTGTTGTGGAGGAAGAGACAGTAGGGTCTCTGTCAGGGGTGGGATCCTGACAGAGGCTTGGCATTGGAAAGAACGTAACGAGACCGTGCCTGCTCAGCATAGCGGCGGTGCCCTAAGAAAGGACTAGAAGCGAGACAGATTGTGCTGAGTGAGAAACGAGATCAAGCGAAAGGAGAATACCAGTAGGGGTCATGCTGTAAGACCGTAGCAACATCCTACTGAGGCGCATTACCGGTGGCCGGAACGCCGAGGGAGTGGAATAACATACAGCTTCAAGCCATACTCCAAACAGCGGCAGGGCAGTCAGTTTAAGGCGGGCTGTCTAACACATATCACCTATGAAGTCTTGGGGGGCAATTGCGGGAGAGGGGCGTCTCTAGGGTCCCGGAAGAACTCCAGGCCTACCTGACAAACGGGTGCCGTTCCAACCTGAATAACAGGGAGGGATGGAATACGAGAAGAACATCAATTAATCGAGTTGTGAGGGAACTTAAGAAACAGACACAACCGTTGTGGGGTACTTTCCGTGAGCACAGCAGGGAAGGACTACAACACACAGCGCTAGAAGGAGGGCACTGATTTCCACCTGTGAAGAGAACTCTGGAGGTGCCATTGGACCGGCCGGACTTGCGCAGCCTGGTGAACCGTATTCTGGACTGAGGACCCAGAGATCTCCAGTAAAGAGGTAAAGAGACTGCAACCTGGTGTCCTCGTTATTTGCCGCGACCTGCACCCCACCACTGCACCGCTACACCACCATTAACCCCACTTATTGCATCGGACGTCCCCCACTGACAGACAGGGCCACGGACCGGGTCTAGCCACCGTGACAACCCCAGGACTGAGACTCAGAGGCCCGGCTCCGGGTACCCCTCGGCCCTGCGGCGGTGTGGGGGCGCTCCACATGGATCTATCATTCTATAGTAAAGAACCTAGGAGTTTTTGGCTCCTGTTGGAAGGATACAGATCTGCTCCATTGACCATCACTGAACCATGGATACGTTTGGAGAAAGCCAGGATTGGGACCTGCTGGTTGCTTGGCAAAATTGAGATGTAGGGATAAGCCAGGTTGTGACTCTCATGTCACAGGCCTTGTACCTTGTATGGACTCAATGGACTGTCACCTCTCTGCACTTGTCATTACCTCCTCTCTGTGTGTGTACCACAGGTGGAGTAGTGACCCAGGGAACTATGAAGTAACAGCTGCCATTATCCCGGCGAGTCAGCAGAAGGGTGAAACGCTCTAATGTGTGTAAGGAGGAAGACCGGACCACGGGTACCTGTACGGAGCCGGGTCCGGAACTGTTGAGGCTGCCTTCCTTGTTGCCTGGGGGAAGAAATGAGGAGCAGGACCAACCTCATGACCCGGGTAGGAGGGCCAGTTTAAAAAGCAAAGCGCGCACAGCTTTCGGGCAGTTTGGCAGGAATCAGCAGCCGCGCACAGACAGGTGAGTAGTGAGCTCTGTCCTCTGACTACCGACGCCACGACGGTCTGCGTTGTTTGGTCCCTGCCTACTTCGACGGGACCTCTGCTGAGAGAAGTGCCGTTTGCTCAGTAGCTGCCAGAGACAGAAACACTGTACGCTCAGTAGCTGCAAGAGACAGAAGCGCCGAATGCTCCTTGACTGTGAGTACCATGCATGTGCAGAGGAGAGAAGGCCGAGTACCATATAGACTTCTGCGGCCTCACTTGCTTTCCACCAGTTTACATTTGACTCTGAGAGTGCCGCGGCCTTGTTTGTTTCAGCCGCATGTGCTTATGGACTAGGGGGCTCAGCGGAAGATACCAGAGACCGACCGCTGCCACCAGAAAATGGACCATCGCTTAAAGGACCCCATCTGAGGACATCAACTGGCCGCTGCCAGTTCTACAACTTTTCCTCCTGCGGGATCATCTGTTGCAGAAGACCATACAGGACACGATAAGTTCTACCATTGGACTGCTATTGTTTTACAGTTGTTACCCCTGTTATCCCTCCTTTAACCATTGACCTCCCTGCAAAAAGCGAATTCCCTGTTTATTAAATTGATATAGCTTGTTAACCCTTTCTCTGCTCTTGTCTGTCACTGCATCACGCAACATGCTTACATGTACACGATCTTGGGGAATTTTGCTGAGACTATTCTATGTGTTATCTGCCTGTTTTGTGATTTAATAAAGCATTGCCAAACTGTTTTACCTTCACCCTGTGTTGTCTGACTAGCGTTATGCCCACGTTAACAGGAGAGCGGGCGTTCGACGGGACGATCCCTGGTCCATGTAGTTTCGGCTAGCGAACCTGGGGTGCTTGCTGACTCCCCGTGTCTTCACACCATGTCCTTCCACAATGGTATCCCACGTCCTGCCGCATCCACACTCCGCGTCCTGCTGCATCTGCACTCTGCATCCTGTGAATTGGCACTCCGCATCCTGCTGCGTTTGCACTCAGTGTGCTGCCGCAGCCGGACATCGTCCCCACTTCTCCAGTCTTGGCACATCCGCACTCTGGGTCTGCACTCCGTGTCCTGCTGTGTTTGATCTCTATGTCCTGCCACATACGCACTTTCCATGTCCTGTGGCATCTGCAGTTTGTGTCCTGCGGGAACCGTATGTCATTCCCACATCTTCTGTCCTCACGACACGTCCACATCCTGCATCCTGCCACATCTGCACTGTGTCTTACTATGTCCGCACCTCCTGTCCCACCTCTCCCACACCCCATGTCGTAACCCATTAGTCAGTGACGTCCAGTCAGGATCATCTCTCCCTATCTGGGTTCTTCAGACCTGGGGGGATTTCCTTGGTTGTTTTGTTATCTGTCCATAGATGCCCCTGCAGTAGGGTAATCATGGGCCAGACAGAGTGGCAGCCCTGCAGGCTCCTTGTCGAGGGTGGGCTCCAGACTGTCTCAGGACAAGTCTGATGTGCCCCTCCTCCTTGCACATTATGTCCTCATCTCACTGACCTCACACCATGGACACAGACATAACTCAGGAGCCCACATTGCCCCAGTAGGGTATTATTCCTGCTGAGCAGAGTCTCAGATTTGTGGGTCTAAACTGCTCTTGAATTTAGGATGATTTTCACCGTTGTGGTCAATCATTGTCGAGGATGCTACAGGAGAGACCATGCAGATTACATAGCTGCCACAAATTATCAACGATTACATGCTGGGAGGTCGCGCAGATCCACTGCTGTTATCTTTTTGTCACAAAAAAAGCTCTCTGCCACCCCTATGGTCTGGATAATTACACCATTGACCAATGATTAAGGCTAGGGTCACATTGCGTTATGTGACCGCGTTTAACGGACTATGTTACACCGCGGCATAACGCGGTGTTAACGTAGTCCGTTAACGCCGCCATAGCCTGTAATGGTGAACGCGTCGCTAGCGCCCGCCCACATTGGGCGTGCGCTAGCGATGTGCCGTCATTTGAGTGACGGACCTCGGATGCTGCTTGCAGCGTTCGCGGCGCACCCGAGGTCCGTTCCTCGCTAGTGCAGATCGGGGATCTGCGCTAGCGGGGACGCCGAACGCGGACCCTAGAGAAGCATTGCGTTAGCGCACTCCGCTAGCGCTATGCGCTTAACGGATTGCCCTAATGCAATGTGACCCTAGCCTTACTGAGGAGCCACAGGCTCTCACCACTAATAGGCCAATTATTGGGAAACTAAGAGTGAGGGTTCCAACACATGGAATATATAAATATACCCCTGTACAGTCACTGCCAGTCCCAAGATAATCCAAGAACTACTCACTGCCACCAATTGTTTATACAGACCGGTTGGACACCTAACAGCTAGTGTTTGGCTTCAGGTTGCGGTTTACAGAAAAAAAAAGGAACAGAACTATTACATTTTATATTTAATCCAGAACGATAAACAGTGTTTATAAAAAAAAAAATATGCATAAGTTTTTACAAATGGGACAAAACATCAGCATATACAATTACAAAAAAATAAAGAGGATAAAAAAGACACTTAATACGCTGATCATAGAGATGGCTCTGCTTAGCAAATGGAAGCTATCGATTGAAGACTTCTGGTTAACGTGGATCAGGTCTACACGGATATTGATCATCCTTAGCATTGAACATAATTCGCCTTGACCTTTTATCAGCACCTGAGTTACACACGCACACATCCCCTTGATGACCTCATGTGGGCCAGTTGTGCCAGTTGTGGGATGTTCTCTGCCCTTCAGGATTTTATGAAATTCCCCACTCGTGAGATATCTTCACCTCTGAAGATTACAGACATTTGATTTTGCTGTGATATCTGGTATCGGGATTTTACCTTTCCATGGAAAGTGTGACGCTAATCACTTCTCATGGCCAAGCCGTGAGTCAGAGTAGTCAAGGAGTCCAAAGTCAGAAGCCAGGAGGGTACATCATAATCAGAAGGAAAAGACAAAAGCGTGGTCAGGTAACTATCCAAGGTCAGAATACCAAGAGAATAACGGATCAAAGCAGAAGGGGTTAAACAGACGGATGTCAAGATGAAGTCCAAGATCAGGCATCAAAAGATCAAGCATACACAACTCAAGGCACAGGGAGCACAAACCTCACTATCTGAATGTACATCTGGCAGAGATCTGGGAGAAACAGCTCAGTTAAGTAGCATGGCAATTACCTGGGATAATGAATACTTGGAGACAGCCGACACCTCACAGTCTCAGATTGAATAGTCGAGCTGTCAATCAACACACTGACAGCTTCAGCATGCCCCTGTACCAGATTGGATGTCTAAGCTGTCAGTAACTGCATCCAAGTGGCACTGAGGGGTGGAACTGTGAGAGTAACCCTTCTTCTAGGGGGGGCACTGGACCCCATGGCTTCCAGGGAAATTTTAGATGGAAGGCCCTTACTAATCGTTCAACCTTCACATCTTGAGCAGGGACCCAGAATCTCTATTCTGGTCTGTATCCCCTCCAGTGGAAAAGGTACTGGAAGGAATTACCAACCCTCCGAGAATCCATAACCCTCTGAACCTCATACTTCAGGCCACCATCTACTGAAAGCGGAGGAGGAAGGGATGAGGGAGACGATGTAGAAGGGACAAACTCCTTTAATAGGGATTCATGGAACACGTTAGGGATGCAAAAGGATGGAGGAAGCTTTAATCTAAATGCTGCAGGATTGACCACCTCTAGGATCTTACATGGACAATAAACTTTGGACCCAACTTTGCAAATGGCGCTTTAAATTTAATGTTCCTAGATGACAACCAAACCTTATCCCCAATCTTAACAGTACCCACTGAACGTCTTCTACTGGCCTTTCGTTTTTGGTGAATCTGAGCTGTCCCAATATTCTTTGGAACCTCCCTCCAGACATCCCCAAGTTTCTGTTTGGCGACTTCCACCCCAGGGCATTCAGAACTAATCCTAGAAAACTCACCAAAATGGGGATGAAAACCATAATTACAGAAGAAAGGTGAGGTTCTGGTAGATTAATTTACTTGACTGTTAAAAGCAAACTCAGTGAGAGGTGAAAATGAAGACCAGTCCTCCTGCTGAGCTGCCGCAAAGCACCTTAAAATTTGTTCCAAAGATTGATTTGTCCTCTCAGTCTCACCATTAGTTTCAGGGTAGTAATCAGATGAAAATGACAAGTCAATCCTGAGTTTACGACAAAAAGCTCTCCAAAATTTAGAGACAAATTGTACTCCCCTTTCAGATACAATGTTAAGAGTGATTCCATGTAACCTTACAATATGAGAAATGAACAACCTGGAGAGTGTGTCTGCATTAGGTAATCCTGACAAAGGAACAAATTTAGCTTGTTTGCTGAATCAATCAACTACCACCCAGACAGCAGTTTTTCCATCAGAGGCAAATCTGTAATAAAATTATTTCATGGTCTTTCTGGAATTGGCAATGGAGCCAATTCCCCAACCAACAAGCTATGACTGTCATTGGCACGTGCGCAGACTTCACAAGCAGATACAAAATCTTTAATATCATTATGCATGGATGGCCACCCAAAAAAATCAACGACTTTCAGTGTAGCAATGACCCCAGGATTACCACTTAAAAAGGAATCATGAAATTCCTGTAACACCCACAATCTTAATTACACAGGCACTAATAATTTGGTCCCTGTGGAAGCGGAAGGAGCCAACAACTGGACATTACAAATCTCCTCTTCCAATTCCGAGCTTACAATAGAAACCACAATACCCTAAGGGATAATAAAGGATGAAGGTTCTGGAGAAGAAATTGAATCTAGACTTTATTGCATCTGCTTTCACATTCTTTGACCATGGCCTGAATGTAATAGAAAAATTAAACCGAGAGAAAAACAAGGACCATCTGGCCTGTCAAGGAGTTATCCTTTTAGCTGATTCAATGTAAGGTAAATTCTTGTGATCAGTGATCACCGTAACTGGATGAACCGCCCCCTCCAAAAAATGCCTCCATTCCTTAAAGGTCAATTTGACAGCAAGGAACTCCTGATTCCCAACATCATAATTTCTCTCTGCTGGTGAAAATTTTTAGATAAAAAAGCACATGGACGGAGGTTAGTCAGAATTTTGGGCCTCGGCGATAAGACTGCCCCTACTCCATCTCTAAAGTATCCACCTCCACAATGAATGGTTCTTGGAGATCAGGTTGGATCAGAATGGGTGCAAACATAAAACCCTCTTTTTTAATCTTTTGAAAGCCATGATAGCACCCGGCGATCAAACCTTGAGATTCGCCCCCTTACGTGTAAGGTCAATAACATAGTAACACATAGTAACATAGTTATTAAGGTTGAAGGAAGATTTTAAGTCCATCTAGTTCAACCCATAGCCTAACCTAACATGCCCTAACGTTGATCCAGAGGAAGGCAAAAAAAAACCCATGTGGCAAAGAGTAAGCTCCACATTGGGGAAAAAATTCCTTCCCGACTCCACATACGGCAATCAGACCAGTTCCCTGGATCAACGCCCTATCAAGGAATCTAATACATATAACATGTAACATTATACTTTTCAAGAAAGGCATCCAGTCCCCTCTTAAATATAAGTAATTAATCACTCGTTACAACATCATACGGCAGAGAGTTCCATAGTCTCACTGCTCTTACAGTAAAGAATCCGCGTCTGTTATTATGCTTAAACCTTTTTTCCTCCAGACGTAGAGGATGCCCCCTTGTCCCTGTCTCAGGTCCATGATTAAAAAGATCATCAGAAAGGTCTTTGTACTGTCCCCTCATATACTTATACATTAAAATAAGATCACCCCTTAGCCTTTGTTTTTCCAAACTAAATAGCCCCAAGTGTAATAACCTATCTTGGTATTGCAGACCCCCAAAGTCCTCTAATAACCTTGGTCACTCTTCTCTGCACCCGCTCTAGTTCAGCTATGTCTTTCTTATACACCGGAGACCAGAACTGTACACAGTATTCTAAGTGTGGTCGCACTAGGGACTTGTATAGAGGTAAAATTATGTTCTCCTCATGAGCATCTATGCCTCTTTTAATGCATCCCATTATTTTATTTGCCTTTGTAGCAGCTGCCTGACACTGGCCACTAAATGTGATTTTGTCATCCACCCATACACCCAGGTCTATTTCATTGACGGTTTTGCCCAGAGTTTTAGAATTAAGCACATAGTTATACATCCTATTACTTCTACCCAAGTGCATGACCTTACATTTATCCCCATTAAAGCTCATTTGCCATTTGTCAGCCCAAGCTTCTAGTTTACATAAATCATCCTGTAATATAAAATTGTCCTCCTCTGTATTGATTACCCTGCAGAGTTTAGTGTCATCTGCAAATATATAAATTCTGCTCTGTATGCCCCCTACAAGGTCATTAATAAATATATTAAAAAGAAGAGGGCCCAATACTGACCCCTGTGGTACCCCACTGCTAACCGCGACCCATTCCGAGTGTACTCTAGTAATAACCACCCTTTGTTTCCTATCCCTGAGCCAGCTCTTAACCCACTTACATATATTTTCCCCTATCCCCATTATTCTCATTTTATGTATCAATCTTTTGTGTGGCACCATATCAAAAGCTTTTGAAAAGTCCATATACACTACGTCCACTGCGTTCCCTTGGTCCAGTCCGAAACTTACCTCTTCACAGAAATTGATCAGCTTAGTCTGACAGGAACGGTCCCTAGTAAACCAATGCTGATATTGGGTCATGAGGTTATTCCTCTTCAGATACTCCAGTATAGTATCCCTTAGAATGCCCTCCAGGATTTTACCCACAGTAGAGGTTAATGCCTATTTTGGCCTTAATGATCTGGCCGTTTTTTGCAATTCTGACCAGTGTCCCTTTATGAGGTAATAACTCAGGAACGCTTCAACAGATCCTAGCGATTCTGAGTTTTTTCATGACATATTGGGCTTCATGTTAGTGGTAAATTTAGGTCGATAATTTCTGAGTTAATTTGTGAAAAAAGCGGAAATTTGGCGAAAATTTTGAAAATTTCGCAATTTTCACATTTTGAATTTTTATTCTGTTAAACCAGAGAGTTATGTGACACAAAATAGTTAATAAATAACATTTCCTACTTTACAACAGCACAATTTTGGAAACAAATTTTTTTTTTGCTAGGAAGTTATAAGGGTTAAAATTTGACCAGTGATTTCTCATTTTTACAACAAAATTTACAAAACCGTTTTTTTTAGGGACCACCTCACATTTGAAGTCATTTTGAGGGTTCTATATGGCTGAAAATACCCAAAAGTGACACCATTCTAAAAACTGCACCCCTCAAGGTGCTTAAAACCACATTCAAGAAGTTTATTAACCCTTCAGGTGTTTAACAGCAGCAGAAGCAACATGGAAGTAAAAAATAAACATTTAACTTTTTAGTCACAAAAATGATCTTTCAGCAACAATTTTTTTATTTTCCCAAGGGTAAAAGGAGAAACTGGATCACGAACTTTGTTGGTCAATTTGTCCTGAGTACGCTGATACATCATTTGTGGGGGTAAACCACTGTTTGGGCGCACGGCAGGGCTCGGAAGGGGAGGCGCGCCATTTGACTTTTTGAATGGAAAATTAGCTCCAATCGTTAGCGGACACCATGTCGCGTTTGGAGAGCCCCTGTGTGCCTAAACATTGGAGTTCCCCTACAAGTGACCACATTTTGGAAACTAGACCCCCCAAGGAACTTATCTAGATGCATAGTGAGCACTTAAAACCCCCAGGTGCTTCACAGAAGTTTATAACGCAGAGCCGTGAAAATAAAAAATAATTTTTCTTTCCTCAAAAATGATTTTTAGCCTGGAATTTTTTATTTTCCCAAGGGTAATAGGAGAAATTGGACCACAAATGTTGTTGTCCAGTTTGTCTTGAGTACGATGATACCCCATATGTGGGGGTAAACCACTGTTTGGGCGCATGGCAGGGCTCGGAAGGGAAGGCATGCCATTTGGGTTTTTGAATGGAAAATTAGCTCCAATCATTAGCGGACACCATGTCGCGTTTGGAGAGCCCCTGTGTGCCTAAACATTGGAGCTCCCCCACAAGTGACCCCATTTTGGAAACTAGACCTCCAAAGGAACTAACCTAGATGTGTGGTGAGCACTTTGAACCCCCAAGTGCTTCACAGAAGTTTATAACGCAGAGCCATGAAAATAAAAAATAATTTTTCTTTTCTCAAAAATGATTTTTTAGCCCACAATTTTTTATTTTCCCAAGGGTAACAGGAGAAATTGGACCCCAAAAGTTGTTGTCCAGTTTCTCCTGAGTACGCTGATACCCCATATGTGGGGGTAAACTACTGTTTGGGCACATGCCGGGGCTCGGAAGGGAAGTAGTGACGTTTTGGAATGCAGACTTTGATGGAATGGTCTGCGGGCATCATGTTACGTTTGCAGAGCCCCTGATGTGTCTAAACAGTAGAAATCCCCCACAAGTGACCACATTTTGGAAACTAGACCCCCCAAGGAACTTATCTAGATGTGTGGTGAGCACTTTCAACCCCCAAGTGCTTCACAGAAGTTTATAACGCAGAGCCGTGAAAATAAAAAATAATTGTTCTTTCCTCAAAAATTATGTTTTAGCAAGCAATTTTTTATTTTCACAAGGGTAACAGGAGAAATTGGACCGCAATATTTGTTGCCCAGTTTTTTGTGAGTACGCTGATACCCCATATGTGGGGGTAAACCACTGTTTGGGCGCACGTCAGGGCTCGGAAGGGAAGTAGTGACATTTGAAATGCAGACTTTGATGGAATGGTCTGCGGGCGTCACGTTGCATTTGCAGAGCCCCTGATATACCTAAACAGTAGAAACCCCCCACAAGTGACCCCATTTTGGAAACTAGACCCCCCAAGGAACTTATCTAGATGTGTGGTGAGCACTTTCAACCCCCAAGTGCTTCACAGAAGTTTATAACGCAGAGCCGTGAAAATAAAAAATAATTGTTCTTTCCTCAAAAATTATGTTTTAGCAAGTCATTTTTTATTTTTGCAAGGGTAACAGGAGAAATTGGACCCCAATGGTTGTTGCCCAGTTTGTCCTGAGTACGCTGGTACCCCATATGTGGGGGTAAACCACTGTTTGGGCGCACGTCGGGGCTTGGAAGGGAGGGAGCACCATTTGACTTTTTGAACTCAAGATTGGCTGGAATCAATGGTGGCGCCACGTTGCGTTTGGAGACCCCTGATGTGCCTAAACAGTGGAAACCCCTCAATTCTAACTTCAACACTAACCCCAACACACCCCCAGCCCTAATCCCAACTGTAGCCATAACCCTAATCACAACCCTAACCCCAACACACCCCTAACCCCAACACACCCGTAACCCTAATCCCAACCCTAACCCTAATCCTAACCCTAATCCCAACCCTAACCCTAATCCCAACCCTAACCACAACTGTAACCCCAACACACCCCTAACCCTATCCGTAACCCTAACCACAAGCCTAATCTTAACCCTATTTCCAACCCTAGCCCTAATTCCAACCCTAACTCTAATTCCAACCCTAACCCTAAGGCTATGTGCCCACGTTGCGGATTCGTGTGAGATTTTTCCGCACGATTTTTGAAAAATCTGCAGGTAAAAGGCACTGCGTTTTACCTGCAGATTTACAGCGGATTTCCAGTGTTTTTTTGTGCGGATTTCACCTGCAGATTCCTATTGAGGAACAGGTGTAAAACGCTGCGGAATCCGCACAAAGAATTGACATGCTGCGGAAAATACAACGCAGCATTTCCGCACTGAATTTTCCGCACCATGGGCACAGCGGATTTGGTTTTCCATAGGTGTACATGGTACTGTAAACCTGATGGAAAACTGCTACGAATTCGCAGCGGCCAATCCGCTGCGGATCCACGGCCAATCCGCTGCGGATCCGCAGCCAAATCCGCACTGTGTGCACATGCCCTAACCCTAACCCTACCCCTAACTCTACCCCTAACCCTAACCCTACCCCTAGTTCTAACTCTAGTTCTAACCCTAACCCTAGTGGAAAAAGAAAAAAAAATATTTTCTTTTTTTTATTATTGTCCCTACCTATGGGGGTGATAAAGGGGGGGGGGTCATTTACTATTTTTTTTATTTTGATCACTGTGATAGGTTATGTCACAGTGATCAAACTATACCTGGAACGAATCTGCCAGCCGGCAGATTCGGCGGGCGCACTGCGCATGCGCCTGCCATTTTGGAAGATGGCGGCGCCCGTGGAGAAGAAGGATGGACACCGGGAGGCCCGGTAAGTATGGGGGGGGATCTGAGCATGGGGCGTGGATTGGAGGACGGGTGGGTGGGATCGGAGCACGGAAGGAGCGGGCAGGAGGACGGGGGAGCAGACAGGACGACGGAGGGGAGCGGAGCACCGGACGGAGGACCGGGGAGGAGATCGGTGGTGGTGGGGGGGTACATAAGTGTTTCCAGCCATGGCCGATGATATTGCAGCATCGGCCATGGCTGGATTGTAATATTTCACCAGTTTTTTAGGTGAAATATTACAAATCGCTCTGATTGGCAGTTTCACTTTCAACAGCCAATCAGAGCGATCGTAGCCACGGGGGGGTGAAGCCACCCCCCCTGGGCTGAAGTACCACTCCCCCTGTGTCTGCAGATCGGGTGAAATTGGAGTTAACCCTTTTACCCGATCTGCAGGGACGCGATCATTCCATGACGCCACATAGGTGTCATGGGTCGGATTGGCACCGACTTTCATGACGCCTACGTGGCGTCATGGGTCGGGAAGGGGTTAAGCTTACTGGCCTATAATTTCTGAGTTCAGTTTTTGTCCCCTTTTTGAATATTGGCACCACATTTGCTATACGCCAGTCCTGTGGTACAGACCCTGTTATTATGGAGTCTTTAAACATTAAAAATAATGGTCTATCAATGACTGTACTTAATTCCTGCAGTACTCGGGGGTGTATCCCATCTGGGCCTGGAGATTTGTCAATTTTAGTGTTTTTTAGACGCCGCCGTACTTCCTGCTGGGTTAAGCAGGTGACTCTTAATAAGGAATTTTTGTTATCACTGATCATATTGTCTGCCATGGAATTTTCTTGTGTAAATACTGATGAAAAAAGTCATTTAGCATATTGGCTTTTTCCTCATCCTCATCCACCATTTCCCCCAGACTATTTTTAAGGGGGCCAATACTATCATTTTTTAGTTTCTTACTATTTATGTAGTTAAAGAATATTTTGGGATTATTTTTACTCTCTCTGGCAATGAGTCTCTCTGTCTCAATTTTTGCTGCCTTGATTTGCTTTTTACAGAATTTATTTAATTTTCTGTATTTATTTAATACCTCATCACTACCTACTTCCTTTAATTCTCTAAATGCTTTATTTTTGTCACTTATTGTGCCCCTTACAGCTCTATTTAGCCATATTGGTTTCCTCCTATTTCTAGTATGTTTATTCCCATACGGTATATACTGTGCACAGGTCCTATCCAGGATGCTAATAAACGTCTCCCATTTTCTTTGTGTATTTTTATGTCTCAGGATATCGTCCCAGTTAATTGCACCAAGATCCTCTCTCATCCGTTGGAAATTTGCCCTCCTGAAGTTTAGTGTCCTTGTAACCCCTCTACTATACATCTTATTGAAGGATACATGAAAACTTATTATTTTGTGACCCCCAAGTGACCCCCAACCCTTATATTTGATATGCGGTCTGGCCTGTTGGTTAATATTAGGTCTAGCAGTGCCCCCCTTCTTTTTGGGTCCTGAACCAGTTGTGAAAGGTAATTGTCTCTCATAGTTGTCAAAAACCGATTACCTTTGCTGGAACTGCAGGTTTCTGTTCCCCAATCTATTTCAGGGTAGTTGAAGTCCCCCATAATAATGACTTCTCCTTGAGTCGCAGCTTCATCTATTTGCTTTATGAAGATACTAGATGTTTCCAGCCAGCTAACGCTCAGCACGCTCATTGCTATCTAACTAACGCTGCTGGTGATTAAACTAAAGTAAATAATGACAACATTCAATAGCTCTTACGCAGGTGGTAAATTAACTTAAAATAAAGTTAATAACAATAGTGTGGTAATGGGGTGGGGGACGGGATTATGTGTGGTAATGGGGTGGGGGGGCGGGATTATGTGTGGTAATGGGGTGGGGGGGCGGGATTATGTGTGGTAATGGGGTGGGGGGCGGGATTATGTGTGGTGATGTGTTGAGGGGCGGGATTATGTGTGGTGATGTGGTGGGGGCGGGATTATGTGTGGTAATCGGTTGGGGAGCGGGATTATGTGTTATGATGTGTTGGGGCGGGATTATGTGTGGTGATGTATTGGGGGGCGGGATTATGTGTGATGATGTGGTGGGGGGTGGGATTATGTGTGGTGATGTGGTGGGGGGTGGGACTATGTGTGGTGATGTGGTGGGGGAGGGATTATGTGTGGTAATGTGGTGGGGGGTGGAATTATGTGTGGTAATGTGGTGGAGGTGGGATTATGTGTGGTGATGTGTTGAGGGGCGGGATTATGTGTACTGATGTGGTGAAGGCGGGATTATGTGTAATGATGTGGTGGGGGGCGGGATTATGTGTGGTGATGTGGTGGGGGGAGGGATTATGTGTGGTGATGTGGAGGGGGAGGGATTATGTGTGGTAATGTGGTGGGGGGGCGGAATTATGTGTGGTAATGTGGTGGGGGGCGGGATTATGTGTAGTAATGTAATGGGGGGGCGGGATTATGTGGGGGGTGTAATTATGTGTGGTGATGTGGTGGGGGGTGGGATTATGTGTGGTGATGGGGTGGGGGGCAGGATTATGTGTGGTGATGGGGTGGGGGGCGGGATTATGTGTGGTGATGGGGTGGCAGGATTATGTGTGGTGATGTGTTGGGGGGCGGGATTATGTGTTGGGATGTGTTTGGGGCGCGGAATTAAATTGTGGTGATGTGTTGGGGGGCGGGATTATGTGTGGTGATGTGTTTGGGGCGCGGGATTATGTGTGGTGATGTGGTAGGCGGGCAGGATTATGTGTGGTGATGTGGTTGGGGGTGGGATTATGTGTGGTAATGTGGGGGGCAGGATTATGTGTGGTAATGTGGTTGGGGCGGGATTATGTGTGGTAATGTGGTGGGGGGCATGATTATGTGTGGTAATGTGGTGGGGGGCGGGATTATGTGTGGTAATGTGGTGGGGGGCGGGATTATGTGTGGTAATGTGGTGGGGGGCGGGATTATCTGTAGTAATGTGGGGGGCGGGACTATGTATGGTAATGTGGTGGGGGGCAGGATTATGTGTGGTAATGTGGTGGGGGGCGGGATTATGTGTGGTTATGTGGTGGGGGCGGGATTATGTGTGGTAATGTGGTGAGGGTGGGATTATGTGTGGTAATGTGGTGGGGGTGGGATTATGTGTGGTAATGTGGTAGGGGGCGGGATTATGTGTGGTACTGTGGTGGGGGGGCGGGATTATCTGTGGCAATGTGGTGGGGGGTGGGATTATCTGTAGTAATGTGGTGGGGGGGCGGGTTTATGTGTGGTAATGTGGTGGGGGGCAGAATTATTTGTGGTAATGTGGTGGGGGGCGGAATTTTGTGTGGTAATGTGGTGGGGGGCGGGATTATGTGTGGTAATGTGGTGGGGGGCGGGATTATGTGTGGTAACGTGGTGAGGGGGCAGGATTATGTGTGGTAATGTGGTGGGAGGCGGGATTATGTGTGGTAATGTGGTGGGGAGGCGGGATTATCTGTGGTAATGTGGTAGGGGCGGGATTATGTGTGGTAATGTGGTGGGGGGCGGTATTATCTGTGGTAATGTGGTGGGGGGCAGGATTATGTGTGGTAATGTGGTGGGGGGCGGGAATATGTGTGGTAATGTGGTGGGGGGGCAGGATTATGTGTGGTAATGTGGTGGGGGGGCAGGATTATGTGTGGTAATGTGGTGGGAGGCGGGATTATGTGTGGTAATGTGGTGGGGGGGCGGGATTATCTGTGGTAATGTGGTAGGGGGCGGGATTATGTGTGGTAATGTGGTGGGGGGCGGGATTATCTGTGGTAATGTGGTGGGGGGCAGGATTATGTGTGGTAATGTGGTGGGGGGCAGGATTATGTGTGGTAATGTGGTGGGGGGGCAGGATTATGTGTGGTAATGTGGTGGGGGGCAGGACAGGATTATGTATGGTAATGTGGTGGGGGGCGGGATTATGTGTGGTAATGTGGTGGGGGGCGGGATTATCTGTGGTAATGTGGTGGGGGGTGGGATTATGTGTGGTTATGTGGTGGGGGCGGGATTATGTGTGGTAATGTGGTGAGGGTGGGATTATGTGTGGTAATGTGGTGGGGGGCAGAATTATTTGTGGTAATGTGGTGGGGGGCGGAATTTTGTGTGGTAATGTGGTGGGGGGCGGGATTATGTGTGGTAATGTGGTGGGGGGCGGGATTATGTGTGGTAACGTGGTGAGGGGGCAGGATTATGTGTGGTAATGTGGTGGGAGGCGGGATTATGTGTGGTAATGTGGTGGGGAGGCGGGATTATCTGTGGTAATGTGGTAGGGGCGGGATTATGTGTGGTAATGTGGTGGGGGGCGGTATTATCTGTGGTAATGTGGTGGGGGGCAGGATTATGTGTGGTAATGTGGTGGGGGGCGGGAATATGTGTGGTAATGTGGTGGGGGGGCAGGATTATGTGTGGTAATGTGGTGGGGGGGCAGGATTATGTGTGGTAATGTGGTGGGAGGCGGGATTATGTGTGGTAATGTGGTGGGGGGGCGGGATTATCTGTGGTAATGTGGTAGGGGGCGGGATTATGTGTGGTAATGGGGTGGGGGGCGGGATTATCTGTGGTAATGTGGTGGGGGGCAGGATTATGTGTGGTAATGTGGTGGGGGGCAGGATTATGTGTGGTAATGTGGTGGGGGGGCAGGATTATGTGTGGTAATGTGGTGGGGGGCAGGACAGGATTATGTATGGTAATGTGGTGGGGGGCGGGATTATGTGTGGTAATGTGGTGGGGGGCGGGATTATCTGTGGTAATGTGGTGGGGGGCGGGATTATGTGTGGTTATGTGGTGGGGGCGGGATTATGTGTGGTAATGTGGTGAGGGTGGGATTATGTGTGGTAATGTGGTGGGGGTGGGATTATCTGTGGTAATGTGGTAGGTGGCGGGATTATGTGTGGTACTGTGGTGGGGGGGCGGGATTATCTGTGGTAATGTGGTAGGGGGCGGGATTATGTGTGGTAATGTGGTGGGGGGCGGGATTATCTGTGGTAATGTGGTGGGGGGCAGGATTATGTGTGGTAATGTGGTGGGGGGCAGGATTATGTGTGGTAATGTGGTGGGGGGGCAGGATTATGTGTGGTAATGTGGTGGGGGGCAGGACAGGATTATGTATGGTAATGTGGTGGGGGGCGGGATTATGTGTGGTAATGTGGTGGGGGGCGGGATTAACTGTGGTAATGTGGTAGGGGCGGGATTATGTGTGGTAATGTGGTGGGGGGCGGGATTATCTGTGGTAATGTGGTGGGGGGCGGGATTATGTGTGGTTATGTGGTGGGGGCGGGATTATGTGTGGTAATGTGGTGAGGGTGGGATTATGTGTGGTAATGTGGTGGGGGTGGGATTATCTGTGGTAATGTGGTAGGTGGCGGGATTATGTGTGGTACTGTGGTGGGGGGGCGGGATTATCTGTAGTAATGTGGTGGGCCGGGATTATCTGTAGTAATGGGGGGGCGGGATTATGTGTGGTAATGTGGTGGGGGGCGGGATTATCTGTGGCAATGTGGTGGGGGGCGGGATTATGTGTAGTAATGTGGTGAGGTGGCGGGATTATGTGTGGTGATGTGGTGGGGGGGCGGGATTATGTGTGGTGATGTGGTGGGGGGCGGGATTATGTGTGGTAATGTGGTGGGGGGCGGGATTATGTGTAGTAATGTAATGGGGGGGCGGGATTATGTGGGGGGTGTAATTATGTGTGGTGATGTGGTGGGGGGTGGGATTATGTGTGGTGATGGGGTGGGGGGCAGGATTATGTGTGGTGATGGGGTGGGGGGCGGGATTATGTGTGGTGATGGGGTGGCAGGATTATGTGTGGTGATGTGTTGGGGGGCGGGATTATGTGTTGGGATGTGTTTGGGGCGCGGAATTAAATTGTGGTGATGTGTTGGGGGGCGGGATTATGTGTGGTGATGTGTTTGGGGCGCGGGATTATGTGTGGTGATGTGGTAGGCGGGCAGGATTATGTGTGGTGATGTGGTTGGGGGTGGGATTATGTGTGGTAATGTGGGGGGCGGGATTATGTGTGGTAATGTGGTTGGGGCGGGATTATGTGTGGTAATGTGGTGGGGGGCATGATTATGTGTGGTAATGTGGTGGGGGGCGGGATTATGTGTGGTAATGTGGTGGGGGGCGGGATTATGTGTGGTAATGTGGTGGGGGGCGGGATTATCTGTAGTAATGTGGGGGGCGGGACTATGTATGGTAATGTGGTGGGGGGCAGGATTATGTGTGGTAATGTGGTGGGGGGCGGGATTATGTGTGGTTATGTGGTGGGGGCGGGATTATGTGTGGTAATGTGGTGAGGGTGGGAATATGTGTGGTAATGTGGTGGGGGTGGGATTATGTGTGGTAATGTGGTAGGGGGCGGGATTATGTGTGGTACTGTGGTGGGGGGGCGGGATTATGTGTGGTAATGTGGTGGGGGGCGGGATTATCTGTGGCAATGTGGTGGGGGGTGGGATTATCTGTAGTAATGTGGTGGGGGGGGGCGGGTTTATGTGTGGTAATGTGGTGGGGGGCAGAATTATTTGTGGTAATGTGGTGGGGGGCGGAATTTTGTGTGGTAATGTGGTGGGGGGCGGGATTATGTGTGGTAATGTGGTGGGGGGCGGGATTATGTGTGGTAACGTGGTGAGGGGGCAGGATTATGTGTGGTAATGTGGTGGGAGGCGGGATTATGTGTGGTAATGTGGTGGGGAGGCGGGATTATCTGTGGTAATGTGGTAGGGGTGGGTGTCATGATCTCAATGGCAAGAGATCATAGCATAAGCATATATAGGAACTAGCTCTTGGAAGATGGGAACTGAGCTGACCATGAACTAAACCTAACACACAACTAGCAGTGGCCGGGTAGCATGCCTACGTTGATTCTAGATGCCCAGCACCAGCCGGAGGACTAAATAATGCTAGCAGAGGAAAATATTAGTCCTAGCTCACCTCTAGAGAAATACCCCAAAAGGAGACAGAGGCCCCCCACATGTATTGGCGGTGAATTAAGATGAAGTAACAAACGTAGTATGAAAATAGGTTTAGCAAATTTGAGGTCCACTTACTACATAGCAGAAGACAGAAAGGACACTTTCATGGTCAGCTGAAAACCCTAATCAAAAACACCATCCAGAAATTACTTTAAAACTCTGGCATTAACTCATAACACCAGAGTGGCAATTCCTGTTCACAAGAGCTTTCCAGACACAGTAACGAAACTACAGCTGTGAACTGGAACCAAAATGCAAAAACAAACATGGACAAGAGTCCAACTTATCTAGTAGTTGTCTAGGAGCAGGAACAAGCACAGAGAGGCTTCTGATAACATTGATGACCGGCAAGCAACTAACAGAGCAGCAAGGTTATATAGTGACTCCCACATCTTGATGGGAACAGGTGAACAGAGAAGATGAAGACACCAGTTCAATTCCACCAGTAGCCACCGGGGGAGCCCAGAATCCAAATTCACAACAGGTGGGATTATGTGTGGTAATGTGGTGGGGGGCGGTATTATCTGTGGTAATGTGGTGGGGGGCAGGATTATGTGTGGTAATGTGGTGGGGGGCGGGAATATGTGTGGTAATGTGGTGGGGGGGCAGGATTATGTGTGGTAATGTGGTGGGGGGGCAGGATTATGTGTGGTAATGTGGTGGGAGGCGGGATTATGTGTGGTAATGTGGTGGGGGGGCGGGATTATCTGTGGTAATGTGGTAGGGGGCGGGATTATGTGTGGTAATGTGGTGGGGGGCGGGATTATCTGTGGTAATGTGGTGGGGGGCAGGATTATGTGTGGTAATGTGGTGGGGGGCAGGATTATGTGTGGTAATGTGGTGGGGGGGCAGGATTATGTGTGGTAATGTGGTGGGGGGCAGGACAGGATTATGTATGGTAATGTGGTGGGGGGCGGGATTATGTGTGGTAATGTGGTGGGGGGCGGGATTAACTGTGGTAATGTGGTAGGGGCGGGATTATGTGTGGTAATGTGGTGGGGGGCGGGATTATCTGTGGTAATGTGGTGGGGGGCGGGATTATGTGTGGTTATGTGGTGGGGGCGGGATTATGTGTGGTAATGTGGTGAGGGTGGGATTATGTGTGGTAATGTGGTGGGGGTGGGATTATCTGTGGTAATGTGGTAGGTGGCGGGATTATGTGTGGTACTGTGGTGGGGGGGCGGGATTATCTGTAGTAATGTGGTGGGCCGGGATTATCTGTAGTAATGGGGGGGCGGGATTATGTGTGGTAATGTGGTGGGGGGCGGGATTATCTGTGGCAATGTGGTGGGGGGCGGGATTATGTGTAGTAATGTGGTGAGGTGGCGGGATTATGTGTGGTGATGTGGTGGGGGGGCGGGATTATGTGTGGTGATGTGGTGGGGGGCGGGATTATGTGTGGTAATGTAGTGGGGGGTGGGATTATGTGTGGTAATGTGGTGGGGGCGGGATTATGTGTGTTAATGTGGTGGGAGGGCGGGATTATGTGTGGTAATGTGGTGGGGGGCGGGATTATATGTGGTAATGTGGTGGGGGCGGGATTATGTGTGGTAATGTGATGGGGGCGGGATTATGTGTGGTAATGTGGGGGGCGGAATTATCTGTGGTAATGTGGTGGGGGCTGGATTATCTGTAGTAATGTGGTGGGGGGCGGGATTATGTGTGGTAATGTGGTGGAGTGGCAGGATTATGTGTGGTAATGTGGGGGATGGGATTATGTGTGGTAATGTGGTGGGGGGCGGGATTGTGTGGTGATGTGTTGGGGGCGGGATTTGTGGGGGATGGGATTGTGTGTGGTGATATGGTGGGGGGGCCGGATTATGTGTGGTGATGTGTTGGGGGGCGGGATTGTGTGGTGATGTGTTGGGGGGCGGGATTTGTGGGGGACGGGATTGTGTGGTGATGTGGTGGGGGGGCGGGATTTGTGGGGGACGGGATTGTGTGTGGTGATGTGGTGCGGATTGTGTGTGGTAATGTGGTGGGGGCGGGATTATGTGTAGTGATGTGGTGGGGGTGGAGCTACTGTGCAGGGGGCAGAATTAGCGAGTAATCACGATGCCGATTATATATATAGATTCTCCGTTGCTTCCATTACTTTTGGAGACTTATAACAAACCCCTATCAGTAATTTATTATTTTTTCACCCTCCCCTTATCTCCACCCACAGGGACTCTACATTTTCATTAGATTCACCTATATTATCATGCAGGATGGGTTTTAAGGATGATTTTACATATAGACACACCCCTCCCCCTCGCTTATCCCTTCGGTCATTTTTGAACAGGCTATAGCCCTGCAAGTTAACAACCCAGTCATGGCTCTCATCCAGCAATGCTTCAGATATCCCCACCATGTCATAATTGTGCTCCAACAACATTCATTCTAATTTGTCCATTTTGTTGGCGAGGCTTCTGGCATTAGTATACATACACTTTATGTATCTCTCTGTACCGCTATTCTTTCTTAAATTATTAACGGTTCTAACCCCACCCCCCATGCTACCGCCACCCCCAACTTCCTTATTTGGGCCTAGGTCTCTACCTGCATCTCCATCTTCCCCTCCTATAAAATAAATACTCTCCCCCCAATCCCTAGTTTAAACACTCCTCCAACCTTCTAGCCATTTTCTCCCCCAGCACAGCTGCCCCTTCCCCATTGAGGTGCAGCCCGTCCCTAGCGTAGAGCCTGTAGCCAACTGAGAAGTCGGCCGAGTTCTGCAGGAACCCAAACCCCTCCTTCCTACACCAATTCTTGAGCCACTTATTAACCTCCCTAATCTCCCGTTGCCTCTCTGGCGTGGCACGTGGTACAGGCAGTATTTCGGAAAATACCACGTTGGAGGTCCTTGCTTTCAGCTTGCAGCCTAATTCACTGAAATCGTTTTTAAGGACCTTCCGCCTACCTCTAACTTTGTCATTTGTGCCAATGTGCACCATGACCGCTGGGTCCTCACCAGCCCCTCCCAGTAATCTGTCCACCCGATCAGCGATGTGTCGGACTCGAGCGCCAGGTAGGCAGCACACCGTTCGATGATCCCTGTCTTTGTGACAGATTGCCCTATCTGTTCCCCTAATAATTGAGTCCCCCACTACCAGCACCTGTCTGGCCTGCCCTGCTCTCCTATTTCCCTCCTTACTGGAGCAGACACTCCTCCGGCTTTCAGAGGACATGCCTGGCTGCAGCAGTGCTACCCCTGTACTGACACCCCCCTCATCTGACAACTTAGCAATCTTATTGGGGTGTGCCAGATCAGGACTAGCCTCCCTGGCACTCTTCCCTGTACCTGGCCTTCTAACTGTCACCCAGCTTGCTGCTTCACTGTCCTGCAGCTCCATCCTACCATCCCCCCCCTCATCTATCCCATTGAGCATCTGCTCAGTGAGCAGAAGACTCCTCTCCATATTGTCAAAGGATCTCAGTGTTGCCAGCTGCACATTTAGGGCTCATTTCCACTTGCGAGGAAAACGAACGAGTGCAATCCGGTAAAAAATCGGACTGCACTCGGACCAATGTTATTTCAATAAGTGTCTTTTCATTTTGCGATTTTTTTCTCAGCCGAAATCGGACTGAGAAAAAAATCGCAGCATGCTGTGTATTGCTGCGATTCTCGAACAAGACTCGCCAATGCAAGTCAATGGGTGCGAGAAAAAAATCGCACAGCACTCGCTCCATACGAGTTCTGTCCGGTTTTTACGCACCGGTGTCCTTTGAAAAGCCGGCAATTCAGCGCGGTGTACAGTAAAATCACACTGACAGGTTACAATAGAGTAGATATATACACATAGAATAGGTATATATACATATATATATATGTCAGTGAGACACCTATATATGTATATTTATAGTTAATGCAGCGCTAGATAGCATAAAAGCCGCTAATTCAATTGCGGGCTTTTGCTCTCTCCTTCACAAACCCGACAGGATATGAGACATGGTTTACATACAGTAAACCATCTCATATCCCTTCTTTTATTACATATTCCTCTTCACTAATGTAAGAAGTGTCTGTGTGTCAAATTTGGGGGTTCTAGCTATTAAATTAGGGGTTAAATCGTGGAAAAAATTGGCGTGGGCTCCTGCGCAATTTTCTCCGCCAGAGTGGTAAAGCCAGTGACTGAGGGCAGATATTAATAGCCTAGAGAGGGTCCATGGTTATTGGCCCTCCCTGGCACAAACATCTGCCCCCAGCCACTTCAGAAAAGGCACATTTGGAAGATGCGCCTATTCTGGCACTTGACCACTCTCTTCCCACTCCCGTTGCACCTCCACCAACCTGGCGGGAAGGGTCATCCATCCACAGGACCCAGGGTGCACCAAGAAAACCTCCACCATTACTACACCTCCACCAGCCTGCCAGGAAGGGTCATCCGTCCACAGGACCCAGGGTGCACTAAGAAAACCTTCTCCACTATTACTGCACCTCTACCAGTCTGACAGAATGGGTCATCCATCCACAGGAGCCAGGGTGCATCAAGAAAACCTTCTCCAGCATTGCTGCACCTCCACCAACCTGAGAGGAAGGGTCATACATCCACAGGAGCCAGGGTGCACCAAGAAAATCTTCTCTACCATTACTGCACCTCCACCAGCCTGACAGGAAGGGTCAGTCATCCACAGGACCAAGGGTGCACCAAGAACACCTTATACACCTTTACTGCATCTCTACCAGTCTGACAGAAAGGGTCATCCATCCACAGGTGCCGGAGTGCGCCAAGAAAACCTTCTCCACCATTGCTGCACCTCCACCTGCCTGAGAGGAAAGGGTCATACATCCACAGGAGCCAGGGTGCACCAAGAAAATCTTCTTCACCATTACTGCATCTCCAGCAGCCTGACAGGAAGGGTAAACCATCCACAGGACCCAGGGTGCACCAAGAAAACCTTCTCCACTATTACTGCATCTCTACAAGCCTGAAAGGAAGGGTCATACATCCACAGGAGCCTGGGTGCACCAAGAAAACCTTCTCCATTATAACTGCACCTCCACCAGTCTGACATAAAGAGGTCTCCCATTCATGCTTTTTGTTTTTCCATCAGCATGGGGCCACACATCAGGATCCAACAAACCAAGCATTTATTCTCAGCTGCTCAGTGATACAATTTTTGCTGTTTTGAATTATGGTGTTGCCAGTTATGGATAGACGGTAAAGGCTCTGGAAAAATTCCTCTCATCCTCCTCTTTCATAAGAACAGTTTTCTACCTCATCATCTCATACTTTCCTCAGAATGATTCTCCATCTCCAGTGATGCTTTCACTAAAAAGATACTCTAGCCTCTTTCATTAGAACAATTCTTCACCTCTTTCTCTGCTTCTTTCACCAGAATGATTCTTCACCTACTCCTATCCTTTCAATAGAACCATTCTTTACCTCCTCTTCTGATCCTTTCATCAGAACAATTCTCTACCCCCTCCTTTGATCTTTTCATTACAATGATTATTCACCTCCTCCTCGAATCATTTCACAAAAACTCTTCTCCTCTTCCTCCTATGATTTTTTTTTACCTCCTCTCATCTTTTCATTACAAGGATTCTTCACCTCCTCCTCTGATCCTTTCATTAGAACGATTCTTCACCACCTCCTCCAATCATTTCATAAGAACTATTCTCCACTTCCCCCAATGATTCTTTCCTCAGAATGATTTTCCAGCTCCCTCTCCTATCCTTTCATCAGAAAAATTCTCCACCTCCTCCTCTGATCTTTTAATCATGACAATTTCTCACCTCCTCCTCTGACCTTTTTCATTAGAATAATTATTCACCTCCTCCTCCGATTCTTTCCACAGGAGTCTTCACCTCCTCCTCTGATCTTTTAATCAGAACGGTTTCTCAAATCCTCCTACAACCTCTTTCATTACAACAATTCTTTACCTCCTACTTTGATCATATTGGTGATGAGATTTTTTCTATGGATGTTTTTTCTAATCCCCCTATTCTCTACTATAGCCTCTCCACTCTGTGGCAGCAGAAAACCCCACAAGTTTGCCCTGACTAGTCCAGTAGTAATAGAAATTATTTGGTGGGCACTCAACGGTTAGGAGTAGTTATCCGTGCTACGTGGTAGAAACCAGAATGTATATCATATGAATACCACGGCACTGGATTATTTGCATGTGAAACACACAAAATGTATTGAAATCATCTGCAAATATTCCAGTGGTGTTCATGATATATAGTCCAGCAGTAATGGTGCTCTGGCCACTGGATTATCCAGCTCTAGAGTGGAGTCAAACTCAAGCTGATCCACAGAAAGCTGATCACTGGTGACTATGCTGCACACCGGAGTCAGAGGCTTCACGTCCATACAGGAAACTCCGATGGTGAAAGGTTGCAGGTCCTAATAAAGTGACCAGTCCATGTACAGTAGAGCTGTATTACACATATACATCAGATTGTCAGCTCCTGAAATCAGCTGCTCTTGCTGCGGGTGGTCACATAGCGACTGGGTCATGTCCGACTGGAGGGAGCGTGCAGGCATCTGTGCAGAGGACAATCACACTGTTTAGGGTTTCAACTAATAAACTGTAACTGGAGTAGCTGTGTCCCCCCGATCCCCTTTATCGCCCCAAAAATCAATAGATGAGCTCATGAAATAAAAGTGAGACTTTAGCGTGTGGCCCAGAGGTGCTGAGTACGGGAAGATAAGAGGCACCAATGGGGCCACAGGGCAGCACAAGAGCCCGGCTAGAGGATTGGGGCAGCAAACAAGGGGAGAGGCCTCCAAAACAATGAGATGAGTAACAACAGAGCAACAAAAACCCCTGACCCCACATACGTATCATTCAACCCCCTTGAGCCCTCAGTAGCACAGTTCAGGGGGTCAAGACCTCATTAAACCTTCACCTGCACACCTGCTGGCGCAGTTCTTGTTTACACGCAGATCAGCGTCACGCTCCGTTCCTGGTATGTCGTAGTGCAGGTTCCTTCTAAAAATACAATTGCCTGCTCTGCACGTAAAGTGCGTTCAAACCCGGACTGGCTCGCATTACAGAGAAATATTTCTACTACCAAACTCCTCCTGCACCCCAGACATCGCCGACCCAACACAGACCACAGCATCCCTGACAGTGCTGATCCAATGCGGATCACCCTCAAACACTCAAGCCCCACCATCAACCACAGTGCCCCCCCAGACATTGCCGCTTCATAACCAAATACAGTGCCCCCTGACATTGCCAACCCACCACCAACCCCAGACACTGCCACGCCACCAACAGCACCCCTTAGACACTGCCACTCCAACATGAACCACATAGCCCATGTGAGTCCATGCGACAGATCGCCGTAACTGTCTTGTGGGCCACGTTGGTGGTTCCGGAACTTCAGGTGTAAGCTGGTACTTTGTTATCAGGGCCTGCTTGATGACCTCATAATCTTCATCTTGGTCTGGCGGGAGAGAAGCAAATGCCTCCAGAGCTTTGCCTTTTAACCCTGGGGTTAGGTATTGGGACAATTAGTTACCTGGCAGCCAGTACTGTCGGCAGGCTTTCTCAAAGGCCCGCAGAAAAGTGTCCAAGTTCCCGTCCTTTTCCATCACAGGAAAGTGCTCTGGCCAGGGTTTTGGGAACTGCGTGTTGTTGGACTCACTGCTCTGCGTGGTATATGGTACTGCTCTGAGTTGGGCCATCTGCAGTTCATGGTCCCTCCGAGCCTGGGCCTCTCCCTCAGCTCTGTCGTGGTATTGCTGGATCAGCTGCAGACGTCCATCATGGTCATCGGCGGGGAATTGTTCCAAGGCTGCCAGTAGGTGGGGGTCCAATCTGCCCTGGTTGCTAGTAGGGCCGGCATTCAGTGGTTGGACCTCTGCTGCAGCCCCATTTTCGCTTGGGCTGGCTTCTGCATCCTCTGGTCTCTGAGCGATTTCCCATTGCACCAGAGCCGCAACCAGTTGGTTTTTGTTTTTGCCCGTGGCGTCAGTCTGCCAACCCACAAAGGGCAATAAGAGTGTCCTTGTTATGCTGCTTATACCAGCCTTCTTTTTTCGCGGCCATCATTGCCAAATAAAAGATAGGATAGAAAAACAAAGAGAAAGGGAGGGGGTAATCGCAATTACACATGGTATAGTCTCAGGACTAGTAAACACTGAGCTTGTTCTCCAAATTTATTTGCGCCAAGTCCTCGCAAGAACTGTGCAAGTTTTTAGTGAGAGGAATGATTGCTGAAACCCGATCACTAATTCTCTATGATCCCACCACTCTGCCACCAATATGTCACGGTTCACGGGGAGGATACCTTTATCATCCCCAACACTCACACCAATTTGTTATGAACCTGGGTTGTTTGGTTGCCCCTGGTTCTTTCTGAAGGGGATTTATCTATATCCCACTTCCCAGTTCCGGATTGGAACTTGCAGCTCTCTGGAGCCCCCCTTACCCTCAGGTCAGACCGGGTACTGCACCTAGGATAATTAGTCGCCAGAAAGGCTGCCTTACTTTATACTGGCTAATGGGCATGGTGCAGTGAGAGTGCTATGACTACTCCCACTCAGGCAGGAACAATAATTATCAATGCCGCCTGTTGTGAAACTCTGTTTTCGAGCTCCCTCTTGTGGTCACAGGTGGTATTGTGTGAGTTTTGTTTTTGGGCTCCCCCTGGTGGCTTTGTTTGTTATCCTGCGGATCTGTGGCTGAATCAGCTGCCTCGTTATGCACTAGGGAGTTTCCTATTTAGCTCTGCTTCACCTCCACTTGTTGCCGGCTGTCGATGTATTCAGTGCTATTCTGATCTCCCCTGATTATCTTCGTTTTCAGTCTCTTCTGGAGAAGTTTCTGCTTGATTATTTTTTGCTCATCAGTCTGCAATATGATTTCAGTGTATGATGAATTTAGTCCAGCTTGCTAATATGTGAGTTCTTACTGCTGGTAAGCTCTGGGGTACGGAGTTGCTTCCCCCGCACCGTTAGTTGGTGCGGGGGCTCGAGCAATCTCTGCGTGGATATTTTGCTTAGGGTTTTCTATTGACCGCACAGCACCCTTCCTATTTTCTGCTATCTAGTGTTAGCGGGCCTCATTTGCTAAATCTATTTAATCTCTGCGTTTGTGCTTTCCCCTTAACTCACCGTTAATATTTGTGGGGGGCTTTTCTATATCTTTGGGGTCATTTCTCTGAGGCAAGTAAGGACTTTACTTTCCCTCTAGGAATATGTAGTTTCTCAGGCCGTGAAGAGACGTCTAGGATTTTCAGGTAACGTTCCACGGCTGCCTATAGTTGTTTGCGGATAGGTTCAGGTTTGCGGTCAATCCAGATACCACTTCCCCAGAGCTGGTCATCGGTTTAGTTACTTAGCTAGTCAAACTTGCGATCCTTGCCACTAGGATCATAACAGCCGCCGGTCGCTACAAAGCCCCCCAAGCACACAGGACAAATCCTGCTGCCACCAGCTCCAATTTCTTAATTATTAATGGGTTCGGAGACAACCCAGATTAGTAGCGTAATTCATCTTAGAGGACATGACCGTACGTTATAGAGCAAGGAGAGACAAGCTAGTAATTTTATATTTTACTCCAAAAAAGGTAGGCAGTATTTACAAAAGTAATAAAAGATTTTATAAAGACGACAAGTTTCGTATGTACAGTAGAATTACAAATAAAAAAGGATTAAAGTTGAAAACAACACTTATATTTCGTTCAGATCATTTCAGATCATGGCTAACAATGTGGTGTGGGGGAGGGTGAGCATATGTCTAGATGCATCACCCCTCTGTATAGCAGCTAGACCCCAGACCAAAGACACATGAAGACTCCTGCTTCACTCACTTATTTTCCAGCCTAATGCCAAGGTACTCCCCCTGTGGTGACCTCACTTAGAGGCTGAATCCTCCCCTTTTCTTAGAGTTATGGCAATCATTTTTATATATAGCTCGCTGTATGAACCTCGTATACGAAAGACACAATGATCAGAATGTGCGCTTATTGTTAAATAAAACCTTAACTCTTGATCTGCCTCCTGTCCGTGATAACATCCCGCGTTCCTGCGATCTCTAAACTTGGCGTAGTCAGCAGGATGTCGTACATTGACACGGAGGCGGTAGATCAAGCAGTTGGAGGGTGCCCTAGATCTAGCATCTCCCTGGAGGCCATGTTAAATAACCTCCCGAAGTTCACTGGGAGTAATACCATGCTTTGGAGTTGGACTGAGCGGATAAGGGGGATGATGAGGATGCATCCCATGACTCCGGCCCTAGAAGCAGAGGTGGATATGATGGCTTTAGACCGGGAGGCCAGGGACTCTGTCATGCTCTAGCCCCCACAGGCGAGAGACACCCTGGATAACGTTCTTCTAATACTTGAGGAGATGCATGGGTGCCCTACGGATGTAGGAGAGTTGCGTATGCATCTGTTCGGCCGGGTTCAAAGAGAGGAGGAGACGGTGACCCAATTTATGAATGCGCTGCAGGAACTCCATACTGCTATTGCTCGCAAAGACAGAATAGGCATAGGGTCCATTTACATAGTGCTGCGAGACCAGATAGTGACAGGCCTATGTGACGTGATGCTGAAGCAGGCTTTGCGGGAACACCTGAGAGTCAAACCCATTATGACCTTCTCTGAAATAGGAAGTGAGGCACGCAAGTGTGAGCAGGAACAGGGGGTGACAGTTCTGGTGGGGAAGGTCCGGAGTGGGGAGGTTTCCACCAACACAGTTACTGCGCCCCAATGGGTAGAATATTTGCATAAGGAAATACGGCAGATACGCAAAGAATTGGCTGAAACAAAAAAACCCTGGTCATAGCTGTCAGCCTGCCTGAAAATCGTCGAGAGCCTTTTCCCTGGCGAGGGATGAGAAGGGGTTGCGGAGGAGGACCCCCACTTGTTATAACTGTGGAGAGTTGGGACATGTAGCCCGGTGGTGCACCAAAAGCGGTAGGTCTAAACTAAGGGGCTCCGAGCCTGGGGGACACCACCCGAAGCCTGTTCCATTAAGAAGGAGTACTAGAAGTCCCACAAATCTGATGTCTGTGTGCCCCCTAGTCTGGGCAGAGATGAATGGAGGAGCTGTGCGCTGTTTGGTTGATACGGGCTCTCAGGTGACCATAATGCCTGAAGTATACTTCCGCCGGCACTTTACTGAAGCGATGCGGCCTGAATGGGGTCCGGTGATCAAGCTCACGTCAGCCAATCAAATGCCCATCCCGGTCGCAGGGGTGGTCTGTATGAATATAGTTGTCTGTGGAAAAGACTTGGGATGTAAAGGGGTGGTGCTGACAGCCAGAGAGGCCAGTGAGGAACATACTGTCACATTGGGCATGAATGTGTTGAAAGAGTTTGAAAGTCTCCTTATCCTTGAGTCTCCAGATAGATTCCTTAAACAATGGAGTACTCAAATGGCCCAGAGAAAAAATTTTCAGCAGCTGATTAGAGCGGCCCAAGCTCAAGAGACCTCCAGTGGTGGAAAGACGTTGGGGAAGGTAATTGCCCCTACTTTGTTCCATTGAGTCATACCACCAGGTCAATCCATGCTGACCCTGCCCATCCAGGCTTGTACCCCGCTGGAAGGCGTGGAAGTTCAGATTGAGCCAAGCAATCCCGAATTCTTGCAGCACGAACGTTAGCCACGGTGCAAGACGGAGCAGTACTTGTATGCTGCATGAATTTGGGGGAGAAAGACATAACCTTACCCCCAAGGAGTGAAGTGGCCCACGTCATGGGCATGCCAGAAGAGTTGGTACCACCGCAGGCCGTACAGCTAACCGTCAAACAAGGAGATCCCTGGATGGTGACAGTGGACACGGCATGGTCACCTGACCCCCGGCATCTGAAAGATTGACGTTGGATTCTAGAACAGATGAGAGCAGAACTGACTGAACTCGCGCCCCAGCAAGTACAGCATGTGGAGGCTCTGTTAGGAAAATACCAGGATGTGATTTCGAAACACGAGGACGATTTTGGGTGCACAATGGCAATCACCCATGAGATTCCCACTGGAAACACCGCGCCCATAAGAGAACGTTATCGGCAGATCCCGACAGAAACTAAACCCTCAGTATCACATCTGGAGGTCTGTATACACATGATGAGAGCTCCAGATTATACTGCCTCTACAAATCCCTGGTTAGACCACACATGGAGTACTGTGTACAGTTTTGGGCATCGGTGCTCAGGAAGGATATAATGGAACTAGAGCAAGTACAAAGGAGGGCAACAAAAATAATAAAAGGGATGGAGGAAATACAATTAGAGAGATTAGCAAAATTAGGATTATTTAGTCTAGAAAAAAGACAACGAGGGGTGATCTAATAGCCATGTATAAGTATATAAGGGGACAATACAAATATCTCTCTGAGGATCTGTTTATACCAAGGAAAGTGACGGTCACAAGGGGGCATTTGCTGGATCTGGAGGAGAGAAGGTTTTTCCACCAACATAAAAGACGATTCTTTACTGTTAGGGCAGTGAGAATCTGGAATTCCTTGCCTGAGGAGTTGGTGATAGCGAATTCAGTCGAGGGGTTCAAGAGAGGCCTGAATGTTTTCCTGGAGTGTAACAATATTGTATTGTATAGTTATTAGGTTCTTTAGAAGGATGTAGATCTGGGGATTTATTCTGACGGAATATAGGCTGAACTGGATAGACAAATGTCTTTTTTGGCCTTGCTAACTATGTTACATCAGGGTGTTCCGCTCCTATAGCTCCCACATCATCCCGCTTAACGATGTGCGCATTGCAATGCACTAATATACTGGGTCATAGACTCTCCCTCCCTCTGGACGCCATGGAACAGTCACATCTGTAACTCCCCAACGTTGGTGGGATCCCCATGCATTTCTTCCAGAATCTGCATCACTTTATCCAGAGTATCCCGCTCATGGGGGGGACGAAACATGACAGAGCATCGAGCCTCACCACCCAAGTCCAATCTCCCACTCGATGCACTGCGCAGACCGTAGTACCATGTCCCTATCTCCCGCTCAACGTGCTTTGTCCTGCTCTCCTCGCCCCTTGAACCCGCGCGGACTCAAGTAACCTGCAGCGCACACTAGGAGTCTGTTCTCTCTACTCTGGTGGGAACTTCCTGACGCTTTCTGCACAATCCCCCTTTTTTCCTCCCTTGCTTACCATGCTCCTTCTTTGCGGGTCATGGGTCCTCTCGGTCCACCATTTCCTTCCCCCCTGCAACACTGGGTGTGTCCTTGGCAGTTGTGGAACCGATGCCCTGATAGTACCTCCAGATCGGTCTTCTTCCTTACAGATCATGTGGCAGAGATTTGCATGTTGTCCCTCAATATAGACTGCTCTGTAACAAGAATAATTACAATTAGTATCATGACATTGAATACTATAAAATGAGAAACATCACATAATCATGTAAAGCATGTGAGACATCCTTTATTTAAACCACAATTTATCGCTCTTCTTGGTATAAATTGTACATACTCTCAATATGTTATATGAAAGATAAAAGGTCCTAGTCTCTATTCAAACCCTTGGGTGTCAGGGTTTGTAACTCATGTATCCAGTAGGCCTCTTTTTGTTTAAGGGCCCTTATATGGTCACCCTCACGTTTCGGGGGGGGGGGGGGGTATATGATCAATGACCTGGAACCGAAGTTGTGAGACATTATGGTCTGCAGAGATAAAGTGATGAGGCACTGACAAAAGATGATTCTTACATCTAATAGTGCTTTTGTGTTTCGAAATCCTGTCCTTAATCGGTTGTGCTGTTTCTCCAATATATAGAAAAACCACAGGGGCACTTCATAAGATAGACATTGTTGCATTGGTGACATTGCAGACATGGAAAAGTACCAGTCTTTGATTTGTGTAGAAAGCGTTGTGTTTGTGATGTTTTATTTGGACCTATATTGGTCCTGATTAGAGAATCCCTAAGGTAGGTGGCCCATTTAAAACAAGGTAGAAAGGGCTGTTGGAACTCTGGTATATCGGGATGGGCTGTGTGTAATAGACTCCAGTGCTTCCTGATTGTTTTATGAATAATGTATGAGGAGTGATGATAGGTATGTACGAAAGGTATGCGTTTCTCGGTATTCTTAAGTCTAAGAGTTGAAGGTTTCATGGACTCCTGTAGTAAGGAGGGGGAAAACCCTATCTACAAATTTATGACACATTTCATTTAGTCTATGTGTCCATAATGCGGTGTCGAGGACAATTCTGTTAACCCTCCCAAATTGAGACTTAGGTATGGAATGTTTCATAGGAATTGCGTGGAGACTTCTATAATGTAACAGGCTATTCCTTTCTGTCGGTTTGGTATAGAGGTCGGTGGAGAGTGTCCCTTTTGTATGCTTGAACACCATGGTATTCAGAAAATTGAAATGATTTTCATCCCTAGTCATAGTAAAGTGAAGTCTAGGCCATGATGAGTTTAATTTGAGAAAGAAGGTGTCAAGAGTATTGGATGAGCCGCCCCAGATGCAAAAGACGCCATCTATAAATCTTTTCCACGTAATTGCATTTGATATGAACAGGGGATCTGTGTAGACGACAGATTCCTCAAATTCTGCCATGCAACAATTTGGTAGGGGGGAGCCACGATAGAACCCATGGCTGCCCCTCTGATTTGTAAATAAAATGAATCCTCAAATGAAAAGTAGTTCTTGGTGAGGACCAGAGTAAGTAGCTCAAGACAGAAATAAATTTTGTCTGGGTCCATATCCAATGTCATTAATAAGCGTTGTATACCTTGTGTATGCGGTATGGAGGTATAAAGATCCCTTACGTCAAAGGTGACAATATGGCTTCCTTGGGGACCGGACCTAGATTTCTAACGACCTTGAGAAAATCCCCAGTATCCAACAGGAAGGATGGTGTTTTTTTAATGTGTGGAGTGAGAATTTTCTCAAAAAATATGGAGAGAGGGGACAAAATTGATTGTGTTGATGCCACGATGGGTCTACCGTGAGGATGTTCTAAATTCTTGTGTATTTTAGGAAGAGTATAGAAGACAGGTATAATAGGGTGGCTTTTAGTAAAATATTCGCTTGTTTTAGAATCAATGACTCCCTTAATACTGAATTCAATCACACCAACATCCACAGTGCCCCTAGACATTGGTGTCCCAACATGAACCATAGCTCACCAGGACACTGCCACCCCACCAACAACCACAGCTCCCCCAGACACTGCCGCCCCCCTACCAACCACAGTGCCCCCAGACACTACCACCCCACCACCAACCATAGTGCCCCCAGGTGCTGCCACCCCACCACCAACCACAGCACCCCCAGACATTGCCGCCCTACCAAATTCCACAGCGCCCCTAGACGTTGTCATCCCAACACAGACCATAGCACCCCCACCACCAACCATAGTGCCCCCAGACACTGCCACCCCACCACCAACCACAACACCCCCAGACATTGCCGCCCCACCACCAACCACAGCTTCCCCAGACACTGCTGCCCGACCATCAACCACAGATTCCCCAGACACTGCTGCCGCAATGCAAACTACAGTTCCGCAGACACTGCTGACCCACCAGCAGCCACAGCTCCCCCAGACACTGCCGCCCTACCACCATCCACAGCTCCTCTAGACACTGTCAGCCCACAAACAGCCAGAGCTACCCCAGACACTGCTGCAAAAATACAGACCACAGTGCCCGAGGCACGGCCCACCCACCACCAAGCACAGCACCTCCAGAGACTGCCACCCCACAAACAGCATTCCTAGACACTGCCACCCCAATACAGACCACAGATACTGCTGCCCCACCAATTACCACAGCATCCCAAAACTCTGCCATCCAAGCACAGCACTTCCAGACACTTCTGTACCACTAACAACAACACTGCACCCAGACACTGCCACCCCAACAAGGACCACAGCTTCCCCAGACACTGCCACCCAAACACGAACCACAGCTCACCCAGAAACTGCCACCCCACCGACAACCACAGCACCCCCAGACACTGCTGCCAAACCACAACACTCCCAGACACTGCCGCCCCACCACCAACAGCACCTCTAGACACTGCCACCCCAACTAGGATGACAGCGCCCCCAGACACTGCAGTCCCACCAACCACAGCTCCTCCAGACACTGCCGCTGCAACACAAACCATAGTTCCCCAAACACTGCTGGCCCACAAACAGCCACAACTTCCCCAGATACTGCTGCCCAACCACAGACCACAACGCCCCCAAACACTGCCGCCCCACTACCAATCACAACACCCGTAGACACTGCCACTTCACCACCACCACAGTGCCCCAAACACTGCAGCCTCAGCATGGACCACAGTGCCCCCAGACAGTCACCCCATCAAAAACCACAGCGCTCCCAGACACTGCCACTCCTCCAGCAACTGCCCCAGACACTGAAAACCAACCACAGTTCACCCAGACACTGCTGCCCCAGCACCAGCCTACAGCACCACCAGACACTGCGGCCCCAACACCAACCACAGTGCCCCCAGACACTGCCGACCCACCATTACCCACATTGCCCCAAGATATTGGTGTCCCGACATGAACCACAGCACCCCCAGACATTGCCACACCACAAACCACAGCTACCCCAGACACTGCCGCCCAAACACGGACCACAGCGCACCCAGAAACTGCCATCCCACCAACAACCACAGCACCCCCAGACACTGCCACCAAACCATAACACTCTCAGACACTGCCGCCCCACCACCAACAACACCCCCTAAACACTGCTGCCCCAACTAGGATCACAGCGCCCCCCAGACACTGCCGCCCCACCATCCTCCACATACCCACCAGACACTTCTGCCCCACCATCAACCACAGCTCCCCCAGACACTGCCGCCGCAACACAAACCACAGTTCCCCAGACACTGCCGCCCCCCCAGCAACCACAGCTCCCTCAGACACTGCCGACTTACCACCAACTATAGCACCCCCAGACATTGCCGTTCCACCAACCACAGCTATCCCAGACACTGCCGCCTAAACACGGACCACAGTGCACCCAGAAACTGCCGCCCCAGCAACAACCACAGCACCCCTGGACACTGCCGCCAAACCACAACACTCAAGAATACTGCTGCCCCACCACCAACAGCACCCCCTAGACACTGCTGCTCCAACTAGGATCACAGCGCCCCCCAGACACTGCTGCCCCACCACCCTCCACAGCTCCCACAGACACTTCTGCCCCACCATCAATCACAGCTCCCCCAGATACTGCCGCCGCAACACAAACCACAGTTCCCCCGACACTGCCGCCCCACCAGCAACCACAGCTCCCCCAGACACTACCGACTTACCACCAACTACAGCACCCCTAGACATTGCCACCCCACCAACAACCACAGCGCCTCCAGATGCTGCCGATCCACCATCAACCACAGCGCCCCCAGACACTGCCATCATACTAACATCTACCGTGCTCCAAGACATTGGTGCCCCAACACGAACCACAGCTCCCCTGGATACTGCCATCCCACCAATAACCACCACTCTCCCCGACACTGCCACCCCCACCAACCACAGCACTCCCAGACACTGCTGCTGCACAAACAACGACAACTCTCACAGACAATGCAGCCCTAAAATGTACCACGGCTAACTCAGACACTGCTGCCCCACCACCAACCACAGCTCTCCCAGACACTGCCGCCCCTGCTACCAACCACAATGCCCCCAGACACTGCCATCCCACCACAGAGCTCCCAGACACTGATGCCCCATCACCAACCATAGTACCCCCAGATGCTGCCACCCCACTACTAAAAACAGCTCCCCCAAATATTGCTGCCCTACCAACTTCCAAAGTGCCCCTAGACAATGTCGTCCCAACATGGACCATAGCGCCCCAGACACTGCCGCCCCACCACCAACCACAGTGCCACTAGACACTGCCATCCCACCACCATCCACAGCTCCACCAGAAACTGCCTCCCTGCCACCAACTACAGCACCCCCAAATTCTGCCGCTCCACCAACAACCACAGCGACCCCAGACATTGCTGCCCAACCATCAACCACAGTGCCCCCAGACACTACTGATCCACCAACAACCAAAGTGCCCACAGACACTGCGGCCCCTACATAGACCACAGAGCCCCCAGACACTGCCATCCAATCACAGAGCCCCCAGACATTGCCAAACCAGCCCACCACAGCGCCCCCAGACACTGATGCCCTGCCACCAACCACAGTGCCCCTAGACACGGTTACACCAGCAACAACCACAGCACCTCCTGATACAGCCGCCTCAACACAGACCACATCGCCCCCAGTCACTGTCACCCCACCACCAACCACAACTCTCCAATACAATGCTGTCCCACCACCAACCATAGTGCCACTAAACACTGCCATTCCACCACCATCCACAGCTCCTCCAGAAACTGCCGCCCCACCATCAACCACAACTCTCCAAGACACTGCTGTCCCACCATCAACCGCTCCCCCAGGCACTGCCGCCCTATCATCAACAGCACCCTTACCATCAATCACAGTGAGCCCAGATACTGCCGCCCCATTACCAACTCCAGTGCCCCAAACACTGCTGCCCCACCAACAACAACAGCTTGCCCAGACACTGCAGCCCCAACACAAAACACAGCTTTCTCAGACATTGCCACCCCACCAACTACCACAGCTCCCCCAGACACTGCAGCTCCCTCACCAAGCAGAGTGCCCCATGCACTTCCACCCCACCAACAGTCACAGCACCCCCAGACATTACAGCCCCAACACGGACCATAGTGCCCCCAGTCACTGCCGCCCAAACAACCACAGCTCTCCTAGACACTACTGCCCAACTACAGCAACGCCAGACACTATCTCCCCAATTTGGACCATAGCTCTCCCAGATATGACTATCCCTGATGATATGACCACGTCTCGAGTCTGAATGTCTGACCACTTGTCTGTCAGTAGTCGCCATGCTGACGTTATCTGCTGGGATAATGACCTGAATGTCAATGGAGCATCAGCTCCTCTGCTCCAGGGAAAGACAGTTCACATTCCTCACGCTGTCTGCAGTGGAGGAGGGGGTTAAACAGCTTATCTGAAAACTGAGAGAACCCTGTCATCCAGAAGCCTTGTGATCAATAATCACTAATCAGTCTGTATCAGCTCCAGGAACAGAGGGAGATACAGTGGGATAGCCCCTGAGCAAATGGCTCTCCCGCCTGACTCATGTCTGTCAGAGGGTTGCGGGAGCTAAGGGGAGGATGAGTCGGGTGGTAGTAGTAGTGAGGGGGCTACCTCATCTTGCAGAAGATCCAGCAGATCGAGTTCCCGATACTGCTTGATCAGCTCACATTCGGGGATGAAGTCTGCGCAGATGTAGCAACCAGCAGGAGGAAAAAAGGAATAGATAAGTAAAAAAAAATCTAAAACAACATAAGAGAAGTTCATCTATGTCCCCCTCCTGGGGCCCCCCATTCCCGATGTGTGGTAACTGCTACCCACCCCGGCTCGGACTCTGTTGTGGGTCCACAACGAGGGGGCAGGGAGAGCATAAGTTGTCTGGGGCAGGGCGCTGTCTGTGCTGGTGGTAGCATGGCTACGGTACGAATATGGTGGACAGTGATATGGAGTGTGGTTTGAAGGGTGGCCCAGCCATGAGCGGAGGTAGTGGAGGTGCTCGCGCCAAGTCCTCTGTGGCAGGGGGACTGGCATGGCACCTGGTGCACCCACTGGCATGCAGGGGACTGCGTGTGTGGCTGGCGCTGCATCCTGCACTGCCGGTGGGGTTCTGACAGCTGGGGTCGTGTCTCCGGCAGTATGTGCTGGGGTGCCTAGGTCCCCCACGCACAGATCTGCTAAAACTGGATCACTTTTGGGGACCCAGGCACCAGAAAAGGTGAAGGGGCGGAGCCTGCTCCACTTGTTGCTACAGCAGCAAAGAATAAGATGGTGGTCGTTTCCCTGACGGTGCCTACAGCTGGTGGGGGGCACCCTGTACACTGATCCAGTACTGGGTTAGCGTCGGGGGTCCCACTGCTGGGGCAAGCTGAAGGGCAATGGCCTATTCTTAAGAGGTCAGTTGTGACAGTGGTCGATCTGGGGCTGCATCCCTAGGAGCGTGTGCTGACAAGCCGGGAGCTCTTGTAAGCAGATCCAGCTCTGGATCAGTGTTGGGGGTCCCAGCGTGGGCGCCTCTGGTGTTGTGGCTTCCACATGGTCTGCCCACGGAGGCGTGGCCAAGAAGGCCGGTAGTGGAGGAAGCCCTACCCACTCCAGCGGCGGGGAGGCACCTGGTTGCCGGGATCCCTTGTGACCCGGTCCTTACCTGAGTCAGGAGTGGCAGTGACCCCTGTCTGTGAAGTAAGAGCGGGAGTAGGTGGTGCATCTGCTCCCAGCTCTGCAGTGAAGAGCTTGAGCGCTGTGTCTCTGACAGAGGGGGCGCTGCTTAAAAGCTGCAGGGTCACCCTTAAAGGGGCAGCGGCGCTCAAAGACAAAGAGCGGTCAGTCAATATAGAGGGAAGAGAGGTGGACCTGTCTTTCTGGATAGAAAGACATGGATTGGCTGCCTTCCAAGATAAAAAAAGGGGGGGAACCGTATGGTGCCTTCTGACAGCCAGGCTGGGGGCGACCGGAAGGAATGTGGTCCGTCTTCGATGGCGGGGTGGTGAAGCATGCCCGCTTAGGGCTAATGTTTGGAGCTCCTCCTCAAGATGGGTTTCAGGGCAACAGACATCTTTGCTCTGATCCACCCTTTTGGGACCCCTGTCAGCTTTGTTCGACCGGGGGGCCTGGAGCTTTTCTGGTCAAATTATGAGCTGTCAAAGGAGGAGCCTGGCTGGCGAGATTTTGCCAAGCAGGCAGTATCTCGCCACAAAACAGTTAAGAAAATGACCATGCTAACAAGTAATGAGTCACTTTCTGGAGTGCTTATTACAATGTGGCTTTCTCGGATGAGTTTGGAATTTGGTCGGGGGGCTGGACCCTCATGTTAAAGTTGAAGCGTTCAGGTGGTACTGTCACCAACATGCCTTCCTTGGTATTCCTAGGGGGGATAGGATCCTGGTCTTCTACCATGCAGCAAGGTGCAGAAATGTGCCTTGTGTGGTGGGGTGGGATATTTCGCTGTATCCTGTGATGACATTAGGTGTCATTTGTGTGGTGATCTAGGTCACCCATATAGTGGCTGCCCTCGTTCCTTTACCAATGCCATCTCTGGCCAGGTAGGGGGGAGCGATGAGGGGGAAACTCTTGCTGGTGCAACCTCTGCTGTGGCGACTGGGGGCAGCGAGGAGAAAGCTGAAGGGTCAGTGAGGAAGGACAGGGCCAAAAATGCTGCGTACCATAGATGGCAGGTGGGGTGACATGGGGAGCGGGGCAGGGAGAGCCTCAGGCAACTGGGGCAATGTCTGTTCATCCCCCCATCCCTTGAGGGAGGTGTCCAGTGTCTCTGAGGCCCCGAGGGAGGAAGAGGTATGGGAGCAGATCAGGAGGATGGAAAAGGAGGAGTTGGCTGATCCCGATAATTCCTTCCAGTATGAAAGATTGGATGAGGAGATTGTGATGGAGCCTAGAAAAAAGGGTGGAGGTACCAAAAATAAAAAAAGGAAGAAGAGGGTCAAAAAACCTTCCCTCCGACTGTGAGGGTGCCCAAGAAAGGGCTCACAGGCTCCCCTCTGATCGCTTTTTCTAACTGGTTCCAAGCCCTTGACGACTCTGCTGAGATGAAGGCTGGGGGGTAAGGAGCAGGGGGAAACACCTGAGGGGCTTTCAGGGTTGGCGGGGTCCATCCTTCGGAGGAAGTACATCCTTCTGGAGGGTGGACTAGCCTGGAGTACAGGGGCGAGGAATCAAAAAAGATGGACACCTCATTGTCCCTGAAAAGAAGGGTCGGCCGGACACCTCCTTGGAGGGGAATGGAAAAGAGGCAGCAGGGAAGAAAAAGGCCATCTAATTTAATTAATCATGATGGCAGTACCCACCTCATTGACTCTGGCATTGATTAATGTTGCCAGCATAAAGTCAGATGCGGCTAGATTTGTGGCCTTTGATTTTTTCATCCGAATTGAGGCTGACATTTTGTTTTTGCAAGAGACCAAATTAACAGACATGGAAGCCATGTATAAAGCAAAGAGGGAGTGGAGGAGTCGCCCCTCATACTGGTCTCTTATGGCCGAGCCGTATAGCAGGGTGACGGTCCATTTTAAGGCTGCATCGGTAGAATGCTGATGAGTGATGGAGATAGAAATGGAGAGGTGCCTGGTCTTGGAAGTCTTCATGAGGGGACAAGAGCTTCGGATTAAGCCCTATATATTTTCGAGCCGGATGGTGGTCTTCGGAGTGGATTTTAATACCATAACCAGATCCCATGATAGGGGAGGTTCTGGAGACTGGCTGCCTTACAAGAGCTTAGGCTTATCTAGCATAGTAAGATGTGGATGTCCATATTCGGCACACCCCAGGTCACGGGGGTTTCACCTTTCATAGGGGTAGCAGTAGATCTAGAATATACAGGTTTTTTTTAAAGGAGGAAGCCATTTCTTCAGCAGTATCCACCGTTGAGGTTGAATTCTCTGACCACTGTCTAATTTTCTTTTCCGTGAATGTTGCAGAGACTCACTGGATGGGGAAAGGCCTATGGAAGCTGAATTCATAACTTCTGGAACAAGCAGACGTGAGACGGTCTTTTGAGGAGTTTCTTCAGAGCCAGGTACTGCTCTTGGATCTCTGTAGTAGTAAGTCTGAGTGGTGGGAGATCTTCAAAGAGAGGGTGGCGAGTTTCTTCCGTCAGCTTTTGAGCCTCAGAAGTCTGAACAGGCATTGCTTGTATCGGGCTCTAAGGAGGAAACTCGAGCAGCTCATCTGAACTGGGGGTGACAGAGAGGAAATCTCCAGGGTGAAGTCTTTACTCAAGAGGTGTCAATATGATATACCCACATCTTCAGGTTTTTTTTAAACTCGTTTTATTGCAGGATTCCACAATATAAGATAACAAACATATGATATCATAACATAACATCAAAGTAATCCACATCTCAAAATTAAATTGGCATAAATATGACAGAATACCCTCAATAATAAAATATATAAGCAAACAAACAAATAAAACATAAAATTCAGTATAATATATTTTACCAAGCACTGCACTTCCTAATCAACTGGTCTTCATCAAGTGTTTTAAATTCTCATCAAGTCAGGTTATTATAGACATTTGTTAGTAATCCCCCATAGATCATTGCATTCCCAACCTAGTATAGGCATACACATCAGGGGGGACTATATCGCGAGATTGAAGAGGCCATAGCGCCAGGGGTCAGGTGCGTCAAAGGCGAGTCACACCACCTTTCCCAAATCTTCTGAAATTTCTGAGGACATCCTCTGTTTCTGTATAGTATGTTTTCATGAGGAATTATATCATTCACAAGCTTCTTCCGCTGATTAATCGAGGGAGATTTCCCTCCCATCCACCTCAATACTATTGGATCGGTATCCCCATTATCCGCTCCAATGTATCTTAGGCTACTTTCACACTAGCGTTTTTTTGCATACGTCACAATGCGTCGTTTTGGTAAAAAAACGCATCCTGCAAATTCGTCTGCAGGATGCGTTTTTTCCCCATAGACTAACATTAGCGACGCATTGCGACGTATTGACACACGTCGCAACCGTCGTGCGACGGTTGCGTCGTGTTGTGGCGGACCGCAGGCAGCAAAAAACGTTACATGTAACTTTTTTTGTGCCGACGGTCTGCCATTTCCGACCGTGCATGCGCGGCCGGAACTCCGCTTCCACCTCCCCGCACCTCACAATGGGGCAGCGGATGCGTGGAAAAACAGCATCCGCTGCCCCCGTTGTGCGGCGCTTGCACAGTATGCGTCGGTACGTCGGGCCGACGCAGCGCGACGGCCCCGTACCGACGCTAGTGTGAAAGTAGCCTTAACCTCACACCAATATCTCCGTATAATCCTACAGTTCCAAATGAGGTGCCAGAAGTCAGGCCCCGGATTCCCCACATCTGTGACATTATCAGTCGCCCCTCTACCAAATTTATGTAGTCTATATGGGATCATGTAGGATTGGTGAAGAATATACAAATATTAATTTATTATTTGCAGCAGCTGATACCAACGTATGTGCTTCTAGGATATCACTCCATTGATCATCAGTAATAGATGGAATTAAATGTCTCCATTTACTCTCCACAGCAAGCTGAGTGGATGCGATTTTAGAGTTTAACAAAAATGAATAAGGGGAGGATATTACTCCTGTGGGCCCCTGGGTCAATAGTATTCCTATCAGAGGGTATTTAGATATTCTCATTCTAGGATACGGGAACTGGTACATTAAGGCATGTCTTAGTTGCAATTATCTATAAAAATCTTTATGGGGAATTCCGAACCTGACATGGATTTGTTCAAATGATAATAGAATTTCATTGTCAAATAGCTGAGTGAGTGATGTTACTCCATTTTGCTTCCAGAAAACCGGATCCTGTAAATCAAGAAGATGCGGGAATTCAGGATTATACCATATCTGAACTTCCTCAATTTGATCAGTAAATTTCAGAATACGTTTACTTTCTTGCCAAACATGTATTGCTAGGTTATGTGCAAATAACAACCCCTGGGATGGTCTATATGAACCCTCCAAGATTACCCACGGAGTGTACGCACCCAAGAAATGTACGAGATGGGATTCTGCATTATTACGTTCACCCTGAGTTACCCAATACTTTAAATAGCGCAGCTGACCAGCCAGATAATACAAATATAAGTCAGGGACCGCATATACACCCTGATTTTTAGGCCTCGGCAGGGATCCAATACTTAATTTAGGTCTCGATGGGCCCCATATAAACGCTGCCATCATGCTATGTATTTTCCTGAAGAAACTTTTAGGAATCTTTAATGATGTGTGTTCCAACATATACAGTATAAGCATTTAGGAAGAATTATCATTTTAATTAATCCAATTCTGCCCGCAACAGACAAGGGAAGTCGGGACCATATCCCAAACTTAATCTTTATCAGATCCTCCAAAGGGTATATATTATCCACAAGATCTCTAATTGGATTTTGATTGATAACAATGCCCAAATATTTAAATTTTTGTACCACCTTCAAACCACATAACACGGGTTCAGTTATGTTATCTATTAATGGCATAATCACAGACTTACCCCAATTAATTTTAAGGCCAGATAGTTCCCCAAAATAATTAATACGTTCGATTGCCCTTGGAAGAGACAGCTCCACTTGCTCCAGAAATAATACTAGATCATCAGCATATAGTCCCACCTTATCCACTCTAGAATTGATATTTATTCCTTCCACCATAGGGTCCTGTCTAATTGCAAGCGCAACTGGCTCAATTGCAAGGGCAAATAACATTGGGACAGTGGGCAGCCCTGTCTGGTTCCCCTACCCAAGTCAAAATAATCCAACAGCAAGCCATTAACCAGAATATTAGCTCTAGGCTTATAATAAAGTAATTCAATCCACTTACAAAATTTCTCTGAGAAACCAAATTTCAGAAGAACACGTTGCAGAAACTTCCACTCCATTGAATCGAAAGCCTTTGCGGTGTCGAGGGAGGCTATCGCCCATGGCTTCTCATATTTATGTCCTATCTGAGTTACAACCTGCACTCTTCTAATATTAGAGGAGGTGGATCTCCCGGCATGAAACCAGATTGATCTTCATTTATTATAGTTAGTATTACTGCTTAAAGTCTATTGGCTATCAGTTTAGTCAGTATTTTATAGTCTGTGTTGAGAAGAGATATGGGGTGGTAAGAGCCACATTGCTCAGCAGGTTTATCTGACTTTGGTATTACCACTATGGTGGCATCATAAAAGGATTGGGGGAGTGAATGTCTCGCAAGTGCCTCAGACAGGGTTCGCATCAGAACTGGCCCTATCTGATCAAGATATCTTTTATATAGTTCTATGGGTATGCCATCAGGGCCCGGTGTTTTCCCATTACAGAGAGACATGGCTGCTTCCCGAATTTCCTCCAATGTAATATCTCTATTTAAAAGGTCTGATCCTCATGAGAAAGTCTAGGGAATTCTATAAGATTCAAATATTCGTCTATCTCTGCCGTGGTATGATTTAGTTGGAAACTGTATAATTCTCTAAAGTGTTCCTCAAATCTGTTTGCAATTTGGTCAGATTTCAGCATTGGAGTTCCATTCACCGGCATTGATGGCAAGAATGGACAGGGACATTTGATTTTGTTGGACCATATATGCTAAAAATTTACTCGATTGATTTCCTAATTTAAAATATGTCTGTTTAGAGAAAAAGAGTTTTCGCTGAGCCTTCTCTTCTAAAAGTGTCAGGTATTCCCTTCCCTTACTCTGCCATCGACACCGTGAATTATCAGATGGGTTATTGATATATTTATCTTCCAACAGTCTACATTCCTCTGCCAGTCTCTGTTCCCTAATACAGGACTCTCTTTTAATATATGAGATTGTGGATCTGACACATCCCCTCAAATATGCTTTAAGAGTATCCCATAACATCTTCAGTTTTTGAGAGGGATTTCGGGAGGTACTGCACTCCTGACCCCTACAGAAACTGTAAGATGTCAGTAAATTGTAAGGTCGTGACAGGACTGATTTGACAGTACAGGTTCCCTTAACAGAACCAAATCAGGGATTCTGGAGGTGATCAGGTCCTTCTACTCACACCTCTTGGGAAATAGAAATCCGACTCAAGATGGGATGTCGGCTTTCCTGGCTGAAACCATTCCTGAGTCAGGGGATGACCACTCTCTTCATGTTTTGGCAGAGACAATCAGGGAAGAGGAAGTGAGACTGGTGACTGATGGGCTCTGGCCCAAAAAATCACCAGATCCTGATGGCTTAACATCCGAGTTATTACAATACCTTTAGGGACTCCTTGGTCTCCCTCTTGACTGAGGTGTTTAACGAGTGTCTCTCCTTGGGCACTCTACCCAGATCAATAAGGAGGTGAGAAAGGGTTACATACAAATCTGGGTCCCTCACCCACGGATCCGCGAAAGCTGGATCATTTTTGGGGATCTAGGCACCAGGTTAAGGGGAAAGGGGCGGAGATGTAAAAGCATACCTCCCAACCGTCCCGATTTCAGCGTGACAGTCCCGCTTTGGCACCGGGGTCCCGCTGTCCCGCTTCGGGCATTTAAAATCCCGAATTTGCGGCCGCCGGTGAAGCCCCGCCCACTTCCGGGACGTAGAGAGAGCCCGATTAGTACCCGCTGTTCGTTCCGTTCCCTGGGACTGCGTTGTAGCCACGCCCCCTTGAGTTGCCTCACCGCCCGCCTCCGGCTTCCTCCTCAACTATAGACGTGGGCGGACTCTGAGGACAGAGCGGCAGCACCCGGACTGGTTTCTGGCACGGGGGCAGAGTTGTGAGACACTCCGTGTCTGTGTGACCGCGGGAGCAGCGAGCGGATCTCCAGACTGTAAGTGAATGTATGTGTCTCTCCCCCTCTCCATGCAGCGCTGCCCTGCTGCGGTTACAGCAGAGACTCTGACAGCATAGGAGGACTGACAAACTAAACTTTGTCTCCCCATGGTGCGCGCACCCCGCTCCCACTCTCCCCCTGGTACCCATCCATCGGATTCTCCACCAACCTGGTGCAGCACCCCTTACATTCTATGGGGGCTGCCACCTGCCTGCGTTACATTCTATGGGGGCTGCCACCTGCCTGCGTTACATTCTATGGGGGCTGCCACCTGCCTGCGTTACATTCTATGGGGGCTGCCACCTGCCTGCGTTACATTCTATGGGGGCTGCCACCTGCCTGCATTACATTCTATGGGGGCTGTGCAGCATTATATTCTATGGGGCTGTGCTGCATTATATTCTATGGGGCTGTGCTGCATTATATTCTATGGGGCTGTGCTGCATTATATTCTATGGGGCTGTGCTGCATTATATTCTATGGGGCTGTGCTGCATTATATTCTATGGGGGCTGTGCTGTATTACATTCTATGGGGGCTGTGCTGTATTACATTCTATGGGGACTGAGCTGTAATGCTGGATACAGCAGTCAGCGGCGCAGCTGGATGACACCATTCAGCGCCGTGGGAGTGGAAGCTGCCGGCTGCTGCGAGGGAGCGCGGTGAAAGGTGTTTGTGTGTACTGATGGAGAAGGCAATGATGGGGGTGGGGTAACCATGTGTGGCCATTATACTGCACCCAGCATTGTGTGGGGCCATTATACTGTACCCAGCATTGTGTGGCCATTATACTATACCCAGCATCGTGTGGGGCCATTATACTGTACAAAGCATCATGTGGCGCCATTATACTGTATGGACCATCACGTGGGGCAAGTATACTGTACGCAGCATCATGTGGGGCCATTATACAGTATGGAGCATAATGTGGCCAATGGCCATTGTACAGTATGGAGCGTCGTGTGTGGCCATATTTTTTTGTTCATAATTATTGTTAACGAAACATTGTGATCAGAAGTGCTAAATGGGTGTGGTTGGGGCGTGGCTAGTTGTGAAATGGGTGTGGCCTAAAATTTGCCGCGACGCGCTACGCGCGCCGCTGACTTTGTCCCTCTTTCCCTTCCCCTAAAGTTGGGAGGTATGGTAAAATGGTGGTTGCTCCCCTGATGGTGTCCACAGCTGGATCGGAACCCCCTGTGCACAGATCCAGTGAAGGGTCTATGTTGGAGTGGCCAGAGCTAAATAAAGTCGGCACTGGTGGTAGCCGGTGTGGTGGCTATCATGATCTCCATGGCCAGAGAACTAGCATAAGTCTCTATAGGAACAAGCTCTTGGAAGATGTAACTGTACTGACCATGAACTAAACCTACCGCATCATCTAGAAGTAGCCAGGTAGCATGTCCTACTTTTTATCCCTATATGCCCAGCGCCGGCCGGAGAACTAAATAATGCTAGCAGAGGGAAATATAAGACCTGACTCACCTCTAGAGAAATGCCCAAAAGGAGACAGAAGCCCCCCACATATATTGGCGGTGATATGAGATGAAACAACAAACGCAGCAGGAAAATAGTTTTAGCAAATTTGAGGTCCGCTTTCTAGATAGCAGAAGACAGAAAGCATACTTTCATGGTCAGTAGAAAACCCTAACAAAACACATCCAGAAATTACTTTAGGACTCTGGCATTAACTCATAATACCAGAGTGGCAATTCCTGATCAACAAGAGCTTTCCAGACACAGTAACGAAACTGCAGCTGTGAACTGGAACCAAAATACAAAAACAAAACATGGACGAATGTCCAACTTATCTAGTAGATGTCTGGGAGCAGGAACAAGCACAGAGAGGCTTCTGATAACATTGTTGACCGGCAAGCATCTAACAGAGAAGCCAGGTTATATAGCGACACCCAGATCTAATCAGAACAGGTGAACAGGGAAGATGATGTCACAAGTTCAATTCCACCAGTAGCCACCGGGGGAGCCCAGAATCCAAATTCACAACAGGTGGCCAGGTCTCTAGGAGCTTGTGCTGCGGTAGCGGTGGCCCCTGTGCACAGATTCAGTACTGGGTCTGTGCCAGGGGCCCCAGCACAGCCCGCTCAGGGGGACTTGGCCTCCCCGATGGTAGCCTTGCCCACTCCAGCAATAGGGAATGTCAGGTTGCCGGGGTCCCCTGCTCCCCGTGCTTACCTGAGTCGGGTGCAGCAGGGACCCCAGTGGCTGTGGCAGGATCCATACCTGAGGTAGTGGGAGCAGGAGTGGGTGTTTGGTATGCCCCTGCTCCTGGCTCTGTGAGTGCTGCGTCCCTTTAAGAGCTGCGGTGTGGCTCTTGAAGGGAACCTGTCACCCCCAAAATCGACGATGAGCTAAGCCCACCAGCATCAAGGGCTTATCTACAGCATTATTATTATTATTTATTATTATTATAGCGCCATTTATTCCATGACGCTTTACATGTGAGGAGGGGTATACATAATAAAAACAAGTACAATAATCTTGAACAATACAAGTCACAACTGGTACAGGAGGAGAGAGGACCCTGCCCGCAAGGGCTCACAATCTACAAGGGATAGGTGAGGATAGAGCTGGTCGTGCAGTGGTTTGGTTGATCGGTTGTTACTGCAGGTTGTAGGCTTGTCGGAAGAGGTATGTCTTCAGGTTCTTTTTGAAGGTTTTAATGGTAGGTGAGAGTCTGATATGTTGTGGTAGAGAGTTCTAGAGTAGGGGTGATGTGCAAGAGAAATCTTGTATGCGATTGTGGGAAGAGGAGATAATAGGGGAGTAGAGAAGGAGATCTTGTGGATGAGTATAACACAACCTCTTTTTCTCATGTTTCAGGATACATTGGGGGCTTATTTATCTACAGCATTCCAGAATGCTGTAGATAAGCCCCTGATGCTGGTGGGCTTAGCTCATCGTCGATTTTGGGGGTGACAGGTTCCCTTTAAAAGGACAGCAGAATGCTGGGAACTCTAAAAATGTAAACAAGAGTGTCCAAAAGGAGTCCCCAGCTGAGGCGAAGTGGTAGGGTGTGTGTTAATAAAAATATTAGTGATGCGGGTGTTGGGGTTGTGTATAATGAGGTGTCTGGGCTGATTGGTGCTGAACTGAACTGATGGGGGTATGGATGTGGATGCGGGTGAGGGTTCGAGTGGTGGGGTGAGTCATGTGAGTGTTGGTGGTGGGGGAGCTGGCCCATCTGCCCCCAAAGCTGTGGTTCTCTGTAGTTTTGTGGGCGGCCGCGGCTGGGACTCCGAGGTGTTCTCAGGGGGTCTCCTCGTGTAATAATTATAGGGGATAACTCAGGAGACTCTTTGCGTGGAACAAGACAACTACAGGACACAGTTTTATAAGTGGTAAAGTCTATATTATCACACAGTGATTCAAACAGGTGCAGAGAGAAACTCAAGTCCACAACACTTGGTGCAAATATCAAATGCAGCTCAGCAGTCTATAAGAAACTTCAGAGGAAAATGCAATCACGCAGAAAGTCTATGAAGCACAATTATTCTGGAGGATATGAAGCGCCCCCACCGCCGCAGGGCCGAGGGGTACCCGGTACCGGGCCTCTGAGTCTCTGCTCTGGGGTTGTCACGGCGGCTAGGCCCCGGTCCGTGACCCTGCCGTGGGGCGCACAGTAAATGATGGATATGGATGATGGTGGTGACCCTGTAGTGGTGGTGGTGGTGCGGTGGTGCAGTGCAGTAAATAATGAGGACACCAGGTTGCAGTCTCTTTACCTCTTTACTGAAGATCTCTGGGTCCTCAGTCCGGAATACGGTTCACCAGGCTGCGCAAGTCCGGCCGGTCCAATGGCACCTCCAGAATTCTCTTCACAGGTGGAAATCTGTGCCTTCCTTCTAGCGCTATGTGTTGTGGTCCTTCCCTGCTGTGCTTACGGAAAGTCCCCCACAACTGTTGTGTCTGTTTCTTAAGTTCCCTCACAACTCGATTAGATGATGTTCTGCTAATCCTCCGTCCCTCCCTGATGTTCTGGTTGGGACGGCACCCGTTTGACGGGTAGGCTCGGAGCTCTTCCGGGACCCTAGAGTCGCCCCTCTCCACAAGTTGCCCCCCAAGACTGCATAGGTGATTTAAGGTGAGACAGCCCGCCTTAGACTGACTGTCCTGCCGCTGTTTGGAGTATTGCTTGAAGCTGAATGTTATGATACTCCCTCGGCGTTCCGGCCACCGGTAGTGCGCCTCAGTAGGATGTTGCTTCGGTCTTACAGCACGACTCCTACTGGTATTTCTCCTTTGCGTGATCTCGTTTCTCACTCAGCACAATCTATCTCTCTTCTAATCCTTCCTTGGGTACCGCCGCTACCCGGAGCAGGCACGGTCCCGTTACGTTCGTTCAAGTTGCCAAGCCTCTGCCAGGATCCCACCCCTGACAGAGACCCTACTGTATCTTCCCCCACAACACCCTCTGCCACAAGGTGTTGCCTGGTTCCAACCCAGTCAGCTTTCTGATCTAACTTCCTGCCTGACCCCCAGTTTACCCACCATGGTGGGGAGTGGCCTAATGAATAGCACCCTTAGCTCCCCCCGGAGGCCCAGCTGTGAAATGTATTGGTGTCTGTGATACCTGATCAGATGAACTCCTTCAGTGCCATCAGACGCACCATAGCTCCCCATAGTGGTGGAGCCACAGTACTGCAACGACCAGGACTCTGGGGCGCTGCAGATACGTGACACGAATAAGTCCTTGCTTAGTCCAAAACACAGATAGGTATGCTTATAAGGCAGTTCAAATAATATCTTAGCTCAACCAGGGAGGTCTGGGTTCTTGCAGAGCAGCAACAGCTTACATGTCCAGCAAATGCAGATGGAAGTAAACACGAGCAGCAGATGAAGGTGGATTACTGGAACTGGTGTATGCAGCAGGAACTCAGAGCAGAGTAGCAGGATAACCCCACAGGTTCACAGGAGCAGGTATATAGCCAGGGAGTCACCAGAGGTCAGGAGCTGGATGCAAGGCAGAATACTCTAGCACAGACTGAAGGCTGGGGTGGAGTTTTATAGCAGGAAGACACAGTGCACATGAGACCAAAGACACCATCTTGGAAAAGGGCAGTAATGCACAAAAAGGTAATAAAAAATGTTCAGAGTCCTGACACCTCGTCTCTGGGCTCTGGGGATGGCATTTTGCACCACCGTTTCCTGGAGGCCCTTAAAATGGAAGAGCGGTTGGTCACTGTAGAGGGAAGAGAGGTGGATCTGTCTTTCTGGCTGGAGAGACGTGGCTTGGCCGCTTTCCAAGAGAGAAGAGAGGGGAAAACCATATAGTCCCTCCCAACAGCAGGGCCAGGGGCGGCCAGGAGGAATGTGATCCGTCTTCGTTGGAGGGGCGGTGAAGCTTGCCCACCCAGTAATAGGGTGGTGGATCTCCTCCTAAAGATGGGCTTCAGGGAGTCGGACATCTTTGCCCTGATCCATCCTTTTGGTATTCCTGTTTCCTACATCAGCTTCGTTCGAACAGAGGGGCTGGAGCTCTTCTGGTCAAATTACCCGCTGGCAAAGGGAGTGCCTGGCTGGCGATATTTCGCCATACAGGTGGTGTCTCGCCTGAATGGGATCAAGAAAGTGACTGTTTTGACCAGTAATGAGTCACTTTCTGAAGTGGATATCCTCACGTGGCTTTCCCATTATGGGGAAGTCCCAAAAAAGAACGGGGCGAATTTGGCATCTGGTCGGGGGCTGGACCTTCATGTTGAAATTGAAGGTTTCAGGAGGTAGTGTCACCCACATCTCTTCCTCGGCATTCCTTGTAAGGGTCAGGATCCTGGTCTTCTACCAGGGGCAGCCGAAGGTCTGCCACAGATGCGGTGATCTCCTCCTCTTCAGTGCAGGCTGCAAGGTGCAGAAATGTGCCTTATGTGGCGGGGTAGGTCATCTTGCCGTATCCTGTGGTGACATCAGGTGTCATCTGTGTGGTGATCTGGGTCACACGTATAGCCGCTGCCCTCACTCCTTTTCTAACTGCAGGCCAGGTGGAGGGAAGCCTTGAGGGGAAAACTGGCGGCACAACCTCTGATGTGTCAGGTGGTGGCAGGAGAGGGGTTGAGGGGCCGGTGAGGAAAGACAATACCAGAGATGCCTCCTATCAAAGGAGGCAGGTGAAGTGCCATGGGAGCGAGAGGCAGGGAGAGCCTCAGGTGACAGGGGTAATGTCTGCCCCCTTTGGGTGCCACGGCCGGTATCTCTGAGGCCCTGGGGGAGGAAGAGGCATGCGAGGAGATCAGGAGGAAGAAGGAGGAGCTGAATGATTCCGACAACTCCTCCCAGTTTGAAAGTGTGGATGAGGAGATCACAGAGCAGCCTATAAAACAGGGTGGCAGATATACCAAAAGAAGCGAGAGTGGGGAGGGGGGACTGCCCTGGAGCCTAAAGGCCCCGTCTCACTTAGCGACGCTAAAGCGATCCCGACAACGATACGACCTGTCAGGGATCGTTGCTGCGTCGCTATGTGGTCGCTGGTGAGATGTCAAACAGTGAGATCTTCCCAACGATCGCTGCTGCGATCTCACTGTTTGACATCTCACCAGCGACCTGTAGCGACCTGTACAACGATGTCACATGGGAGCTATTATGACGATTCAGTGTCTGAGTCGTCAACGAGGTCGTTGGTAAGGTGTCAAACACAGCGATGTGTGCTACCCAGCGGGACCTCAACGATCAAAAAAAGGTCCAGGCCATTCTGACACGACCAGCGATCTCACAGCAGGGGCCTGGTCGCTGCTACGTGTCACACATAGCGAGATCGCTACTGAGGTCGCTGTTGCGTCACAAAACTTGTGACTCAGCAGCGATCTCGCTAGCAATCTCGCTTAGTGAGACGGGGGCTTAAAGGCGAGGAGAAAAAAGGTATAATGGATATCTCTGTGTCCCTCAACAGGAGGGTTGAGCCGGGGTTTGGGAATAAAAAAGCCATTAACTTAATCACTCATGGCGGAACCCACCCCATTGACTCTGGCGTCAATTAATGTCACCAGCATAAAGTCAGATGCGGCTAGATTTATGTGATTTTCTCACCTGAATTGAGGCTAACATTTTGTTTTTGCAGGAGACTAGACTAACAGACATGGGGGCCATTTATAAAACAAAAAGGGAGTGGAGGAGCGGGCCCTCATATTGGTCTCTTATCGGGGTGGCGGTCCTTTTAAGGCTGCACGGGTGGAATGCCTAGTGATTGAGATAGAAATGGGGAGGTGCCTGGTCTTGGAGGTCTCCATGAAGGGACATGAGGTTTGGCTCATTAATATCTATGGTCCACAGTCCAAGTGGTACCGTAAATGTCTCTTCCTGAAGATCAAGCCCATTCTTTTTACGAGCTGGCAAGTGGTCTTCGGTGGGGATTTTAACAACATAATGAGATCCCGTGATGGGGGTCCCGTAGACCGGCTGGCTTATGATAGCGTAGCCTTAAATAGCATAGCTAGTGAAGCTCACCTGGTGAATGTCTATTATACGTATTTACTTTTTTTATACAATCTCTGACTGACCTTTGGTGTGCACAACTTCCCCAGACAAAGCTGCGGTCTGCAGCGATACTCGAGGGGTCTCCCACACTTCTCTGGTTTCGGGACTGACTATCTAACATGGAGCTCTTTACTGCCTTGATCTGACCAACTGACTGCCCTATATGGTGACTGACGCTGAATTTCAGCTATTACATCTTTGGCTTTGACTATGTATTTTTTCACCTTAGACTATCATATCTTTTGGTTTCATTATTTATTTCATTGTGACCTCCATTCCTTATATGATATCACAGGTCACTACATTGCTTGTGGAGTCTATTGCCTTATTTAGTAGCTGTCACGAAATCCCGCCAAATATGTCAGGGATCCCACCAATATGTCACGGTTCACGGAGAGGATACCTTTATCATCTCCAGAACTCACACCAATTTGTCATGAATCGGGGTTGTTTGGTTGCCCCTGGTTCTTTCTGAAGGGGATTTATCTATATCCCACTTCCCAGTTCCGGCTTGGAACTGGCAGCTCTCTGGCGCCCCCCTTACCCTCAGGTCAGACCAGGTACTGCACCTAGGATAGTTAGTCGTCAGAAAGGCTGCCTTACTTTGTACTGGCTAATGGGCACACAGCAGCGAGGGCGATATAACTACTCCCACTCAGGCGGGAACAATAATTATCAATGCCACCATCACTACAAAGCCTCCCAATTACACAGGACAAATTCTGCTGCCACCAGCTCCGATTTTCTTAATTATTAACGGGTCCGGAGCCAAAAAGTTATAAAGAAGACAAATCATATGTACAATACAATTACAAATAAAATAAACAAATATGTCCACAAACATATCAGTGCTAATAAAGGGGTTCCTCCACCATGAGAGGAAATCCCAGAAACAGCATAAAAAGGGGTGTGGAACCTTACACAAACCCAATAGATACATAGTAGCATAACACACCACTCAGAGAGAAAAGAATAAAAAGGTAACAAATTTTATTCAAGTACAAAATTACAAGATTTATAACAAAGAACAGTAAGAGGAAGGATTATTTTTACCCAAGTAAGATGAACAGAGGAGAGATTGAGGTAGAAGGTAACCAGGCTATGGGATTATGTTAATACATAAAGAAACAGATCAAACACATAGTGACATGCATAGGAAATAGCTATTTCTATAAAGTGCAAAATGCAGATACATAAAAAGTTAATGCAGCCACCAACACATACCCATATTGTCCGCCTATCCTCAGTCTCCAAACGTCCCGACGCGCGTTTCGCGTACCGCTTTATCAAGAGGAAAATTGTGCGTCAATGCCACCATCACTACAAAGCCTCCCAATTACACAGGACAAATTCTGCTGCCACCAGCTCTAATTTTCTTAATTATTAACGGGTCCGGAGCCAACCCAAATCAGTAGCGTAATTCACCTCAGAGGCTGCGACAGTTTGTTATAGAACAAGGAGAGATGTTATGATTCTCAATGGCAAGAGAACATAGCCCAGCAAACATAAGAACTAGCTCTTGGAAGGATGGAAACTAAACTGACCATGAACTAAACCTGCCGCACAACTAACAGTAGCCGGGTAGCGTTGCCTGCGTTTTATCCCTAGACGCCCAGCGCCGGCCGGAGGACTAACTAATCCTGGCAGAGGAAAATATAGTCCTGGCTCACCTCTAGAGAAATTTCCCCGAAAGGCAGACAGAGGCCCCCACATATATTGGCGGTGATTTTAGATGAAAATGACAAACGTAGTATGAAAATAGGTTTAGCAAAATTGAGGTCCGCTTACTAGATAGCAGGAAGACAGAAAGGGCACTTTCATGGTCAGCTGAAAACCCTATCAAAACACCATCCTGAAATTACTTTAAGACTTTAGTATTAACTCATAACATCAGAGTGGCAATTTCAGATCACAAGAGCTTTCCAGACACAGAAACGAAACTACAGCTGTGAACTGGAACAAAATGCAAAAACAAACGAGGACTAAAGTCCAACTTAGCTGGGAGTTGTCTAGCAGCAGGAACATGCACAGAAAGGCTTCTGATTACAATGTTGACCGGCATGGAAGTGACAGAGGAGCAAGGCTAAATAGCGACTCCCACATCCTGATGGAAACAGGTGAACAGAGGGGATGATGCACACCAGTTCAATTCCACCAGTGGCCACCGGGGGAGCCCAAAATCCAATTTCACAACAGTACCCCCCCCTCAAGGAGGGGGCACTGAACCCTCACCAGAACCACCAGGGCGATCAGGATGAGCCCTATGAAAGGCACGGACCAGATCGGAGGCATGAACATCAGAGGCAGTCACCCAAGAATTATCCTCCTGACCGTATCCCTTCCATTTGACCAGATACTGGAGTTTCCGTCTGGAAACACGGGAGTCCAAGATTTTTTCCACAACGTACTCCAACTCGCCCTCAACCAACACCGGAGCAGGAGGCTCAACGGAAGGCACAACCGGTACCTCATACCTGCGCAATAATGACCGATGAAAAACATTATGAATAGAAAAAGATGCAGGGAGGTCCAAACGGAAGGACACAGGGTTAAGAATCTCCAATATCTTGTACGGGCCGATGAACCGAGGCTTAAACTTAGGAGAAGAAACCCTCATAGGGACAAAACGAGAAGACAACCACACCAAGTCCCCAACACAAAGCCGAGGACCAACCCGACGCCGGCGGTTGGCAAAAAGCTGAGTCTTCTCCTGGGACAACTTCAAATTGTCCACTACCTGCCCCCAAATCCGATGCAACCTCTCCACCACAGCATCCACTCCAGGACAATCCGAAGATTCCACCTGACCAGAAGAAAATCGAGGATGAAACCCCGAATTACAGAAAAAAGGAGACACCAAGGTGGCAGAGCTGGCCCGATTATTGAGGGCAAACTCCGCTAAAGGCAAAAAAGCAACCCAATCATCCTGATCTGCAGACACAAAACACCTCAAATATGTCTCCAAGGTCTGATTCGTCCGCTCGGTCTGGCCATTAGTCTGAGGATGGAAAGCAGACGAGAAAGACAAATCTATGCCCATCCTAGCACAGAATGCTCGCCAAAATCTAGACACGAATTGGGTTCCTCTGTCAGAAACGATATTCTCCGGAATACCATGCAAACGGACCACATTTTGAAAAAACAGAGGAACCAACTCGGAAGAAGAAGGCAACTTAGGCAGGGGAACCAAATGGACCATCTTAGAGAAACGGTCACACACCACCCAGATGACAGACATCTTCTGAGAAACAGGAAGATCCGAAATAAAATCCATCGAGATGTGCGTCCAGGGCCTCTTCGGGATAGGCAAGGGCAACAACAATCCACTAGCCCGAGAACAACAAGGCTTGGCCCGAGCACAAACGTCACAAGACTGCACGAAGCCTCGCACATCTCGAGACAGGGAAGGCCACCAGAAGGACCTTGCCACCAAATCCCTGGTACCAAAGATTCCAGGATGACCTGCCAACGCAGAAGAATGAACCTCAGAAATGACTTTACTGGTCCAATCATCAGGAACAAACAGTCTACCAGGTGGGCAACGATCAGGTCTATCCGCCTGAAACTCCTGCAAGGCCCGCCGCAGGTCTGGAGAAACGGCAGACAATATCACTCCATCCTTAAGGATACCTGTAGGTTCAGAATTACCAGGGGAGTCAAGCTCAAAACTCCTAGAAAGGGCATCCGCCTTAACATTCTTAGAACCCGGCAGGTAGGACACCACAAAATTAAACCGAGAGAAAAACAACGACCAGCGCGCCTGTCTAGGATTCAGGCGTCTGGCGGACTCAAGATAAATTAGATTTTTGTGGTCAGTCAATACCACCACCTGATGTCTAGCCCCCTCAAGCCAATGACGCCACTCCTCAAAAGCCCACTTCATGGCCAAAAGCTCCCGATTCCCAACATCATAATTCCGCTCGGCGGGCGAAAATTTACGCGAGAAAAAAGCACAAGGTCTCATCACGGAGCAATCGGAACTTCTCTGCGACAAAACCGCCCCAGCTCCGATTTCAGAAGCGTCGACCTCAACCTGAAAAGGAAGAGCAACATCAGGCTGACGCAACACAGGGGCGGAAGAAAAGCGGCGCTTAAGCTCCCGAAAGGCCTCCACAGCAGCAGGGGACCAATCAGCAACATCAGCACCCTTCTTAGTCAAATCAGTCAATGGTTTAACAACATCAGAAAAACCAGCAATAAATCGACGATAAAAGTTAGCAAAGCCCAAAAATTTCTGAAGACTCTTAAGAGAAGAGGGTTGCGTCCAATCACAAATAGCCTGAACCTTGACAGGATCCATCTCGATGGAAGAGGGGGAAAAAATATATCCCAAAAAGGAAATCTTTTGAACCCCAAAAACGCACTTAGAACCCTTCACACACAAGGAATTAGACCGCAAAACCTGAAAAACCCTCCTGACCTGCTGGACATGAGAGTCCCAGTCATCCGAAAAAATCTAAATATCATCCAGATACACAATCATAAATTTATCCAAATAATCACGGAAAATGTCATGCATAAAGGACTGAAAGACTGAAGGGGCATTTGAAAGACCAAAAGGCATCACCAAATACTCAAAGTGGCCCTCGGGCGTATTAAATGCGGTTTTCCACTCATCCCCCTGCTTAATTCGCACCAAATTATACGCCCCACGGAGATCTATCTTAGAGAACCACTTGGCCCCCTTTATGCGAGCAAACAAATCAGTCAGCAGTGGCAACGGATATTGATATTTAACCGTGATTTTATTCAAAAGCCGATAATCAATACACGGCCTCAAAGAGCCATCTTTCTTAGCCACAAAGAAAAAACCGGCTCCTAAGGGAGATGACGAAGGACGAATATGTCCCTTTTCCAAGGACTCCTTTATATATTCTCGCATAGCAGCATGTTCAGGCACAGACAGATTAAATAAACGACCCTTAGGGTATTTACTACCCGGAATCAAATCTATGGCACAATCGCACTCCCGGTGCGGAGGTAATGAACCAAGCTTAGGTTCTTCAAAAACGTCACGATATTCAGTCAAGAATTCAGGAATCTCAGAGGGAATAGATGATGAAATGGAAACCACAGGTACGTCCCCATGCGTCCCCTTACATCCCCAGCTTAACACAGACATAGCTTTCCAGTCAAGGACTGGGTTATGAGATTGCAGCCATGGCAATCCAAGCACCAACACATCATGTAGGTTATACAGCACAAGAAAGCGAATAATCTCCTGGTGATCCGGATTAATCCGCATAGTTACTTGTGTCCAGTATTGTGGTTTATTGCTAGCCAATGGGGTGGAGTCAATCCCCTTCAGGGGTATAGGAGTTTCAAGAGGCTCCAAATCATACCCACAGCGTTTGGCAAAGGACCAATCCATAAGACTCAAAGCGGCGCCAGAGTCGACATAGGCATCCGCGGTAATAGATGATAAAGAACAAATCAGGGTCACAGATAGAATAAACTTAGACTGTAAAGTGCCAATTGAAACAGACTTATCAAGCTTCTTAGTACGCTTAGAGCATGCTGATATAACATGAGTTGAATCACCGCAATAGAAGCACAACCCATTTTTTCGTCTAAAATTCTGCCGTTCACTTCTGGACAGAATTCTATCACATTGCATATTCTCTGGCGTCTTCTCAGTAGACACCGCCAAATGGTGCACAGGTTTGCGCTCCCGCAGACGCCTATCGATCTGGATAGCCATTGTCATGGACTCATTCAGACCCGCAGGCACAGGGAACCCCACCATAACATCCTTAATGGCATCAGAGAGACCCTCTCTGAAATTCGCCGCCAGGGCGCACTCATTCCACTGAGTAAGCACAGCCCATTTACGGAATTTCTGGCAGTATATTTCAGCTTCGTCTTGCCCCTGAGATAGGGACATCAAGGCCTTTTCCGCCTGAAGCTCTAACTGAGGTTCCTCATAAAGCAACCCCAAGGCCAGAAAAAACGCATCCACATTGAGCAACGCAGGATCCCCTGGAGCCAATGCAAAAGCCCAATCCTGAGGGTCGCCCCGGAGCAAGGAAATCACAATCCTGACCTGCTGAGCAGGATCTCCAGCAGAGCGAGATTTCAGGGACAAAAACAACTTGCAATTATTTTTGAAATTTTGAAAGCAAGATCTATTCCCCGAGAAAAATTCAGGCAAAGGAATTCTAGGTTCAGATATAGGAACATGAACAACAAAATCTTGTAAATTTTGAACTTTCGTGGTGAGATTATTCAAACCTGCAGCTAAACTCTGAATATCCATTTTAAACAGGTGAACACAGAGCCATTCCAGGATTAGAAGGAGAGAGAGAGAGAAAGGCTGCAATATAGGCAGACTTGCAAGAGATTCAATTACAAGCACACTCAGAACTGAAGGGAAAAAAAAAAAAAAATCTTCAGCAGACTTCTCTTTTCTCTCCTTTCTCTGTCAATTAATTTAACCCTTTTCGGGCCGGTCAAACTGTTATGGTTCTCAATGGCAAGAGAACATAGCCCAGCAAACATAAGAACTAGCTCTTGGAAGGATGGAAACTAAACTGACCATGAACTAAACCTGCCGCACAACTAACAGTAGCCGGGTAGCGTTGCCTGCGTTTTATCCCTAGACGCCCAGCGCCGGCCGGAGGACTAACTAATCCTGGCAGAGGAAAATATAGTCCTGGCTCACCTCTAGAGAAATTTCCCCGAAAGGCAGACAGAGGCCCCCACATATATTGGCGGTGATTTTAGATGAAAATGACAAACGTAGTATGAAAATAGGTTTAGCAAAATTGAGGTCCGCTTACTAGATAGCAGGAAGACAGAAAGGGCACTTTCATGGTCAGCTGAAAACCCTATCAAAACACCATCCTGAAATTACTTTAAGACTCTAGTATTAACTCATAACATCAGAGTGGCAATTTCAGATCACAAGAGCTTTCCAGACACAGAAACGAAACTACAGCTGTGAACTGGAACAAAATGCAAAAACAAACGAGGACTAAAGTCCAACTTAGCTGGGAGTTGTCTAGCAGCAGGAACATGCACAGAAAGGCTTCTGATTACAATGTTGACCGGCATGGAAGTGACAGAGGAGCAAGGCTAAATAGCGACTCCCACATCCTGATGGAAACAGGTGAACAGAGGGGATGATGCACACCAGTTCAATTCCACCAGTGGCCACCGGGGGAGCCCAAAATCCAATTTCACAACAGAGAGACAAGCTAGTAATTTTACATTTTACTCCAAAAAAAGGTAGGCAATGTTTATAGAAGTAGAAAACGATATTATAAAGAAGACAAATCATATGTACAATACAATTACAAATAAAAAAAGGATTAAAATTGAAAAGAACACTTACAGGTCGTTATGTCATTGCATCATCATGGCTGGCCATTTGGTGAGGAGGAGGGGCTACATCTAGATGCATCACATATCTGTACAGCAGCTAGACCCCAGACAAAAGACACTGCAAGACTGCTGTCTCAATAAGTTATCTCACAGCCCAAAACCCAGACACTCCCCCTGTGGTGACCTCACTTAGAGGCCGAAACCTCCCCTTTATTTGGAGCTATGGCAACTATTTTTATGTCTAGCTTGCTGTATGAATCTCGTATGCTAAATACACAATGATCAGGATGTGCCCCACATCATGGGGATCCTTTTAAGTGTAAACACAGAGTAATTACATGACCCGCTTATGGAGAAATCCACCTTTGCACTCGTTGTGTTTAGCTGCTAGCGGTTTTGGGTGTTATAGATCTATGGATGGACATCCGGAATATATAATTCTTATATCTCTAGCCTGGATCGGTGCCCCTATATATCACTTTAATAGAACAAAGAGTCTCAGGCTTTCTGTACTAGTTTTGGCCAGTACCAGGTGGAAGGGTAAATGGGTAGTGTTCACAGAGTCTGGTATTTGCAGGGTAGAGCTATATAAATTCTTGTGGGAGGAGGGAAACTGAGGGGTTTTGAATTACACATGCAGGCAGAGTGAGAAGAGGGGGGGACGGAATAAACCACAGCGTGTGTCTGCCATGGTACCTTCTAGAACTAAACTCACAATATAGCATTTTTACATTATCGTGACAGTACCATTATAGGGCTTACACCTTGTTGAGTCTTTTTGTATATTATTGTATACCAATTTTGAGGACGCCCAGCTTTGGACATATAGATTTTCATATTGTGTGCATTTATTGAGCTGTATATTCCCACTCAATTTGATTGTGATTCACAGCATTGGAGACAATCTTCTCATTTGATACATATACTGGGGCTTGAGTCATTGTTATTTATATATTGCATATATTCCTTTTACATTGTATCTTATATACAGTACAGACCAAAAGTTTGGACACACCTTCGCATTTAAAGATTTTTCTGTAAAGTAGCCACCTTTTGCTTTGATGACTGCTTTGCACACTCTTGGCATTCTCTTGATGAGCTTCAAGAGGTAATCACCGGGAATGGTCTTCCAACAATCTTGAAGGAGTTCCCAGAGATGCTTAGCACTTGTTGGCCCTTTTGCCTTCACTCTGCGGTCCAGCTCACCCCAAACCATCTCGATTGGGTTCAGGTCTGGTGACTGTGGAGGCCAGGTCATCTGGCGTAGCTCTCCATCACTCTCCTTCTTGGTCAAATAGCCCTTACACAGCATGGAGGTGTGTTTGAGGTCATTGTCCTGTTGAAAAATAAATGATGGTCCAACTAAACGCAAACCGGATGGAATAGCATGCCGCTGCAAGATCCTGTGGTAGCCATGCTGGTTCAATGCCTTCAATTTTAAATAAATCCCCAACAGTGTCACCAGCAAAGCACCCCAACTCCATCACACCTCCTCCTCCATGCTTCACGGTGGGAACCAGGCATGTAGAGTCCATCCGTTGACCTTTTCTGCGTCGCACAAAGACACGGTGGTTGGAACCAAAGATCTGAAATTTGGACTCATCAGACCAAAGCACAGATTTCCACTGCTCTAATGTCCATTCCTTGTGTTCTTTAGCCCAAACAAGTCTCTTCTGCTTGTTGCCTGTCCTTAGCAGTCGTTTCCTAGCAGCTATTTTACCATGAAGGTCTGCTGCACAAAGTCTCCTCTTAACAGTTGTAGAAATGTATCAAAAAGCTTGGCACTCAATAATGCTTGTAGAAAATAAAGTCATTTATTTTACATCTGGACAAACAGATCAGCAGTAGCTCGTTTCTTGCTAAACGTTTTCGGTCCTTTGTGGACCTTCCTCAGAGCAAGTTTATCTGGAGCGTAGGATCTGGACATTTAATCAGATGCATGAGTATGCTGGCAATATATGTAGAAGCAAATTTCAGAGGCAGTAATGGAGACCGTGACTGTGAGCAGAATAAGCTGCTTGGGCATGCGATGTGCCCACACTGTGCACGTTCTGTTGCCTGGAGCGCTGGTGGCGTGCTGAGACGCTAAGGGAGGCGCGCCTCCACTTAGCGTCTCAGCACACCACCAGCGGAGCGTGCCTCCCTTAGCGTCTCAGCATGCCACCAGTGCTCCAGGCAACAGAACGTGCACAGTGGGCACATCGCATGCCCAAGCAGCTTCCCGGGGTGTAGATGGTGGATGGTGAGAGGCGCAGAGAAGTACGAGGACACAAGGTTGCAGTCTCTTTGCCTTTACTGAAGATTTCAGCATCCACAGTCCAGAACACCAGACCACAGGGCAGGTAGAGTCCGGCCGGTTTGGAGGCAAGTCCAGAGTTCCCTTGTCCAGGTGGAAATCAGTAGCCTTCCCTTGCTCTGCTGTGGGGTAGTTCCTTACTGCCTAAGGCTTCGCATAAGGTCCCCACAACTGTTGTAGATGTTATATCTCTCCCTTTGTCCCCCATATAGGATAGGACAAACCCGTATGACTGGTGGCTTGAGGCGGTTTATAGGGACTCTAGCATGCCCCAGCCTCTAAGGGGTGCCACCGTGCCTCCTGGGTGCAGGGCGGACAGGTAATGTGAAATTAGCTGTCCTGCCGGTCTCTGGAGCAAGGCATAAAGGTCGTTACTCCCTCGGTGTTCCGCTACCGGGCTTCTGCGCCTCAGAAGGAGGCAGCCTGTGTAGGGCTGGTCCCCTTCTGATATCCACTCCTTTGCTATGACTTCTTTGCATGCTCGCTGCAATACAGTCCTGCCTTCGATGTCTTTTTCTAGGGCATGCACAGCTCTGTGTCCTTCTCCTTTGTTCTCTGACAGGATCCCACCCCTGCCAGGGACCAACTAACTGAGCGGAGCTCAGCCAGCAACTGACTAACTTTCCCTACAGGTGACCAGTTTTACCAATGTGGGGAGTGACCTAATAAATAGGAGCAAGAGCTCCCCCTGGTGGCCTGGAGTGTGAAATGTGTTGCATGTTTGTGATACCTGAATGCAGCTATCCTTCATTGCCTCCAAACGTAGTATCACTCTCCCCGAGAGGAAAGCAATATCACTGCGATGACCAGGACCCTGGGGCGCCACAGTAAAAGGACTGATCGACAGTATGGGCTACCTGAGCAGATCCAAATTAGGGATCCTGGAGGTGGTCAGGTCCTTTTAAGCCCCTTTCACACATCAGGTTTTTGCCATCAGACTAAATCCGGCGTCGTGCCGGAGCAATGGATCCGGCATAAATTGTGAAAAACTGATGCGACGGATCCAGTTTTTCGCCATAACCGTCTAGCGGATCCGGCTAAAAAACGGATCCGTCGCATCAGTTTTGCATCCGTTTCGTCCGATTTTTTATTCGTTTTATGATGGATCCGGTTTTTAAAAGTGCCCAAGGAAGGCTCACAAACGTGATTGATTACTGAAAACCTATATATACAGTGTTCCTACAGCCCATCTTTGACAGGTTGTAGAGGAACAAGTTGCGAAGATGGAAGGCGTGATGGCAAACATTTTGAAGATATCTGTGGATTTTACTTTTGAGGCAAATCGCTTGAAAGCGATTGTTCTGGAGAAGGAGCGAGAGAGTCAGCAGTGCATCATGCGGCTGCGGCGACAGCGTTTTTGGATTCACCCAACAACAGCACAGAGAATGACGTGTGGGGTTTATTCTACTTTATACATGGAGTTACAAGGAAACCCCAATAAGTTTTTCAGATACGTGCGGATGAAAGCGTAGTACTTCGACTTGTTGGTGGAGCGGATTGGATACCTCATCGCAAGAAGTGATACATATTGCCGCTTCTCAGTTTCACCGGCGGAGTGTCTGATGGTAAGCCATTTTTATTGTATCTCCTACTGTTAAAGCTGATTTATAACTGTTAGGGTACCGTCACACAGTGGCATTTTCATCGCTACGACGGCACGATTCGTGACGTTCTAGCGATATAGTTACGATCTCACAGTGTCTGACACGCAGCAGCGATCAGGGACCCTGCTGAGAATCGTACGTCGTAGCAGATCGTTTGAAACTTTCTTTCGTTGCTGGATCTCCCGCTGTCATCGCTGGATCGCTGTGTGTGACAGCGATCCAGCGATGCGTTCGCTGGTAACCAGGGTAAACATCGGGTTACTAAGCGCAGGGCCGCGCTTAGTAACCCGATTTTTACCGTGGTTACCAGCGTAAAAGGAAAAAAAAACAAACCGTACATACTCACCATCTGATGTCCGTCAGGTCCCTTGCTGTCTGCTTCCCGCTCTGACTGACTGCCGGCCGGAAAGTGAGAGCAGATCACAGCGGTGACGTCACCGCTGCACTCTGCTCTCACTGTACGGATTGTTTTTTTTAACTTTTACGCTGGTAACCACGGTAAACATCGGGTTACTAAGCGCGGCCCTGCGCTTAGTAACCCGATGTTTACCCTGGTTACCAGCGAACCTCGGCATCGTTGGTCGCTGGAGAGCGGTCTGTGTGACAGCTCTCCAGCGACCACACAACGACTTTCCAACGATCACGGCCAGGTCGTATCGCAGGTCGTGATCGTTGGTAAATCGTATAGTGAGACGGTACCCTAATGCTGTTGCTGGTATTTTGTACTAATTTGTGTTTTTTTTCACAGATTCCTTGCAACTGGAGAATTCCTTTCGTCACTACATTTTCAGTGCAGACTTGGGATTTCTACAATATCGGGAATTATGAAGCGCACCTGCCGTGCAATGTGGGACTCTTTCCATGGCAAATTTATACCACATCCCACAATGGAGAGTTGGCTGGAAATAGCAGAAAAATTCCAACATATTTGTCAGTTTCCCAATTGCTTGGGTGCAGTGGAAGGGAAACATATCTACGCTGTGAAACTGGCTGGATCTGGATCTGAATATTTTAACTACGAAAAATTGTGCTCATGGCCATCGGTGACGCAGAATTCAAATTTATAATGGGGCCTATGGCCACTCCAATGATTGCCAAGTTTTTAAAGTATCTGCAATGGGGTGTCATCTCTATGGAAACACATTCCAATTTCCTCCACCAAGACTGCTGCCTGAAACCTCGGGGCCACCAATGCCATTTGTATGTGTTGGAGATGAAGCCTTCCAACTCTCGGAACATCTGCTTAAGCCTTACTCAAGTAGTGGATTGACGCCAACTAAAAGAATTTTTAATTACTGCCTAACACGAGCACAAAGAATAGTGGAGTACGCTTTTGGGATTCTAACAGCAAAATGGCGAGTTCTGTTCCGCTATCAACCTGAAGACTGACACTGTTGATGAGAGGGTTAAAGCTTGTATGGTCCTGCACAATTTTGTTATATGCGAGGAACAGATTTCCATTGATAACAACTTTGAAGAAACCACCTTGCCTGATTATCAGAACATTACTTATAGAGGTTCTGTGTAAGTTTCCAGAATGAGGGACAAATTTGCTGAATACTTTATTTCACCTCAAGGAAAAGTAGACTGGCAGGATGAGAGAGTGTGAAAAATTTGTCTCAGCCCTTGTTACGCAAAGTATTTGACCTTTTTTTAACCCAAAGTATTGTACCTTGTTGGGATTTACCCAAAGTTTTACACATGTATTACCCAATGTATTGTACCTGTTTGGTTGTATTGTACCTTTTTAACCCAAAGTATTGTACCTGGTTGGGTTTTACCCAAAGTATTTAACCATATAATATAATAAATGAAAGACAAAAATTTTTAAACCAAAAAACTTATTTACAAATTTACAAAAGTTTTATAAATTTAAAAAGTGTGGGGTGGAGATAATACTGGAAGGGCTGTCAGATTGGGACACTTCAACAGTGTGAGCGTGGAGAGAGGATTGTGGTGGTGGTGACGGATCAGGAGGTGGAGGGGTGGAGAAAGAAATAGAAGGTGGGGACATAAAAGCGGGAGTAGTGTTGGGATTTTGGAAGGTTTGAGGGGTGGAGTGGAGGGATTGGGAGGCAGAAGAGGTGGTGGGTGGAGAAGAGGGTTGTGTTGGGGGCATGATTGGTGTGGAAGGAGACTGGTGGTAGTGGGCAGGGAGTGGTGGTTGGGCGGGGATCCGAGGCACAGGTGATGTGGTTGGGAACTGGTTCTGGGCAGGATGCTGGTACGGGGCAGGATGCTGGTACGGGGCAGGATGATGGTATGGGGCAGGATGCTGGTACGGGGCAGATTGCTGGTATTGTATAGGAGGGGGAGGAGGGACAGTGGCTGGAGGGGGGGCAGGTGGTGGAGGAACTACCGAGGTGGGTGGAGGGGCTTGGAAGGTAACATGCGCTAGGGCAAACTGGCAGGCTTGCATTACATGCATCTGCTGGTCAGGAGATAGCTTGTCTATGCGCTCGAGTACTGCCTGGAAAAAATAGTGGTTTGGCGATTTACTTGCATCTGAATGCATCCTATCCAGGCGTGTATGCAACTCAAGAATACTGTTGTTGAGCAAATTAAATTCTGCAGTCATTTGCTCAGACAACAGTTTGAGACAGTTCTGGAAGGCTGCATTCAGATGCAAGAATTCGGGCACATAGCTCTTTACCTGACCTCTCAGGCGCTGCCGCCCAGAAGCCACAGGTGTTCTAGAGGTGGCAGCATCAGAGGGGTGGGGTAAAGGAAAAGCAATATCCTCACCAGCAGCTTCATATAACAATGTCTGCCGCTATGCTCCGGCGTTGGTGGATTGGACAGAGGGACCAGATGTGAGGGAAGGCTGGGAAGGTGTAGATGGGTCAGGTCTGTCGAAGTGGCCCCCAGTGGTGGACTCCTGAGGGATCGCTCCATAGGGGTTCAACTCTGCAGGCTCCTGAGTGCTGCAGATGGTGCTGGGGAACAAAAAACAAAAAATGTAATTAATATATTGATATTGCTTGGCCCTGGCTGCAACCCAAAAAAAGTATTAGACATGTAAACATTTGTTATTAAATGGGGTGGGTAATATTTACCTTCTGCTCACCATCGTTGACCGGAGAAATGACAGGGCTCTAGCAAATTTATATTTGCTCCTGCGTTCTACTGATCCACTCGGGGCCTGCATCTCCTTGTTGAGTTCCTTCTTGAAGCGATCCCTAATTGACCGCCACCGCTTGACAATTCTCTCACCTGTAAAGTGAAAGCACAAATTGGTTAGTAATAGTATACAACACGTTACATCCAGCAACATAACTGAACTGTGAATACTTACGCGCTTGATTCTGGGCCCAAACATCGAGGTCCTCCCAGTGGTCCACTACTTTGTTGCACACTTGCTCCCAGAGCCCAAGGGTCACATCAAGATCTGCTGTTCCACAGCGGCTCTCACTTTAGATCAATGAGGAGGTCGATATCTAGCCCGGCCTCCTCACCGTCCAGTTCAGGAGCACGCTGTGAAGCCTGTTAAAAAAGACAAAAAAACAAAGACATTAGGCTCAAAACAACAACATAAAGTGGTAAACAAAAGAAAAAAAAGGTACTTACTCGATTGCGACCACCCAGACGCTCCGCCGACGACCCTGAGAGACACTTTGAGGACCTCTAGATTGAGCCGCAGAATCAGAAGACTAACAGAAAAAAATGATTTGCTTGGATGTAGGTTATGTGTTGTGTGTACGGTGATGTCTGTAATGATCTGTTTTTGTGTTGTGTGTACACCATGTTCCAAATTATTATGCAAACTGGATTTAAGTGTCATAAAGATATAATTGTTTTGTTTTTCAAATAAACTCGTGGATAGTATTGTGTCTCAGGGCTCAATGGATCACTGAAATCAATCTTAAACACATGTGATAATTAGTTTTCCAGGTGATTCTAATTAAAGGAAAACCACTTAAAAATGATGTTCCACATTATTAAGCAGGCTACAGGTTTCAAGCAATATGGGAAATAAAAAGGATCTCTCTGCTGCTGAAAAGCGTTAAATAGTGCAATGCCTTGGACAAGGTATGAAAACATTAGATATTTCACGAAAACATAAGAGTGATCATCATACTGTGAAGAGATTTGTGACTGAAACAGAGCTCAGACAGAATTCATGTAGATAAAGGCATAATGAGGAAGGTTTCTGCCAGACAAATTCATTGGATTAAGAGAGCAGCTGCCAAAATAACATTACAAAGCAGCAAACAGTTATTTGAAGCTGCTGGTGCCTCTGGAGTCCCTCGAACCTCAAGGTGTAGGATCCTTCAAAGGCTTACTGTGGTGCATAAAACTACTATTCGACCACCCCTAAACAGTGTTCACAAGCAGAAACGGTTGCAGTGGGCCCAGACATACATGAAGACTAATTTTCAAACAGTCTTGTTTACTGATGAGTGTCAAGCAACCCTGGATGGTCCAGATGGTTGGCGTAGTGGATGGTTGGTGGATGGCCACCATGTCCCAACAAGGCTGCGATGTCAGCAAGGAGGTGGAGGAGTCATGTTTTAGGCCGGAATCATGTGGAAACAGCTGGTAGGGCCCTTTAAGGTTCCTAAAGGTGTGAAAATGACCTCTGCAAAGTACATAGAGTTTCTGACTGACAACTTTCTTCCATGGTATAAAAAGCAGAAACGTGCCTTCAGGAGCAAAATCATCTTCATGCATGACAATGCACCATCTCATGCCGCAAAGAATACCTCTGAGTCATTGGCTGCTATGGGCCTAAAAGGAGATAAACTCATGGTATGGCCACCATCTTCCCCTGACCTCAACCCTATAGAGAACCTTTGAAGCATCATCAAGCAAAAGATCTATGAGGGTGGGAGGCAGTTCACATCAAAACAGCAGCTCTGGGAGGCTATTCTGACTTCATTATTATTATTATTATTATTTATTATTTATTATTATAGCGCCATGTATACCATGGCGCTTTACATGTGAGGAGGGGTATACATAATAAAAACAGGTACAATAATCTTTACCAATACAAGTCACAACTTTGTATGTCATGGTTAGGCTTTTGTACTGGAGTCTCTGGGTAATAGGGAGCCAGTGAAAGGATTGACAGAGGGGAGAAGCTGGGGAATAGCGGGGGGACAGGTGGATTAGTCGGGCAGCTGAGTTTAGAATAGATTGGAGGGGTGCGAGAGTGTTCGAGGGGAGGCCACAGAGCAGGAGGTTACAGTAGTCGGGGCGGGAGATGATGAGGGCATGGGCTAGGGTTTTTGCAGATTCTTGGTTTAGGAATGTACGGATCCGTGAAATATTTTTGAGTTGAAGGCGGCAGGAAGTGGAAAGGCCTTGGATATGCGGTTTGAAGGAGAGATCAGTGTCAAGGATTACCCCGAGACAGCGAGCTTGTGGGACTGGGGAGAGTGGGCAGCCGTTTACTGTAATGGATAGGTTCGTTGGGGGGGTCACGTAAGATGGGGGAAAGACAATGAATTCTGTTTTGTCCATGTTAAGTTTTAGAAATCTAGTGGAGAAGAAGGATGAAATAGCGGATAGACATTGAGGGATTCTGGTTAATAGGGTGGTGATATCTGGTCCAGAAATGTAGATCTGTGTGTCATCAGCATAGAGATGATACTGAAAACCGTGAGATTCTATGAGCTGTCCCAGGCCAAAAGTGTAAATGGAGTTGAGCAGGGGCCCTAGAACTGAACCTTCCGGGACTCCGACGGATAGGGGGCGAGGTGAGGAGGTGGTGTGTGAATGGGAGACGCTGAATGTTCGGTCGGTTAGGTATGACAAGATCCAGGATAGGGCCAAGTCTGTGATGCCAAGGGATGAGAGGGTTTGTAGTAATAGGGAATTGTCCACTGTGTCAAAGGCAGAGGACAGGTCCAGGAGGAGGAGGATAGAGTAGTGTCGCTTGCTCTTGGTGGTTAATAGGTCATTGGTGACCTTAGTTAGGGCAGTTTCAGTGGAGTGGTGTGACCGGAACCTGATTGTAAGCGGTCGAAAAGGGAGCAGGAAGATAGATGGGAGGACAGTCCAAGATGGACGTGTTGTTCCAGTAGTTTTGAGGCATAGGGGAGAAGTGACATAGGGCGATAGCTAGATACAGATGATGGGTCAAGAGAGGGCTTTTTGAGGATAGGTGTGATTGAGGCATGTTTAAAGCTTGAGGGGAAAACACCAGTTGTTAGTGATAGGTTGAAGAGATCGGTTAGAGTTGGGATGAAGACTGTGGCGAGGTTTGGGATGAAGTGGGAAAGGATCGGGTCAAGTGCACAGGTGGTGAGATGCGATCTTGAGAGTAGATTGGAGAGTCGATCTTCTGTAATAGTGGAGAAGTTGGTTTTGGAGGTGGAGGGCTGGGTAGTTGGGAGGAAGGGCTCTGGGGGTTGTCGACTAAAACTGCCTCTGATGTTCTCAATCTTCTGCTTGAAAAATGAGGCAAAGTCTTCAGCTGAGATGAGTGGGGAGGGAGGAGGTGCTGGGGGACGGAGGAGAGAGTTGAAGGTGTTGAATAACTGTTTAGGGTTGTGAGACAGGGAGGATATAAGAGATGAGAAGTAGGTTTAACTGTGGCGAGTGTGGTCTTGAAAGTAGTGAGGGAATGTTTGAATGTGATAAAGTGCTCGTTGGAGTGGGATCTTTTCCATATCCGCTCTGCAGCCCTGGAAGCTCGCCTCAGTTCTTTGGTCAGGCTGGTGTGCCAGGGCTGTCTGTTGATTTTGCAAGCTTTGGTGTGTGTGAGAGGGGCAAGAGATTCCAAAGCTGCAGCTATTGTGGTGTTATATAGAGCGGCAGCGTCATCTACATTGTGTAGGGAACTTATGTCTGTGAGAGGGAGGAGGGATTCAGAGAATAAATGTAGATCAAGGTGTTTAAGATTTCTGCGAGGGTGTGCAAGTTTGTGTGGTGGGGATTGCAGACAATGAGTGTACAGGGAAGAGAATGTGAGTAGATTTTGGTAAGTAAGAGGAAGAGGTGAGTTAGAGAGGTTAGATAGGGAGCAGAGGTGGGTGAAGATGAGGTCCAATGTGTGACCATATTTGTGAGTGGCTGCAGAAGACCATTGAGTGAGGCCGAAGGAGGAAGTGAGAGATAAAAGTTTAGTGGCAGCTGAAAGGGAAGTGTCAATGGGGATGTTGAAGTCGCCCATGATGATATTGGGGATGTCCGCAGAAAGGAAATGAAGTAGCCAGGTGGTGAAGTGGTCAAAGAAGGTGGTGGCTGGCACTGGGGGGCGGTAAATGACAGCCAGTTGGAGGTTGGTGGGGGCATAGATGCGCACAGAGTGCACTTCAAAGGAAGGGAGGGTAACAGAGAGTGGCAGTGGGATTGGGGTGAAGGAGCAGTTATCTGACAGGAGAAAACCAACTCCTCCGCCATGCTTGCTGCTGGGGCGGGGTGTGTGAGAAAGGTGGAAGCCACCATACGAAAGTGCAGCAGGAGGGGCTGTGTCAGAAGGGGTGAGCCAGGTTTCGGTGATGGCGAGGAAGGAAAGTTTGGTAGTAACAAAAAGATCGTGGATGTAGAAAAGCTTGTTGCAGACAGAACGAGCGTTCCATAGAGCTCCTGTTAGTGGGACTGGGGAAGTGGGGGCTGGGCGAATGGGTATAAGGTTAGAGAGGTTACGGAAATTTGTGATAGAGCGTGTATGGGAGGTAGAACTGACTGTGGGGATGTGGTGAGGAGGGCCAGGATTTGGAGAGATATCACCAGCAGTAAGAAGGAGCAGAGAAAGTGTTAGCAGGTGGGAGCAGGAGAGGGCATGAGGTGGCTGTCTGTACTTGGAGACAGAGGATTGTATGTTAAGGAACAGTTCTGAGGAGGAGGTGAGATGGATGGGGAGGATTGAGGAAGACATGAACAGTTCTTTACTAGAAGTAGGGGTTAGGGGAGTTTGCTGAAAGTGAAGGATTATAGGGGTGAGAGTGAAAACAAACAGAAACATTGTTTACCGTGACTTGCCATTTAACCTTCAGTTTCCTTCTGGTTCAATTCTGGTTTTAATTCTAAATTAATCTTCACATTTCTAGGACACACTTATAGGAATCACACAGCAGACTAAAGTCATTGCAGACTTGTACTATGCAATATATGTACAACTAAGTGCATTCAGGTGTGAAGCAGAGAGGAGTGGTCTCTGCTCATCTTGGTCAGAGAATTAAGGGTGGACCAGATGCATACAATCAAGCCAGAGTAAACAAGGTTATAAATAACACAGGGTAAGCTGGGGTTAGCAGAAAGACATACCATGAGAATGCTAGGAGCAGAGGAAAGTCTGTGTGGAAAGTTGGGTGATGTACTATGTGCACTTTATAGACAGACAAGGCAGGAGAGCAGGGTGGAGAGCTGGGCGCATGAACATACCATGAGAATGCTAGGAGCAGAGGAAAGTCTGTGTGGAAATGCAAATAAATACAAGCAGAAACTCTCCAAAAACTCACAAGTTCAATGGATGCAAGAATTGCGAAGGTGATATCAAAGAAGGGTTCCTATATTAACATGTAACTTGGCCTGTTAGGATGTTTTGCAGTTAAATAGCTTTTTTGTTCAGTGAATGTGACCTCCAAATGGTGCAAATTCCACAAATTAGCATTTTCAGTTCTTTAAAACATATCACATGTTTAGAAATTCTACTGTGCCTAATAATTTGGAACAGTGCCGTTTGAGTATTTATTCATTTTGGAGATTATACTGTTATCATTGGGAGGTTTCTTCAATAAAATTCCATGTATATGGAGCGCCCCCAGACACAGGGCAATGGGGTACTCGGTACCGGGTCCCTCTGTCTCGGTTCTGGGGATGTCACGGTGGCCCGACCCGGTCCGTGGCCCTGCTAAGGGGCGTCCAATTAAAGGTGTAGGTGGTGGTGGTTTAGGTCGCGGTAAATAACGAGGACACAAGGTTGCAGTCTCTTTACCTTTTACTGTAGACTTCGGCATCCACAATCCAGAGCACTGCTAGCAGGGCTTGCTAAGACCGGCCGGTCCGAAGGCACATCCAGAGTTCCCTTTGCAGGTGGAAATCAGTAGCCTTCCTACTTGCGCCTGTGTGTTGTAGTACCTCCCTGCTGAGCACCACGGGATAGTCCTCACAACTCTTGTATCTGTTTCTGATGTTCTCTCTCTCCGTCCCCCAGTTTGGATAGGACGCACCCGTATGACGGGGGTAGGCCTGGAGCTATTTTATAGGGACCCTAGAGACGCCCCTCTCCCACAATTTGCCTCCGTTGTCTGCTTAGGTGAAAAGGTGATACAGCCAACCTAAAGTCAACTGCCCTGCCGTGATTGAAGTAAAGCGTAGAGCCAGTACTCCCTCGGTGTTTCGGCCACTGGCTACGTGCCTCAGAAGGATGTTGCCACGATCTTAGGGCATGACTCCTCCCGGTATTATCTCCTTTGTTGCTGTGATCTCGTTTCTCACTTCTCCACAATATACTTCGCTTCTTGTCCTTTCTTAAGATACCACCGCAATGAAGTGCAGGCGCGGCTCCATAACGATCTGTCTCTTGCTAGGCCTCTGTCAGGATCCCACCCCTGACAGGGACCCCCCTGAATCTTTCCCCGCAACACCCTCTCTCACTGGATGTTGCCTGGGCAAAACCCAGTCAGCTTTCTCCCTAACTTCCTATCCAACCCCCAGTTTTACCAGAGTGTGAGGAGTGGCAATACATAGAACCTTTTGCTCCCCCTGGTGGCCGGAGTGTGAAGTGTAATGTGTGACTGTGATACCTGGTCAGGTGAACTCCTTTAGTACAATCAGACGTACCATCACTTACCTTAGCGGCAGAGCGACAATACTGCACAACCAGGACTCTGGGGCGCTGCACTCCCCCCGTTAAATCCAGTACTCCCGGACTGGGAAAAGAAGAACAACAATACATGTTAGCAAAAGTCATACAAAATTTTGAAATGCTGTAAACAATTAAATATAACAGTGCTTCCCTTTATGGGAGGTGAGGTGTTATGAACTGGTGGTTTAGGAGCAACATGGGACGTGCTCTGGAGGAGGTGGTACCTGTACTGACTGCAGTTCCTGATCTTAACACAACATTAGAAGTAGCCGTGGGATGTTCCTGTCACTCCCTAGACACCTCATCACAGCCGGAGGACTAACTACCCCTAAAGATAGAAACAGGAAAGCTATCTTGCCTCAGAGAAAATCCCCAAAGGAAGACAGCCCCCCACAAATATTGACTGTGAGTGGAGAGGGAAATGACATACGCAGAATGAAACCAGGATGTAGCAAAGGAGGCCAGTCTAGCTAGATAGATAGAATAGGACAGAATACTGTGCGGTCAGTATTAAAAACTAGAAAAATCCACCACAGAGTTTACAAAAATCTCCACACCTGACTAAAGGTGTGGAGGGTAAATCTGCTTCCCAGAGCTTCCAGCTTAACTGAATAAATCCATACTGACAAGCTGGACTAGAAAAAAAACATAGAATGTGCTGAACGATTAAGTCCACAAAATGTGGACTGCAAAGAACAAAGCAAGGACTTAACTTTGCTGAACTGGTCAGAACATCAGGGAAATCCAAGAGAGATGTGAATCCAAGCAGGAACCATTGACAACTGGCACTAGCTGAAGGATAGAGCCAGGATAAATAGCCGAGCCAGAATAGACGATCAGTTGAAGCAGCTGCTGACTGCTAAATCCAAGGAGCAGCAGTTCCACTTAAATCCACCGGAGGGAGCCCAAGAGCAGAACTCACAAAAGTGCCACTTACAACCACCGGAGGGAGCCCAAGAGCGGAATTCACAACAGTACCCCCCCCTTGAGGAGGGGTCACCGAACCCACACCAGAGCCCCCAGGCCGATCAGGACGAGCCAAGTGAAAGGCACGAACCAAATCGGCGGCATGGACATCGGAGGCAACAACCCAAGAATTATCCTCCTGGCCATAACCCTTCCACTTGACAAGATACTGAAGCCTCCGCCTCGAAAAACGAGAATCCAAAATTTTCTCCACCACATATTCCAACTCCCCATCAACCAACACCGGGGCAGGAGGATCCACAGAGGGAACAACGGGCACCACATATCTCCGCAACAAAGATCTATGGAAAACATTATGGAT